>NC_086447.1:925233629-925901129 GCF_028390025.1 Pseudophryne corroboree
CCTACCTCTGTGTCGTCATTAAGTATACTATCCATCTACATTCTATACCTGTGGTGCATTTTAGTTTTGCAGTTTGCTGACACAGTGACCACCAGTATACTATATATAGCAGTACGGTACGGAAGGCCACTGCTGTACCTACCTCTGTGTCGTCATTAAGTATACTATCCATCTACATTCTATACCTGTGGTGCATTTTAGTTTTGCAGTTTGCTGACACAGTGACCACCAGTATACTATATATAGCAGTACGGTACGGAAGGCCACTGCTGTACCTACCTCTGTGTCGTCATTAAGTATACTATCCATCTACATTCTATACCTGTGGTGCATTTTAGTTTTGCAGTTTGCTGACACAGTGACCAACAGTATACTATATATAGCAGTACGGTACGGAACGCCACTGCTGTACCTACCTCTGTGTCGTCATTAAGTATACTATCCATCTACATTCTATACCTGTGGTGCATTTTAGTTTTGCAGTTTGCTGACACAGTGACCACCAGTATACTATTTATAGCAGTACGGTACGGAAGGCCACTGCTGTACCTACCTCTGTGTCGTCATTAAGTATACTATCCATCTACATTCTATACCTGTGGTGCATTTTAGTTTTGCAGTTTGCTGACACAGTGACCAACAGTATACTATATATAGCAGTACGGTACGGAACGCCACTGCTGTACCTACCTCTGTGTCGTCATTAAGTATACTATCCATCTACATTCTATACCTGTGGTGCATTTTAGTTTTGCAGTTTGCTGACAGTGACCACCAGTATATATAGCAGTACGGTACGGAAGGCCACTGCTCTACCTACCTCTGTGTCGTCAAGTATACTAACCATCCATACCTGTGGTGCATTTCAGTTGTGCGCAGTATATATGGTAGTAGGCCATTGCTATTGATAGTTACTGGCATATAATTCCACACATTAAAAAATGGAGAACAAAAATGTGGAGGTTAAAATAGGGAAAGATCAAGATCCACTTCCACCTCGTACTGAAGCTGCTGCCACTAGTCATGGCCGAGACGATGAAATGCCATCAACGTCGTCTGCCAAGGCCGATGCCCAATGTCATAGTATAGAGCATGTAAAATCCAAAAAACAAAAGTTCAGTAAAATGACCCAAAAATCAAAATTAAAAGCGTCTGAGGAGAAGCGTAAACTTGCCAATATGCCATTTACGACACGGAGTGGCAAGGAACGGCTGAGGCCCTGGCCTATGTTCATGGCTAGTGGTTCAGCTTCACTTGAGGATGGAAGCACTTATCCTCTCGCTAGAAAAATGAAAAGACTTAAGCTGGCAAAAGCACAGCAAAGAACTGTGCGTTCTTCTAAATCACAAATCCCCAAGGAGAGTCCAATTGTGTCGGTTGCGATGCCTGACCTTCCCAACACTGGACGGGAAGAGCTTGCGCCTTCCACCATTTGCATGCCCCCTGCAAGTGCTGGAAGGAGCACCCGCAGTCCAGTTCCTGATAGTCAAATTGAAGATGTCACTGTTGAAGTACACCAGGATGAGGATATGGGTGTTGCTGGCGCTGGGGAGGAAATTGACAAGGAGGATTCTGATGGTGAGGTGGTTTGTTTAAGTCAGGCACCCGGGGAGACACCTGTTGTCCGTGGGACGAATATGGCCATTGACATGCCTGGTCAAAATACAAAAAAAATCAGCTCTTCGGTGTGGAATTATTTCAACACAAATGCGGACAACAGGTGTCAAGCCATGTGTTGCCTTTGTCAAGCTGTAATAAGTAGGGGTAAGGACGTTAACCACCTCGGAACATCCTCCCTTATACGTCACCTGCAGCGCATTCATCATAAGTCAGTGACAAGTTCAAAAACTTTGGGGACAGCGGAAGCAGTCCACTGACCACTAAATCCCTTCCTCTTGTAACCAAGCTCCTGCAAACCACACCACCAACTCCCTCAGTGTCAATTTCCTCCTGACCCTGGAAAGCCAATAGTCCTGCAGGCCATGTCACTGGCAAGTCTGACGAGTCCTCTCCTGCCTGGGATTCCTCCGATGCATCCTTGAGTGTAACGCATACTGCTGCTGGCGCTGCTGTTGTAGCTGCTGGGAGTCGATCGTCATCCCAGAGGGGAAGTCGGAAGACCACTTGTACTACTTCCAGTAAGCAATTGACTGTCCAACAGTCCTTTGCGAGGAAGATGAAATATCACAGCAGTCATCCTGCTGCAAAGCAAATAACTCAGGCCTTGGCAGCCTGGGCGGTGAGAAACGTGGTTCCGGTATCCACCGTTAATTCAGAGGCAACTAGAGACTTGATTGAGGAAATGTGTCCCCGGTACCAAATACCATCTAGGTTCCATTTCTCTAGGCAGGCGATACCGAAAATGTACACAGACCTCAGAAAAAGACTCACCAGTGTCCTAAAAAATGCAGTTGTACCCAATGTCCACTTAACCACGGACAAGGGGAGCAGGGCAGACTCAGGACTATATGACTGTGACAGCCCACTGGGTAGATGTATTGCCTCCCGCAGCAAGAACAGCAGCGGCGGCACCAGTAGCAGCATCTCGCAAACGCCAACTCGTTCCTAGGCAGGCTACGCTTTGTATCACCGCTTTCCAGAAGAGGCACACAGCTGACAACCTCTTACGGAAACTGAGGAAGATCATCGCAGAATGGCTTACCCCAATTGGACTCTCCTGGGGATTTGTGACATCGGACAATGCCAGCAATATTGTGCGTGCATTACATCTGGGCAAATTCCAGAACGTCCCATGTTTTGCACATACATTGAATTTGGTGGTGCAGAATTATTAAACAAACGACAGGGGCGTGCAAGAGATGCTGTCGGTGGCCCGAAGAATTGCGGGCCACTTTCGGCATTCAGCCACCGCGTACAGAAGACTGGAGCACCACCAAACAGTCCTGAACCTGCCCTGCCATCATCTGAAGCAAGAGATGGTAACGAGGTGGAATTCAACCCTCTATATGCTTCAGAGGATGGAGGAGCAGCAAAAGGCCATTCAAGCCTATACATCTGCCCACGATATAGGCAAAGGAGGGGGAATGCACCTGACTCAAGCGCAGTGGAGAATGATTTCAACGTTGTGCAAGGTTCTGCAACCCTTTGAACTTGCCACACGTGAAGTCAGTTCAGCCACTGCCAGCCTGAGTCAGGTCATTCCCCTCATCAGGCTTTTGCAGAAGAAGCTGGAGACATTGAAGGAGGAGCTAAAACAGAGCGATTCCGCTAGGCATGTGGGACTTGTGGATGGAGCCCTTAATTCGCTTAACCAGGATTCACGGGTGGTCAATCTGTTGAAATCAGAGCACTACATTTTGGCCACCGTGCTCGATCCTAGATTTAAAACCTACGTTGTATCTCTCTTTCCGGCATACACTAGTCTGCAGAGGTTCAAAGACCTGCTGGTGAGAAAATTGTCAAGTCAAGCGGAACGTGACCCGTCAACATCTCCTCCTTCACATTCTCCCGCAACTGGGGGTGCGAGGAAAAGGCTAAGAATTCCGAGCCCACCCGCTGGCGGTGATGCAGGGCAGTCTGGAGCAAGTGCTGACATCTGGTCCGGACTGAAGGACCTGCCATCGATTACTGACATGTCGTCTACTGTCACTTCATATGATTCTCTCACCATTGAAAGAATGGTGGAGGATTATATGAGTGACCGCATCCAAGTAGGCACGTCAGACAGTCCGTACATATACTGGCAAGAAAAAGAGGCAATTTGGAGGCCATTGCACAAACTGGCTTTATTCTACCTAAGTTGCCCTCCCTCCAGTGTGTACTCCGAAAGAGTGTTTAGTGCAGCCGCTCACCTTGTCAGCAATCGGCGTACGAGGTTACTTCCAGAAAATGTGGAGAAGATGATGTTCATCAAAATGAATTATAATCAATTCCTCCGTGGAGACATTCACCAGCAGCAATTGCCTCCACAAAGTACACAGGGACCTGAGATGGTGGATTCCAGTGGGGACGAATTAATAATCTGTGAGGAGGGGGATGTACACAGTGAAAGAGGTGAGGAATCGGAGGATGATGAGGTGGACATCTTGCCTCTGTAGAGCCAGTTTGTGCAAGGAGAGATTGATTGCTTCTTTTTTTGGTGGGGGCCCAAACCAACCAGTCATTACAGTCACAGTCGTGTGGCAGACCCTGTCGCTGAAATGATGGGTTCGTTAAAGTGTGCATGTCCTGTTTATACAACATAAGGGTGGGTGGGAGGGCCCAAGGACAATTCCATCTTGCACCTCTTTTTTCTTTCATTTTTCTTTGCGTCATGTGCTGTTTGGGGAGTATTTTTTTGAAGTGCCATCCTGCCTGACACTGCAGTGCCACTCCTAGATGGGCCAGGTGTTTGTGTCGGCCACTTGTGTCGCTTAGCTTAGTCGTCACACAGCGACCTTGGTGCGCCTCTTTTTTTCTTTGCATCATGTGCTGTTTGGGGACTATTTTTTTGAAGTGCCATCCTGCCTGACACTGCAGTGCCACTCCTAGATGGGCCAGGTGTTTGTGTCGGCCACTTGTGTTGCTTAGCTTAGCCATCCAGCGACCTAGGTGTAAATTTTAGGACTAAAAATAATATTGTGAGGTGTGAAGTATTCAGAATAGACTGGAAATGAGTGGAAATTATGGTTATTGAGGTTAATAATACTATGGGATCAAAATGACCCCCAAATTCTATGATTTAAGCTGTATTTTAGGGTTTTTTTGTAAAAAACACCCGAATCCAAAACACACCCGAATCCGACAAAAACATTTCGGTGAGGTTTTGCCAAAACGCGTCCGAATCCAAAACACGGCCGCGGAACCGAATCCAAAACCAAAACACAAAACCCGAAAAATGTCCGGTGCACATCACTAGTATATAGGCATGCTGCATATCATTTTAGTTAGCAGAAGCTGCTTGTGCATCCTAGCCACATAGCAATGCAAATAAGATGCATTTTCATTAAAAAAAGGTGCCCGACGTTAGCATTGATGCAAGATTTGTGAGGACACATCTGTATCCAAGCAGAGGCAGAGGTCACAGTGTTAGTGGCAGTGTGAGTGCTGTGTGCATGTGAGTGGGTTGGTTGTGCAGTAGTGTTCGGAATATGTGTAAGGAGCATTATGTGTGTCATGTAAAAATGCATTAATAATGTGCAACATATGTGTAAGAGGCACTATGTGTGTCATTATGTGTATAAGGGCATTAATAATGTGCGGCATATGTGTAACAGGGTACTACTGAATGTGTGTCATTATGTGTATAGGGGCACTAATAATGTGCAGCAAATGTGTAGGGGGCACTATGTGTGTCATTATGTATATAAGGGCATTAATAATGTGCGGCATATGTGTAAGGGACATTACGTGTAAAAGGGCATTAATAAAGGTTGTCATAATGTGTAAGGTGCATTATGTTTATAAGGACATTAATAATGTGTCTCATATGTGTAAGGGGCATTACTGAGTGGAATTATGTGTATAAATTAGTGATGAGCACCGGAAATTTTTCGGGTTTTGTGTTTTGGTTTTGGGTTCGGTTCCGCGGCCGTGTTTTGGGTTCGAACGCGTTTTGGCAAAACCTCACCGAATTTTTTTTGTCGGATTCGGGTGTGTTTTGGATTCGGGTGTTTTTTTCAAAAAACCCTAAAAAACAGCTTAAATCATAGAATTTGGGGGTCATTTTGATCCCAAAGTATTATTAACCTCAAAAACCATAATTTCCACTAATTTTCAGTCTATTCTGAATACCTCACACCTCACAATATTATTTTTAGTCCTAAAATTTGCACCGAGGTCGCTGTGTGAGTAAGATAAGCGACCCTAGTGGCCGACACAAACACCGGGCCCATCTAGGAGTGGCACTGCAGTGTCACGCAGGATGTCCCTTCCAAAAAACCCTCCCCAAACAGCACATGACGCAAAGAAAAAAAGAGGCGCAATGAGGTAGCTGTGTGAGTAAGCTAAGCGACCCTAGTGGCCGACACAAACACCGGGCCCATCTAGGAGTGGCACTGCAGTGTCACGCAGGATGTCCTTTCCAAAAAACCCTCCCCAAACAGCACATGACGCAAAGAAAAAAAGAGGCGCAATGAGGTAGCTGTGTGAGTAAGCTAAGCGACCCTAGTGGCCGACACAAACACCGGGCCCATCTAGGAGTGGCACTGCAGTGTCACGCAGGATGTCCCTTCCAAAAAAACCCTCCCCAAACAGCACATGACGAAAAGAAAAAAAGAGGCGCAATGAGGTAGCTGTGTGAGTAAGCTAAGCGACCCTAGTGGCCGACACAAACACCGGGCCCATCTAGGAGTGGCACTGCAGTGTCATGCAGGATGTCCCTTCCAAAAAACCCTCCCCAAACAGCACATGACGCAAAGAAAAAAAGAGGCGCAATGAGGTAGCTGTGTGAGTAAGCTAAGCGACCCTAGTGGCCGACACAAACACCGGGCCCATCTAGGAGTGGCACTGCAGTGGCACGCAGGATGGCCCTTCCAAAAAACCCTCCCCAAACAGCACATGACGCAAAGAAAAAAAGAGGCGCAATGAGGTAGCTGTGTGAGTAAGATAAGCGACCCTAGTGGCCGACACAAACACCGGGCCCATCTAGGAGTGGCACTGCAGTGGCACGCAGGATGGCCCTTCCAAAAAACCCTCCCCAAACAGCACATGACGCAAAGAAAAAAAGAGGCGCAATGAGGTAGCTGTGTGAGTAAGATAAGCGACCCTAGTGGCCGACACAAACACCGGGCCCATCTAGGAGTGGCACTGCAGTGGCACGCAGGATGGCCCTTCCAAAAAACCCTCCCCAAACAGCACATGACGCAAAAAAATAAATTAAGAAAAATTAATTAATTAATTAAATTAAGAAAAATTAAAGAAAAAAGAGGTGCAAGATGGAATTGTCCTTGGGCCCTCCCACCCACCCTTATGTTGTATAAACAGGACATGCACACTTTAACCAACCCATCATTTCAGTGACAGGGTCTGCCACACGACTGTGACTGAAATGACGGGTTGGTTTGGACCCCCATTAAAAAAGAAGCAATTAATCGCTCCTTGCACAAACTGGCTCTACAGAGGCACGATCTCCACCTCATCATCATCCTCCGATATATCACCGTGTACATCCCCCTCCTCACAGATTATCAAGTCGTCCCCACTGGAATCCACCATCTCAGCTCCCTGTGTACTTTGTGGAGGCAATTGCTGCTGGTGAATGTCTCCACGGAGGAATTGATTATAATTCATTTTAATGAACATCATCTTCTCCACATTTTCTGGATGTAACCTCGTACGCCGATTGCTGACAAGGTGAGCGGCGGCACTAAACACTCTTTCGGAGTACACACTTGTGGGAGGGCAACTTAGGTAGAATAAAGCCAGTTTGTGCAAGGGCCTCCAAATTGCCTCTTTTTCCTGCCAGTATAAGTACGGACTGTGTGACGTGCCTACTTGGATGCGGTCACTCATATAATCCTCCACCATTCTTTCAATGGTGAGAGAATCATATGCAGTGACAGTAGACGACATGTCCGTAATCGTTGTCAGGTCCTTCAGTCCGGACCAGATGTCAGCATCAGCAGTCGCTCCAGACTGCCCTGCATCACCGCCAGCGGGTGGGCTCGGAATTCTGAGCCTTTTCCTCGCACCCCCAGTTGCAGGAGAATGTGAAGGAGGAGATGTTGACAGGTCGCGTTCCGCTTGACTTGACAATTTTGTCACCAGCAGGTCTTTGAACCCCAGCAGACTTGTGTCTGCCGGAAAGAGAGATCCAAGGTAGGCTTTAAATCTAGGATCGAGCACGGTGGCCAAAATGTAGTGCTCTGATTTCAACAGATTGACCACCCGTGAATCCTTGTTAAGCGAATTAAGGGCTCCATCCACAAGTCCCACATGCCTAGCGGAATCGCTCCGTGTTAGCTCCTTCTTCAATGCCTCCAGCTTCTTCTGCAAAAGCCTGATGAGGGGAATGACCTGACTCAGGCTGGCAGTGTCTGAACTGACTTCACGTGTGGCAAGTTCAAAGGGCATCAGAACCTTGCACAATGTTGAAATCATTCTCCACTGCGCTTGAGACAGGTGCATTCCACCTCCTATATCGTGCTCAATTGCATAGGCTTGAATGGCCTTTTGCTGCTCCTCCAACCTCTGAAGCATATAGAGGGTTGAATTCCACCTCGTTACCACTTCTTGCTTCAGATGATGGCAGGGCAGGTTCAGTTGTTTTTGGTGGTGCTCCAGTCTTCTGTACGTGGTGCCTGTACGCCGAAAGTGTCCCGCAATTCTTCTGGCCACCGACAGCATCTCTTGCACGCCCCTGTCGTTTTTTAAAAAATTCTGCACCACCAAATTCAAGGTATGTGCAAAACATGGGACGTGCTGGAATTTGCCCATATTTAATGCACACACAATATTGCTGGCGTTGTCCGATGCCACAAATCCACAGGAGAGTCCAATTGGGGTAAGCCATTCTGCGATGATCTTCCTCAGTTGCCGTAAGAGGTTTTCAGCTGTGTGCGTATTCTGGAAAGCGGTGATACAAAGCGTAGCCTGCCTAGGAAAGAGTTGGCGTTTGCGAGATGCTGCTACTGGTGCCGCCGCTGCTGTTCTTGCGGCGGGAGTCCATACATCTACCCAGTGGGCTGTCACAGTCATATAGTCCTGACCCTGCCCTGCTCCACTTGTCCACATGTCCGTGGTTAAGTGGACATTGGGTACAACTGCATTTTTTAGGACACTGGTGAGTCTTTTTCTGACGTCCGTGTACATTATCGGTATCGCCTGCCTAGAGAAGTGGAACCTAGATGGTATTTGGTAACGGGGGCACACTACCTCAAGAAATTGTCTAGTTCCCTGTGAACTAACGGAGGATACCGGACGCACGTCTAACACCAACATAGTTGTCAAGGCCTCAGTTATCCGCTTTGCAGCAGGATGACTGCTGTGATATTTCATCTTCCTCGCAAAGGACTGTTGGACAGTCAATTGCTTACTGGAAGTAGTACAAGTAGGCTTACGACTTCCCCTCTGGGATGACCATCGACTCCCAGCAGCAACAACAGCAGCGCCAGCAGCAGTAGGCGTTACACGCAAGGATGCATCGGAGGAATCCCAGGCAGGAGAGGAATCGTCAGAATTGCCAGTGACATGGCCTGCAGGACTATTGGCATTCCTGGGGAAGGAGGAAATTGACACTGAGGGAGTTGGTGGGGTGGTTTGCGTGAGCTTGGTTACAAGAGGAAGGGATTTACTGGTCAGTGGACTGCTTCCGCTGTCACCCAAAGTTTTTGAACTTGTCACTGACTTATTATGAATGCGCTGCAGGTGACGTATAAGGGAGGATGTTCCGAGGTGGTTAACGTCCTTACCCCTACTTATTACAGCTTGACAAAGGCAACACACGGCTTGACAAATGTTGTCCGCATTTCTGGTGAAATACTTCCACACCGAAGAGCTGATTTTTTTGGTATTTTGACCAGGCATGTCAATGGCCCTATTCCTCCCACGGACAACAGGTGTCTCCCCGGGTGCCTGACTTAAACAAACCACCTCACCATCAGAATCCTCCTGGTCAATTTCCTCCCCAGCGCCAGCAACACCCATATCCTCCTCATCCTGGTGTACTTCAACACTGACATCTTCAATCTGACTATCAGGAACTGGACTGCGGGTGCTCCTTCCAGCACTTGCAGGGGGCGTGCAAATGGTGGAAGGCGCATGCTCTTCACGTCCAGTGTTGGGAAGGTCAGGCATCGCAACCGACACAATTGGAGTCGGACTCTCCTTGTGGATTTGGGATTTCGAAGAACGCACAGTTCTTTGCGGTGCTTTTGCCAGCTTGAGTCTTTTCATTTTTCTAGCGAGAGGCTGAGTGCTTCCATCCTCATGTGAAGCTGAACCACTAGCCATGAACATAGGCCAGGGCCTCAGCCGTTCCTTGCCACTCCGTGTGGTAAATGGCATATTGGCAAGTTTACGCTTCTCCTCCGACAATTTGATTTTAGATTTTGGAGTCCTTTTTTTACTGATATTTGGTGTTTTGGATTTTACATGCTCTGTACTATGACATTGGGCATCGGCCTTGGCAGACGACGTTGCTGGCATTTCATCGTCTCGGCCATGACTAGTGGCAGCAGCTTCAGCACGAGGTGGAAGTGGATCTTGATCTTTCCCTAATTTTGGAACCTCAACATTTTTGTTCTCCATATTTTAATAGGCACAACTAAAAGGCACCTCAGGTAAACAATGGAGATGGATGGATACTAGTATACTTATGGATGGACTGCCGAGTGCCGACACAGAGGTAGCTACAGCCGTGGACTAACGTACTGTGTCTGCTGCTAATATAGACTGGATGATAATGAGATGAAATCAATATAATATCACTAGTACTGCAGCCGGACAGGTATGTATATTTATTATGTAATGACTGATGACGGACCTGCTGGACACTGTCAGCTCAGCAGCACCGCAGACTGCTACAGTAAGCTACTATACTATAGTAGTATGTACAAAGAAGAAAGAAAAAAAAAAACCACGGGGAGGTGGTATACAATTATGGATGGACTGCCGAGTGCCGACACAGAGGTAGCTACATCCGTGGACTACCGTACTGTGTCTGCTGCTAATATAGACTTGATGATAATGAGATGAAATCAATATAATATCACTAGTACTGCAGCCGGACAGGTATGTATATTTATTATGTAATGACTGATGACGGACCTGCTGGACACTGTCAGCTCAGCAGCACCGCAGACTGCTACAGTAAGCTACTATACTATAGTAGTATGTACAAAGAAGAAAAAAAAAAAACCACGGGGAGGTGGTATACAATTATGGATGGACTGCCGAGTGCCGACACAGAGGTAGCTACAGCCGTGGACTAACGTACTGTGTCTGCTGCTAATATAGACTGGATGATAATGAGATGAAATCAATATATATGTATATATAGTATCACTAGTACTGCAGCCGGACAGGTATATATATTTATTATGTAATGACTGATGACGGACCTGCTGGACACTGTCAGCTCAGCAGCACCGCAGACTGCTACAGTAAGCTACTATACTATAGTAGTATGTACAAAGAAGAAAGAAAAAAAAAAAAACACGGGGAGGTGGTATATAATTATGGATGGACTGCCGAGTGCCGACACAGAGGTAGCTACAGCCGTGGACTAACGTACTGTGTCTGCTGCTAATATAGACTGGATGATAATGAGATGAAATCAATATATATGTATATATAGTATTACTAGTACTGCAGCCGGACAGGTATATATATTTATTATGTAATGACTGATGACGGACCTGCTGGACACTGTCAGCTCAGCAGCACCGCAGACTGCTACAGTAAGCTACTATACTATAGTAGTATGTACAAAGAAGAAAGAAAAAAAAAAACCACGGGGAGGTGGTATGCAATTATGGATGGACTGCCGAGTGCCGACACAGAGGTAGCTACAGCCGTGGACTAACGTACTGTGTCTGCTGCTAATATAGACTGGATGATAATGAGATGAAATCAATATATATGTATATATAGTATCACTAGTACTGCAGCCGGACAGGTATATATATTTATTATGTAATGACTGATGACGGACCTGCTGGACACTGTCAGCTCAGCAGCACCGCAGACTGCTACAGTAAGCTACTATACTATAGTAGTATGTACAAAGAAGAAAGAAAAAAAAAAACCACGGGGAGGTGGTATACAATTATGGATGGACTGCCGAGTGCCGACACAGAGGTAGCTACAGCCGTGGACTAACGTACTGTGTCTGCTGCTAATATAGACTGGATGATAATGAGATGAAATCAATATATATGTATATATAGTATCACTAGTACTGCAGCCGGACAGGTATATATATTTATTATGTAATGACTGATGACGGACCTGCTGGACACTGTCAGCTCAGCAGCACCGCAGACTGCTACAGTAAGCTACTATACTATAGTAGTATGTACAAAGAAGAAAGAAAAAAAAAAACCACGGGGAGGTGGTATACAATTATGGATGGACTGCCGAGTGCCGACACAGAGGTAGCTACAGCCGTGGACTAACGTACTGTGTCTGCTGCTAATATAGACTGGATGATAATGAGATGAAATCAATATATATGTATATATAGTATCACTAGTACTGCAGCCGGACAGGTATATATATTTATTATGTAATGACTGATGACGGACCTGCTGGACACTGTCAGCTCAGCAGCACCGCAGACTGCTACAGTAAGCTACTATACTATAGTAGTATGTACAAAGAAGAAAGAAAAAAAAAAAACCACGGGGAGGTGGTATACAATTATGGATGGACTGCCGAGTGCCGACACAGAGGTAGCTACAGCCGTGGACTAACGTACTGTGTCTGCTGCTAATATAGACTGGATGATAATGAGATGAAATCAATATATATGTATATATAGTATCACTAGTACTGCAGCCGGACAGGTATATATATTTATTATGTAATGACTGATGACGGACCTGCTGGACACTGTCAGGTCAGCAGCACCGCAGACTGCTACTGTAAGCTACTATACTATAGTAGTATGTACAAAGAAGAAAGAAAGAAAAAAAACCACGGGGAGGTGGTATACAATTATGGATGGACTGCCGAGTGCCGACACAGAGGTAGCTACAGCCGTGGACTAACGTACTGTGTCTGCTGCTAATATAGACTGGATGATAATGAGATGAAATCAATATATATGTATATATAATATCACTAGTACTGCAGCCGGACAGGTATATATATTTATTATGTAATGACTGATGACGGACCTGCTGGACACTGTCAGCTCAGCAGCACCGCAGACTGCTACAGTAAGCTACTATAGTAGTATGTATAAAGAAGAATGAAAAAAAAAAAAAAACCACGGGTAGGTGGTATACAATATTATATATATATATATATATTATATACAATTATATATATATATATATATATATATATATATATTAAACTGGTGGTGGTGATTGATTATTAAACTGGTGGTCAGGTCACTGGTCACACTATCAGCAACTTGCAAGTAGTACTCCTAAGCAGACAATCACAAAATATATTATACTGGTCTGGTGGTCAGTGTGGTCACAATGGCAGTGTGGCACTGACTCTGGCAGCAAAAGTGTGCACTGTACGTTATATGTACTCCTGAGTCCTGCTATCAGACTCTAACTGCTCCCCACTGTCAGTGTCTCCCCCAGAGCCGGCCCTAACCAATATGATGCCCTAGGCAAGATTTTGGCTGGTGCCCCCTAGCACCACCGCTGGTTCTGCCTCTGACCTTGCACCTCTTTCCCAGCACCATCACCCCTCACCTATAGCAGTCCTTGTACCCCCTATATTTTAAATAGGAACAGTTCGCACATTTGACGCACAGGCCAAAAAGGGGCATCTTCTTGCTGGGAAGGGGCATGGCCACACAATAGTAACCCCAATTTCAATTATGCCACACAGTAGTGCAACATTATTCACATTTCATCATGCGATAGTGTCCATAATTCATATTACATCCCGCAGTACTATCACTTTACCTTATAAACGTTACTCCTCACAGTAGAACCCCTTATTCACATTACATCACACTGAATTGCTCCTTATTCACATTACACCACACCTTATTGCTCTTTATTCACATTATACCACACAGTAGTGCCCTTTCTATATGCAACGCCACATAGTAGAGCACCTTATACACATAATGCCACACATTAGTAATACATTTATACACAATTCCACACAGTAATGCCCCTTACACATATGAGACACATTAATGTCCTTATAAACATAATGCACCTTACACATTATGACAACCTTTATTAATGCCCTTTTACACATAATGTCCCTTACACATATGCCTCACATTATTAATGCCCTTATACACATAATGACACACATAGTGCCCCCTACACATTTGCTGCACATTATTAGTGTCCCTATACACATGACACACATACAGTAGGTCCCTGTTACATATATGCCGCACATTATTAATGCCCTTATACACATAATGACACACATAGTGGCCCTTTACACATATGTTGCACATTATTAATGCCTTTTTACATGACACACATAATGTTCCTTACACATATTCCGAACACTACTGCACAACCAACCCACTCACATGCACACAGCACTCACACTTCCACTAACACTGTGACCTCTACCTCTGCTTGGATTCAGATGTGTCCTCACAAATCTCGCATCAATGCTAACGTCGGGCACCTTTTTTTTAATGATAGTGTGACTGTATTAATTATCTGACTTGTGGGGGAGACCAGAGCCGGCCATAGGCATAGGCAAACTAGGCAATTGCCTAGGGCATTTGATATTCCTAGGATGCATAAGCAGCTTCTGCTTATTAAACTGATATGCAGCATGCCTATCTACTGTGTGAGACTGTGGCTGTATCTGCATATGAAATGCTACATACAGAATATAGGCATGCCGCATATCATTTTAATCAGCAGAAGCTGCTGATGCCCCTAGGAATATCAAATGCCCTAGGCAATTGCCTAGTTTGCCTATGCCTATGGCCGGCTCTGGTCTCCCCCACAAGTCAGATAATTAATACAGTCACACTATCTAATCTATATCACTTCAGCAAGTAGTAGTAGTATAGTAGTACTCCTCCTAATAATGCTCCCCAAAATTACTACTACTGTGTCTCTCTCTACTGTCTCACTCTCTTCTATAAACGGAGAGGACGCCAGCCACGTCCTCTCCCTATGAATCTCAATGCACGTGTGAAAATGGCGGCGACGCGCGGCTCCTTATATAGAATCCGAGTCTCGCGATAGAATCCGAGCCTCGCGAGAATCCGACAGCTGGATGATAACGTTCGGGCGCGCTCGGGTTAACCGAGCAAGGCGGGAAGATCCGAGTCGCTCGGACCCGTGTAAAAAAACATGAAGTTCGGGCGGGTTCGGTTTCCGAGGAACCGAACCCGCTCATCTCTAGTATAAATGCATTACTAATGTGTGGCATTATGTATATAAGGTGCTCTACTATGTGGTATTGTGTATAGAAAGGACACTACTGTGTTGTCTAATGTGAACAAAGAGCAATAGGGTGTGGTGTAATGTGAATAAGGAGCAATTCAGTGTGAGGTAATGTGAATAAGGGGCTCTACTGTGAGGAGTAACGTTTATAAGGTAAAGTGATACTACTGTGGGATGTAATATGAATTATGGACACTATTGCATGATCAAATGTGAATAAAGTTGCAGTACTGTGTGGCGTAATTGGAATTGGGGTTACTATTGTGTGGCCATGCCCCTTGCCAGCAAAAACACACTCCTTTTTGGGCTGTGCGCCAAATGTGCGAACTGTTCCTATTTAAAATATAGGGGGTACAAACCCCAAAATAAGTACTGCTATGGGTGAGGGGTGATGGTGCTGGGAAAGAGGTGCAAGGTCAGAGGCGGAACCAGCGGTGGTGCTAGGGGGCACCAGCCAAAATCTTGCCTAGGGCATCATATTGGTTAGGGTCGGCTCTGCCCACTCGCCCCTGAATGCAGGGCATGTGGGATGTCTTCAGATTGTGGTGACATTGTGGCGGCTTCTCTAAACCCACCAATTGCTACAGTTCCAAGCATGTATAAAAAGCGATCAAATATAGAACATAGATAACCTATAATGTAATTAAAATGGGCCCGCTCCCCTTTTAGGAAATAGAGGGGGTCTTCTTCCAGCCCCCCCCTTCCCCTTAGCTAAAACCCAGAGCTGGCAGTGGGTGACTCAATCTGTCCAATCTGTGACAACATCTACTGAAGTCTCTTGAAGATAACGATTTGTAGCGGTCAGCCGGAATAAGCACGTTCAAAAATAAAAATTGTTACAATTTGAACCACGAGACTTTAGCAAAGAAAATCTACTTGACAGGTAAAAATCATGATGACGTTAGTCTCTATTAGCAAAGTGTTGTGGCGCTGCTGTATACATATATATTCCATGTTGTACCAGGCCTGTGACGCTGCCTCACTGAGGTTGTGATTACCACTGGCCTAATTCAGACCTGCGAAATCACACAGCGGCCGATTATCGAACGACTGCGCATGCGTACCGCTCATAATGTGCAGGCTCGAGGCCAAACTGCGAGAAAATCCTGCGTCTTTTTTGATCGCTAGGCGAGCGCAGGCTGATCGACAAGAAGCCGGAATTTGGGGGTGGTAACTGGATGTTTTCTGGGAGTGTCAGGAAAAACGCAGGTGTTCCCAAGCGTTTTCAGGACGGGTGTGTGACGTCAGCTGTGGTCCGATCCTAGTGTTTCTTTCACACTGTAGGAGTAAGTTCTGGGCTGCGCACAGACTGCACAGACTGGAAAAATCATTCGATGGTGAGAGAGTTGAGAACGGATTTGCAGCTGCCCGGTGTTTGCAAAACCCTTCGCACAGCGTACGCAGATTTGCACGAGGCGGTTTGTGACTCTGTCTGGGTGGCGACTATCCGATCGCAAAGTACCTCTGCAAATTCGCAGAATTAAGCCCCATATCCCAACTAACTAGGCCTGACCTCCCCTTGAGTCTCACGTGGACAGATCAGACTGTGTTTTCATGCTCGGCCAGTTTCTGGACCAAATGAGACAGTTATACTTCACAGTTAATAAAACTGATATCCAAGATATATTAAATAAATCCTATACAACAGCTTAAAAGTTACGTCATTCAAAATGACTGATTGACATTACTCAGGGCAGTGGAATCAGGGCTTGTGCTGAGCCCTTCTGCTGTATCCGTTGGTAACGGAAACTAATCTCATCCTGTACACCAGGCATTCCCAACCGCAGTCCTCAAGGCACACCAACAGTGCAGGTTTTAGTGATATCCAGGCTGCAGCACAGATGGTTAAATCAAAATAACTGAGGTACTAATTAAGTCACCTGTGTTCAAGCCTGGAGATCACTAAAACCAGGACTGTTAGTGTGCCTTGAGGACCGAAGTTGGGAAACACTGCTGTACACAATCAAACATAAGATATCTTCTAGCGCAGGGGTTCTCAAACTCAGTCCTCAGGACCCCACACAGCGCATGTTTTGCAGGTAACCCAGCAGGTGCACATGTGTATTAATTAGTCATTGACACATTTTAAAAGGTCTGCAGGTGGAGCTAATTATTTCACTTGCGATTCTGTGAGGAGACCTGCAAAACATGCACCGTGTGGGGTCCTGAGGACCGAGTTTGAGAACCTGTGTTCTAGCGCACAGGTTCTCAAACTCGGTCCTCAGGACCCCACACAGTGCATGTTTTGCAGGTCTCCTCACAGAATCACAAGTGAAATAATTAGCTCCACCTGTGGGCCTTTTAAAGTGTGTCAGTGAGTAATTAATACACCTGTGCACTTGCTGGGTTACCTGCAAAACATGCACCGTGTGGAGTCCTGAGGATCGAGTTTGAGAACCACTGTTCTAGCGTGATGTGTGCTCTAATGTGCACTCATTAGGGCAGTACGGATGGTGTAATCATGGTTAACATTACTGCCACACAGCACTGAGGTCATGGGTTCCATTCCCACCATGGCCCTGTGTGGAGTTTGTATATTCTCCCCATACTAGCGTGGGTTTCCTCCCACAATCCGAAAATATACTGGTAGGTCAATTGGCTCCCAACAAAATTAACCCTAGCGTGAATGTGTGTGTGTGTACATGTGATAGGGAATATAGGCCCTCATTCCGAGTTGATCGCTCGCTAGCTGCTTTTAGCAGCATTGCACACACTAGGCCGCCGCCCTCTGGGAGTGTATCTTATCTTAGCAGAAGTGCGAACGAAAGATTAGCAGAACTGCTCGTAAAAATTTTCATGCAGTTTCTGAGTAGCTCCAGACCTACTCCTACCTTGCGATCACTTCAGTCAGTTTAGTTCCTGCTTTGACGTCACAAACACGCCCTGCGTTCGGCCAGCCACTCCCCCGTTTCTCCAGACACTACCGCGTTTTTACCTGACACGCCTGAGTTTTTTAGCACACTCCCGGAAAACGCTCAGTTACCTCCCAGAAACGCCCCTTTCCTGTCAATCACTCCCCGATCAGCAGTGCGACTGAAAAGAGTCGCTCGGCCTTGTGTGAAACTGCATAGTTTTGTGTGAAAGTACTTCGCGCGTGCGTACTGCGGCCCGTACGCATGCGCAGAAATGCCGCTTTTTTACCTAATCGCCGCGCTGCGACCGAAAGCAGCTAGCGATCAACTCGGAATGAGGGCCATAGATTTTAAGCTCCACTGGGGCAGGGACTGATGTGATTGGCCAATTCTCTGCAAAGCGCTGCGGAATATGTGTGCGCTATATAAATAACTGGTAATAATAAATATATCCTTCTGTCATTATTACCACTAGAAAAAATTAAGAAGCCACAAAATGTTTTTAACTGTACTGGTTACAATTTCCTGCCCCCCCCATATATACTAGAGATGAGCGCCTGAAATTTTTCGGGTTTTGTGTTTTGGTTTTGGGTTCGGTTCCGCGGCCGTGTTTTGGGTTCGAACGCGTTTTGGCAAAACCTCACCGAATTTTTTTTGTCGGATTCGGGTGTGTTTTGGATTCGGGTGTTTTTTTCCAAAAACACTAAAAAACAGCTTAAATCATAGAATTTGGGGGTCATTTTGATCCCAAAGTATTATTAACCTCAAAAACCATAATTTACACTCATTTTCAGTCTATTCTGAATACCTCACACCTCACAATATTATTTTTAGTCCTAAAATTTGCACCGAGGTCGCTGTGTGAGTAAGATAAGCGACCCTAGTGGCCGACACAAACACCGGGCCCATCTAGGAGTGGCACTGCAGTGTCACGCAGGATGTCCCTTCCAAAAAACCCTCCCCAAACAGCACATGACGCAAAGAAAAAAAGAGGCGCAATGAGGTAGCTGTGTGAGTAAGATTAGCGACCCTAGTGGCCGACACAAACACCGGGCCCATCTAGGAGTGGCACTGCAGTGTCACGCAGGATGGCCCTTCCAAAAAACCCTCCCCAAACAGCACATGACGCAAAGAAAAAAAGAGGCGCAATGAGGTAGCTGTGTGAGTAAGATTAGCGACCCTAGTGGCCGACACAAACACCGGGCCCATCTAGGAGTGGCACTGCAGTGTCACGCAGGATGGCCCTTCCAAAAAACCCTCCCCAAACAGCACATGACGCAAAGAAAAAAAGAGGCGCAATGAGGTAGCTGACTGTGTGAGTAAGATTAGCGACCCTAGTGGCCGACACAAACACCGGGCCCATCTAGGAGTGGCACTGCAGTGTCACGCAGGATGTCCCTTCCAAAAAACCCTCCCCAAACAGCACATGACGCAAAGAAAAAAAGAGGCGCAATGAGGTAGCTGTGTGAGTAAGATTAGCGACCCTAGTGGCCGACACAAACACCGGGCCCATCTAGGAGTGGCACTGCAGTGTCACGCAGGATGTCCCTTCCAAAAAACCCTCCCCAAACAGCACATGACGCAAAGAAAAAAAGAGGCGCAATGAGGTAGCTGTGTGAGTAAGATTAGCGACCCTAGTGGCCGACACAAACACCGGGCCCATCTAGGAGTGGCACTGCAGTGTCACGCAGGATGTCCCTTCCAAAAAACCCTCCCCAAACAGCACATGACGCAAAGAAAAAAAGAGGCGCAATGAGGTAGCTGACTGTGTGAGTAAGATTAGCGACCCTAGTGGCCGACACAAACACCGGGCCCATCTAGGAGTGGCACTGCAGTGTCACGCAGGATGTCCCTTCCAAAAAACCCTCCCCAATCAGCACATGATGCAAAGAAAAAGAAAAGAAAAAAGAGGTGCAAGATGGAATTGTCCTTGGGCCCTCCCACCCACCCTTATGTTGTATAAACAAAACAGGACATGCACACTTTAACCAACCCATCATTTCAGTGACAGGGTCTGCCACACGACTGTGACTGATATGACGGGTTGGTTTGGACCCCCCCCAAAAAAGAAGCAATTAATCTCTCCTTGCACAAACTGGCTCTACAGAGGCAAGATGTCCACCTCATCTTCACCCTCCGATATATCACTGTGTACATCCCCCTCCTCACAGATTATCAATTCGTCCCCACTGGAATCCACCATCTCAGCTCCCTGTGTACTTTGTGGAGGCAATTGCTGCTGGTCAATGTCTCCGCGGAGGAATTGATTATAATTCATTTTAATGAACATCATCTTCTCCACATTTTCTGGATGTAACCTCGTACGCCGATTGCTGACAAGGTGAGCGGCGGCACTAAACACTCTTTCGGAGTACACACTTGTGGGAGGGCAACTTAGGTAGAATAAAGCCAGTTTGTGCAAGGGCCTCCAAATTGCCTCTTTTTCCTGCCAGTATAAGTACGGACTGTGTGACGTGCCTACTTGGATGCGGTCACTCATATAATCCTCCACCATTCTATCAATGTTGAGAGAATCATATGCAGTGACAGTAGACGACATGTCCGTAATCGTTGTCAGGTCCTTCAGTCCGGACCAGATGTCAGCATCAGCAGTCGCTCCAGACTGCCCTGCATCACCGCCAGCGGGTGGGCTCGGAATTCTGAGCCTTTTCCTCGCACCCCCAGTTGCGGGAGAATGTGAAGGAGGAGATGTTGACAGGTCGCGTTCCGCTTGACTTGACAATTTTGTCACCAGCAGGTCTTTCAACCCCAGCAGACCTGTGTCTGCCGGAAAGAGAGATCCAAGGTAGGCTTTAAATCTAGGATCGAGCACGGTGGCCAAAATGTAGTGCTCTGATTTCAACAGATTGACCACCCGTGAATCCTTGTTAAGCGAATTAAGGGCTGCATCCACAAGTCCCACATGCCTAGCGGAATCGCTCCGTGTTAGCTCCTCCTTCAATGCCTCCAGCTTCTTCTGCAAAAGCCTGATGAGGGGAATGACCTGACTCAGGCTGGCAGTGTCTGAACTGACTTCACGTGTGGCAAGTTCAAAGGGCATCAGAACCTTGCACAACGTTGAAATCATTCTCCACTGCACTTGAGACAGGTGCATTCCACCTACTATATCGTGCTCAATTGTATAGGCTTGAATGGCCTTTTGCTGCTCCTCCAACCTCTGAAGCATATAGAGGGTTGAATTCCACCTCGTTACCACTTCTTGCTTCAGATGATGGCAGGGCAGGTTCAGTAGTTTTTGGTGGTGCTCCAGTTTTCTGTACGTGGTGCCTGTACGCCGAAAGTGTCCCGCAATTCTTCTGGCCACCGACAGCATCTCTTGCACGCCCCTGTCGTTTTTTAAAATATTCTGCACCACCAAATTCAAGGTATGTGCAAAACATGGGACGTGCTGGAATTGGCCCAGATTTAATGCACACACAATATTGCTGGCGTTGTCCGATGCCACAAATCCACAGGAGAGTCCAATTGGGGTAAGCCATTCCGCGATGATCTTCCTCAGTTGCCGTAAGAGGTTTTCAGCTGTGTGCGTATTCTGGAAAGCGGTGATACAAAGCGTAGCCTGCCTAGGAAAGAGTTGGCATTTGCGAGATGCTGCTACTGGTGCCGCCGCTGCTGTTCTTGCGGCGGGAGTCCATACATCTACCCAGTGGGCTGTCACAGTCATATAGTCCTGACCCTGCCCTGCTCCACTTGTCCACATGTCCGTGGTTAAGTGGACATTGGGTACAGCTGCATTTTTTAGGACACTGGTGACTCTTTTTCTGAGGTCTGTGTACATTTTCGGTATCGCCTGCCTAGAGAAATGGAACCTAGATGGTATTTGGTACCGGGGACACAGTACCTCCAACAAGTCTCTAGTTGGCTCTGCAGTAATGATGGATACCGGAACCACGTTTCTCACCACCCAGGATGCCAAGGCCTCAGTTATCCGCTTTGCAGTAGGATGACTGCTGTGATATTTCATCTTCCTCGCAAAGGACTGTTGAACAGTCAATTGCTTACTGGAAGTAGTACAAGTGGGCTTACGACTTCCCCTCTGGGATGACCATCGACTCCCAGCGGCAACAACAGCAGCGCCAGCAGCAGTAGGCGTTACACGCAAGGATGCATCGGAGGAATCCCAGGCAGGAGAGGACTCGTCAGAATTGCCAGTGACATGGCCTGCAGGACTATTGGCATTCCTGGGGAAGGAGGAAATTGACACTGAGGGAGTTGGTGGGGTGGTTTGCGTGAGCTTGGTTACAAGAGGAAGGGATTTACTGGTCAGTGGACTGCTTCCGCTGTCACCCAAAGTTTTTGAACTTGTCACTGACTTATTATGAATGCGCTGCAGGTGACGTATAAGGGAGGATGTTCCGAGGTGGTTAACGTCCTTACCCCTACTTATTACAGCTTGACAAAGGGAACACACGGCTTGACACCTGTTGTCCGCATTTCTGGTGAAATACCTCCACACCGAAGAGCTGATTTTTTTGGTATTTTCACCTGGCATGTCAACGGCCATATTCCTCCCACGGACAACAGGTGTCTCCCCGGGTGCCTGACTTAAACAAACCACCTCACCATCAGAATCCTCCTGGTCAATTTCCTCCCCAGCGCCAGCAACACCCATATCCTCCTCATCCTGGTGTACTTCAACACTGACATCTTCAATCTGACTATCAGGAACTGGACTGCGGGTGCTCCTTCCAGCACTTGCAGGGGGCGTGCAAATGGTGGAAGGCGCATGCTCTTCACGTCCAGTGTTGGGAAGGTCAGGCATCGCAACCGACACAATTGGACTCTCCTTGTGGATTTGGGATTTCGAAGAATGCACAGTTCTTTGCTGTGCTGCTTTTGCCAGCTTGAGTCTTTTCATTTTTCTAGCGAGAGGCTGAGTGCTTCCATCCTCATGTGAAGCTGAACCACTAGCCATGAACATAGGCCAGGGCCTCAGCCGTTCCTTGCCACTCCGTGTGGTAAATGGCATATTGGCAAGTTTACGCTTCTCCTCCGACAATTTTATTTTAGGTTTTGGAGTCCTTTTTTTACTGATATTTGGTGTTTTGGATTTGACATGCTCTGTACTATGACATTGGGCATCGGCCTTGGCAGACGACGTTGCTGGCATTTCATCGTCTCGGCCATGACTAGTGGCAGCAGCTTCAGCACGAGGTGGAAGTGGATCTTGATCTTTCCCTAATTTTGGAACCTCAACATTTTTGTTCTCCATATTTTAATAGGCACAACTAAAAGGCACCTCAGGTAAACAATGGAGATGGATGGATTGGATACTAGTATACAATTATGGACGGGCTGCCGAGTGCCGACACAGAGGTAGCCACAGCCGTGAACTACCGCACTGTACTGTGTCTGCTGCTAATATATAGACTGGTTGATAAAGAGATAGTATACTCGTAACTAGTATGTATGTATAAAGAAAGAAAAAAAAACCACGGTTAGGTGGTATATACAATTATGGACGGGCTGCCGAGTGCCGACACAGAGGTAGCCACAGCCGTGAACTACCGCACTGTACTGTGTCTGCTGCTAATATAGACTGGTTGATAAAGAGATAGTATACTACTAATATTATATACTGGTGGTCAGGTCACTGGTCACTAGTCACACTGGCAGTGGCACTCCTGCAGCAAAAGTGTGCA
Source organism: Pseudophryne corroboree (assembly GCF_028390025.1). Taxonomy (NCBI): domain Eukaryota; kingdom Metazoa; phylum Chordata; class Amphibia; order Anura; family Myobatrachidae; genus Pseudophryne; species Pseudophryne corroboree. Next base: position 925,257,147 of record NC_086447.1, read on the forward strand.
CTGTTTAATTTTAATATAATATTATGTACTCCTGGCTCCTGCTATAACCTATAACTGGCACTGCAGTAGTGCTCCCCAGTCTCCCCCACAATTATAAGCTGTGTGAGCTGAGCAGTCAGACAGATATATAATATATATAGATGATGCAGCACACTGGCCTGAGCCTGAGCAGTGCACACAGATATGGTATGTGACTGACTGAGTCACTGTGTGTATCGCTTTTTTCAGGCAGAGAACGGATATATTAAATAAACTGCACTGTGTGTCTGGTGGTCACTCACTATATAATATATTATGTACTCCTGGCTCCTGCTATAACCTATAACTGGCACTGCAGTAGTGCTCCCCAGTCTCCCCCACAATTATAAGCTGTGTGAGCTGAGCAGTCAGACAGATATATATAATATTATATATAGATAATAGATGATGCAGCACACTGGCCTGAGCCTGAGCAGTGCACACAGATATGGTATGTGACTGAGTCACTGTGTGCTGTGTATCGCTTTTTTCAGGCAGAGAACGGATTATATTATGTACTCCTGGCTCCTGCTATAACCTATAACTGGCACTGCAGTAGTGCTCCCCAGTCTCCCCCACAATTATAAGCTGTGTGAGCTGAGCAGTCAGACAGATATATATAATATTATATATAGATAATAGATGATGCAGCACACTGGCCTGAGCCTGAGCAGTGCACACAGATATGGTATGTGACTGAGTCACTGTGTGCTGTGTATCGCTTTTTTCAGGCAGAGAACGGATTATAAATAAAAGTGGTGGTCACTGGTCACTATCAGCAAAACTCTGCACTGTACACTACTGAGTACTCCTAATGCTCCCCAAAATTAGTAAATCAAGTGTCTCTCTAATCTATTCTAATTCTAAACGGAGAGGACGCCAGCCACGTCCTCTCCCTATCAATCTCAATGCACGTGTGAAAATGGCGGCGACGCGCGGCTCCTTATATAGAATCCGAGTCTCGCGATAGAATCCGAGCCTCGCGAGAATCCGACAGCGTCATGATGACGTTCGGGCGCGCTCGGGTTAACCGAGCAAGGCGGGAAGATCCGAGTCGCTCGGACCCGTGAAAAAAAACATGAAGTTCTGGCGGGTTCGGATTCAGAGAAACCGAACCCGCTCATCTCTAATATATACCGCTGAGGCTGCTGCCTTAGGCTGGCACGCGATAGGCAAATCAACGGAGGAAACGAAAATCACATGTTTGTAAATACTTTTATTCCTCTCTTATATATGGATTTGTACCTGCAAGACAGAGCTTTGCAGCCGGCATGTGTGTAACACATACTTACCTACATTTTGGCTGCTCTCTGCGGGAGAGAGCAGCCAGGTCAGCTCAGAGGGCGTGCAGGGGAGGCTGTGACGTCGTGGAGGGGGTGGGTCGGAGGCGGGATGGGGTGTAGAAAGGGCGGAGCAAGGGTGGGGTCATGATGATGCCTCTTTTAAGCCACGCCCCCTGCTCTGTAATGCTGCGATCACCGGCATTACACGGCAGGGGGCGTGGCTATGATGACGCGACTCAGCAAGAATCGCGTCATCAACTGCCCGGACCGCCCACTTTACACACTAAGTGGGCGGACGGGCAGGGGGAACCCCACGAATCGGGAGACTTGCCTGCTCTTCCGAGGGGCCGGGAGGGTCACCCGATTTTCGGGAGCCTCCCGGCCATTCCGGGAGAGTAGGCAAGTATGGTGTAACAGCACTGTGATGTTTCAGTATGCAGTGGCAAACGCAGGATTTCTAGAGGAGGGTTTCCAAATGCAATCTGCAAATATCCCTCTCTGCGGAATATGGAATACAGTATAGATGGTCTATAGTATAGACTATATCAAATATATTTAAATAATATAAATAAGTGGTCAGGAAAAGGTTAAACATACTAAAATAAATGCACAAACATTATAGACCCAGTACTGCACTTTCTAGGCACACATTCTCCCACCTCATGGTAAGGCTCCTGTCTCTTCTTTCTGGTAGCTACTCTTTGGTCCAGTGCACTGAATGAGAGCTCAGATCCACACACTGCAAGCTTGATAGAAAAAGCTGCTACCTCTGGGCATGTGCAGCAGCTCTGCATGATGCGGCGGCAGCTCTAGTAATCGTATTATATACCATTGGTGTTGTTGTCATAATTTGACACTTGCCAAGAGGAGGAGGGTTTCTGGGCAACCAGAACCCCCCCCCCCCCTCCCCCCCTCCTGCGTTTGCCTATGGTATGATCTACCCAGGGCTGTCAGTAGAGAAGGAATGGTTTAAAATTCTGTAAAATGTGTCTGGTTCAAGGGCCCTTCACTTTTATTTCTCTGACGTCCTAGTGGATGCTGGGGACTCCGTAAGGACCATGGAAATAGCGGCTCCGCAGGAGACTGGGCACAAAAGTAAAGCATTAGAACTACCTGGTGTGCACTGGCTCCTCCCCCCATGACCCTCCTCCAAGCCTCAGTTAGATTTTTGTGCCCGAACGAGAAGGGTGCACACTAGGTGGCTCTCCTGAGCTGCTTAGTAAAAAGTTTAGTTTTAGGTTTTTTATGTTCAGTGAGACCTGCTGGCAACAGGCTCACTGCATCGAGGGACTAAGGGGAGAAGAAGCGAACTCACCTGCGTGCAGAGTGGATTGGGCTTCTTAGGCTACTGGACATTAGCTCCAGAGGGACCGATCACAGGCCCAGCCATGGATAGGTCCCAGAGCCGCGCCGCCGGCCCCCTTACAGAGCCAGAAGACAGAAGAGGTCCGGAAAATCGGCGGCAGAAGACGTCCTGTCTTCAACAAGGTAGCGCACAGCACTGCAGCTGTGCGCCATTGCTCTCAGTACACTTCACACTCCGGTCACTGAGGGTGCAGGGCGCTGGGGGGGGCGCCCTGAGACGCAATAAAAACACCTTGGATGGCAAAAAATGCATCACATATAGCTCCTGGGCTATATGGATGAATTTAACCCCTGCCAGAATACACAGAAAAACGGGAGATAAGGCCGCCGAGAAGGGGGCGGAGCCTATCTCCTCAGCACACTGGCGCCATTTTCCCTCACAGCTCCGTTGGAGGGAAGCTCCCTGGCTCTCCCCTGCAGTCACTACACTACAGAAAGGGTTAAAAAAGAGAGGGGGGCACTAATTACGCGCAGTATTAAAAATACAGCAGCTATAAGGGGAAAAACACTTATATAAGGTTATCCCTGTATATATATAGCGCTCTGGTGTGTGCTGGCAAACTCTCCCTCTGTCTCCCCAAAGGGCTAGTGGGGTCCTGTCCTCTATCAGAGCATTCCCTGTGTGTGTGCTGTGTGTCGGTACATTTGTGTCGACATGTATGAGGAGAAAAATGATGTGGAGACGGAGCAGATTGCCTGTAATAGTGATGTCACCCCCTAGGGGGTCGACACCTGAGTGGATGAACTGTTGGAAGGAATTACGTGACAGTGTCAGCTCTGTATAAAAGACAGTGGTTGACATGAGACAGCCGGCTACTCAGCTTGTGCCTGTCCAGACGTCTCATAGGCCGTCAGGGGCTCTAAAGCGCCCGTTACCTCAGATGGCAGATATAGACGCCGACACGGATACTGACTCCAGTGTCGACGGTGAAGAGACAAATGTGACTTCCAGTAGGGCCACACGTTACATGATTGAGGCAATGAAAAATGTTTTACACATTTCTGATAATACGAGTACCACCAAAAAGGGGTATTATGTTCGGTGAGGAAAAACTACCTGTAGTTTTCCTGAATCTGAGAAATTAAATGAGGTGTGTGATGCTGCGTGGGTTTCCCCCGATAACAACTGATAATTTCTAAAATGTTATTGGCATTATATCCTTTCCCGCCAGAGGTTAGGGTGCGTTGGGAAACACCCCCTAGGGTGGATAAAGCGCTCACACGCTTGTAAGAACAAGGGCTCTACCCTCTCCTGAGATGGCCGCCCTTAAGGATCCTGCTGATAGAAAGCAGGAGGGTATCCTAAAATGTATTTACACACATACTGGTGTTATACTGCGACCAGCAATCGCCTCAGCCTGGATGTGCAGTGCTGGGTTGGCGTGGTCGGATTCCCTGACTGAAAATATTGATACCCTAGATAGGGACAGTATATTATTGCCTATAGAGCATTTAAAAGATGCATTTCTATATATGCGTGATGCACAGAGGAATATTTGCCGACTGGCATCAAGTCTAAGTGCGTTGTCCATTTCTGCCAGTAGAGGGTTATGGACACGACAGTGGTCAGGTGATGCGGATTCCAAACGGCATTTGGAAGTATTGCCTTATTAAGGGGAGGAGTTATTTGGGGTCGGTCTTTCAGACCTGGTGGCCACGGCAACAGCTGGGAAATCCACGTTTGTACCCCAGGTCGCCTCTCAACATAAAAGACGCCGTATTATCAGGCGCAGTCTTTTCGTGGGCAAGCGGGCAAAAGGTTCCTCATTTCTGCCCCGTGACAGAGGGAGAGGAAAAAGGCTGCAGAAATCAGCCAGTTCCCAGGAACAGAAGCCCTCTCCCGCCTCTGCCAAGCCCTCAGTATGACGCTGGGGCTTTACAAGCAGAATCAGGCACGGTGGGGGCCCGTCTCAATGAATTTCAGCGCGCAGTGGGCTCACTCGCAAGTAGACCCCTGGATCCTTCAGGTGATATCTCAGGGGTACAAATTGGAATTCGAGACGTCTCCCCCTCGCCGTTTCCTAAAGTCGGCTTTACCGATGTCTCCTTCTGACAGGGAGGCAGTTTTGGAAGCCATTCACAAGCTGTATTCCCAGCAGGTGATAATCAAGGTACCCCTCCTGCAACAGGGAACGGGGTATTATTGCACACTGTTGTGGTACCGAAGCCGGACGGCTCGGTGAGACCGATTCTAAATCTAAAATCTTGAACACTTACATACGGAGGTTCAAATTCAAGATTGAGTCACTCAGAGCAGTGATTGCGAACCTGGAAGAAGGGGACTACATGATGTCTCGGGACATCAAGGATGCTTACCTTCATGTCCCAATTTACCCTTCTCACCAAGGGTACCTCAGGTTTATGGTACAGAACTGTCACTATCAGTTTCAGATGCTGCCGCATGGATGGTCCACGGCACCCCGGGTCTTTACCAAGGTAATGGCCGAAATGATGATACTCCTTCGAAGGAAGGGAATTTTAGTTATCCCTTACTTGGACGATTCCCTGATAAGGGTAAGATCCAGGGAACAGTTGGAGGTCGGTGTAGCACTATCTCAGGTAGTGTTGCGGCAGCACGATTGGATTCTCAATATTCCAAAATCGCAGCTGATTCCGACGACTCGTCGTCTGTTCCTAGGGATGATCCTGGACACAGTCCAGAAAAAGGTGTTTCTCCCGGAGGAGAAAGTCAGGGAGTTATCCGAGCTAGTCGGGAGCCTCCTATAACCGAGCCAAGTCTCAGTACATCAATGAAAGGGTTCTGGGAAAAATGGTGGCTTCCTACGAAGCAATCCCATTTGGCAGATTCCACGCAAGAACTTTCCAGTGGGACCTGCTGGACAAATGGTCCGGGTCGCATCTTCAGATGCATCAGCAGATAACCCTGTCACCAAGCACAAGGGTGTCTCTCCTGTGGTGGTTGCAGAGTGCTCATCTTCTAGAGGGTCGCAGATTCGACATTCAGGACTGGGTCCTGGTGACCACGGATGCCAGCCTGCGAGGCTGGGGAGCAGTCACACAGGGAAGGAATTTCCAGAGCTTATGGTCAAGCCTGGAGACATCACTTCACATAAATATCCTGAAGCTAAGGGCCAGTTACAATGCTCTAAGCTCAGCAAGACCTCTGCTTCAAGGTCACCCGGAGTTGATCCATTCGGACAACATCACGGCAGTCACCCACGTAAACAGACAGGGTGACACAAGAAGCAGGAGGGCAATGGCAGAAGCTGCAAGGATTCTTCGCTGGGCGGAAAATCATGTGATAGCACTGTCAGCAAGTGGGGACTTCACCCAGAAGTCTTCCACATGTTTATAAAACTCGACAAGTATTGCGCCGGGTCAAGGGACCCTCCGGCAATAGCTGTAGACGCTCTGGTAACACAGTGGGTGTACCAGTCAGTGTATGTGTTCCCTCCTCTGCCTCTCATACCCAAGGTACTGAGAATTATAAGATGGAGAGGAGTAAGCACTATATTCGGGCTCCGGATTGGCCAAGAAGGACTTCGTAACCGGAACTTCAAGAGATGCTCACGGAGGATCCGTGGCCTCTACCTCTAAGAAGGGACCTGCTCCAGCAAGGACCCTGTCTGTTCCAAGACTTACCGCGACTGCGTTTGACGGCATGGCGGTTGAACGCCGGATCCTGAAGGAGAAAGGCATTCCGGATGAAGTCATTCCTATCCTGATCAAAGCCAGGAAAGATATAACCGCAAAACATTATCACCGCATTTGGCGAAAATATGTTGCGTGGTGCGAGGCCAGTAAGGCCCCGACGGAGGAATTTTCAACTAGGTCGATTCCTACATTTCCTGCAAACAGGAGTGTCTATGGGCCTGAAATGGGGGTCCATTAAGGTTCAAATTTCGGCCCTGTCAATTTTCTTCCAAAAAGAACTAGCTTCAGTCCCTGAAGTTCAGACGTTTGTGAAAGGGGTACTGTATATACAGCCTCCTTTTGTGCCTCCAGTGGCACCTTGGGATCTAAATGTAGTTTTTGGGTTCCAAAAGTCACATTGGTTTGAACCACTTAAATATGTGGAGTTAAAATATCTCACATGGAAAGTGGTCATGCTGTTGGCCCTGGCCTGGGCCAGGTGCGTGTCAGAATTGGGGCTTTATCCTGTAAAAGCCCTCATCTGATTTTCCATTCGGACAGGGCGGAATTGAGGACTTGTCCTCAGTTTCTCCCTAAGGTGGTTTTCAGCGTTTCACCTGAATCAACCTATTGTGGTGCCTGCGGCTACTAGGGACTTGGAGGACTCCAAGTTGCTAGACGTTGTCAGGGCCCTGGAAATATAGGTTTCCAGGACGGCTGGAGTCAGAAAATCTGACTCGTTGTTTATTCTGTATGCACCCAACAAGCTGGGTGCTCCTGCTTCTAAGCAGACTATTGCTCGTTGGATTTGTAGTACAATTCAGTTTGCACACTCTGTGGCAGGCCTGCCACAGACAAAATCTGTAAAAGCCCATTCCACAAGGAAGGTGGGCTCATCTTGGGCGGCTGCCCGAGGGGTCTCGGCCTTACAACTTTGCCGAGCAGTTACTTGGTCAGGAGCAAATACGTTTGTAAAATTCTACAAATTTGAGGACTGGAGTTCTCTCATTTGGTGCTGCAGAGTCATCCGCACTCTCCCGCCCGTTTGGGAGCTTTGGTATAATCCCCATGGTCCTTACGGAGTCCCCAGCATCCACTAGGACGTCAGAGAAAATAAGAATTTACTTACCGATAATTCTATTTCTCGTAGTCCGTAGTGGATGCTGGGTGCCCATCCCAAGTGCGGATTGTCTGCAATACTGGTACATAGTTATTGTTACCAAAAAAAAAAAAAAATCGGGTTATTGCTGTAGTGAGCCATCTTTTGTAGAGGCTCCTCTGTTATCATACTGTTAACTGGGTTTAGATCACAAGTTATATGGTGTGATTGGTGTGGCTGGTATGAGTCTTACCCGGGATTCAAAATCCTTCCTTATTGTGTACGCTCGTCCGGGCACAGTATCCTAACTGAGGCTTGGAGGAGGGTCATGGGGGGAGGAGCCAGTGCACACCAGGTAGTTCTAAAGCTTTACTTTTGTGCCCAGTCTCCTGCGGAGCCGCTATTTCCATGGTCCTTACGGAGTCCCCAGCATCCACTACGGACTACGAGAAATAGAATTATCGGTAAGTAAATTCTTATTTTTAACAGTTTGAGCCTATTCAACTTATCAAATTTGTTCTTTGAAGTTTTTGTCTATGGGGGTAATTCAGACCTGATCATAGCAGCAAATTAGTTAGCTAATGGGCAAAACCATGCTGTACTGCAGGTGGGGCAGATGTAACATGTGCAGAGAGAGTTAGATTTGGATGGGTTATATTGTTTCTGTGCAGGGTAAATACTGGCTGCTTTATTTTTACACTGCAATTTAGATTTCAGTTTGAACACACCCCACCCAAATCTGAAGGCCCCATACACTACAACGATAATGTCTGATTTCATCCGATTTCAACCTTTTGGGTCGATAAAAAGGATGGAAAGTGGCAAATCGGATGTGTTTTACATCCGATCCGATGCGCGGTCCCGTGAGCATCGGATTGGATCCCCTAGGCCGTTAGTGCTGCACTCGTGATATGTCGGTTCCCTCAGGTATGACTGGAATCGCATAAGATACATCGTATGCAAAAGGACCACATACAATGTATCTTATGCGATCCTTCCGCCCGGGAGTCTGCCGGGCGGTTCAAGGGAATTCGTATGCGACGTGAGGGTCCGACATGTCGCTGTAGTGTATAGGGCCCTTAACTCTCTCTGCACATGTTACATCTGCCCCACCTGCAGTGCACCTGGTTTTGCCCAACTGCTAACAAACTTGCTGCTACGATCAGATCTGAGGCCCTCATTCCGAGTTGTTCGCTCGCAAGCTGCTTTTAGCAGCTTTGCACACGCTAAGCCGCCGCCTACTGGGAGTGAATCTTAGCATAGTAAAATTGCGAACGAAAGATTCGCAATATTGCGAAAAGACTTCTCTGTGCAGTTTCTGAGTAGCTCGAGACTTACTCTTCCAGTGCGATCAGTTCAGTGCTTGTCGTTCCTGGTTTGACGTCACAAACACACCCAGCGTTCGCCCAGACACTCCTCCGTTTCTCCAGCCACTCCCGCGTTTTTCCCAGAAACTGTAGCGTTTTTTCACACACTCCCATAAAACGGACAGTTTCGGCCCAGAAACACCCACTTCCTGTCAATCACACTACGATCACCAGAACGAAGAAAAAACCTTGTAATGCCGTGAGTAAAATACCAATCTTCATAGCAAATTTACTTGGCGCAGTCGCACTGCGGACATTGCGCATGCGCATTAGTGACTAATCGCTCCGTTGCGGGAAAAAAATAACGAGCGATCAACTCGGAATGACCCCCTGAATTACCCCCTGTGCACAGTAAATAATGAGAATATTTTATGCTGAGTAAAGTCGGAGAATTTATTACAAATTTTAAAACTTCAGAATTGATTCAGAAACTTTTGTGGATCTGCTGCAATACCATCTACAGAACACAGGAGGCAGCGCAGTGTTACCAGCGACAACTGCATATTCTCTTTCCGCTTCAGTCAACACTTTGCTAAAAGCCAAATCATTTAGGAGGGAGAGACTACACCTGTTTGCAGCCATTATAAGGCCTCACGGCTACCAATCATTGCATGAGCAAAGCTGGAATTTTGTGCTTCAAACAATCTCCATCTCAATGACTCTGGCTTTGTCCCTTTGGATTGTACATTTTCCATCCATCAACTTGTTTCATCCCTGGTTCTACCTTCTCGAACCCATAGACAACCACTTTGCTGCTCATGACCAGTCCTCTCACGGCTGTCGGCTAAGCGGCTTGGCCATTTGTGGATAGTTTCCTCTGCCACGTGTTTGCAGCCAACACCGTAACAGAGCCACTTTGAGAAATTATCTCTTGTCCAGGACACTATTCCAGTTGTCCGGCAGTCTATGTGCAATGATAAGGAAATGGTCCTGTACATTGTAATACAGGATGTCTATATTGTAAGAAACCCTCTTTAGCTACAAAGTATTTCTCTATTCTGCCTACAAAAAAAAAGCAGCCCGCTGCAGTCTTTCTCTTTGCGTCTTTCCAGGAGTGTCTGGTCCGTAAAAGTGAAATCTGAAGCCATCACTATGTAATTCCAACTTACTGGCACTTTAGGACAAAGTCTTTCACTTCATGAACATTTTCAGTTAAATGAAATTACCGCTCAGTTCAGCCTAATTTAAATTATTCAAGAAAGTAGCGCCTTCTGTGTGCGTGTAGGTTTTCATTACAGCGGCTGAAGGTTGCCTTACATTTCGCTTAACTGGCACCTCAGAGAATTGAAAACTTAGACGTCTATTTATCACCAGATGTCATGTGATAAAATCGCCCAAACTCGCACTGCGATAATTGGTTACATCGCAGGGATGTATCAATTATCGCATGCAGGGACAGAGCTTGCGGTCAAGCTCTGTTCCTGCGATGCCTCTTCGCAGCATCATCAGGGTATTTTTCGTAAAAAATACCCCGATGGCTTGCTGCACATGCGCCGCAGCCCATCACAACCACCACCGTCGGGTCCCCCCTCATGTCGAGACTACCCCCGCGCCGGATAAAGCACCCCTACCTCCCCCCCTGGATTTATACTTACCAGTCTTAGGAGCCAGTGTCCACTGCTCCAAGAGGCTGCCGGGCGCCAGGTCCTTATTTTACGCTGTGACCCGTGGTGCTGTAAAGTGAGCTGCCGTTTTGCAACCGTTATCACAGCGCAACATATAGAGGACCCGGCGCCCAGCAGCGATCACTGGAGCAGCGGACACCGGCTCCCTGGACTGGTAAATATGTTTGTTTTTGTTTTTTTAACACTGTGATCAGCTTGTGTGTCCATCGGACACACAGAGCTGATCACTGGAGCCTGGATAGAGAAAGCTGGGCAAAGGGTGTACATCGCAGTGCTGCCCTCGCCAACCTGAGCTGGTGTTATTATCGCAGGGCACACTGCGGTATTTATTTACATTTTTTTTTTGTAGTAAATTCGGCCACATCACATTTCCCATTATAAGTATAGGGGAATGCGATGTGGATTACTAAAAAAAAAAGTGAATTAAAGGGTTTGGAGCAGTTTTTCATGAAAACTGCTCCAAATGCTCTTTATACATTCAGGTGATACTAAAATAATGTGACAAGGGGGTGAGAACAGAAACCCCCTTATTCACACTGTTTTAGTAAAAATAATGTTCAGAAATGGACCCCTTTAATGCCTAAACCTGGTGCACACAACATGGGAAACGCCTTTCAAAACAAATCTTTTTTGCCCAACTCCTACCAACAGGTTGTTCAGTCTCCTGCCACCGTATCGTCCTGCCAATCCCGACACGCCACATAACATTGGGAGAGCTGCCACAATCATACACATCCCTACTGATATTGGGAGGAGTGTGCGCCAACAACGGGAAGTACAGGTACCAGCATCAGAGGAGAATTGAGCCTGTACCAATTGCAGGCTTCTGGTATAATGAATCTTTCCAAGGACTCATATTGGTGTGAAACCTCTACGTTTCCGACTAATTAGTTTGAAGTTAAAGACTATTATTGGTATGAAAGCTGAAAGTTTAGGAATAACATTACACTATGTAGACAAAAGTGATTGGACAGTGATAGCAAACAGATCAGTGAGACGTTACTGACGTCAGTACTTTGTAGGGCCACCACGTGCAGTGATTACTGCAGACACCCTTCCTGGCAAACTGTCCACAAGTTCCTGGACAACAGCAGGCGGTATGTTCCGCCATTCCGCCTTAAGTACAGCGACCAACTGCGACACTGAATGAGGTCGAGTCAGCCTAGAACGCACCCGTCTCTAAAATTCATCCCAGAGATTCTCAATGGGGTTCAGATCTGGACTCTGAGCTGGCCAGTCCACCCAGGTAACTGCATTATCTGTATACCAGTCCGGCGTCACCCTTGAAACATGACATCACGCAGCCTACGATGATCCGCTTGTCAAAATCGGTTATCTCCTTCCAGCGAACCATTTCATTAGCAAATAATCTCATTAGTGCCCCTCTACCCATTGCATTCCTTAACGAACACGTGTCTGCTGCACGGTCGCACCATTAAGCTTGCGCACACAGGGAGGGGTTTGCAGGCAATCACTTTTGTCTACATAGTGTAGTATGAAGTTTAGGGATAATATTAGCATGTAGCATGGAACTGCCATTAATGTGAAACTCCTGAGTGTAACCACCATATATCACTGACCTGGTTTGGGAGTGTTGTGGACTCGGGGTTTCTTCCGGTGACCGGGAAGAGGAACCGCAACTGGGCCGCAGCAGAGATGGCCAAATGTAAGTTTTCCTCATGCAGGATCAGGTCGGCAGACAGGAGGCACGCCAGGTGCTGGAGGCACCAACTGCGCTAAAGTGCACTGGGGCTTGGAGAGACTGAAGTGCTTGTAGGCGCTGAAGTGCTTGGAGGCACTGAGGTGCGGGAAGGCGCTGAAGTGCTTGGAAGTGCTGAGGTGCTTGGAGGCACTGAGGTGCTTGGAGGCGCTGAGGCACTTGGAGACCCTGAGGTGCTTGGAGGCAATGAGGTGCTTGGAGGCACGTAAGTGCTTGGAGGCACAGAAGTGCTTGGAGGCACAGAGGTGCTTGGAGGCACGGAAGTGCTTGGAGGCACAGAGATGCTTGGAGGCACGGAGGTGCTTGGAGGCACGGAGATGCTTGGAGGCACGGAGGTACTTGGAGGAACGGAGGTGCTTGGAGGCACGCAGGTGCTTGGAGGCACGGAGGTGGAAACCACAGGAATGCGGGAGCACTGGAGATCACAGCTTCTGTAGGCAGAATAGATGATACTCAGGCACTGATGCAGTGCCTGGCGCCTGAATTTATACTTCCCACCACCATCTGATTGGTGGGAAGCGCCTGATGACGTCACCCGCCCAGACGCCGGGCCGAGCGACGGAAGCCGGGAGCCGCCAGCGAGGACGGCCGCAGGGAGGACCAGCGCGCCCGGAGAGGTAAGTAAGGCGGACGGGGCGGCGGCGTGACAACCATAACCCGCACTTTCCATTAGATACTGTATATAACTCACGCCATGTTTCTGAATCGTACACAGATTATCTGACTATTTGCAATCTCTTACCCTTGCTCTAGATCTGGGGTCATGACATAATGGTTATGCTAAGGTGAGCCTGTGCTAAATGTCTATGATCACACAGTCAGAAAGGTTTAGGAGGAATTACCGGTTTGGTGACATTTCGTACATCATTCCATCAGACAATAATCCATCAGATAAGATACCGTAACTAATCTTTCGTGTAATGAGCATATGAGTCACAGATGGACACAAGCGCTGTCTGTGGACCTGTGCGATTGTTTTTGGGACTGTACATTCGCCGCGATTGATTAATGACGGCGGTCGCAGTGAGGATTTGGAGTAACTGACAGTCAGTGTGCATTTATGGGAAGTAACGGGAAGAGGGAGGAGCTGGATTGTCACATGCGGGAATGTTGCGAGCATTTTACGGCCATGTCCCAGCCAGCAACTGGAGCCAGTTGTACTGGCCTCAAAGTCTTAGTTCCAATGGTCGTTCAATGTTGCGGCAATGTGCGACCGATGTTGCATCAGCATATTTTCGCTGAAGCGCTGCAGAGTGGATCGCAGTCCGAACAGGATTTGGGACCACCTCTAAGTCAGGCCCATATACTGTACAGTGTATACAGATGTGCGGGTTCGGTTTGGAGAAATCTGAAAACCAACCAAGCTTGGGGCTTCCGAGTCAGACCCAGGACTGCGTGGTCAGGCTTGCTGGGACCTGTATTCCACCTGTAAAGAACAGAACTAACTCTAACTCTTTTGTTATCATTAACCCTACACCCACTGCTACCAGGGCTGGTTGTTCCTGAAAGGGGGGAGGGGGGGGGGGCACTGTTTTATTTTTGGGGTCCCAGCTTTCTGAGGAATTCCATCCCTGGAATGACTAGTTTAGGAGTGGTTATATTAAAGCTAAGTGGGGATATGTATCATTAATGACAAAATATATCTTGAAGGCTCCTCTATTGTCTGTACCAGTGTGCTGACAACATATGTTGGCACTGTCATCATCTGTCCCTCGTTTCCAGGAACATTCCCGGCATTTAGGCATTTCTCTCTGTCTATTATTACTGTCTTGCGTTAAAATGTAAATAATGATATAATAGCCAAGTCCACAAGACATGTCACCAAGCACAAAGGTCCATAAAATATAACGAGGACACGTCGCCTTGATTCTCTGGCCCAGCGCTGAAGTGTCCTTGGATATAATTTTTAAGTGTTGACAACTGTACATTTTATTGTCACCGCCTCAGACTCATCACAAGGATTCCTGGATCACAGGGAAAGTATAAGAAATGACTTGAAGAAGCGCAATACGGGTAAAACCATACATTAACCAGAAATGAAAGAAACCAGCTGTAACTGGCTATGGATTTAAGACAAACCTACATTAATTGATGGTTCAGTTTTTTAGGAAAGGTGCAATGTGATAAGGCTGCATAGGATCAGTGCGGAAGAATGGGGGTGACCTTTGAGGGTTTTTTTTTGGCATCTTTTAATTCAATAATTTTATTTTCATTTTATTTCTTTATCTAAGACGTCGCCATCAGTCGCACTATCAAAATTTGCAGCAGTCCTAGGGAAGATGATGGGCCATCCTCACCAAACAGCGGTCCACTGATGGAAGCCACAGACGGAAGCTAAGATGCCCGATCCACACAGCCGTGGAGTTGATGCTGTTGAGCATTGTTCATCCAGGATCTCCTAGTGGTTGGGGCACAGTCAGAATTATATTATAGATTGTTCCCCACACTTGTAAGACTGTAAGCTCTGCTCCTGGACTTCCCTCTTATTACATGATTGGCGCCACCTGTGTTGAACTATTTAATTAATAAAAAAGGTATTTCAACACAGAAGAGAGAGGGATCCATGGGTCACTCTGTCTCTCCTCTGGTCGGGAAGCTCCATCGGTAGGTCATGAAACCTGATACTCCTGTGTCTCTGCCTGCACTGCATGCTGGGGGTCATTCCGACCCCTTCACATGCTGCGGTTCTTCGCAGCGCTGTGAACGGGTCAGTTCTGCGCGCAGTGGCGGATCCGGGGGGGGGGCACGCGGGCCCGTGCCCCCCCTGTCATGTCTGGCACTTTAAACAAACAACAACACAGCAGTCCCATTGAAAAAGGAGCGGCGGCGCAGACGGCACCCACCGCGATGAAGGGTCTCGTAGCAGCGGCGGCAGCACTAATGAGTCAGACTGACTCATTACATTGCGCTGCAGCCGGCTGTAGTAAAGCCAGAAGACTCCGAGGAGAGGAGAGGCTTTCCCCTTCTCTCCTCCACTCGGAGTCGCAGAGGGCGATCTGGCCACGATAGAGCCGGCAGCGCTGTATCACTGCTGCCTGCAGCGGTACGCGTCGCGGCTCGTCCTTGTCCGTTCGTGCATATGTAATGAGCGGCAGAGCATCATGCCGTTCATTACAATATGTACAAACTGTGCTGGGCCCCCACAAATCCTATATTAATGGAGGGTAGGACAGCATTTTGCTGCCTGCGAGCCAACCTCCAGTTAATCTTCTCCCAAAAGTCCCCGCCCCCTCCCCAGCAGCTGCGGCCAATCAAGGCAAGGAATGCAGAGGACACTGGTCCACAGCACACCGTACCTCCCGGCGCTCTCAGGCTGCTGGAGTGGGAAATCTGCGCTGTTGACCACAAGATGGGTGTCCTTTAGAGTAAGGCCCTCTGTGATCCCTGTCCCAAAACCCCTTCTCTGTGATCCCTACCCTAAACCCCCTTCTCTGTGCTGTCCTAAATCCCCTTCTCTGTGATCCCTACCCTAATTCCCCTTCTCTGTGCTGTCCTAAACGCCCTTCTCTTTGCTGTCCCGAACCTCCTTTACTGTGATCCCTACCCCAAACCCCCTTCTCTCTGATCCCCCTTCTCTCTATGAAAATAAATGTATACATACAGTAGATTCCACAGTGTGTGTGCATGCGTGCGTGTGTGTGTGTATATATATATATATGTGTATATATATATATATATATATATATATATATATACTTTTTTGTAACACAATTATGTTAATAGGGAGCCCTACAAGTTTGTTGTCCAAGGGCCCCCTCAAACCTTAATCCGGCCCTGCTGGGGCAGGACGCTCGCCAGTCGCCACTACCGCGTGGAGCATAGAGCAGAGGAGACCCGTCTGAGTGGGTGGCCCGCCCCCTGCCTCCCCATTGCCGCTATCTGAAGCTCCCAGAGGAGGTCAGTTCATCTTTAGGTATAAACAGTATATGTTGCTTGGAAACATATACTGTTTGTACCAAGGAAAAACAGTATATGTGTATGCATACCTTGCGGCATAATGTGAATTTTGGCTCATACAGTGTGCTATAATGTGAATATCAGCTCATACCATGTGCTATAATGTGAATTTCGTCTCATACTGTGTGCTATAATGTGAATTTCGGCTCAAACCGTGTGGTATAATGTGAATCTCGACTCATATTGTGTGCTATAATGCGAATTTCGGCTCATTCAGCGTGCTATAATGTGAATTTAGGCTCATACTGTGTGGTATAATGTGAATTTCGGCTCATACCATGTGGTATAATGTGAATTTCGGCTCATACCGTGTGCTATAATGTGAATTTCGTCTCATACTGTGTGCTATAATGTGAATTTCGGCTCATACCGTGTGCTATAATGTGAATCTCGGCTCATATTGTGTGCTATAATGTGAATTTCGGCTCATTCAGCGTGCTATAATGTGAATTTAGGCTCATACTGTGTGGTATAATGTGAATTTCGGCTCATACCATGTGGTATAATGTGAATTTCGGCTCATACCGTGTGCTATAATGTGAATTTCGTCTCATACTGTGTGCTATAATGTGAATTTCGGCTCATACCGTGTGCTATAATGTGAATCTCGGCTCATATTGTGTGCTATAATGTGAATTTCGGCTCATTCAGCGTGCTATAATGTGAATTTAGGCTCATACTGTGTGGTATAATGTGAATTTCGGCTCATACCATGTGGTATAATGTGAATTTCGGCTCATATCGTGTGCTATAATGTGAATTTTGTCTCATACTATGTGCTATAATGTGAATTTCGGCTCATACTATGTGCTATAATGTGAATTTCGGCTCTTACCGTGTGTATAATGTTTGTTTCCCCAGTGAATCTTTCCCTTCATGCCTCTGTAAACCTCACTACAAATGTCTCAGTACTCCCTCCTACTCCTACAGAGACCTTAGGTACCCACTGCCTCTCCCTGTCCCCCTCTCCTTGTTACCCACTGCCACCTCCCCCTGGCATCAACCACTTTTTCCTCGTCACCCTTTCCCCGGTGTTACCCACTCTGCCTCTCACTGTCACCCTCTCTCTGTCACCCACTGCCTCTCCGTCTCCCACTATGTTTCCTTCGTCCACTGCCTCTCCCCTGCGTCACTATAAACCCATCACCCTCTCTCTCCTGTCACCCTCTTCCCGTCTTACGAATACGATGTTCCCTTTGAGGCTATGACCCTTGTTGCTAGGCCACGCACACCTTCATGGGACCGCACGCCTTCGGCATGCACAAGGTGCCCCCCCTGTCATTTTTTCCTGGATCCGCCCCTGTCTGCGCGCATGCGCCGACAAGAATAACGAAGAAAGCGATTGCTGCCACAATCGCAAGAAGAGTGACAGACGGAAGGCGTTCCGGGGCATCAACTGACTGTTTTCTGGGAGTGGAGCACCGGATGCAGGCGTGTCCAGGCGTTTGGAGGGCGATTGTCTGACGTCAATTCCGGGACCTTCAGCGCTGGATCCATCGCACAGTCTAAGTAACTGCAGGGCTGGTCTTGTTTTACACAAAACTTTTTTTAGCATAGCAGGGCTGCACAAGCGATCGCAGCCTTGCTATGCTAAAATACACTCCCCCATAGGCGGCATCTAGTTGATCGCACGAGCAGCAAAAAGTTGCTACGTGCGATCAACTCGGAATGACCCCCACTGTCCTTCTCACATTCTGGCTGCCTGGTTCTGCTGCTGCACAAGAGGGAGAGCTAGTGATGTTCATGTGCTCTGGCCAGTGGGGGGCCCCCTGACAAATGGGGGGCCTGGGGTACTGTATCCCCTGCGCCCCCCCACCCCCTCTTAATCTGGCTATGGGTTAGGTCCTCTTTGCCTTCTGTTCCATGGTATTTATGTAAATCATGAACCTTTCATGGCAATATGCTGCCGATAAAATATATTAGCTCTCAAATAGCTTTATGCAGATGCACCAATAGGAATAGGGAACGCCGATCCCACCACGCTGGAACGTCTTACGCTCAGAAAGTGCTGCGTGCATTTAAAGCGCCAATGCAACACTACCTTTCTGTAAGGACACTGAACAACTTCCGCATAGTACTGTACTTACTAACTAGCTCCCAAAAGACGTTAAGAAGAAAAACTTTTTGCCAGGCCTACGTTTTTCATCACCCTCTATAAAGGGGAATCATTTTGAACTTGTTTTTCAAACCCTGGCTGCTATGTCTAATACAGAAGCTGTCTTGTGAAACCCTACTGAGAATAACTAGAGGAACAGTACTTATAAAATATTCATCATACTTTTTATAATCCTTTAAGACTACAATCCAAAACAGATAAGTGTGCAGGGAGATGATCCAGGCTGGGAGCCGGGGCGCGACGATTAGAACTGATTATTTAAAGCGATTGGGAAACAACGTTATGGATAATAAAAAAAACTGTGCAAAGGTGAAAGGCGGTTTTATCCATAGCAGCCTATCGGATAATTGGTCTCATTCTCTAAACTGCAGCTAGATGCAAATTACAGTTAGAACTGTATTGGGCGCTGTGGGTGGCACCGCCTTTGCGCCAGGTAGTATAAATGTAGCACCTGGTTGTCACACCACATCGGATAAAGAGGAAGGATTGGTTATATAGCTGAGTAATGCTGGAATGGACAGATCACACACACGGGTCACATGGGGGTTATCAAGTCGCGTGATTTCCATTAACTGGTATCTTACGTCCTGGCTTGGTTTAACCCTTTCACTTTCAGGTGGCCGCAAGAGATTTGCAACTCTCAAAGTTGCACCATTTTGGTGCTTTTACGCACTTTGTAGGGTTGGCCAGGAAAATCTTTTTTGTGTGTTATTGTATTCAAGTACATTTTATGACAGATAGGGTCGTCTTTTGGTACCTTACACCCAACTAGATATCTCCTTAATTTATGTGTATCTGAATGGGAATTAGGGGAAGACATTGCTTTTAAATGTGATTTTTTCATCCCTGTTTAGTCTGTAATTTTACTATTTATAGGGAAACCAAATATGCGATTTCTATTGGAGGATTGGTCTGATCATTGAGTAACAGTAATAATAACACTATATTATAAAATAAATAAGACAAATTGTAACTACAAATTTTAATATGTATTATATGTATCCTGTTCTGTAATCATTATTTTCTTAGTTGCTTTTTTGTAGCACAGTTTTTGCAAACACTTAGGGGGTTATTCAGAGTCTTTAGCAGTTCTGCTAAATTAGCAAAAACTGCTAAGGATCAGCTTGCATGCATGTATGGCGCCACACTGCGTTGCGATCAAAATTACATTGCAATCGCATCGCAGATTCAGTAAATAGAGGACAATCCCTGTATAGGCAGCCAGGCGCACTGCTGTGATGTTTCCCATGCCCGGGCTGCTCCAAAAACAGCCATGACACGCCTGCATTTCCTCACCCCACAACGCAGTGTCACCGCCCCCGAGCGCCAGCCACCTTTCAATCATAATGCGATTGCATCATTCCTGGGATGCGATCGCATTACGATAGGTTGCGCACTATGCCCACTGCACGTGCGCAAATGCCACAAATCATCCATTTGCAATTTTCAGCTGTCTGTGACCAACTCTGAATAGCCCCCTTAATACCATAAACTTTGTCATCAGACATCCAAGGCTATAGTAGAACATGCAAATATAGCTTCTACCACTAGGGGTACGCTGGAAACATTGGCGATTGTGCCGTTTTGAGATTCAATCTATGTAGGTAATAAGCAAATGTTCTACGGTGACTATCTGGGTGCTAAGTAAAGAAGAGCTTAAAAAATGGTTAAAAAAAGGGTTTATATTGGTCATATTCCCACCAAATTAATGGAACCATTGTCGAGCATGGCAGATTATACACTTGCAAAATGACTGGCCTGTGTGCATGTGGTTATCTTCTGCATAGGGCACTGAGGGGAAGAGGGGCAGTGGCAGTAATGGATCTTGCTACGGGCAAGCAGGATTTTTGCCCAGCGCACCGCCTTTCGGAGGGCGCCGCCACCAACCGGAGGGCGCCGCTGCCGTGGCAAGATCCGCTACTGGTGCCGATGCTGTGCGCGATGAAGTCATCGCGCACCGCACGGCATTGTGGGAGCGCCCATTGACACAAGAGGTCATAATTGACCTCTATTGTCTATGCGGTGCTATGGGAGAGACATCATGACATCTCTCCCATAGATCTGAGGAGCGGCGCCAGCGGCCGGAGACGGAGGACAGCAGCGGTCAGGAAGCAGGAGCGGCGATTGTGAGTATTATTATTTTTTTGTTGTAAGCGGCGCAACTAGGGGGCACTCTACAGGGGGCACAGTACTGGTGGCACAACTCTACAGGGGGCACAGTACTGGGGGCAATACTGCTGGGGGCACAACTCTACAGGGGGCACAGTACTGGGGGCAATAGTACTGGGGGCACAGCTCTACAGGGGGCACAGTACTGGGGGCACAACTCTACAGAGGGCACAGTACTGGGGGCAATACTACTGGGGGCACAACTCTACATGGGGCACACTACTGGGGGCAATACTACTGGGGGCAATACTACTGGGAGCACAACTCTACAGGCGGCACAACTCTACAGGGGGCACAGTACTGGGGGCAATAGTACTGGGGGCACAGCTCTACAGGAGGCACAGTACAGGGGGCACAACTCTACAGAGGGCACAGTACTGGGGGCAATACTACTGGGGGCACAACTCTACAGGGGGCACACTACTGGGGGCAATACTACTGGGGGCAATACTACTGGGAGCACAACTCTACAGGCGGCACAACTCTACAGGGGGCACAGTACTGGGGGCAATACTACTGTGGCCACAGCTACAGGGGGCATAACTGACCACGCCCCTTCTCCATGAAGCCACACCCATATTTTTTCACCCTGGGCACCACAAGGTCTAGATCCGGCCCTGGGCAGTGGGTACAATGTACAGGGGGCACAATCCTAGTATTAAGATGCAGTCTCACCCTCACACCTTCGCAATATGAGCTTTCTGATGACAGCCCTGTTTCTTTGTGCCCTAATAGCTTGTATTGGCGGCAGAAGTGAGTAGCAGCTCATTCCGAGAGACAAACAACCAGGGGCAGCATCAGACCGGGATCCCGGGGTCAGTATGGCGACCTCTGGGATTCCAAACAACGGTCTCACAATACTAACCCATCCAATCTGCCCACCCACTTGTGTGGCAAATTTGATCGCTGATAACGTGGCACGGCTCTTTGGTCATGGGTTCAGCATTAATTGGTTAATAATAGACTATAATTGCATCTAGAGTGTCACCACTGGAAGCGGAATGGTGAGAATGGGCCAATGGACTATACATTCTATATAACGTCTATACTAGACAAAGAAATAATTTGCTTTTAGTTGACATGCCACATTCATATCTGTTAGCGAGCTATGTTTCATCAGTGATATGACAGGCTGTCAGGACAGATGCTATACTTACATTTGAACTTTAAAATGCATTTTTTTGGCTTGTCACAATATCTTGAACATCCCAGGGTAGAACTGACAAATGGAGTTATCACCGCTGTGAGGGATACGCACCTGACATAATCTTGCCCTTACGCACTTCTACGGAATTACAGGAGATAAATCCACGTTTATCCAGAAAGCCTCAGTTATAGGAGTCTCACCATCAGAGAGGGGGATAATCTGTACGGGTGGTCTTCTGTATGCCGAATGTCGGGATCCCGGCGCACAGTATACCGGCGCCGGAATCCCGACACCGCAAGGGGCTCCTTTGCGCTCGCCACGCTGTCGGTATGCCGGCGGTCGGGCTCCCGGCGCCGGTATGCTGGTCGCCGGGAGCTCGAGCGCCGGCATACCGTACTACACCCATCTGTACCAGGCGCCATTAGAAGATGATCGACCATTACTGATAATTCTCCTTCAACTCACCTGACGCTGTTTGGACGGTTCATATAGATAACTGGACCAGTTATTCTACTTATCTCTCCCAAAGGGACTCTGGTTTAAGCCAATATTGGATCGAGTGATCGGCTGATCTATTTACAGTGGGCAAGCTGTTAGACACACAGAACGTGCACACCAGCCAGCAGACCCAGCCCTTCACAATAACTGAGTTGAGCTAAACTTCTCATTGCAGGCCAGTCACTCTGTTGCGTACACTCAGTCACAGTGTATGAGGGGCTGTACAATGTACATTTTGTTGGGAATGATGTGAGTGCAGGTCTTAATATTGCAGAGTTATATAGGCGCACACCAGCAGATCACTCACACTATGAACAGCCCAGTTACTTGAGCAGTGGTATTGGTTTATTGATAGATAGCAGCCGTACTCACTGTTACATGCACACTGGTGATGGAGTGGAATCTGAGAGGAACAGGTTTTCATATACTGTAGCTCAGCATCGGGTGAGTATATGCTGCAAACAGGTAGCAGTGCAGGGATGCTGGAACAGCTTTATACTGTATGCTGAGATCTGGTGGCCATCTTGGGATAGGGCATGAAGCCTCCCTGGGGGGCAGGAAGACTGGAGCCCACCTCAGTAGCACACTTCTCTTTCAACACATTTAACCTTACAAAAACACAGGGCTATTCACAGTAACTCATAACTGGTGGGGAGAAGCAGACGTCCCAGGACAAAGATCCATTGGACAGAGCGTTGGGATAGGGTAACATTATTGTTATCAGTGCCCTGACATCAACTGTGACTTGGGGCAATCTGCAGCATGATTGTGCCTCATATTAATTCCTTATTTCCTATTCTATTGCAAGTCTTGCAAGCTGCATATCTTTTTCGATCGTATGTAATTTCATCCATCCACACCAATGATTGATATACTGTAGCTCTCCACTGTACAGCGCTGCACACTACGGTGGTGCCTTGTAATAACAAGAAACAATAATGACTGAGGCCCTCATTCCGAGTTGTTCGCTCGCTAGCTGCTTTTAGCAGCATTGCACACGCTAAGCCGCCGCCCTCTGGGAGTGTATCTTAGCTTAGCAGAATAGCGAACGAAAGGATAGCAGATTTGCTATTACATATTTCTTTGCAGTTTCTGAGTAGCTCCGGACCTACTCACAGATTGCGATCAGCTCGGTCCGTTTAGTTCCTGGTTTGACGTCACAAACACGCCCTGCGTTCGTCCAGCCACTCCCCTGTTTCTCCAGCCACTCCCGCGTTTTTCCCTGGCACGCCTGCGTTTTTTTGCAAACGCCGTGAAAACGCTGAGTTGCCGCCCAGAAACACCCACTTCCTGTCAATCACACTACGATCACTGGAGCGTTGAAAAAACTTCGCTCGAGCTTGTGTAAATCTACTAAGTTTTTAGTTAAATAACTAAGCGCATGCGCTCTGCGTACCATGCGCAATTTGCAGCAAATCGCTCAACGAGCGAACAACTCGGAATGACCCCCTGAGTTCAGAGTACTGTGCTTTGGTTACTGTACCACTTCTGGCCAGTAGGTGATGGTGGAGAGCCTATTTATTCCTTACACCAAGCTTTTTCTGCAAGCTACAGTAAGGTAACCTTTGGTCTTCCAGTTCTTGTGGAACTACAAGTGTCAGCATAACCCACCAGGCCGTATGGTGTATAATCGATCATCTTTAAGGTTTATTGAATCAGCATTTAGGAAATTATAAGTCAGAAAAGCCCTCAGGTCGCTGACCCGAGGCCAAAGGCGCGCTGCTGCAACCCAGGGAATCAACAGACAAAATTGGTTATATTCCCGTGTTCTGAATAGCAGGTAACGCAGTTCTCCCGTGTTATCATTAAAAGATATATAAGTATTCCAGTGTTCTACTTAGCAGAAAACTTGGTTTTCCTCTCTGTTGTTAAAAACGCAAAACTTGTTTCCATTCTGCCTGTGGTCTGAGTAGCAGGTCATTCAATACTCCCATGTTCCAGACACAAGGCAATGCAAGAAAACTCACTACTACCATGTTCTGTATAGTAGATCAGTATTTCCACGTCCTGAATCATAGGAATACAAATGATATCCCGGCAGACGAGATGCCGGCTGTCACTATACCGACATCCCGGCAGCGAGTGCGTTCACTGCACATCTGGCCCAGCGGCTTGCTTCGTTCTATTCCCACTTGGCTGGTGGCGTGCACCCACCAACCTAGTGGGAATACCCAGCGTGTGTCAGAATTCCGGGCGTCAGTATTTCGCCTACTGTCAGGATTCCACCATCAATCTCCAGGATCCCAACAGTCGGTATATTGACTTTATCCCAAATAGTAGATAGCTCAGTAGTCCCGTGTTCTGGATAGTATATAGGTTAGTAGTCCCGTGTTCTGGACAGTAGATAGCTCAGTAGCCCATGTTCTGGATAGTAGATAGCTTAGTAGTCCCACATTCTGGATAGTATATAGCTCAGAAGTCCTATGTTCTGCATAGTATATAGCTCAGTAGTCCCATGATCTGTATAATAAATAGCTCAGTAGTCCCATGTTCTGGATAGTAGATAGCTCAGTAGCCCATGTTCTGGATAGTAGATAGCTCAGTAGCCCATGTTCTGGATAGTAGATAGCTCAGTAGTCCCGTGTTCTCGATAGTATATAGCTCAGTAGTCTCATGTTATGGATAGTAGATAGCTTAGTAGCCCCACATTCTGGATAATATATAGCTCAGAAGTCCTATGTTCTGGATAGTGTATAGCTCAGTAGTCCCATGATCTGTATAATAAATAGCTCAGTAGTCCCATGTTCTGCATAGTAGATAGCTCAGTAGTCCCATGTTCTGGATAGTAGATAGTTCAGTAGTCCCGTGTTCTCGATAGTGGATAGCTCAGTAGTCCCATGTTCTGGATAGTAGATAGCTTAGTAGTTCCACATTCTGGATAGTATATAGCTCAGAAGTCCTATGTTCTGAATAGTATATAGCTCAGTAGTCCCATGATCTGTATAATAAATAGCTCAGTAGTCCCATGTTCTGGATAGTAGATAGCTCAGTAGTCCCATGTTCTGGATAGTATGTAGTTCAGTAGCCCCGTGACCTGGATAATATATAGCTCAGTAGTTCCATGCTCTAGATAGTAGATAGTTCAGTAGCCCCGTATTCTGGATAGTATATAGCTCAGTAGTCCCATGTTCTGGATAGTGGATAGTTCAGTAGTCCCATGTACTGGACAGTAGATAGTTCAGTAGTCCCATGTTCTGGATAGTAGATAGCTCAGTAGTTCTATATTCTGGGTAGTAGATAACTCAGTAGTCCCGTGTTCTGGATTGTAGATAACTCAGTAGCCCGTGTTCAGGATAGTAGATAGCTCAGTAGTCCCATGTTCTGGATAGTATATAGCTGAGTAGTCCCTTGTTCGGGATAGTAGATAGCTCAGTACTTTCATATTCTGGGTAGTAGATAGCTCAGTAGTCCCATGATCTGGATAGTAGATAGCTCAGTAGTCCCATGTTCTGGCTAGTAGATAGCTGAGTAGTCCCTTATTCTGGATAGTAGATAGCTCAGTACTTTCATGTTCTGGATAGTAGATAGCTCAGTAGTCCCGTAATCTGGATAGTAGATAGCTCAGTAGTCCCATGTTTTTGCTAGTAGATAGCTCAGTACTCCCTTGTTCGGGATAGTAGATTGCTCAGTACTTTCATGTTTTAGATAGTAGATAGCTCAGTAGTCCCATAATCTGGATAGTAAATAGCTCAGTAATTCGATGTTCTGGATAGTAGATAGCTCAGTAGTCCCATGTTCTGGATAGCTGATAGCTCAGTAGTCCCTTGTTCTGGATAGTATATAGCTCAGTAGTCCTGTGTTCTGAACAGTTGATAGCTCAGTAGTCCCATGTTCTGGATAGTAGATAGCTCAGTAGTCCCATGTTCTGGATAGTAGATAGCTCAGTAGTCCCGTGTTCCGGATAGTAGATAGCTCAGTAGTCCCATGTTCTAGCTAGTAGATAACTCAGTAGTCCCTTGTTTGGGATAGTAGATAGCTCAGTACTTTCATGTTCTGGATAGTAGATAGCTCAGTAGTCCCATGATCTGAATCGTAGATAGCTCAGTAGCCCCATGTTCTGGATAGTATATAGCTCTGTAGTTCTATGTTCTGGATAGTAGATAGCTCAGTAGTCCAGTGTTCTGGATATTAGATAGCTCAGTAGTCCCGTGTTCTAGATAGTGGATAGCTCAGTAGTCCCGTGTTCTGGACAGTATATAGGTTAGTAGTAGTGATGAGCGGGTTCGGTTCCTCGGAATCCGAACCCCCCCGAACTTCATCCATTTTACACGGGTCCGAGGCAGACTCGGATCCTCCCGCCTTGCTCGGTTAACCCGAGCGTGCCCGAACGTCATCATCCCGCTGTCGGATTCTCGCGAGATTCGGATTCTATATAAGGAGCCGCGCGTCGGCGCCATTTTTCACTCGTGCATTGGAAATGATAGTGAGAGGACGTGGCTGGTGTCCTCTCAGTTTGATCAGGGGGCTGCAAATATCTGTGCTCACTGCTTTATTCTGGGGACCAGCAGTATTATATAGGAGGAGTACAGTGCAGAGTTTTGCTGACCAGTGACCAGTGACCACCAGTATTATACGTTCTCTGCCTGAAAAACGCTCCATATCTGTGCTCAGTGTGCTGCATATATCTGTGCTCACACTGCTTTATTGTGGGGACTGGGGACCACCAGTATTATATAGGAGGAGTACAGTGCAGAGTTTTGCTGACCAGTGACCACCAGTATTATACGTTCTCTGCCTGAAAAACGCTCCATATCTGTGCTCAGTGTGCTGCATATATCTGTGCTCACACTGCTTTATTGTGGGGACTGGGGACCACCAGTATTATATAGGAGGAGTACAGTGCAGAGTTTTGCTGACCAGTGACCAGTGACCACCAGTATTATACGTTCTCTGCCTAAAAAACGCTCCATATCTGTGCTGCATTGTAGTATATAGTAGGAGTACAGTGCATAATTTTGCTGACCACCAGTATATAATATAAAGCAGTACGGTACAGAAGGCCACTGCTCTACCTACCTCTGTGTCGTCAATTATACTATCCATCCATACCTGTGGTGCATTTCAGTTTTGCACAGTTTGCTGACCACCAGTATCTTATATATAGCAGTATGGTACAGTAGGCCACTGCTCTACCTACCTCTGTGTCGTCAATTATACTATCCATCCATACCTGTGGTGCATTTCAGTTTTGCACAGTTTGCTGACCACGAGTATCTAATATATAGCAGTACGGTACAGTAGGCCACTGCTCTACCTACCTCTGTGTCGTCAATTATACTATCCATCCATACCTGTGGTGCATTTCAGTTTTGCACAGTTTGCTGACCACCAGTATATAATATATAGCAGTACGGTACAGAAGGCCACTGCTCTACCTACCTCTGTGTCGTCAAGTATACTATCCATCCATACCTGTGGTGCATTTCAGTTTTGCACAGTTTGCTGACCACCAGTATATAATATATAGCAGTACGGTACAGAAGGCCACTGCTCTACCTACCTCTGTGTCGTCAATTATACTATCCATCCATACCTGTGGTGCATTTCAGTTTTGCACAGTTTGCAGACCACCTGTATATAATATATAGCAGTACGGTACAGAAGGCCACTGCTCTACCTACCTCTGTGTCGTCAAGTATACTATCCATCCATACCTGTGGTGCATTTCAGTTTTTCATAGTTTGCTGACCACCAGTATATAATATATTTAGCAGTACGGTACAGTAGGCCACTGCTCTACCTACCTCTGTGTCGTCAAGTATACTATCCATCCATACCTGTGGTGCATTTCAGTTTTGCACAGTTTGCTGACCACCAGTATATAATATATAGCAGTACGGTACAGCAGGCCACTGCTCTACCTACCTCTGTGTCGTCAAGTATACTATCCATCCATACCTGTGGTGCATTTCAGTTGTGCGCAGTACATATAGTAGTAGGCCATTGCTATTGATACTGGCATATAATTCCACACATTAAAAAATGAAGAACAAAAATGTGGAGGGTAAAATAGGGAAAGATCAAGATCCACTTCCACCTCGTGCTGAAGCTGCTGCCACTAGTCATGGCCGAGACGATGAAATGCCATCAACGACGTCTGCCAAGGCCGATGCCCAATGTCATAGTAGAGAGCATGTATAATCCAAAAAACAAAAGTTCAGTAAAATGACCCAAAAATCAAAATTAAAAGCGTCTGAGGAGAAGCGTAAACTTGCCAATATGCCATTTACGACACGGAGTGGCAAGGAACGGCTGAGGCCCTGTCCTATGTTCATGGCTAGTGGTTCAGCTTCACATGAGGAAGGAAGCACTCATCCTCTCGCTAGAAAAATGAAAAGACTTAAGCTGGCAAAAGCACAGCAAAGAACTGTGCGTTCTTCTAAATCACAAATCCCCAAGGAGAGTCCAATTGTGTCGGTTGCGATGCCTGACCTTCCCAACACTGGACGGGAAGAGGTGGCGCCTTCCACCATTTGCACGCCCCCTGCAAGTGCTGGAAGGAGCACCCGCAGTCCAGTTCCTGATAGTCAAATTGAAGATGTCACTGTTGAAGTACACCAGGATGAGGATATGGGTGTTGCTGGCGCTGAGGAGGAAATTGACAAGGAGGATTCTGATGGTGAGGTGGTTTGTTTAAGTCAGGCACCCGGGGAGACACCTGTTGTCCGTGGGACAAATATGGCCATTGACATGCCTGATCAAATTACAAAAAAAAATCACCTCTTCGGTGTGGAATTATTTTAACACAAATGCGGACAACAGGTGTCAAGCCGTGTGTCGCCTTTGTCAAGCTGTAATAAGTAGGGGTAAGGACGTTAACCACCTCGGAACATCCTCCCTTATACGTCACCTGGACCGCATTCATCAGAAGTCATTGACAAGTTCAAAAACTTTAGGTGACAGCGGAAGCAGTCCACTGACCACTAAATCCCTTCCTCTTGTAACCAAGCTCCTGCAAACCACACCACCAACTCCCTCAGTGTCAATTTCCTCCTTACACAGGAAAGCCAATAGTCCTGCAGGCCATGTCACTGGCAAGTCTGACGAGTCCTCTCCTGCCTGGGATTCCTCCGATGCATCCTTGAGTGTAACGCCTACTGCTGCTGGCGCTGCTGTTGTTGCTGCTGGGAGTCGATCGGCATCCCAGAGGGGAAGTCGGAAGACCACTTGTGCTACTTCCAGTAAGCAATTGACTGTCCAACAGTCCTTTGCGAGGAAGATGAAATATCACAGCAGTCATCCTGCTGCAAAGCGGATAACTCAGGCCTTGGCAGCCTGGGTGGTGTCAAACGTGTTTCCGGTATCCACCGTTAATTCACAGGAAACTACAGACTTGCTTGAGGTACCAAATACCATCTAGGTTCCATTTCTCTAGGCAGGCGATACCGATAATGTACACAGACCTCAGAAAAAGAGTCACCAGTGTCCTAAAAGATGCAGTTGTACCCAATGTCCACTTAACCACGGACATGTGGACAAGTGGAGCAGGGCAGACTAAGGACTATATGACTGTGACAGCCCACTGGGTAGATGTATTGCCTTCCGCAGCAAGAACAGCAGCGGCGGCACCAGTAGCAGCATATCGCAAATGCCAACTCGTTCCTAGGCAGGCTACGCTTTGTATCACTGCTTTCCAGAAGAGGCACACAGCTGACAACCTCTTACGGAAACTGAGGAACATCATCGCAGAATGGCTTACCCCAATTGGACTCTCCTGGGGATTTGTGACATCGGACAACGCCACCAATATTGTGCGTGCATTACATCTGGGCAAATTCCAGCACGTCCCATGTTTTGCACATACATTGAATTTGGTGGTGCAGAATTATTTAAAAAACGACAGGGGCGTGCAAGAGATGCTGTCGGTGGCCCGAAGAATTGCAGGCCACTTTCGGCATTCAGCCACCGTGTGCCGAAGACTGGAGCACCAGCAAACACTCCTGAACCTGCCCTGCCATTATCTGAAGCAAGAGGTGGTAACGAGGTGGAATTCAACCCTCTATATGCTTCAGAGGATGGAGGAGCAGCAAACGGCCATTGAAGCCTATACAGCTACCTACGATATAGGCAAAGGAGGGGGAATGCACCTGAATCAAGCGCAGTGGAGAATGATTTCAACGTTGTGCAAGGTTCTGCAACCCTTTGAACTTGCCACACGTGAAGTCAGTTCAGACACTGCCAGCCTGAGTCAGGTCATTCCCCTCATCAGGCTTTTGCAGAAGAAGCTGGAGAGATTGAAGAGGGAGCTAAAACAGAGCGATTCCGCTAGGCATGTGGGACTTGTGGATGGAGCCCTTAATTCGCTTAACCAGGATTTACGGGTGGTCAATCTGTTGAAATAAGAGCACTACATTTTGGCCACCGTGCTCGATCCTAGATTTAAAACCTACGTTGTATCTCTCTTTCCGGCAGACACAAGTCTGCAGAGGTTCAAAGACCTGCTGGTGAGAAAATTGTCAAGTCAAGTGGAACGTGACCCGTCAACAGCTCCTCCTTCACATTCTCCCGCAACTGGGGCTGCGAGGAAAAGGCTATGAATTCTGAGCCCACCCGCTGGCGGTGATGCAGGGCAGTCTGGAGCGAGTGCTGACATCTGGTCCGGACTGAAGGACCTGCCAACGATTACTGACATGTCGTCTACTGTCACTGCATATGATTCTGTCACCACTGAAAGAATGGTGGAGGATTATATGAGTGACCGCATCCAAGTAGGCACGTCAGACAGTCCGTACGTATACTGGCAGGAAAAAGAGGCAATTTGGAGGCCCTTGCACAAACTGGCTTTATTTTACCTAAGTTGCCCCTCCTCCAGTGTGTACTCCGAAAGAGTGTTTAGTGCAGCCGGTCACCTTGTCAGCAATCGGCGTACGAGGTTACTTCCAGAAAATGTGGAGAAGATGATGTTCATCAAAATGAATTATAATCAATTCCTCCGTGGAGACATTCACCAGCAATTGCCTCCAGAAAGTACACAGGGACCTGAGATGGTGGATTCCAGTGGGGACAAATTAATAATCTGTGAGGAGGGGGATGTACACAGTGAAAGGGGTGAGGAATCGGAGGATGAGGAGGAGGTGGACATCTTGCCTCTGTAGAGCCAGTTTGTGCAAGGAGAGATTGATTGCTTCTTTTTTGTTGGGGGCCCAAACCAACCAGTCATTTCAGTCACAGTCGTGTGGCAGACCCTGTGGCTGAAATGATGGGTTTGTTAAAGTGTGCATGTCCTGTTTATACAACATAAGGGTGGGTGGGAGGGCCCAAGGACAATTCCATCTTGCACCTCTTTTTTCTTTCATTTTTCTTTGCATCATGTGCTGTTTGGGGACCATTTTTTGAAGTGCCATCCTGTCTGACACTGCAGTGCCACTCCTAGATGGGCCAGGTGTTTGTGTCGGCCACTTGGGTCGCTTAGCTTAGTCACACAGCTACCTCATTGCGCCTCTTTTTTTCTTTGCATCATGTGCTGTTTGGGGACAATTTTTTTAATCTGCCATCCTGTCTGACACTGCAGTGCCACTCCTAGATGGGCCAGGTGTTTGTGTCGGCCACTTGGGTCGCTTAGCTTAGCCACCCAGCGACCTGGGTGCACCTCTTTTTTTCTTTGCATCATGTGCTGTTTGGGGACTATTTTTTGAAGTGCCATCCTGTCTGACACTGCAGTGCCACTCCTAGATGGGCCAGGTGTTTGTGTCGGCCACTTGTGTCGCTTAGCTTAGTCATCCAGCGACCTCGGTGCATATTTTAGGACTAAAAATAATATTGTGAGGTGTGAGGTGTTCAGAATAGACTGGAAATGAGTGGAAATTATGGTTATTGAGGTTAATAATACTATGGGATCAAAATGACCCCCAAATTGTATGATTTAAGCTGTTTTTGTGGGTTTTTTGTAAAAAACACCCGAATCCAAAACACACCCGAATCCGACAAAAAAAAATTTTCAGGGAGGTTTTGCCAAAACACGGCCAAATCCAAAACACGGCCGCGGAACTGAATCCAAAACCAAAACACAAAACCCGAAAAATGTCCGGTGCACATCACTAGTTAGTAGTCCCGTGTTCTGGATATTTGATAGCTCAGTAGTCCTGTGTTCTGGATAGTAGATAGCTCAGTAGTCCCGTGTTTTGGATAGTTGATAGCTCAGTAGTCCTGTGTTCTGGATATTAGATAGCTCAGTAGTCCCGTGTTCTGGATAGTTGATAGCTCAGTAGTCCTGTGTTCTGGATAGCAGATAGCTCAGTAGTCCCGTGTTCTGGATAGTAGATAGCTCAGTAGTCCCGTGTTCTGGATAGTAGATAGCTCAGTAGTCCCGTGTTCTGGATAGTTGATAGCTCAGTAGTCCCGTGTTTTGGATAGTTGATAGCTCAGTTGTCCTGTGTTCTGGATAGTAGATAGCTCAGTAGTCCCGTGTTCTGGATAGTAGATAGCTCAGTGTCACGATCCGGGTATCTGGACGCCATTTCTTACCCATCAGATGCCTCCTAAGGCTGGCTCAGCGCTCCAGGACCGGATTCCATCTGTTATCCTAATGTTCACATTCCTGCATCCTCTCCTGTCTCTCTGAGACGCTGTCACAGTAATGCCTTATTACATCTGGCATGGCGTCTCCCGCGGCCTCCGCCGCCGTCCCTGAGCTTCTGCATGCAGAGTGTCAGAGTGGCGATTACGCCAGCCGCGGCCTCCGCTGTGTCCGCGTGGTTGGATGTGCACTTGTCAGCCTGGCGTCTCCTGTCTCCAGTGGCCGGCGCCGCCATTACTGTTTTCATTACCACATGGATTACAAACCAAACTTCCCTCCAAGTGTCTGCATGGGCGCAGCCATCTTGGATTCTGTCAGCTGATCATTTCCTCCAATCTGTTGTCAGTATTGTTAATCTGCATAATTGCCTAGCCAATCCCTTCCTTGCTGCAGGTATAAATACACTGTGCCTGAGCAAGGAAGGCGTCAGTGCTTTGGTTGTCAAACCTAGTTCCTGTTTGTCTCTCTCCTGTGATTGTCTTCCAGGTTCCAGCTCCTGTCTCAAGACTTCCACCATAGAGACCCGCACCAGCATTCCACCAGCGGGGTAGCCTGACTCTCCAATCCATTGTGGATTCATCTGTTTCCAGCTACAACATTACCTGCTTCCAGCTCAGCTTCCAGCAGAGTACAGCTTCCCTTAAAGGGCCGGTGTCCTTTCTACACTTTACCACTCTCCACCGGTATTATTATTTCTCCGCTCTCAAGTTCTACATTTCAGTTCATATTTCATCGCTCCCAAGTTCATTTATTATTTAACTGGTTCCAGCCAGTATCCACTCCGTGCTAACAACAGTCTGGTTCCAGCCAGTATCCACAGCAGCTGTTTTACCTTCAGCAACCCAGCTTTTCCTGGAACACCAGCTGGCACAATCCTGGGTTATCTCCATTGCTACAGTCGGGCCTGGTAAGGACTTTCCATCTAGAAGATCATAAGAACTATCTCACACTACCAGTGCCCTGTGGCTCCTGCCATCCTGTAGTACCCAGGAACTGTATTTATTATTTGCTGACTTTTACGTTTTCTTTTACTGCTGCTGTGTTGCGGAGTTGTCATAATAAACATCATTGACTTTTATCCAAGTTGTCGTGGTCACGCCTTCGGGCAGTTATTATTCATGTTACTTACATGTCCAGGGGTCTGATACAACCTCCCAGGTTCCGGTACATCTCAGCCCCTACAACTGAGGCTGCCTCCCGTCAGCTCAGGCCCTCAGTTGTGACAGTAAGCACTGACCTAATGAATCCAGCCGGAGACCAGGATCAAGCAGCCAGGCCGATGCAAGAACTGGCAGCCCGACTAGAACATCAGGAGGCTGCACAGGGCCACATCATCCGCTGTCTCCAGGATCTCTCTACTCGGCTGGATGGGATTCAGACAACTCTCCGTGGATCAGGCGCATCTGGTGCGTCAACCACAGTGACTCCAGCTATAACCCCACCCACCTTACCCATTTCTGCTCCACGTCTTCATCTTCCAACGCCAGCAAAATTTGACGGATCTCCAAGATTCTGCAGGGGATTTCTCAACCAGTGTGAGATTCAGTTTGAGCTACAACCTGGCAATTTTCCCAGTGACCGTACAAAAATTGCCTACATCATCTCTCTTCTCAGTGGCTCCGCCCTTGACTGGGCATCACCGTTATGGGAGAGGTCCGACACCCTGCTATCTTCTTACACTGCATTCGTGTCAACATTCAGGCGCATCTTCGACGAGCCAGGCCGGGTAACCTCAGCTTCATCCGAGATTCTCCGTTTACGCCAGGGGTCACGTACTGTAGGACAATATCTGATACAGTTCCAGATCCTGGCATCCGAACTGGCATGGAACGACGAGGCCCTGTATGCTGCATTCTGGCATGGCTTATCTGAGCTTATTAAAAATGAGTTAGCTACCAGAGACTTACCTTCTAAGTTAGATGAGCTAATCTCACTCTGCACGAAAGTTGATTTACGTTTCAGAGAGAGAGCAACTGAGCGTGGAAGATCATCTGCTCCAAAATCTTCTGCTCCTCCTCCTCGTCAACTGTCACCATCTAAAGATGAGCCCATGCAAATTGGCCGTTCCAGTTTAACTCCTGCTGAGCGCCGAAGACGTCTCTCTGAGTCTCTTTGTCTTTACTGTGCAGCTCCGTCTCACACCATCAATGCCTGTCCCGAACGTCCGGGAAAACTCCAAACCCTAGCTCGCCCAGGAGAGGGCCGGCTAGGAGTAATGATCTCCTCTCCATCTCCTCATGATTGTAATCTCCCAGTCTCGCTTCAAGTTGCTCAACGTTATCGGAACGTCATTGCTCTCCTTGATTCCGGAGCAGCTGGGAACTTTATTACTGAAGCCTATGTTAAACGGTGGTCCCTACCCACCGAGAGACTTCCTTCCTCCTTTTCCTTAACTGCCGTGGATGGCAGTAAAATTTTTGATACTGTTATTGCTCTAAGGACTCTACCAGTTCGTCTGAGAGTGGGAGTTCTTCATTCCGAACTTATTTCACTTTTAGTGATTCCAAGAGCCACACATCCTGTGGTCCTGGGCCTTCCATGGCTCCGTCTTCACAATCCTACAATTGATTGGACGACTACGCAAATCCTGGCATGGGGTTCCTCCTGTGCAGAGACATGTTTGTTTAAAGTATTGCCTGTCTGCTCTTCCTCCCCCAGGTCGTCTGATGTTCCACCTCCTCCATATCAAGATTTCACGGATGTGTTCAGTAAAGCTTCTGCTGATATCCTTCCTCCTCATAGAGAATGGGACTGCCCGATTGATCTCGTTCCAGGGAAGGTTCCACCTCGAGGCCGAACTTATCCGTTGTCTCTGCCTGAGACGCATTCTATGGAGGAATACATTAAAGAGAACCTAGCAAAGGGGTTCATTCGACCTTCTTCTTCCCCAGCCGGCGCAGGCTTCTTTTTTGTAAAAAAGAAAGATGGTGGTCTGCGGCCGTGCATCGACTACAGAGGTTTGAACGACATTACCATCAAGAACTGTTATCCTTTACCCCTGATTACTGAGCTCTTTGACAGAGTTAGCGGAGCTACCATCTTTACAAAGCTGGACTTGCGAGGTGCATACAATCTCATCCGGATCCGTGAGGGTGACGAGTGGAAGACCGCCTTTAACACCCGTGACGGACATTATGAGTACCTCGTCATGCCCTTCGGATTGAGCAATGCTCCAGCTGTCTTCCAGCATTTTGTCAATGAGATTTTCAGAGACATTCTATACCGTCATGTCGTGGTCTATCTAGACGATATCCTCATTTTTGCCAACGATTTAGAGGAACATCGTTTTTGGGTTAAAGAGGTTCTGTCCCGTCTCCGTGTCAATCATCTCTATTGCAAATTAGAAAAATGCGTCTTTGAAGTCAAGTCCATTCCATTTCTAGGGTACATTGTGTCCGGTTCCGGACTAGAGATGGATCCTGAGAAACTACAAGCAATTCAGAATTGGCCGGTACCCTTAACCCTCAAAGGGGTCCAGAGGTTCTTAGGGTTCGCCAATTATTACCAAAAGTTTATACGAGACTTTTCCACCATTGTGGCGCCTATTACTGCTTTCACCAAGAAGGGTGCTAACCCGTCCAAGTGGTCTGAAGAAGCCATGCAAGCTTTTCATCTTTTAAAACAGAGGTTCATCTCTGCGCCTGTCCTGAAACAGCCTGACATCGACTCTCCTTTCATCCTAGAGGTGGATGCCTCCTCCGTTGGAGTAGGAGCGGTGTTATCTCAGAGGGCTAAAGATGGCCATTTACATCCTTGCAGTTTCTTCTCCCGGAAGTTCTCCCCAGCTGAGCGCAACTATGCCATTGGCGACCAGGAGTTGCTAGCCATCAAGCTCGCTCTAGAAGAGTGGAGGTATCTGTTGGAGGGAGCTTCTCATTTAATCACCATACTTACAGACCACAAGAACCTTTTATACCTGAAGGGCGCACAATGTCTCAACCCTCGTCAGGCCAGATGGGCACTTTTCTTTTCCAGGTTCGACTTTAAACTCCAGTTCTGTCCGGGCTCTCAGAATCGCAAGGCCGATGCCCTTTCCCGCTCATGGGAGCAAGAAAATGAGTCAGAGTCTTCAGACAAGCATCCTATTATAAATCCGTTGGCATTCTCCACGGTAGGGATGGACTCTACGCCCCCATCAGGGAAAAGTTTTGTGAAGCCGATGCTAAGGAAGAAGCTCATGCATTGGGCCCATGCTTCCCGTTTTGCCGGACATACAGGTATCCAAAAAACCCTGGAGTTTATCTCTAGGTCCTATTGGTGGCCAACTCTGAAAAAGGACGTCTTGGAGTTTATTGCATCTTGCCCAAAGTGTGCCCAACATAAAGTATCCCGCCAGTCGCCTGCGGGGCAACTGGTTCCACTATCCGTTCCCCGTCGACCATGGACCCACTTGTCGATGGATTTCATTACAGACTTACCCATGTGCAACAAGTTCAATACCATCTGGGTGGTAGTTGACCGGTTCACCAAGATGGCACACTTCATTCCTCTCACCGGTCTTCCGTCAGCTTCCAAGTTGGCTCAAGTATTCATACAAGAGATCTTCCGACTCCACGGTCTTCCTGAAGAAATTATCTCAGATCGAGGAGTTCAATTCACAGCCAAATTCTGGCGAAGTTTATGTCAAGTCCTCCAAGTCAAGCTAAAGTTTTCCATGGCTTACCATCCTCAGACCAATGGTCAAACCGAGAGGGTGAATCAGGACTTGGAGGCCTTCCTCCGCATCTATGTGTCCTCCTCTCAAGATGACTGGGTTCAATTACTTCCCTGGGCCGAGTTCTGTCATAACAACCAGTATCATTCTTCATCTGCTTCAACACCATTCTTCACTAACTTTGGATTCCACCCTAAAGTTCCTGAGTTCCAACCGCTTCCAGCAACTTCTGTTCCCGCAGTAGATATCACCTTGCATCAGTTTGCCAATATCTGGAAGAGCGTACGATCAGCTCTGCTCAAGGCATCGTTCAGGTACAAGAAGTTTGCGGATAAGAAGCGTCGAGCAGTTCCTGCTCTCAAGGTGGGTGATCGGGTATGGTTATCCACGAAGAATTTGAGGTTAAGAGTTCCCAGTATGAAGTTTGCACCTCGCTATATCGGTCCTTTCAAGATTGAACAAGTCATCAATCCTGTTGCTTACAGACTCCAGTTGCCTCCCTTCTTAAAAATACCCAGGACATTCCATGTTTCCCTGTTGAAACCGCTGATCTTGAATCGGTTTCATTCCTCACTTCCTCCAACTCCGAAAGTCCAAACTCAACGAGGCGTTGAGTATGAAGTGGCCAAGATCCTGGACTCACGTCACCGTTACGGTCAACTACAATATCTTATTGACTGGAAGGGTTATGGTCCTGAGGAACGTTCATGGACCAATGCTTCTGATGTCCATGCTCCTGCCTTGGTCCGGAGATTCCATTCCAAGTTTCCTCAAAAGCCAAAGAAGTGTCCTGGGGCCACTCCTAAAGGGGGGGGTGCTGTCACGATCTGGGTATCTGGACGCCATTTCTTACCCATCAGATGCCTCCTAAGGCTGGCTCAGCGCTCCAGGACCGGATTCCATCTGTTATCCTAATGTTCACATTCCTGCATCCTCTCCTGTCTCTCTGAGACGCTGTCACAGTAACGCCTTATTACATCTGGCATGGCGTCTCCCGCGGCCTCCGCCGCCGTCCCTGAGCTTCTGCATGCAGAGTGTCAGAGTGGCGATTACGTCAGCCGCGGCCTCCGCTGTGTCCGCGTGGTTGGATGTGCACTTGTCAGCCTGGCGTCTCCTGTCTCCAGTGGCCGGCGCCGCCATTACTGTTTTCATTACCACATGGATTACAAACCAAACTTCCCTCCAAGTGTCTGCATGGGCGCAGCCATCTTGGATTCTGTCAGCTGATCATTTCCTCCAATCTGTTGTCAGTATTGTTAATCTGCATAATTGCCTAGCCAATCCCTTCCTTGCTGCAGGTATAAATACACTGTGCCTGAGCAAGGAAGGCGTCAGTGCTTTGGTTGTCAAACCTAGTTCCTGTTTGTCTCTCTCCTGTGATTGTCTTCCAGGTTCCAGCTCCTGTCTCAAGACTTCCACCATAGAGACCCGCACCAGCATTCCACCTGCGGTGTAGCCTGACTCTCCAATCCATTGTGGATTCATCTGTTTCCAGCTACAACATTACCTGCTTCCAGCTCAGCTTCCAGCAGAGTACAGCTTCCCTTAAAGGGCCGGTGTCCTTTCTACACTTTACCACTCTCCACCGGTATTATTATTTCTCCGCTCTCAAGTTCTACATTTCAGTTCATATTTCATCGCTCCCAAGTTCATTTATTATTTAACTGGTTCCAGCCAGTATCCACTCCGTGCTAACAACAGTCTGGTTCCAGCCAGTATCCACAGCAGCTGTTTTACCTTCAGCAACCCAGCTTTTCCTGGAACACCAGCTGGCACAATCCTGGGTTATCTCCATTGCTACAGTCGGGCCTGGTAAGGACTTTCCATCTAGAAGATCATAAGAACTATCTCACACTACCAGTGCCCTGTGGCTCCTGCCATCCTGTAGTACCCAGGAACTGTATTTATTATTTGCTGACTTTTACGTTTTCTTTTACTGCTGCTGTGTTGCGGAGTTGTCATAATAAACATCATTGACTTTTATCCAAGTTGTCGTGGTCACGCCTTCGGGCAGTTATTATTCATGTTACTTACATGTCCAGGGGTCTGATACAACCTCCCAGGTTCCGGTACATCTCAGCCCCTACAACTGAGGCTGCCTCCCGTCAGCTCAGGCCCTCAGTTGTGACACTCAGTAGTCCCGTGTTCTGGATAGTTGATAGCTCAGTAGTCCCGTGTTTTGGATAGTTGATAGCTCAGTAGTCCTGTGTTCTGGATAGTAGATAGCTCAGTAGTCCCGTGTTCTGGATAGTTGATAGCTCAGTAGTCCTGTGTTCTGGATAGCAGATAGCTCAGTAGTCCCGTGTTCTGGATAGTAGATAGCTCAGTAGTCCCGTGTTCTGGATAGTAGATAGCTCAGTAGTCCCGTGTTCTGGATAGTTGATAGCTCAGTAGTCCCGTGTTTTGGATAGTTGATAGCTCAGTAGTCCCGTGTTTTGGATAGTTGATAGCTCAGTAGTCCTGTGTTCTGGATATTAGATAGCTCAGTAGTCCCGTGTTTTGGATAGTAGATAGCTCAGTAGTCCCGTGTTCTGGATAGTAGATAGCTCAGTAGTCCCGTGTTCTGGATAGTTGATAGCTCAGTAGTCCCGTGTTTTGGATAGTTGATAGCTCAGTAATCCTGTGTTCTGGATAGCAGATAGCTCAGTAGTCCCGTGTTTTGGATAGTTGATAGCTCAGTAGTCCTGTGTTCTGGATATTAGATAGCTCAGTAGTCCCGTGTTTTGGATAGTAGATAGCTCAGTAGTCCCGTGTTCTGGATAGTTGATAGCTCAGTAGTCCTGTGTTCTGGATATTAGATAGCTCAGTAGTCCCGTGTTTTGGATAGTTGATAGCTCAGTAGTCCTGTGTTCTGGATAGTAGATAGCTCAGTAGTCCCGTGTTCTGGATAGTAGATAGCTCAGTAGTCCCGTGTTCTGGATAGTAGATAGCTCAGCATTCCTGTTTTCAGATAAGATGGTGAACTTGTGTTCTGTATAGAAGGTAAGTTGGCACTGGTGTGCCCTAAATACAGATAGCTCAGTTTCAGTGTTTTGAACACTAGGGAGTTTATTTATATTTAAAACCCGGTCATGTTTATGCACAATATTTAAAAGGTCAATGCTTTTATTAGCTATTTGTTACTCGGAAAAGCATTGTCCTATTAAATAACGGGCAGAAATACGATCAGAGTTTTAATGCCTGATGCTTTGTCAATAAACCCCCGAGATAACCCAGTAATCCAATGTTCAGAATAGCGGTTTCCTGTGGCATTTACTATCAGTGACGCTGCAGCAAAATACATGAGTTTTTTAGGAGATAAGGTGCATACACACTGAGCGCTTTCCCCCACTGCCCAGCTATGTCAGCGGGGGTGAGCGGCTTTCCATAGCAGGACGCTATGGAAAGCCGCTAACCCCGCCGTTCATCTACTGGTAATACCAGTAGATGAACGGCGGCCGCCAGCGATGAAGCGGGAGCGCGCATCAGCGCTCACCACTCATCGTTTGGGCATACACACTGGGCGGCTTTGAGCTGAAAGCAGCTCAACACACCAAACGTGACCTGCTCTCAGCTATCGCCCAGTGTGTATGGGCCTTTACATTAGGATAATAACATAAGTTATTCCATGAAATTCAACAAACAGTTCTTTAAACAACATCTTACATTATTACTTTGCGGCACTACTCACCAAGTGCAACGATCTGCATCAGTGCCCAGGAATCAATAGAAATAAATGATTAATAAATTGTTGAGCAATAAAGTATTATAATCACTACTCCTCCAGCTCTGTGTGTGACTGGATAATGATACAGCTCCTGTATAATGTAGACAATGCATTATCAGGGGGACGCTAGTACCCTGCATAGTACATAGTGCAGAGCATGAGGGACTGAGCCCGGGACCACATCCTCAGTGACCCCAGCACCCTGCATAGTACATAGTGCAGAGCCTGAGGGACTGAGCCCGGGACCACATCCTCAGTGACCCCAGCACCCCGCATAGTACATAGTGCAGAGCCTGAGGGACTGAGCCCGGGACCGCATCCTCAGTGACCCCAGCACCCCGCATAGTACATAGTGCAGAGCCTGAGGGACTGAGCCCGAGACCGCATCCTCAGTGACCCCAGCACCCTGCATAGTACATAGTGCAGAGCCTGAGGGACTGAGCCCGGGACCACATCCTCAGTGACCCCAGCACCCTGCATAGTACATAGTGCAGAGCCTGAGGGACTGAGCCCGGGACCGCATCCTCAGTGACCCCAGCACCCCGCATAGTACATAGTGCAGAGCCTGAGGGACTGAGCCCGGGACCACATCCTCAGTGACCCCAGCACCCTGCATAGTACATAGTGCAGCGCCTGAGGGACTGAGCCCGGGACCACATCCTCAGTGACCCCAGCACCCCGCATAGTACATAGTGCAGAGCCTGAGGGACTGAGCCCGAGACCGCATCCTCAGTGACCCCAGCACCCTGCATAGTACATAGTGCAGAGCCTGAGGGACTGAGCCCGGGACCACATCCTCAGTGACCCCAGCACCCTGCATAGTACATAGTGCAGAGCATGAGGGACTGAGCCCGGGACCACATCCTCAGTGACCCCAGCACCCTGCATAGTACATAGTGCAGAGCCTGAGGGACTGAGCCCGGGACCACATCCTCAGTGACCCCAGCACCCCGCATAGTACATAGTGCAGAGCCTGAGGGACTGAGCCCGGGACCGCATCCTCAGTGACCCCAGCACCCCGCATAGTACATAGTGCAGAGCCTGAGGGACTGAGCCCGGGACCGCATCCTCAGTGACCCCAGCACCCCGCATAGTACATAGTGCAGTGCCTGAGGGACTAAGCCCGGGACCACATCCTCAGTGACCCCAGCACCCTGCATAGTACATAGTGCAGA
Source organism: Pseudophryne corroboree (assembly GCF_028390025.1). Lineage (NCBI taxonomy): Eukaryota > Metazoa > Chordata > Amphibia > Anura > Myobatrachidae > Pseudophryne > Pseudophryne corroboree. The sequence goes on from NC_086447.1 coordinate 925,299,156, forward strand.
GCCTGAGGGACTGAGCCCGGGACCGCATCCTCAGTGACCCCAGCACCCTGCATAGTACATAGTGCAGAGCCTGAGGGACTGAGCCCGGGACCACATCCTCAGTGACCCCAGCACCCCGCATAGTACATAGTGCAGAGCCTGAGGGACTGAGCCCGGGACCACATCCTCAGTGACCCCAGCACCCTGCATAGTACATAGTGCAGAGCCTGAGGGACTGAGCCCGGGACCACATCCTCAGTGACCCCAGCACCCCGCATAGTACATAGTGCAGAGCCTGAGGGACTGAGCCCGGGACCACATCCTCAGTGACCCCAGCACCCCGCATAGTACATAGTACAGCGCCTGAGGGACTGAGCCCGGGACCACATCCTCAGTGACCCCAGCACCCTGCATAGTACATAGTGCAGAGCCTGAGGGACTGAGCCCGGGACCACATCCTCAGTGACCCCAGCACCCTGCATAGTACATAGTGCAGAGCCTGAGGGACTGAGCCCGGGACCACATCCTCAGTGACCCCAGCACCCCGCATAGTACATAGTGCAGAGCCTGAGGGACTGAGCCCGGGACCACATCCTCAGTGACCCCAGCACCCCGCATAGTACATAGTACAGAGCCTGAGGGACTGAGCCCGGGACCGCATCCTCAGTGACCCCAGCACCCTGCATAGTACATAGTGCAGCGCCTGAGGGACTGAGCCCGGGACCGCATCCTCAGTGACCCCAGCACCCCGCATAGTACATAGTGCAGCGCCTGAGGGACTGAGCCCGGGACCACATCCTCAGTGACCCCAGCACCCTGCATAGTACATAGTGCAGAGCCTGAGGGACTGAGCCCGGGACCGCATCCTCAGTGACCCCAGCACCCTGCATAGTACATAGTGCAGAGCCTGAGGGACTGAGCCCGGGACCACATCCTCAGTGACCCCAGCACCCTGCATAGTACATAGTGCAGCGCCTGAGGGACTGAGCCCGGGACCACATCCTCAGTGACCCCAGCACCCCGCATAGTACATAGTGCAGAGCCTGAGGGACTGAGCCCGGGACCACATCCTCAGTGACCCCAGCACCCTGCATAGTACATAGTGCAGAGCCTGAGGGACTGAGCCCGGGACCGCATCCTCAGTGACCCCAGCACCCTGCATAGTACATAGTGCAGAGCCTGAGGGACTGAGCCCGGGACCACATCCTCAGTGACCCCAGCACCCTGCATAGTACATAGTGCAGAGCCTGAGGGACTGAGCCCGGGACCACATCCTCAGTGACCCCAGCACCCCGCATAGTACATAGTGCAGAGCCTGAGGGACTAAGCCCGGGACCACATCCTCAGTGACCCCAGCACCCCGCATAGTACATAGTGCAGAGCCTGAGGGACTGAGCCCGGGACCACATCCTCAGTGACCCCAGCACCCTGCATAGTACATAGTGCAGAGCCTGAGGGACTGAGCCCGGGACCGCATCCTCAGTGACCCCAACACCCCGCATAGTACATAGTGCAGAGCCTGAGGGACTGAGCCCGGGACCACATCCTCAGTGACCCCAGCACCCTGCATAGTACATAGTGCAGAGCCTGAGGGACTGAGCCCGGGACCACATCCTCAGTGACCCCAGCACCCCGCATAGTACATAGTGCAGAGCCTGAGGGACTGAGCCCGGGACCACATCCTCAGTGACCCCAGCACCCTGCATAGTACATAGTGCAGAGCCTGAGGGACTGAGCCCGGGACCGCATCCTCAGTGACCCCAACACCCCGCATAGTACATAGTGCAGAGCCTGAGGGACTGAGCCCGGGACCACATCCTCAGTGACCCCAGCACCCTGCATAGTACATAGTGCAGAGCCTGAGGGACTGAGCCCGGGACCACATCCTCAGTGACCCCAGCACCCTGCATAGTACATAGTGCAGAGCCTGAGGGACTGAGCCCGGGACCACATCCTCAGTGACCCCAGCACCCTGCATAGTACATAGTGCAGAGCCTGAGGGACTGAGCCCGGGACCGCATCCTCAGTGACCCCAGCACCCTGCATAGTACATAGTGCAGAGCCTGAGGGACTGAGCCCGGGACCGCATCCTCAGTGACCCCAGCACCCTGCATAGTACATAGTGCAGAGCCTGAGGGACTGAGCCCGGGACCACATCCTCAGTGACCCCAGCGCCCTGCATAGTACATAGTGCAGAGCCTGAGGGACTGAGCCCGGGACCACATCCTCAGTGACCCCAGCACCCTGCATAGTACATAGTGCAGAGCCTGAGGGACTGAGCCCGGGACCACATCCTCAGTGACCCCAGCACCCTGCATAGTACATAGTGCAGCACCTGAGGGACTGAGCCCGGGACCACATCCTCAGTGACCCCAGCACCCTGCATAGTACATAGTGCAGAGCCTGAGGGACTGAGCCCGGGACCACATCCTCAGTGACCCCAGCACCCCGCATAGTACATAGTGCAGAGCCTGAGGGACTGAGCCCGGGACCACATCCTCAGTGACCCCAGCACCCTGCATAGTACATAGTGCAGAGCCTGAGGGACTGAGCCCGGGACCACATCCTCAGTGACCCCAGCACCCCGCATAGTACATAGTACAGCGCCTGAGGGACTGAGCCCGGGACCACATCCTCAGTGACCCCAGCACCCCGCATAGTACATAGTGCAGAGCAGAGGGACTGAGCCCGGGACCGCATCCTCAGTGACCCCAGCACCCTGCATAGTACATAGTGCAGAGCCTGAGGGACTGAGCCCGGGACCGCATCCTCAGTGACCCCAGCACCCCGCATAGTACATAGTGCAGTGCCTGAGGGACTAAGCCCGGGACCACATCCTCAGTGACCCCAGCACCCTGCATAGTACATAGTGCAGAGCCTGAGGGACTGAGCCCGGGACCGCATCCTCAGTGACCCCAGCACCCTGCATAGTACATAGTGCAGAGCCTGAGGGACTGAGCCCGGGACCGCATCCTCAGTGACCCCAGCACCCTGCATAGTACATAGTGCAGAGCCTGAGGGACTGAGCCCGGGACCACATCCTCAGTGACCCCAGCACCCTACATAGTACATAGTGCAGCGCCTGAGGGACTGAGCCCGGGACCACATCCTCAGTGACCCCAGCACCCTGCATAGTACATAGTGCAGCGCCTGAGGGACTGAGCCCGGGACCACATCCTCAGTGACCCCAGCACCCTGCATAGTACATAGTGCAGAGCCTGAGGGACTGAGCCCGGGACCACATCCTCAGTGACCCCAGCACCCTGCATAGTACATAGTGCAGAGCCTGAGGGACTAAGCCCGGGACCACATCCTCAGTGACCCCAGCACCCTGCATAGTACATAGTGCAGAGCCTGAGGGACTGAGCCCGGGACCACATCCTCAGTGACCCCAGCACCCTGCATAGTACATAGTGCAGAGCCTGAGGGACTGAGCCCGGGACCACATCCTCAGTGACCCCAGCACCCTGCATAGTACATAGTGCAGAGCCTGAGGGACTGAGCCCGGGACCACATCCTCAGTGACCCCAGCACCCCGCATAGTACATACTGCAGAGCCTGAGGGACTGAGCCCGGGACCACATCCTCAGTGACCCCAGCACCCTGCATAGTACATAGTGCAGAGCCTGAGGGACTGAGCCCGGGACCGCATCCTCAGTGACCCCAGCACCCCGCATAGTACATAGTGCAGAGCCTGAGGGACTGAGCCCGGGACCACATCCTCAGTGACCCCAGCACCCTGCATAGTACATAGTGCAGAGCCTGAGGGACTGAGCCCGGGACCATATCCTCAGTGACCCCAGCACCCTGCATAGTACATAGTGCAGAGCCTGAGGGACTGAGCCCGGGACCACATCCTCAGTGACCCCAGCACCCTGCATAGTACATAGTGCAGAGCCTGAGGGACTGAGCCCGGGACCGCATCCTCAGTGACCCCAGCACCCTGCATAGTACATAGTGCAGCGCCTGAGGGACTGAGCCCGGGACCGCATCCTCAGTGACCCCAGCACCCTGCATAGTACATAGTGCAGAGCCTGAGGGACTGAGCCCGGGACCGCATCCTCAGTGACCCCAGCACCCTGCATAGTACATAGTGCAGAGCCTGAGGGACTGAGCCCGGGACCACATCCTCAGTGACCCCAGCACCCTGCATAGTACATAGTGCAGCGCCTGAGGGACTGAGCCCGGGACCACATCCTCAGTGACCCCAGCACCCTGCATAGTACATAGTGCAGAGCCTGAGGGACTGAGCCCGGGACCGCATCCTCAGTGACCCCAGCACCCTGCATAGTACATAGTGCAGAGCCTGAGGGACTGAGCCCGGGACCGCATCCTCAGTGACCCCAGCACCCTGCATAGTACATAGTGCAGAGCCTGAGGGACTGAGCCCGGGACCGCATCCTCAGTGACCCCAGCACCCCGCATAGTACATAGTGCAGAGCCTGAGGGACTGAGCCCGGGACCGCATCCTCAGTGACCCCAGCACCCCGCATAGTACATAGTGCAGCGCCTGAGGGACTGAGCCCGGGACCACATCCTCAGTGACCCCAGCACCCCGCATAGTACATAGTGCAGCGCCTGAGGGACTGAGCCCGGGACCACATCCTCAGTGACCCCAGCACCCCGCATAGTACATAGTGCAGAGCCTGAGGGACTGAGCCCGGGACCGCATCCTCAGTGACCCCAGCACCCTGCATAGTACATAGTGCAGAGCCTGAGGGACTGAGCCCGGGACCACATCCTCAGTGACCCCAGCACCCCGCATAGTACATAGTGCAGAGCCTGAGGGACTGAGCCCGGGACCACATCCTCAGTGACCCCAGCACCCCGCATAGTACATAGTGCAGAGCCTGAGGGACTGAGCCCGGGACCACATCCTCAGTGACCCCAGCACCCCGCATAGTACATAGTGCAGAGCCTGAGGGACTGAGCCCGGGACCACATCCTCAGTGACCCCAGCACCCTGCATAGTACATAGTGCAGAGCCTGAGGGACTGAGCCCGGGACCACATCCTCAGTGACCCCAACACCCTGCATAGTACATAGTGCAGAGCCTGAGGGACTGAGCCCGGGACCACATCCTCAGTGACCCCAGCACCCCGCATAGTACATAGTGCAGCGCCTGAGGGACTGAGCCCGGGACCGCATCCTCAGTGACCCCAGCACCCCGCATAGTACATAGTGCAGCGCCTGAGGGACTGAGCCCGGGACCACATCCTCAGTGACCTCAGCACCCCGCATAGTACATAGTGCAGAGCCTGAGGGACTGAGCCCGGGACCGCATCCTCAGTGACCCCAGCACCCTGCATAGTACATAGTGCAGAGCCTGAGGGACTGAGCCCGGGACCACATCCTCAGTGACCCCAGCACCCAGCATAGTACATAGTGCAGCGCCTGAGGGACTGAGCCCGGGACCACATCCTCAGTGACCCCAGCACCCAGCATAGTACATAGTGCAGAGCCTGAGGGACTGAGCCCGGGACCACATCCTCAGTGACCCCAGCACCCCGCATAGTACATAGTGCAGCGCCTGAGGGACTGAGCCCGGGACCGCATCCTCAGTGACCCCAGCACCCCGCATAGTACATAGTGCAGCGTCTGAGGGACTGAGCCCGGGACCACATCCTCAGTGACCTCAGCACCCCGCATAGTACATAGTGCAGCGCCTGAGGGACTGAGCCCGGGACCACATCCTCAGTGACCCCAGCACCCTGCATAGTACATAGTGCAGAGCCTGAGGGACTGAGCCCGGGACCACATCCTCAGTGACCCCAGCACCCCGCATAGTACATAGTGCAGCGCCTGAGGGACTGAGCCCGGGACCACATCCTCAGTGACCCCAGCACCCTGCATAGTACATAGTGCAGAGCCTGAGGGACTGAGCCCGGGACCACATCCTCAGTGACCCCAGCACCCCGCATAGTACATAGTGCAGAGCCTGAGGGACTGAGCCCGGGACCACATCCTCAGTGACCCCAGCACCCTGCATAGTACATAGTGCAGCGCCTGAGGGACTGAGCCCGGGACCATATCCTCAGTGACCCCAGCACCCCGCATAGTACATAGTGCAGAGCCTGAGGGACTGAGCCCGGGACCACATCCTCAGTGACCCCAGCACCCTGCATAGTACATAGTGCAGAGCCTGAGGGACTGAGCCCGGGACCACATCCTCAGTGACCCCAGCACCCCGCATAGTACATAGTGCAGAGCCTGAGGGACTGAGCCCGGGACCACATCCTCAGTGACCCCAGCACCCTGCATAGTACATAGTGCAGAGCCTGAGGGACTGAGCCCGGGACCGCATCCTCAGTGACCCCAGCACCCCGCATAGTACATAGTGCAGAGCCTGAGGGACTGAGCCCGGGACCACATCCTCAGTGACCCCAGCACCCCGCATAGTATATAGTGCAGAGCCTGAGGGACTGAGCCCGGGACCGCATCCTCAGTGACCCCAGCACCCTGCATAGTACATAGTGCAGAGCCTGAGGGACTGAGCCCGGGACCACATCCTCAGTGACCCCAGCACCCCGCATAGTACATAGTGCAGAGCCTGAGGGACTGAGCCCGGGACCACATCCTCAGTGACCCCAGCACCCCGCATAGTACATAGTGCAGAGCCTGAGGGACTGAGCCCGGGACCACATCCTCAGTGACCCCAGCACCCTGCATAGTACATAGTGCAGAGCCTGAGGGACTGAGCCCGGGACCACATCCTCAGTGACCCCAACACCCCGCATAGTACATAGTGCAGAGCCTGAGGGACTGAGCCCGGGACCACATCCTCAGTGACCCCAACACCCCGCATAGTACATAGTGCAGAGCCTGAGGGACTGAGCCCGGGACCGCATCCTCAGTGACCCCAACACCCCGCATAGTACATACTGCAGAGCCTGAGGGACTGAGCCCAGGACCGCATCCTCAGTGACCCCAACACCCCGCATAGTACATAGTGCAGAGCCTGAGGGACTGAGCCCGGGACCACATCCTCAGTGACCCCAGCACCCCGCATAGTACATAGTGCAGAGCCTGAGGGACTGAGCCCGGGACCACATCCTCAGTGACCCCTGCACCCTACATAGTACATAGTGCAGAGCCTGAGGGACTGAGCCCGGGACCACATCCTCAGTGACCCCAGCACCCTGCATAGTACATAGTGCAGAGCCTGAGGGACTGAGCCCGGGACCACATCCTCAGTGACCCCAACACCCCGCATAGTACATAGTGCAGAGCCTGAGGGACTGAGCCCGGGACCACATCCTCAGTGACCCCAGCACCCTGCATAGTACATAGTGCAGAGCCTGAGGGACTGAGCCCGGGACCACATCCTCAGTGACCCCAACACCCCGCATAGTACATAGTGCAGAGCCTGAGGGACTGAGCCCGGGACCACATCCTCAGTGACCCCAACACCCCGCATAGTACATAGTGCAGAGCCTGAGGGACTGAGCCCGGGACCGCATCCTCAGTGACCCCAACACCCCGCATAGTACATACTGCAGAGCCTGAGGGACTGAGCCCAGGACCGCATCCTCAGTGACCCCAACACCCCGCATAGTACATAGTGCAGAGCCTGAGGGACTGAGCCCGGGACCACATCCTCAGTGACCCCAGCACCCCGCATAGTACATAGTGCAGAGCCTGAGGGACTGAGCCCGGGACCACATCCTCAGTGACCCCTGCACCCTACATAGTACATAGTGCAGAGCCTGAGGGACTGAGCCCGGGACCGCATCCTCAGTGACCCCAGCACCCCGCATAGTACATAGTGCAGCGCCTGAGGGACTGAGCCCGGGACCACATCCTCAGTGACCCCAGCACCCTGCATAGTACATAGTGCAGAGCCTGAGGGACTGAGCCCGGGACCACATCCTCAGTGACCCCAGCACCCCGCATAGTACATAGTGCAGAGCCTGAGGGACTGAGCCCGGGACCGCATCCTCAGTGACCCCAGCACCCCGCATAGTACATAGTGCAGAGCATGAGGGACTGAGCCCGGGACCGCATCCTCAGTGACCCCAGCACCCCGCATAGTACATAGTGCAGAGCCTGAGGGACTGAGCCCGGGACCACATCCTCAGTGATCCCAGCACCCCGCATAGTACATAGTGCAGCGCCTGAGGGACTGAGCCCGGGACCACATCCTCAGTGACCCCAGCACCCTGCATAGTACATAGTGCAGAGCCTGAGGGACTGAGCCCGGGACCACATCCTCAGTGACCCCAGCACCCTGCATAGTACATAGTGCAGAGCCTGAGGGACTGAGCCCGGGACCACATCCTCAGTGACCCCAGCACCCCGCATAGTACATAGTGCAGAGCCTGAGGGACTGAGCCCGGGACCGCATCCTCAGTGACCCCAGCACCCCGCATAGTACATAGTGCAGAGCCTGAGGGACTGAGCCCGGGACCACATCCTCAGTGACCCCAGCACCCCGCATAGTACATAGTGCAGCGCCTGAGGGACTGAGCCCGGGACCACATCCTCAGTGACCCCAGCACCCTGCATAGTACATAGTGCAGAGCCTGAGGGACTGAGCCCGGGACCACATCCTCAGTGACCCCAGCACCCTGCATAGTACATAGTGCAGAGCCTGAGGGACTGAGCCCGGGACCACATCCTCAGTGACCCCAGCACCCCGCATAGTACATAGTGCAGAGCCTGAGGGACTGAGCCCGGGACCGCATCCTCAGTGACCCCAGCACCCCGCATAGTACATAGTGCAGAGCCTGAGGGACTGAGCCCGGGACCGCATCCTCAGTGACCCCAGCACCCCGCATAGTACATAGTGCAGAGCCTGAGGGACTGAGCCCGGGACCATATCCTCAGTGACCCCAGCACCCCGCATAGTACATAGTGCAGAGCATGAGGGACTGAGCCCGGGACCATATCCTCAGTGACCCCAGCACCCCGCATAGTACATAGTGCAGAGCCTGAGGGACTGAGCCCGGGACCGCATCCTCAGTGACCCCAACACCCCGCATAGTACATACTGCAGAGCCTGAGGGACTGAGCCCGGGACCGCATCCTCAGTGACCCCAGCACCCTGCATAGTACATAGTGCAGAGCCTGAGGGACTGAGCCCGGGACCGCATCCTCAGTGACCCCAGCACCCCGCATAGTACATAGTGCAGAGCCTGAGGGACTGAGCCCGGGACCGCATCCTCAGTGACCCCAGCACCCCGCATAGTACATAGTGCAGAGCCTGAGGGACTGAGCCCGGGACCACATCCTCAGTGACCCCAGCACCCTGCATAGTACATAGTGCAGCGCCTGAGGGACTGAGCCCGGGACCACATCCTCAGTGACCCCAGCACCCAGCATAGTACATAGTGCAGAGCCTGAGGGACGGAGCCCGGGACCACATCCTCAGTGACCCCAGCACCCCGCATAGTACATAGTGCAGCGCCTGAGGGACTGAGCCCGGGACCATATCCTCAGTGACCCCAGCACCCTGCATAGTACATAGTGCAGAGCATGAGGGACTGAGCCCGGGACCATATCCTCAGTGACCCCAGCACCCTGCATAGTACATAGTGCAGAGCCTGAGGGACTGAGCCCGGGACCACATCCTCAGTGACCCCAGCACCCCGCATAGTACATAGTGCAGAGCCTGAGGGACTGAGCCCGGGACCACATCCTCAGTGACCCCAGCACCCTGCATAGTACATAGTGCAGCGCCTGAGGGACTGAGCCCGGGACCACATCCTCAGTGACCCCAGCACCCTGCATAGTACATAGTGCAGAGCCTGAGGGACTGAGCCCGGGACCACATCCTCAGTGACCCCAGCACCCCGCATAGTACATAGTGCAGAGCCTGAGGGACTGAGCCCGGGACCATATCCTCAGTGACCCCAGCACCCCGCATAGTACATAGTGCAGAGCCTGAGGGACTGAGCCCGGGACCACATCCTCAGTGACCCCAGCACCCTGCATAGTACATAGTGCAGCGCCTGAGGGACTGAGCCCGGGACCACATCCTCAGTGACCCCAGCACCCTGCATAGTACATAGTGCAGCGCCTGAGGGACTGAGCCCGGGACCACATCCTCAGTGACCCCAGCACCCCGCATAGTACATAGTGCAGAGCCTGAGGGACTGAGCCCGGGACCACATCCTCAGTGACCCCAGCACCCTGCATAGTACATAGTGCAGAGCCTGAGGGACTGAGCCCGGGACCACATCCTCAGTGACCCCAGCACCCCGCATAGTACATAGTGCAGAGCCTGAGGGACTGAGCCCGGGACCACATCCTCAGTGACCCCAGCACCCCGCATAGTACATAGTGCAGAGCCTGAGGGACTGAGCCCGGGACCACATCCTCAGTGACCCCAGCACCCCGCATAGTACATAGTGCAGAGCCTGAGGGACTGAGCCCGGGACCGCATCCTCAGTGACCCCAGCACCCCGCATAGTACATAGTGCAGAGCCTGAGGGACTGAGCCCGGGACCACATCCTCAGTGACCCCAGCACCCTGCATAGTACATAGTGCAGAGCCTGAGGGACTGAGCCCGGGACCACATCCTCAGTGACCCCAGCACCCTGCATAGTACATAGTGCAGAGCCTGAGGGACAGAGCCCGGGACCACATCCTCAGTGACCCCAGCACCCTGCATAGTACATAGTGCAGAGCCTGAGGGACTGAGCCCGGGACCACATCCTCAGTGACCCCAGCACCCTGCATAGTACATAGTGCAGAGCCTGAGGGACTGAGCCCGGGACCGCATCCTCAGTGACACCAGCACCCTGCATAGTACATAGTGCAGAGCCTGAGGGACTGAGCCCGGGACCACATCCTCAGTGACCCCAGCACCCTGCATAGTACATAGTGCAGAGCCTGAGGGACTGAGCCCGGGACCGCATCCTCAGTGACCCCAGCACCCCGCATAGTACATAGTGCAGAGCCTGAGGGACTGAGCCCGGGACCACATCCTCAGTGACCCCAGCACCCTGCATAGTACATAGTGCAGAGCCTGAGGGACTGAGCCCGGGACCACATCCTCAGTGACCCCAGCACCCCGCATAGTACATAGTGCAGCGCCTGAGGGACTGAGCCCGGGACCACATCCTCAGTGACCCCAGCACCCCGCATAGTACATAGTGCAGCGCCTGAGGGACTGAGCCCGGGACCACATCCTCAGTGACCCCAGCACCCCGCATAGTACATAGTGCAGAGCCTGAGGGACTGAGCCCGGGACCGCATCCTCAGTGACCCCAGCACCCCGCATAGTACATAGTGCAGTGCCTGAGGGACTAAGCCCGGGACCACATCCTCAGTGACCCCAGCACCCTGCATAGTACATAGTGCAGAGCCTGAGGGACTGAGCCCGGGACCGCATCCTCAGTGACCCCAGCACCCTGCATAGTACATAGTGCAGAGCCTGAGGGACTGAGCCCGGGACCGCATCCTCAGTGACCCCAGCACCCTGCATAGTACATAGTGCAGAGCCTGAGGGACTGAGCCCGGGACCACATCCTCAGTGACCCCAGCACCCTACATAGTACATAGTGCAGCGCCTGAGGGACTGAGCACGGGACCGCATCCTCAGTGACCCCAGCACCCCGCATAGTACATAGTGCAGAGCCTGAGGGACTGAGCCCGGGACCACATCCTCAGTGACCCCAGCACCCTGCATAGTACATAGTGCAGAGCCTGAGGGACTGAGCCCGGGACCGCATCCTCAGTGACCCCAGCACCCCGCATAGTACATAGTGCAGAGCCTGAGGGACTGAGCCCGGGACCACATCCTCAGTGACCCCAGCACCCCGCATAGTACATAGTGCAGAGCCTGAGGGACTGAGCCCGGGACCACATCCTCAGTGACCCCAGCACCCCGCATAGTACATAGTGCAGAGCCTGAGGGACTGAGCCCGGGACCGCATCCTCAGTGACCCCAGCACCCCGCATAGTACATAGTGCAGCGCCTGAGGGACTGAGCCCGGGACCACATCCTCAGTGACCCCAGCACCCTGCATAGTACATAGTGCAGAGCCTGAGGGACTGAGCCCGGGACCACATCCTCAGTGACCCCAGCACCCTGCATAGTACATAGTGCAGAGCCTGAGGGACTGAGCCCGGGACCACATCCTCAGTGACCCCAGCACCCTGCATAGTACATAGTGCAGAGCCTGAGGGACTGAGCCCGGGACCGCATCCTCAGTGACCCCAGCACCCTGCATAGTACATAGTGCAGAGCCTGAGGGACTGAGCCCGGGACCGCATCCTCAGTGACCCCAGCACCCCGCATAGTACATAGTGCAGAGCCTGAGGGACTGAGCCCGGGACCGCATCCTCAGTGACCCCAGCACCCCGCATAGTACATAGTGCAGCGCCTGAGGGACTGAGCCCGGGACCATATCCTCAGTGACCCCAGCACCCCGCATAGTACATAGTGCAGAGCCTGAGGGACTGAGCCCGGGACCCCATCCTCAGTGACCCCAGCACCCTGCATAGTACATAGTGCAGAGCCTGAGGGACTGAGCCCGGGACCACATCCTCAGTGACCCCAGCACCCTGCATAGTACATAGTGCAGAGCCTGAGGGACTGAGCCCGGGACCGCATCCTCAGTGACCCCAGCACCCTGCATAGTACATAGTGCAGCGCCTGAGGGACTGAGCCCGGGACCACATCCTCAGTGACCCCAGCACCCTGCATAGTACATAGTGCAGAGCCTGAGGGACTGAGCCCGGGACCACATCCTCAGTGACCCCAGCACCCCGCATAGTACATAGTGCAGCGCCTGAGGGACTGAGCCCGGGACCACATCCTCAGTGACCCCAGCACCCCGCATAGTACATAGTGCAGAGCCTGAGGGACTGAGCCCGGGACCGCATCCTCAGTGACCCCAGCACCCTGCATAGTACATAGTGCAGAGCCTGAGGGACTGAGCCCGGGACCACATCCTCAGTGACCCCAGCACCCTGCATAGTACATAGTGCAGAGCCTGAGGGACTGAGCCCGGGACCACATCCTCAGTGACCCCAGCACCCTGCATAGTACATAGTGCAGAGCCTGAGGGACTGAGCCCGGGACCGCATCCTCAGTGACCCCAGCACCCTGCATAGTACATAGTGCAGAGCCTGAGGGACTGAGCCCGGGACCGCATCCTCAGTGACCCCAGCACCCTGCATAGTACATAGTGCAGAGCCTGAGGGACTGAGCCCGGGACCGCATCCTCAGTGACCCCAGCACCCTGCATAGTACATAGTGCAGCGCCTGAGGGACTGAGCCCGGGACCACATCCTCAGTGACCCCAGCACCCTGCATAGTACATAGTGCAGAGCCTGAGGGACTGAGCCCGGGACCACATCCTCAGTGACCCCAGCACCCCGCATAGTACATAGTGCAGCGCCTGAGGGACTGAGCCCGGGACCACATCCTCAGTGACCCCAGCACCCCGCATAGTACATAGTGCAGAGCCTGAGGGACTGAGCCCGGGACCGCATCCTCAGTGACCCCAGCACCCCGCATAGTACATAGTGCAGAGCCTGAGGGACTGAGCCCGGGACCACATCCTCAGTGACCCCAGCACCCTGCATAGTACATAGTACAGCGCCTGAGGGACTGAGCCCGGGACCACATCCTCAGTGACCCCAGCACCCCGCATAGTACATAGTGCAGCACCTGAGGGACTGAGCCCGGGACCGCATCCTCAGTGACCCCAGCACCCTGCATAGTACATAGTGCAGCGCCTGAGGGACTGAGCCCGGGACCACATCCTCAGTGACCCCAGCACCCCGCATAGTACATAGTGCAGAGCCTGAGGGACTGAGCCCGGGACCGCATCCTCAGTGACCCCAGCACCCCGCATAGTACATAGTGCAGAGCCTGAGGGACTGAGCCCGGGACCACATCCTCAGTGACCCCAGCACCCCGCATAGTACATAGTGCAGAGCCTGAGGGACTGAGCCCGGGACCACATCCTCAGTGACCCCAGCACCCCGCATAGTACATAGTGCAGAGCCTGAGGGACTGAGCCCGGGACCACATCCTCAGTGACCCCAGCACCCCGCATAGTACATAGTGCAGCACCTGAGGGACTGAGCCCGGGACCACATCCTCAGTGACCCCAGCACCCTGCATAGTACATAGTGCAGAGCCTGAGGGACTGAGCCCGGGACCACATCCTCAGTGACCCCAACACCCTGCATAGTACATAGTGCAGAGCCTGAGGGACTGAGCCCGGGACCACATCCTCAGTGACCCCAGCACCCCGCATAGTACATAGTGCAGCGCCTGAGGGACTGAGCCCGGGACCGCATCCTCAGTGACCCCAGCACCCAGCATAGTACATAGTGCAGAGCCTGAGGGACTGAGCCCGGGACCACATCCTCAGTGACCCCAGCACCCCGCATAGTACATAGTGCAGAGCCTGAGGGACTGAGCCCGGGACCACATCCTCAGTGACCCCAGCACCCCGCATAGTACATAGTGCAGAGCCTGAGGGACTGAGCCCGGGACCACATCCTCAGTGACCCCAGCACCCTGCATAGTACATAGTGCAGAGCCTGAGGGACTGAGCCCGGGACCACATCCTCAGTGACCCCAGCACCCCGCATAGTACATAGTGCAGAGCCTGAGGGACTGAGCCCGGGACCACATCCTCAGTGACCCCAGCACCCTGCATAGTACATAGTGCAGCGCCTGAGGGACTGAGCCCGGGACCGCATCCTCAGTGACCCCAGCACCCCGCATAGTACATAGTGCAGAGCCTGAGGGACTGAGCCCGGGACCACATCCTCAGTGACCCCAGCACCCTGCATAGTACATAGTGCAGCGCCTGAGGGACTGAGCCCGGGACCACATCCTCAGTGACCCCAGCACCCTGCATAGTACATAGTGCAGAGCCTGAGGGACTGAGCCCGGGACCGCATCCTCAGTGACCCCAGCACCCTGCATAGTACATAGTGCAGAGCCTGAGGGACTGAGCCCGGGACCACATCCTCAGTGACCCCAGCACCCCGCATAGTACATAGTGCAGAGCCTGAGGGACTGAGCCCGGGACCACATCCTCAGTGACCTCAGCACCCCGCATAGTACATAGTGCAGAGCCTGAGGGACTGAGCCCGGGACCATATCCTCAGTGACCCCAGCACCCTGCATAGTACATAGTGCAGCGCCTGAAGGACTGAGCCCGGTACCGCATCCTCAGTGACCCCAGCACCCCGCATAGTACATAGTGCAGAGCCTGAGGGACTGAGCCCGGGACCACATCCTCAGTGACCCCAGCACCCTGCATAGTACATAGTGCAGAGCCTGAGGGACTGAGCCCGGGACCGCATCCTCAGTGACCCCAGCACCCCGCATAGTACATAGTGCAGAGCCTGAGGGACTGAGCCCGGGACCACATCCTCAGTGACCCCAGCACCCCGCATAGTATATAGTGCAGAGCCTGAGGGACTGAGCCCGGGACCGCATCCTCAGTGACCCCAGCACCCTGCATAGTACATAGTGCAGAGCCTGAGGGACTGAGCCCGGGACCACATCCTCAGTGACCCCAGCACCCCGCATAGTACATAGTGCAGAGCCTGAGGGACTGAGCCCGGGACCACATCCTCAGTGACCCCAGCACCCCGCATAGTACATAGTGCAGAGCCTGAGGGACTGAGCCCGGGACCACATCCTCAGTGACCCCAGCACCCTGCATAGTACATAGTGCAGAGCCTGAGGGACTGAGCCCGGGACCACATCCTCAGTGACCCCAACACCCCGCATAGTACATAGTGCAGAGCCTGAGGGACTGAGCCCGGGACCACATCCTCAGTGACCCCAACACCCCGCATAGTACATAGTGCAGAGCCTGAGGGACTGAGCCCGGGACCGCATCCTCAGTGACCCCAACACCCCGCATAGTACATACTGCAGAGCCTGAGGGACTGAGCCCAGGACCGCATCCTCAGTGACCCCAACACCCCGCATAGTACATAGTGCAGAGCCTGAGGGACTGAGCCCGGGACCACATCCTCAGTGACCCCAGCACCCCGCATAGTACATAGTGCAGAGCCTGAGGGACTGAGCCCGGGACCACATCCTCAGTGACCCCTGCACCCTACATAGTACATAGTGCAGAGCCTGAGGGACTGAGCCCGGGACCACATCCTCAGTGACCCCAGCACCCTGCATAGTACATAGTGCAGAGCCTGAGGGACTGAGCCCGGGACCACATCCTCAGTGACCCCAACACCCCGCATAGTACATAGTGCAGAGCCTGAGGGACTGAGCCCGGGACCACATCCTCAGTGACCCCAGCACCCTGCATAGTACATAGTGCAGAGCCTGAGGGACTGAGCCCGGGACCACATCCTCAGTGACCCCAACACCCCGCATAGTACATAGTGCAGAGCCTGAGGGACTGAGCCCGGGACCACATCCTCAGTGACCCCAACACCCCGCATAGTACATAGTGCAGAGCCTGAGGGACTGAGCCCGGGACCGCATCCTCAGTGACCCCAACACCCCGCATAGTACATACTGCAGAGCCTGAGGGACTGAGCCCAGGACCGCATCCTCAGTGACCCCAACACCCCGCATAGTACATAGTGCAGAGCCTGAGGGACTGAGCCCGGGACCACATCCTCAGTGACCCCAGCACCCCGCATAGTACATAGTGCAGAGCCTGAGGGACTGAGCCCGGGACCACATCCTCAGTGACCCCTGCACCCTACATAGTACATAGTGCAGAGCCTGAGGGACTGAGCCCGGGACCACATCCTCAGTGACCCCAGCACCCTGCATAGTACATAGTGCAGAGCCTGAGGGACTGAGCCCGGGACCACATCCTCAGTGACCCCAGCACCCTGCATAGTACATAGTGCAGAGCATGAGGGACTGAGCCCGGGACCGCATCCTCAGTGACCCCAGCACCCCGCATAGTACATAGTGCAGAGCATGAGGGACTGAGCCCGGGACCGCATCCTCAGTGACCCCAGCACCCCGCATAGTACATAGTGCAGAGCCTGAGGGACTGAGCCCGGGACCGCATCCTCAGTGACCCCAGCACCCTGCATAGTACATAGTGCAGAGCCTGAGGGACTGAGCCCGGGACCACATCCTCAGTGACCCCAGCACCCTGCATAGTACATAGTGCAGAGCCTGAGGGACTGAGCCCGGGACCACATCCTCAGTGACCCCAGCACCCCGCATAGTACATAGTGCAGAGCCTGAGGGACTGAGCCCGGGACCACATCCTCAGTGACCCCAGCACCCCGCATAGTACATAGTGCAGAGCCTGAGGGACTGAGCCCGGGACCGCATCCTCAGTGACCCCAGCACCCCGCATAGTACATAGTGCAGAGCCTGAGGGACTGAGCCCGGGACCATATCCTCAGTGACCCCAGCACCCCGCATAGTACATAGTGCAGAGCATGAGGGACTGAGCCCGGGACCACATCCTCAGTGACCCCAGCACCCCGCATAGTACATAGTGCAGAGCCTGAGGGACTGAGCCCGGGACCATATCCTCAGTGACCCCAGCACCCCGCATAGTACATAGTGCAGAGCATGAGGGACTGAGCCCGGGACCATATCCTCAGTGACCCCAGCACCCCGCATAGTACATAGTGCAGAGCCTGAGGGACTGAGCCCGGGACCGCATCCTCAGTGACCCCAACACCCCGCATAGTACATACTGCAGAGCCTGAGGGACTGAGCCCGGGACCGCATCCTCAGTGACCCCAGCACCCTGCATAGTACATAGTGCAGAGCCTGAGGGACTGAGCCCGGGACCGCATCCTCAGTGACCCCAGCACCCCGCATAGTACATAGTGCAGAGCCTGAGGGACTGAGCCCGGGACCACATCCTCAGTGACCCCAGCACCCTGCATAGTACATAGTGCAGAGCCTGAGGGACTGAGCCCGGGACCGCATCCTCAGTGACCCCAACACCCCGCATAGTACATAGTGCAGAGCCTGAGAGACTGAGCCCAGGACCACATCCTCAGTGACCCCAGCACCCCGCATAGTACATAGTGCAGAGCCTGAGGGACTGAGCCCGGGACCATATCCTCAGTGACCCCAGCACCCTGCATAGTACATAGTGCAGAGCATGAGGGACTGAGCCCGGGACCATATCCTCAGTGACCCCAGCACCCCGCATAGTACATAGTGCAGCGCCTGAGGGACTGAGCCCGGGACCACATCCTCAGTGACCCCAGCACCCCGCATAGTACATAGTGCAGAGCCTGAGGGACTGAGCCCGGGACCACATCCTCAGTGACCCCAGCACCCTGCATAGTACATAGTGCAGAGCCTGAGGGACTGAGCCCGGGACCACATCCTCAGTGACCCCGGCACCCTGCATAGTACATAGTGCAGAGCCTGAGAGACTGAGCCCGGGACCATATCCTCAGTGACCCCAGCACCCTGCATAGTACATAGTGCAGCACCTGAGGGACTGAGCCCGGGACCGCATCCTCAGTGACCCCAGCACCCTGCATAGTACATAGTGCAGCGCCTGAGGGACTGAGCCCGGGACCACATCCTCAGTGACCCCAGCACCCCGCATAGTACATAGTGCAGAGCCTGAGGGACTGAGCCCGGGACCACATCCTCAGTGACCCCAGCACCCTGCATAGTACATAGTGCAGAGCCTGAGGGACTGAGCCCGGGACCACATCCTCAGTGACCCCAGCACCCCGCATAGTACATAGTGCAGAGCCTGAGGGACTGAGCCCGGGACCACATCCTCAGTGACCCCAACACCCCGCATAGTACATAGCGCAGAGCCTGAGGGACTGAGCCCGGGACCGCATCCTCAGTGACCCCAACACCCCGCATAGTACATACTGCAGAGCCTGAGGGACTGAGCCCGGGACCGCATCCTCAGTGACCCCAGCACCCTGCATAGTACATAGTGCAGAGCCTGAGGGACTGAGCCCGGGACCACATCCTCAGTGACCCCAGCACCCTGCATAGTACATAGTGCAGAGCCTGAGGGACTGAGCCCGGGACCGCATCCTCAGTGACCCCAGCACCCTGCATAGTACATAGTGCAGAGCCTGAGGGACTGAGCCCGGGACCATATCCTCAGTGACCCCAGCACCCTGCATAGTACATAGTGCAGAGCCTGAGGGACTGAGCCCGGGACCGCATCCTCAGTGACCCCAGCACCCCGCATAGTACATAGTGCAGAGCCTGAGGGACTGAGCCCGGGACCGCATCCTCAGTGACCCCAGCACCCTGCATAGTACATAGTGCAGAGCCTGAGGGACTGAGCCCGGGACCGCATCCTCAGTGACCCCAGCACCCTGCATAGTACATAGTGCAGAGCCTGAGGGACTGAGCCCGGGACCACATCCTCAGTGACCCCAACACCCCGCATAGTACATACTGCAGAGCCTGAGGGACTGAGCCCGGGACCACATCCTCAGTGACCCCAGCACCCTGCATAGTACATACTGCAGAGCCTGAGGGACTGAGCCCGGGACCACATCCTCAGTGACCCCAGCACCCCGCATAGTACATAGTGCAGAGCCTGAGGGACTGAGCCCGGGACCACATCCTCAGTGACCCCAACACCCCGCATAGTACATACTGCAGAGCCTGAGGGACTGAGCCCGGGACCACATCCTCAGTGACCCCAGCACCCTGCATAGTACATAGTGCAGAGCCTGAGGGACTGAGCCCGGGACCACATCCTCAGTGACCCCAGCACCCCGCATAGTACATAGTGCAGAGCCTGAGGGACTGAGCCCGGGACCACATCCTCAGTGACCCCAGCACCCCGCATAGTACATAGTGCAGAGCCTGAGGGACTGAGCCCGGGACCACATCCTCAGTGACCCCAGCACCCTGCATAGTACATAGTGCAGAGCCTGAGGGACTGAGCCCGGGACCACATCCTCAGTGACCCCAGCACCCCGCATAGTACATAGTACAGCGCCTGAGGGACTGAGCCCGGGACCGCATCCTCAGTGACCCCAGCACCCTGCATAGTACATAGTGCAGAGCCTGAGGGACTGAGCCCGGGACCGCATCCTCAGTGACCCCAGCACCCCGCATAGTACATAGTGCAGAGCCTGAGGGACTGAGCCCGGGACCACATCCTCAGTGACCCCAGCACCCCGCATAGTACATAGTGCAGCGCCTGAGGGACTGAGCCCGGGACCACATCCTCAGTGACCCCAGCACCCTGCATAGTACATAGTGCAGCGCCTGAGGGACTGAGCCCGGGACCACATCCTCAGTGACCCCAGCACCCTGCATAGTACATAGTGCAGAGCCTGAGGGACTGAGCCCGGGACCGCATCCTCAGTGACCCCAGCACCCTGCATAGTACATAGTGCAGAGCCTGAGGGACTGAGCCCGGGACCGCATCCTCAGTGACCCCAGCACCCTGCATAGTACATAGTGCAGAGCCTGAGGGACTGAGCCCGGGACCACATCCTCAGTGACCCCAGCACCCTGCATAGTACATAGTGCAGAGCCTGAGGGACTGAGCCCGGGACCACATCCTCAGTGACCCCAGCACCCTGCATAGTACATAGTGCAGAGCCTGAGGGACTGAGCCCGGGACCACATCCTCAGTGACCCCAGCACCCCGCATAGTACATAGTGCAGAGCCTGAGGGACTGAGCCCGGGACCACATCCTCAGTGACCCCAGCACCCTGCATAGTACATAGTGCAGAGCCTGAGGGACTGAGCCCGGGACCACATCCTCAGTGACCCCAGCACCCTGCATAGTACATAGTGCAGCACCTGAGGGACTGAGCCCGGGACCACATCCTCAGTGACCCCAGCACCCCGCATAGTACATAGTGCAGAGCCTGAGGGACTGAGCCCGGGACCACATCCTCAGTGACCCCAGCACCCTGCATAGTACATAGTGCAGCGCCTGAGGGACAGAGCCCGGGACCACATCCTCAGTGACCCCAGAACCCTGCATAGTACATAGTGCAGCGCCTGAGGGACTGAGCCCGGGACCGCATCCTCAGTGACCCCAGCACCCCGCATAGTACATAGTGCAGCGCCTGAGGGACTGAGCCCGGGACCACATCCTCAGTGACCCCAGCACCCTGCATAGTACATAGTGCAGAGCCTGAGGGACTGAGCCCGGGACCGCATCCTCAGTGACCCCAGCACCCTGCATAGTACATAGTGCAGCGCCTGAGGGACTGAGCCCGGGACCACATCCTCAGTGACCCCAGCACCCCGCATAGTACATAGTGCAGAGCCTGAGGGACTGAGCCCGGGACCGCATCCTCAGTGACCCCAGCACCCTGCATAGTACATAGTGCAGAGCCTGAGGGACTGAGCCCGGGACCGCATCCTCAGTGACCCCAGCACCCTGCATAGTACATAGTGCAGAGCATGAGGGACTGAGCCCGGGACCACATCCTCAGTGACCCCAGCACCCCGCATAGTACATAGTGCAGAGCCTGAGGGACTGAGCCCAGGACCACATCCTCAGTGACCCCAGCACCCCGCATAGTACATAGTGCAGAGCCTGAGGGACTGAGCCCGGGACCGCATCCTCAGTGACCCCAGCACCCCGCATAGTACATAGTGCAGAGCCTGAGGGACTGAGCCCGGGACCGCATCCTCAGTGACCCCAGCACCCCGCATAGTACATAGTGCAGAGCCTGAGGGACTGAGCCCGGGACCACATCCTCAGTGACCCCAGCACCCCGCATAGTACATAGTGCAGCGCCTGAGGGACTGAGCCCGGGACCATATCCTCAGTGACCCCAGCACCCTGCATAGTACATAGTGCAGAGCCTGAGGGACTGAGCCCGGGACCGCATCCTCAGTGACCCCAGCACCCCGCATAGTACATAGTGCAGCGCCTGAGGGACTGAGCCCGGGACCATATCCTCAGTGACCCCAGCACCCTGCATAGTACATAGTGCAGAGCCTGAGGGACTGAGCCCGGGACCACATCCTCAGTGACCCCAGCACCCTGCATAGTACATAGTGCAGAGCCTGAGGGACTGAGCCCGGGACCACATCCTCAGTGACCCCAGCACCCTGCATAGTACATAGTGCAGAGCCTGAGGGACTGAGCCCGGGACCACATCCTCAGTGACCCCAGCACCCTGCATAGTACATAGTGCAGAGCCTGAGGGACTGAGCCCGGGACCACATCCTCAGTGACCCCAGCACCCTGCATAGTACATAGTGCAGAGCCTGAGGGACTGAGCCCGGGACCACATCCTCAGTGACCCCAGCACCCTGCATAGTACATAGTGCAGAGCCTGAGGGACTGAGCCCGGGACCACATCCTCAGTGACCCCAGCACCCTGCATAGTACATAGTGCAGAGCCTGAGGGACTGAGCCCGGGACCACATCCTCAGTGACCCCAGCACCCTGCATAGTACATAGTGCAGAGCCTGAGGGACTGAGCCCGGGACCACATCCTCAGTGACCCCAGCACCCTGCATAGTACATAGTGCAGAGCCTGAGGGACTGAGCCCGGGACCACATCCTCAGTGACCCCAGCACCCTGCATAGTACATAGTGCAGAGCCTGAGGGACTGAGCCCGGGACCACATCCTCAGTGACCCCAGCACCCCGCATAGTACATAGTGCAGAGCCTGAGGGACTGAGCCCGGGACCACATCCTCAGTGACCCCAGCACCCTGCATAGTACATAGTGCAGAGCCTGAGGGACTGAGCCCGGGACCACATCCTCAGTGACCCCAGCACCCTGCATAGTACATAGTGCAGAGCCTGAGGGACTGAGCCCGGGACCACATCCTCAGTGACCCCAGCACCCTGCATAGTACATAGTGCAGAGCCTGAGGGACTGAGCCCGGGACCACATCCTCAGTGACCCCAGAACCCTGCATAGTACATAGTGCAGCGCCTGAGGGACAGAGCCCGGGACCACATCCTCAGTGACCCCAGCACCCTGCATAGTACATAGTGCAGAGCCTGAGGGACTGAGCCCGGGACCACATCCTCAGTGACCCCAGCACCCTGCATAGTACATAGTGCAGCGCCTGAGGGACTGTGCCCGGGACCGCATCCTCAGTGACCCCAGCACCCTGCATAGTACATAGTGCAGAGCCTGAGGGACTGAGCCCGGGACCGCATCCTCAGTGACCCCAGCACCCCGCATAGTACATAGTGCAGAGCCTGAGGGACTGAGCCCGGGACCACATCCTCAGTGACCCCAGCACCCCGCATAGTACATAGTGCAGAGCCTGAGAGACTGAGCCCGGGACCATATCCTCAGTGACCCCAGCACCCCGCATAGTACATAGTGCAGAGCCTGAGGGACTGAGCCCGGGACCACATCCTCAGTGACCCCAGCACCCTGCATAGTACATAGTGCAGAGCCTGAGGGACTGAGCCCGGGACCACATCCTCAGTGACCCCAGCACCCCGCATAGTACATAGTGCAGCGCCTGAGGGACTGAGCCCGGGACCACATCCTCAGTGACCCCAGCACCCTGCATAGTACATAGCTGTACAGCAGCGCCTGAGGGACTCTACAGACACTGACTGACTGAGCCTGGGAGTCTGGGACACAATGCCGTCCTCTGATTGGCTGCCAATGACATCAGTAGCCGTGTTTCAGTCACACTGTACTGTGAAGTTAGCATAAAGATAGCCACGCCCCTCGGAGTCCCAACCTATCCAGCTGCACTGGCAGTCTGCCACACCACGCCCCCCTCCGCTCTGGTCTTTTTGTCAATCACTTTGAGACACGCCCATTTGGAATCTTTCATGACTCTGTGCAGAAAGAAAGTAACAGTGCTGCGGATGAATGGGGCCAGGTGAATGGGAGCTGGGCTGATGAATCAGTAGCTGCAGGAGAGCCGGGAGCTGTGTGGGGAGGACACAGCTCAGCACAGTAAGTGTCTGCAGGGGGGTGGGTACCTGCTCAGGGCACCTGATGATCAGCACCACTGGGCATTTCACCTCTGCTGCATGTTACCCTGTCTCCCTGGGTGCCCCAGTCAGGGGGTGTGCTGCTGCTGCTGGTGGTGTGGGGTGAGCATGCTGCTGCTGTCTGTGAAAGTGCTGCAGTATGAGTGGATCACTCTGCACCCTGCCCTCTCTCACCTGGCAGCCTCCTTAGCGTGCAGAGACTGGGGCATGGGGTGGGGGCAGAGCTGCACCCCTGGCTCCATGTATCATTATTATTTATTATTTATTTATTTTAGTTACAAAGATATATAGCAGCTGCATTGTTACCACCGGGAGCACAGATGCTGCTGCTGCATTGGATGCGGATGTTTTCAGGCTCACTTTTGACAGTGATCACTGAGAACTTATCTGCTGGCTCTGGGGTAACATGAATTTCATGTGCATGGTAATAATATCACTGTCATGTGTCATACATGTGTAGTGTCACCATGCCATAAGGGAGATATAACATGTGCATGGTAATAATATCACTGTCATGTGTCATACATGCATAGTGTCACCATGCCATAAGGGAGATATAACATGTGCATGGTAATAATATCACTGTCATGTGTCATACATGCATAGTGTCACCATGCCATAAGGGAGATATAACATGTGCATGGTAATAATATCACTGCCATGTGTCATACATGCATAGTGTCACCATGCCATAAGGGAGATATAACATGTGCATGGTAATAATATCACTGTAATGTGTCATACATGCATAGTGTCACCATGCCATACGGGAGATATAACATGTGCATGGTAATAATATCACTGTCATGTGTCATACATGCATAGTGTCACCATGCCATAAGGGAGATATAACATGTGCATGATCACTGTCATGTGTCATACATGCATAGTGTAATATGTCATACATGCATAGTGTCACCATGCCATAAGGGAGATATAACATGTGCATGGTAATATATAACACAACACTGTAATGTGTCATACATGCATAGTTTAATGTGTCATATATGCATAGTGTCACCATGCCATACGGGAGATATAACATGTGCATGGTAATAATAACACTGTAATGTGTCATACATGCATAGTGTAATATGTCATGCATGTATAGTGTCACCATGCCATAAGGGAGATATAACATGTGCATGGTAATAATTAATAACACTGTAATGTGTCATACATGCATAGTGTCACCATGCCATAAGGGAGATATAACATGTGCATGGTAATAATAACACGGTCATGTGTCATACATGCATAGTGTAATGTGTCATATATGCATAGTGTCACCATGCCATAAGGGAGATATAACATGTGCATGGTAATAATAACACTGTAATGTGTCATACATGTGTAGTGTCACCATGCCATAAGGGAGATATAACATGTGCATGGTAATAATAACACTGTCATGTGTCATACATGCATAGTGTAATGTGTCATATATGCATAGTGTCACCATGCCATACGGGAGATATAACATGTGCATGGTAATAATAACACTGTAATGTGTCATACATGTGTAGTGTCACCATGCCATAAGGGAGATATAACATGTGCATGGTAATAATAACACTGTAATGTGTCATACATGCATAGTGTCACCATGCCATAAGGGAGATATAACATGTGCATGGTAATAATAACAACAACACTGTAATGTGTCATACATGCATAGTGTCACCATGCCATAAGGGAGATATAACATGTGCATGGTAATAATAACAACACTGTAATGTGTCATACATGCAGTATTCATAGTGTCACCGTGCCATAAGGGATATATACATTATACATGGTGATGGCACTGGGCCAACGGGACTTCAGGGTGAGACTGATGCCTGTTGGGTGTCTTTGAACCCCAACTTTTAGTAAATACCCCCCTTTCCCTGCCATGACTTTCCTCCATCAGGTTGTTCTTCGTATTACCCATCTGTTCTATAGAAGGTCTCTCCTCCTCCTTAGTGCATTAGGGTTACTGGGAACAGTCTCCCCCTGGAGGGTGTTGCAGCCTGCAGAGTGCAGCCCTGTCCTAGACACATAGCTCAATACTGGCTGACATCTAAGCGTCCCTATGCATGTATGTAGCTGGCGAGGGGGTGAGGATTGCGAGGGGTAGCTTTATACCAGCTCTGCTCGCTGGGCTGTAGCGCACGTCCTCTAAAGATATTTTTAGCAGCTTTGTATCCTCACCATAAAACTCCTCATGTCATTTCTTATCGACAGACTCCCCATACTTGTATAAGTGCCACTAGCCGCCGATAAACCCATCTCTCGCTATAACAGAACTTTTACCATGTAATAATATTCTGCTACATTATTTGTTTGGCATGGGATGAGCAGCACACGCTTTGCAGAGACCTGTTTATTCCAGTGCTATGTGGAGCGATTGGGGAGTTCTCTCTGTCTGATGTGTTCCTTTTGCTCTGCAGCTCATGAACAGCAATTGAACTTGGATTGGCAGTGCCGGGAGATTCCTCATGCCTCCGTCTCCTCTAGACGACACGGTTATTGTGGCACTACCTCGACCCGTCAGACCTCAGGAGCTTAAACTCTGCATAGACTCTTGCCACCTCGATTCCGCCTCAGCGAGTGGCAGTTGTAAGTCTCTCCACAGCACAAGTGTAGTGTCGCTCACCACGACTCATCTGACGTATATGCCCTCTTCCAACAGCTCTGCTCGCTCTCTGGGTTGCGGATGTAGTAGCGGAAGTTGTTGCAGTGTGGCCGCTTATGAGAAGGACAGTCAGTTCCAGGCCATCAGCAGCAGCACCACCATAACCAGCAGTGTTGCCGGACCCTCCACCTCTTGCCCGCCCAACCAAATGGTCAACAACAATGAGAACAGTGGCACGTTGAGTCCGTCTGGTGGAGTTGGCAGCCCGGTGTCCAGCACCACCAAACAGTTTGCCAACATAAAGATCATCTATCCTAATGATTTGGCCAAGAAGATCGCAAAATGCAGCAAGACCCACCTCCCGAACCAAGGCCCGGTGATAATTGACTGCAGGCCCTTCATGGAGTACAACAAAAGCCATATACAGGGGGCGGTGCATATTAATTGCTCTGATAAGATCAGCAGGAGGAGGCTACAGCAGGGAAAAATAACGGTGCTGGATTTAATATCATGCAGGGAAGGCAAAGACTCCTTCAAGAGGATCTTTTCCAAAGAGATAATCGTTTACGATGACAATACCAATGAACCAAGCCGGGTGATACCCTCCCAGCCGCTCCATACGGTTTTGGAGTCACTGAGAAGGGAAGGGAAGGAGCCTTTGGTGCTGAAAGGTAATGTATGGGGAATTGTTAGTTAACTACCGTACAGTAGCCCTCATTCCGAGTTGTTCGCTCGTTAGCAGATTTTAGCAGCATTGCACACGCTAGGCCGCCGCCCTCTGGGAGTGTATCTTAGCTTAGCAGAATAGCGAACGAAAGATTAGCAAATTTGCTATTACATATTTCTTTGCAGTTTCTGAGTAGCTCCGGACCTACTCACAGATTGCGATCAGCTCAGTCCGTTTAGTTCCTGGTTTGACGTCACAAACACGCCCTGCAGTCGGCCAGCCACTCCCCCGTTTCTCCAGCCACTCCCGCGTTTTTCCTTGGCACGCATGCGTTTTTTTGCAAACGCCGTGAAAACGCTGAGTTGCCGCCCAGAAACACCCACTTCCTGTCAATCACACTACGATCACTGGAGCGTTGAAAAAACTTCGCTCGAGCTTGTGAAAATCTAAGTTCTATGTTAAATAACTAAGCGCATGCGCTGTGTGTACCGTGCGCATGCGCAATTAGCAGAAATCGCAGCTTAGCGAAAATCGGCAACGAGCGAACAACTCGGAATGACCCCCAGTGTGTGTTTAATGTATGTGTGCAAAAGCAGCCAGTATTAAACCTGCATGCAGAAAGCAATGAATAAATGGTTGCACCCCTTGCATTGCAACAGGCTTTGCTCCAAGTGCAAAGTTCCGTGCTTTGCTCCCAATCAGCCCCATAACATGTATATATAACATAGCATATATAGGACATCATTCACCGGATATTTCTAGAAAGTGGAAAGTATTGGATGAAAATAGAGTTTATTGAATCAGTGTATATCCTCCTGGAATGTTATAGACACTCATGTTAAAATTCAATTGGATAACTCATTCTAATAATAACTGTAATCATGTATAGAGCGGGACATCATATCCACCAATCAGAATCCATTTTACTGGTCTACCTTACTCTGTCTAGAGTAGACCGACCAATGGGAATCGTTGATAAAAGCTACAGGTTACAGCACTCTGTAAGTTGTAACCGCTGTTATATGTTGTTTCACATAATGTGTTACTGCTGGCTAAATCTCAGGTGTGTTGGCTTATATGGTGTTTGGACATATTTAATGGAAAGGTGCCAAAATAAATGTACAGCAGCCAATTAGATGTTAGCTCTGATTAGGCTAACCAGACTAGAAAGCTAAAAGCTGACGTCTGATTGGTTGATATGGGTTATTGCACTCTTTTGCCCTTTTCGCTATGTAATCAATACGACACATTATTTCCTGACACATGGGTATTTTGTTCATGGCGAATTTGGCCACTGGAGGCGCTGTTGTTGTTGTTGTCTGTGATAATTTGACCTTTGCAAAGTAGCTAATGTGGCAGCTCCTGTTTATATCAGTGTATTGAAATATGTAGACAAATAATAATATTCTCCACACAGAATGACTCCTGTCCAAATGTTTGACTTACTGTTTACCTAAAACAAGAAGATGTTTTACCAAATGAATGGAGGATCGGGCGCTTTCAGGTGCTGTGTTTCTAATGCTGCTGCTATAACATTTGGGGGTAGTTACACCCCAATCATATACTCAAAGAAACACAAGAAAAAATAGCAGCGCTAATTGCAGTAACAAAAACAATTGAAAATAAGAAGGATTGAGTGATGAATTAATTTTACAATTTAATAAAAGATAAAAATATATCGGCCTTTTAAAATGGATACAGAATCCACAAACAATTCCAAACAATTAAAAACAATGCATATGGGTCTGATAATAATAAAGACTGCCTAACACATTAACATCCGTTCCTGATTAAAGAACCTGGAAATTATAGCAGATGGAGACAGACTGACAGCGCAGTCACACCAATGCACTTTACCCGGAAACCGCTAGAGGTGTAGTCCCTTTGAGAATGTCTCTGATGTTTTTGTCCAAACTCAGCCAGATTTGGGATCCTCATTTAACACGGTGTCCTCTTTGTGAAGATAGGGTAGATGGTGCTCCTTAGTCATGGAATAGTTGTCTCAATTGAACTGCAGATGGAAAAGTCCAGTGTTTGGTCCGGATGTGGTAGGACAGTCAGAATAGCGTGATAGTTGACCCAAGTAGCCTCCTCCTACTGGTATATAATATACTGGTAGGCTAATTGACTCATAGGGCCGGATTCTAATGTTTTATTGCCCCCGATCTCCTGTCTATAGAGATCGTGGGGCGATATTCTATTGACCCCGCGTAAAGCGGCAAGCTGAAATGCTGATATCGCGCCCATCAGCAACATTTGAATACTGCCGACGGGCTCGATGGGGGCGGGAGGGGGGGACGGAGCATTTGAATCTCGCCCATAGTATGTAAATGTGTGCATGCGTTTAGGGCAGACTAGATGGGCCAAGTGCTTCTTCATATCCTCCAACATTTTTCACATAAAAATTTGTACAAATTAGGACAGGGGGCGTGGCCACGGTTAAAGGGGCGTGGTCAAATACCCCCCTTTCCTATACTTTCAATGGAAGTTTGGAGAGTCAGAAATCGGTACAGACCATAGAAAAAAGGGACTGTACCTGCCAAAAAGTCTGCTTCTTATCTGCCGCCACTTTCTGTGTTTCTATAGAATAGCAAGGAAGGGTACAATCACTCTTTTTGATGAAAGGAAAAACATAGGAGCCTATATAGCAAGGAATATTTGCGGGATATAAATGGGCCCCTTAGCGTTGAGGAGCGGATTATTCACCAAGTCTCGCAGAGTATGCCTGTACAACATGTATACAATATATAATGATTATTGCATCATCACAGCCCAACACCCTCCCCCTCACATGAAAAAGAGTCTGGTCCCCAGGGGGGTGCTGGCGGCCTCCCTGAAATTTGGATGTGCTCCCGAAATGTAAAGATGTATATGTCACGGCGTTGTAGTCATCTGATCGACCGGCCACGGCAGAAGGCCCCCAGTTTAAATAATACCCCCCTCCCCTCCCCTATATTAGGATTACTTCATCTCGAATCTATTCTGCTTTGATAAGCTCCCAGAAGCCTTTGCCTGTAACCGTGACTGTTGCCAGTAATTCCTGCGGGCTTCTCTCTAGGTCTCACTTGGCAGCTGTATTGTGTCATTGTGTAAGATAACATAAAAAAGTCCCAAGATAAAACACCCCCCCCCAATCCCATAAAGTGATTATATCACTGTATGAAATAGTATGTATACTGTAGGGACTTTCTGCACCAATCCCAAGCTACATTTCTGCGTGATACCTCATTTCTAAGTCATCATTGCTTCTCAAACTTCTTTTTTATCTTATAATTTCAACGTCATTGTTTCTGTGGCAGTCATACCTAGCGCATATTTTTTTCTTTTACAAGATTATGGGGGACATTTACTAAGCAGTGATAAGAGTGGAGAAGTATCCCCATCAACCAATCAGCAGCTCTGTATCATTTTATAGTATGCAAATTATAGATGTTACTTCAGTGCTGATTGGTCCACTGGCTCACTTCTCCGCTCTTATCACTGCTTAGTAAATGTCCCCCTACGTAATATTTTTTAAAAATCCCACTATACATTGATAAATCAGAAATCCAGATCGTATTGGGGTTTTCTCCCGGGAACAGCTACCGCTGCATTTTTTTCGCACAGTATATAAAGGGATTCACGTCTTAACCTACTTTCCAAAGTTTCACATCGATGGGGACGACGATTCATCGGTATGGTGTTACCGTAACTTGAATATGGGGTCCTGTGCCGCCGGAGAGGTATCATTGGATCCCTCGTCAGGTAGGTCCTTACCTGCGCATAACGTAATGAAGACGATAACAGTCTTTCTCCCTTATACAAGGGCCGAAGGCTTGGCTTTTCCCTGGGACTTGAACTGTAGCGCTGGTATGGTAATAGCAGCGGTTCCTGATTATGTATCATTGCAATAAGCAGCGACACTTTATTATAATTACCGCCACTACTAGCCATCAATACTAAACAGACCCCTAAATCCGTAGGTGTATTTCTGATGTGTCTAGGGTGTCTGGTGTAATGGGTTTGTGGGTTCAGGGGTACCCTTCACCCAGAATATACTTATCTAGTGTTCACTCTAGAATCCGGGCAGGGCAGGGCGCCGGACCTAGAGGGGCACAAGCGTGTGCGCGCGCGCCGAAAAGGGGTCGTGGCCATCCAAAATAGGGGCGGGGTCATCACGTGTAATAAAAGTGGGCGGTTCAGCCCACAGACGTAAAAAAAAGGGGGCGTGGGTGGCCGGCGGCATCACCTCTGGGGGCGTGGCCAGCACCTACGTAGGTGCTGGGCTTCCCCCAAGCGCTCTCTCAGCGTGAATGGATGCCGCGCGCATGCGCACGGCATCTTTACACGCTGGAAGGGCAGAAAGCGGGCGGCTGTTTTAGCAGGGCGCCGCAGAAAGGGCAGGGCGGGTTTTGCCCTTAAAAAATCGGCCAGGGCGCGGCGCTCTGCTAAAACAGCCTAGCGTGAACACTACTAGTCAGTCATGCTCGTGGTGCCATATTCCCAGTGACCTCTTTGTGAAGATTGAGTCATGTACTGAAAGCAAAGACTCTGGGACTGTGTTAGAACCTTTGCTTTCTTGTGTGCATCTGCCAGTGGGAAAATAGCACCCCGCATGAGGGGAGCACCTGTTCGCTGGCACGAGGTAATGAGAAGGGGGCTTGCTGCACGTGAACCCCCTCAGGTGTTCATATGCCCCTGTCTAAATCACGCTGTTGGTCATTACATTTTTGTGTGTGCGTTTGTGTAAGTATAATGGTGGTCATTCCGAGTTGTTCGCTCACTAGCTGCTTTTAGCAGCTTTGCACATGCTAAGCCGCCGCCTACTGGGCGTGAATCTTAGCTTATCAAAATTGCGAACGAAAGATTAGCAGAATTGCGAATAGACACTTCTTAGCAGTTTCTGAGTAGCTCCAGACTTACTCGGCATCTGCGATCAGTTCAGTACTTGTCGTTCCTGGTTTGACGTCACAAACACACCCAGCGTTCGCCCAGACACTCCTCCGTTTCTCCAGCCACTCCCGCGTTTTTCCCAGAAACGGTAGCGGTTTTTCGCACACACCCATAAAACGGCCAGTTTCCGCCCAGAAACACCCACTTCCTGTCAATCACATTACGATCACCAGAACGAAGAAAAAACCTCGTAATGCCGTGAGTAAAATTCCTAACTGCATAGCAAATTTACTTGGCGCAGTCGCACTGCGGACATTGCGCATGCGCATTAGCGACTAATCGCTCCGTTGCGAGAAAAAAATAACGAGCGAACAACTCGGAATGACCCCCACTGTGCGAGCTGCCTTCCTTCATTTTGTGTCAATGGCTAATCTGTATCTAAAGAACAGTATCGGAAAATGACTTATTCTATTATTTTGTTTCTGTGACTTTCATCGACGAAGACGAGACACCGCCAAAAATTCCCGTGGCCTTCAGAATTGCAAACATGGCACTGCATCCTGGCAGTGAAAAGGTTAAAGCCGGAAGCCTATCCGGCGCCCGGCACTAATACGTGTAATTTCTGCTCCATTTGGGATTCTCTCCTTCTAGAGAACTGGCAAGATGTCATTTTTTTTTTGAGCGAATGCCACCTCAGGTGCCCTGGGCAATCAGAAATAGCTGTCCTTCCGCACAGGGTCACCGCTGCCGAGAACTACTGAAAGCAAAAGCCAGAAGTCGCAATCCGTAATTGTTTACAGCGTTCGCCATGTAGCATTATTCAGAGACTTATAGATGACGGGGTCTAGGGATCAAACTGAAATGAGATTTAGTTATCCGTTCTGCGTCTGTGGCAGACGGAACGCCATTGGTTATGCAGCTGTTTCATGTTTCCTCCAGTCAAAACATTTTGTATGGTGTAAGTGCTAAAATGCGTCTAGGTTTCTTTAATAATGATCCGTTTTTACAGCCGCACAGTAACTTTTTAGTGGTTGTGAACTTTATTGGACACTCAGCCCTCGGAGGCTAAATATAGCGCAGTCTGCTTTAGTTTCAGAGAACGAGTCAATCCAATTTAGTGACACATGGGCGAGGGCTTGACAGTGTCCTGTCATACTCAGTACTGTCATAGATTCCACTTGAGCTTGCAAAGACAAATTAGATACACTGTTAGTAATCTATAGTGAAAGCTGCGTCTAAACCACTCACTGCTAGTTGTACGTATAGCACACTATAGACGCGGCCAACCTATGAACACTCAATTTATTTTACCTAACTTAGAGAAATTATTCAAATTCATAGTGGAATCATTATTAAAATATCAATGATTGTTTTTTTTTTTGTTTGTTTAAAAAAAAAAAAAAGAAATTAGCAGAATTGTTTGTAAAGCATTTCAGGTTTGTCATCTCTCACAAGGGGCGGTTATGTAATGCTGGGATGCCGGCTGAACTGAATTTTTGAAAGGGGCAATCATTTACAAGACTATGGCCCTCATTCCGAGTTGTTCGCTCACTAGCTGCTTTTAGCAGCATTGCACACACTAGGTCGCCGCCCTCTGGGAGTGTATCTTATCTTAGCAGAAGTGCGAACAAAAGATTAGCAGAATTGCTACTAAATAATTCCCTGCAGTTTCTGAGTAGCTCCAGACCTACTCCTAGATTGCGATCAGCTCAGTCCGTTTAGTTCCTGGTTTGACGTCACAAACACGCCCTGAGTTCGGCCAGCCACTCCCCTGTTTCTCCAGCCACTCCTGCGTTTTTGCCTGTCATGCCTACGTTTTTTAGCACACTCGCTGAAAACGCTGAGTTGCCGCCAAGAAACACCCACTTCCTGTCAATCACACTACGATCACTCGAGCGATGAAAAAACGTCGCTCGAGCTTGTGTAAATCTCCAAAGTTTTGTGTGAAAGTACTTAGCGCATGCGCGCTGCGTACCATGCGCATGCGCATTTTTGCCGTTTTTTCACTTGATCACTGCGCTGCGAAAATCGGCAGCGAGCGAACAACTCGGAATGACCACCTATATACCATGTAAATGATTGCTTCTTTAAAAAAAAAAAAATGCCAAACTTAGATGGTAATTCAGACCTGTTGCTGCCGTGCGTGTGATCAGATTTGAACTGCGTATGCAGCGCAGGCGCGACGGACCGCAGCAATGGGGATCACTGGTCAGCGACGGGATTGTTCAAAGGATACATTTGCTCGGGCGTTCGCAAGGAGATTAACAGGTAGAAGGCGTTTGTGGGTGGTAACTGACCGTTTTCAGGGGGTGTTTGGAAAAACGCAGGCGTGTCCAATCATTTGCAGGGAGGGTTCCTGACGTCGGTTCCGGCCCCGGACAGGCTGAAGTGATCGCAGCGGCTGAGTAAGTCCTGAGCTGCGCAGACACTGCACAAAATCTATTTGTACAGCTCTACTACACATGCGTCCGCACACTTGCACAGCAAAAATACACTCCCCCTGTAGGTGGCGACTATCTGATCGCAGCGCTGCAAAAATCGCCCACTAGCGATCAGGTCTGAATTACCCCCTTAGACTTTATTACATCCCGGCCAATGGGCCTGATTCAGTGTCTGCTGCTTCTGGGCCCAATTCAGACGCTGTAGTGCGAAATCGCACAGCGGTTGATTATCGAATTACTGCCCATGCATATGCACCGCACTGTGCAGGCGCGTCGCCAAACAGCGACGGGATGGTGCAAAAATTTTGATCGCACAGGCAAACGCAAGGTGATTGACAGGAAGAGGACGTTTGTGGGTGGCAACTGGCGTTCCCAAGCGTTTTCAGGGCGGGTGTGTGTCGTCAGCTCCGGCCCCGATCAGCCTGTTCTCATCGCACTGGAGGAGTAGGTCCTGGGCTGCGCACACACTGCACAGAATGGAAAAATCATTCGATGGTGAGTGTGTTGCGAATGGATTTGCAGATGTTTGCTGTGGCGGAATTTTCGCACGGCGTACACATGCATTCGCACACATGCACGGGGCGGGTTTTCACTCTTTTCGCGGCGACTGTCTGATCGCAGACCGCTGCAAAAACTCACAGGGGCAATCAGGTCTGCTTCAGGCCCTCTGTGCGGCCACACCACCCCTATACATCCGTTCATCTGACTCTGCAGTGAGTCGCGTCATCAAGCCCCAACCACGCCCACTTCGCAGGAATTTAGTCGGATCCAGGACATTCCTAGATGAGAAACTGTCATTTTCCATGTACGACCCCCCATGCGGAGCATAGACACACTTACGTTTGCTTTGTTTTTAGGAAAACACAGCTTGGACGTATGTAAGCCTGATACAAAGGTTCATGTAATAGACAAGCTTCAGTCATTTAGACAGGGAAATATTCACCGTCTTAGAGGGTTTGTCTGGTTCTTACTGATTGTTTCTTCTCCTCAGAACTCAACGCCAGAAATCTGTTTTAGAACAAATAAATGACGGCTTTAGCTGTGCCAGACGACCGAATACAGTTACTG
Organism: Pseudophryne corroboree; assembly: GCF_028390025.1. NCBI lineage: Eukaryota > Metazoa > Chordata > Amphibia > Anura > Myobatrachidae > Pseudophryne > Pseudophryne corroboree. The sequence goes on from NC_086447.1 coordinate 925,334,633, forward strand.
TAGGTGGAGGTTGAGCAATTTACCAATCTCTAAGCACAGATATTGATAAATACGCTAAATAATACACGACGGGGCAGCAATTCACTAAGAACAAGTGATATCACAAAGGTGACTCATGCCTCAGTAATGTCGCTAGCATACTGTGAACAATTAATAGGCTAATTGCTGCCTCTCTATGTAGGGGATGCTGACTGTATGTAGATGAAATGATGAATGCATGTATTTGGTTTATAGCCAGTATTCACTGAATCTCCCTATTAAATCAGCAATCCTGTAGGTGAGGTTTATTGTATCTCTTTGTTTTAATAGCAAGCAGCGGATATCAAATCTCTTAGTGATCCTCCTACAAATTATTATCTCCTTTTCAAAATCTCTCTCTGGGGCTCTCAGCATGTCATGTGATGGTTGTGATCCGCTGCTGCAGGATCACTTGGATGATGGCCAGGCCGTTCAGTGTTGGAAGACACAGACACTGGACTCTGCACTCACAGAAAAGTAGGACAACATGCCGCCTTTTTGGGGTGCTCCCCCCGCCCCCCCCCACCCCGTTCCCAAATGTCCACGGCTTGTCTAAACCGACCAATTTTACTGATACGCTCCGTCAGCATACTGTCCTTGCTGGCTTTTACCAACTGTTTGATACTACACTTCATATATACAGTATACAGTATATAAAACACCCAGGATTGCACTCAAGGATATTGTAAATTGCTGTGTTAAAATCATCAAATATATATTTAGACTTGTGACCTGTCCCGGCTTCGCATGGGAGCAATTCTGAACAGTGAGATATATACACATATACGCAGTACAGTACGTAGACGGGTAGACGTTACTGGGAGACTTTAAGCCTCCTGGTGAAGTTCGGTCATTTCTTTCGTCCTTGCGACCCGCTGACAGGTGACGGATCCAGGGTTCCCGACGCTGGGGGTGAGTCCCTGCACTCAGATGGGGCAATAGGAGGAAATCGGGGCTTACCCCAGAGTGCTGATGAATACAATTCACAGATCCCTCTGCATAGAGAGACACGGTATCCCCGATGTGCAGAAAGCTGGACATCTTATCCGACATTGGGCCTAATTCAGACCTGATCGCAGCGGCACAATCTTTCTCTAATGCGCAAACCCATGCGCACTGCAGGTGGGGCAGATGTAACATGTGCAGAGAGAGTTAGATTTGGGTGGGGTGTGTTCAATCTGCAATCTAATTGCAGTGTAAAAATAAAGCAGCCACTATTTACCCTGCACAGAAACAATATAACCCACCCAAATCTAACTCTCTCTGCACCTGTTATATCTGCCCCACCTGCAGTGCACATAGGTTTGCCCATTAGAGGAAGATTTTGCTGCTGCAGTCGGGGAACTCCCCCAGACCCTGCATTCTGTGCTCTGAGCCGACAGCGATCAATTGGAGGAGCGACTGAAGGAAGGGGCGGGGCTACATAGGGGGTGGGGCAATGGGTCCAACCTGCCTTCATCTCTACATAGTATAAAGTAAAGTTTGCTCAGGCTAATCTGGAGAACCACCAGACGGATTTAATGTTTCATACTGTATATCTAACCTTTCCTCCACAAATGCTCTATAGCAGCTCTTGAGCCACATGTGGCTCTTTCTTTATTGAAATGTGGCTCCCGACACTCGAATTCCACAACAGATCTGGAAACCGCTGCACTCCAGCCAAAACCAAAAATCTGTGAATAAGCCCTAATGATCTGTGGTCCCGGGGCCTGATTCAGAGTTGTGTGTAAATCCAATGGTTGCGGAACACTCCGGTGGTGGGAGAACTGCGCTTGTGCAAAACAGGTCCTGAGTCGTTGTACGCAGTGCCCCCAAAGCAGCGGCATGATTGATAGGCTGCCACCTTTTTGGTGCGGGTAGAGGTGGCACCGGGCAGCGTTCCAGGTGGCCAGTGTTCCCATGCTGCATCCTTGGACGCAGAAGCATGCAGGAGGCATCTACTGACACTAGACACCCCTGCAGCATTAACGTGTTTGCACACAGCTGCTGCATCCAAACACACAGCTGCTGTGTGCACTGCGTCCACCTCTTAGTCAACGCCACCGTACAAAACGTACAAACGTACTGTAGTGTTCTCTAGGTGACAGAAGCCGAAGACTGCAAGGGCATACTGTGACTTATAGCTGCACGACAGGTTGCTAAAGCCTGGCTAAGGCCTAAGCCCGTGGCTGACTGGGCATGTTGGCACTTGTAGTTCCACAGCAGCTGTCGAGCCACAAGTTACCTAATCCTGGTGTCTGCACATATTGAGATTCGTAGTTCAACGCCTGAACATCCACGTTTATGGCCAGGTGCCGTAACTAGTTGTGGGCGAGCCGTGCCGCTAAACCCAGGGCGCTGGGCTGTGGGTGCAGCGCATTCGCTGCCAGATGGCACCTGCATTGCAGAGCTTGGCTCAGCTTCATCCCAGGGCCCGATGAGTGCACTGCTATACAGCGACCAGCTGTAATGGACAGGTGAGAAGTGTTACCGGGGGGAGGTCAATCACAAATATTCCCTGCCCCCCCTTTGGAGCCGTCCCTGCCCTCTCGCCGCGAGGTCATGACATCACCTGTTTGGGTGCTAGGCCGGCACAGTGTGGATTTTTGCCCTGCTTATGACCTGTAACGTCTGTGCACCATGTTTGGTATGATTCCTTCCTATATAGGAGCAGACTGCCGGTAGGAGATCTCCGCCTGTATACCCTTGCGGTCAGAGTGTGTATAAGGACAGAGCACCTCTTTGTATATATATACATTCCGAGCAGTAACCACTTGCTGCAAAAGATCAACAGATTCCCTCTCTCCCTGGAAGCCAGACGAAAGTTTCCGTCCTGCCCTAAACTTGACCCGAAGCTTTACGTTCAAACAAAGCGATCTATACCTTTCCAGCGGGGAGCGCAGCCTGCGTGCTTCTGGGAAACCGGGCGGCCGCCTTCTTTATTTTTGGGCGATGTATTTTTGCTCTCTGTAATTCAGTCATAATTTATTGCTGAGACAACTGATCCCCCTGTTTTCCTGTTGATAAACACTGGTTGCTAGCCTCCCAGTCCAAGTTTAAACCCCCCACCCCCCACCAGCTTCCACACGCTCCATGTTTGGTCCTGCTGCTCAGACAGGCAGCGTCTCAGTGCGACTGGATCACAGAGGAGGGAAAGTGATCAGAGATTGCCTAAACCGCTGGGGTGAAATCACTGCTCGAGCTCCTAGCGCCGCTGCGCTGACTCTATTTTGTTTTGCAGGCTATTTATGCCGTTTGTAGTCTTATGCAATATGGGATGTTGGGCCTAATTCAGACCTGATCGCAGCAGCAAAATTGTTCTCTAACGGGCGAAACCATGTGCACTGCAGGTGTGGCAGATGTAACGTGCAGAGAGATTAAGATTTGGGTGGGTTATATTGTTTCTGTGCAGGGTAAATACTGGCTGCTTTATTTTTACAATGCAAGTTAGATTTCAGTTTGAACACACCCCACCCACATCTAACTCTCTCTGCACATGTTACATCTGCCCCACCTACAGTGCACGTGGTTTTGCCTATTAGAGAACAATTTTGCTGCTGCGATCAGGTCTGAATTAGGCCTGTTATACATTAACTGTCTGCTGTTGTCGGCAGCTCTCAGAGCTGATCGGCTGATTTTCAGTCAATATTCCCATTGTAACACCAGCGTGTCATCTTTAGTGGGTCAGATTTAATTAGCGGCAAAATTCGTCTGAACCATAGAGGTGGGAGCGAGTTTTCCCACTGTCATAACCCGAATGGTGCCCGATAAGGCAACTGAATCCCCCCCCTCCCACCGCCATCAGTTTTCGGAGGTTAGACCACATTTTTGAGGCTAGAACATGTTGAATTTAGGATGGTTACAGACCAGACATCAGCTAAAGAGGTGTTGATGGAGCTCCAGCCGGTGCAGGCCACCTGAGAGAAGGGAGGCTGGCGGTACTCACCCCCTGTGCGCCCCCCTAAATCCGGCCCTGGCCTACCCTCTGAAGCCTGCCTCCACAAAGCATGCTTCCTACTCATTACGGATTTCCTGCTTCTTTTTTTTTTCTACGACTGTCTCGGCACCCCCTCAAATCTGGTGCCCGTGGCATGTTGCCCCTCCCCTGTTGTGACCCTGCCCCAGGGTAGATAGACGACAAATCACTGATAGCTTAGAAAATCTCACTCTCCATAGTTCTCGCTCTTCCCAGACAGGGGCGCTGTTCATATACTCTTCACCAGCTGGTGTGGAACGCTGGGTCGACAGTAACTAGGTCGACACCTGAAATAGGTTGACATGGAAAAAGGTCGACATGAGTTTTGTTTTTTTTTTGGGGGGGGGGGGTGTAGTTTTCTTTGTTAATTGACCGGGAACCCCAATTAGTGCAACGTGTCCCCTCGCATGGTTCGATTCGCTCGCCATGCTTCAGGCAAGGTTACTATTCCCAATCGTTGTCCACGTGGATTGTAAGGTATGAAAAAGTTTTTAAAAAAATATTTTTTTTTTTAAAAACTGACCTGTCGACCAATAGTGGTTGACATAATGAGTAACATAGTATCTGAGGTTGAAAAAAGACAATTGTCCATCGAGTTCAACCTATTTGTGGTGTCCTCTGCATGATGATTTGACTAAATAGTAACTATAATGCATGACTATGCACCATACCCCTGGATATCCTTATCCAATAGGAATTTATCTAACCCATTCTTAAAGGTGTTGACAGATTCCGCCATTACAACTCCCTCGGGCAGGGAATTCCAAACACGTATTGTCCTTACCGTGAAAAAGCCTTTACGCCGTATTGTGCGGAATCTCCTCTCCTCTAACCTGAGCGAGTGTCCACGAGTCCTCTGTGTTGATCTAACCAAAAACAGGTCCCGCGCAAGCTCTGAGTATTGTCCCCTTATATATTTGTAGATGTTGATCATATCCCCTCTTAGTCTCCGCTTTTCCAATGTAAACATGCCTAGTCTTTCAAGCCTTTCCTTGTATTCCATCGTCTCCATGCCCTTAATTAGTTTGGTCGCCCTCCTTTGTACCTTTTCAAGCTCCAGGATATCCTTTTTGTAGTACGGTGCCCAGAACTGTACACAGTATTCAAGGTGTGGCCTCACTAGTGATTTATATAATGGGAGTATAATACTCTCGTCCCTAGCATCAATACCCCGTTTTATGCATGCTAATATCTTATTAGCCTTCTTTGCTGCAGTCCTACTTTGGGTACTACTGCTTAGCTTGCTATCTATGAGGACACCTAAGTCCTTTTCCAGTACAGAATCCCCTAGTTTTACCCCATTTAGTAGGTAGGTGTAATTTTTGTTCTTGTTACCACAGTGCATTACCTTACACTTGTCTGTGTTGAAGCGCATTCTCCATTTGGCTGCCCATGCTTCTAATTTAACTAAGTCGTTCTGAAGAGACTCGGCATCCTCCTCTGTATTTATAGCCTTACACAATTTGGTATCATCTGCAAAAATTGACACCATGCTCTCTAGACCTTCTGTTAGGTCGTTAATGAAAATATTGAACAATAGCGGTCCTAATACTGAGCCTTGCGGCACACCACTTAGCACTTCAGTCCAAGTTGAAAAATATCCATTAACCACAACGCGCTGCTTCCTATTATCTAACCAGTTTTTGACCCAAGTGCATATTGTGCTTCCTAGCCCTGATTCTTGTAGCTTGTATATAAGTCTCATGTGTGGTACAGTATCAAACGCTTTGGCAAAGTCTAAAAAGATTACATCCACGTCTTTACCCTGATCTAGGTTTGCGCTTACTGTTTCATAAAAGCCAAGTAAGTTGGTTTGACAGGATCTGTCCTTCATAAACCCATGTTGATTCCTTTTAATGACCTTATTGGTTTCAAGGAACTTCTGAATACTATCTCTTAGAATACCTTCCAATACTTTCCCCACTATAGATGTAAGACTAACTGGTCTATAATTACCTGGTTCAGCTTTACTTCCCTTTTTGAATATAGGCACTACTTCCGCTATACGCCAGTCTTTGGGAACCATACCTGATATAACTGAATCCTCAAAGATCAGAGATAGCGGTTTTGCCAGTTCAGAGTGAAGCTCCATTAGAACCCTTGGATGAATACCATCGGGCCCTGGTGATTTATTAATCTTTAAATGTTTTAATCGGTGACAGACTACTTCCTCGCTTAAATAAGTACCTATCAGTGTGATATTGTCCTTATTGAGATTGTGTGTCAGGCCCTGAATTGGGTCCTCTCTAGTGAATACTGTTGAAAAAAACTCATTTAGTGTGTTCGCTATGTCATTATCATTTTTGCTTAAGACTCCCAACGTGTCCTTCAAAGGGCCTATACTCTCCTTTTTTAATCTCTTGCTATTGATGTATTTAAAGAATTTTTGGGGATTTGCTTTGCTTTCCTTTGCTACTAGTTTTTCAGTTTCTTCTTTAGCCGCTCTTATTTCCTTTTTGCAATTTTTGTTACATTCCTTATAGTGCTGAAATGACTCTGCTTCCCCGTCAGATTTGTATTTTTTAAATGCTCGCCTTTTCTTGCCCATAAGTTCCTTAATCTTTTTGTTAAGCCACATCGGTTTATGATTTTTATTCCCTTTTTTGCTACTCATAGGAATATATTTGAGTGTATTTTTAGCTAGCAGGAATTTTAGTACCTCCCATTTCTCCGTAGTATTTTTTCCTAAAAACAAACCTTCCCATTCAATATCCCTGAAAAATACCCTCATCATTTCAAAATTTGCTTTGCTAAAATTTAAAGTCCTAGTTGAGCCAGTATAGGGCTGTTTGTAGAAACTGATATTGAATGTGACCATATTATGGTCGCTGTTTCCTATGGGTTCCCCTACTATAATACCCGATACCAAATCCTGATTGTTTGTTAATACCAGGTCTAAGATTGCATTGTACCTAGTTGGTTCCTCAATTAGTTGGACTAGGTAGTTATCATTTAGTGTGTTTAAAAACATACTGCCCCTAGCAGTATCACATGAATCGTTTTTCCAGTTTATCTCTGGATAGTTAAAATCTCCCATCACTACTATGTCTCCTACTCCTGCTGCTTTTTCAATTTGCTTTAGTAACAATTCATCATCAGATGCGTTGATACCAGGCGGCCTATAGCATACACCCAATACTAACTTTTTTGTTCCTTTTTCCCCGCATGCAATGTCTACCCATAGTGTCTCAACAGTGTCTACAGTACCCTCCTGAGTATCTTCCCATATATTAGGTTTTAAAGACCTAAAGACCGGATACCGGTATGGACACCTCCCAACAGTTGCCCAGGCTGAATTGAGGCTGATGAACAGAAACCACTTCTCCAATATTAACAAACCCCACCCACTTTTATCCAGTAACGCCCTCTTTTCAGATAGCCACACCCGCTTCCTAGTAATGCATTCAAACAGACGCACATACTAGGGTTTGCCTTTGACAGCTCTGCCATCGATGGTGGATTGCTTTATACCATCGGTTAGAAACCATTGATGGTTTAACATTGCGCACGTGTAGACAACGCTCACGTACAGTATGTACAGACTGCAGCCGGCATTAGCCATTGGGCCACTGATATTCATTTTCAGAAGCCCCACTCTTTTTCATGGTTCTTAAATCGGGACCACCCCTCCGGAATCGGGACATTTGGGAGGCATGGGTCTGCGTCCTCTGTATGGGCAGCCGGCAAAGCATGAGAAGCCTTATGGCAAATTACCCCACGAACAGCTCCAGACAGCCTATAAGTAGCAATAATCTGAATATTTCTGACTGTTTTAGAAGAATATTCTCATCACTAATGATGTCATTAAGAAGTCTATACAAGTATCCACACCACCCATACACTACTGTACAGATGGAGCCATGTTCATCTTGGCCTCTCTACTGTGCCTAGGTGCACCAAGGATTATTAGCATAAACCTTTCATCTATTGTTCTCAGCTGCAACACAATACAGAGACAACAATACAGCAGGGGATTAAGTCCGATTGCCCTGGTTTAATTAATCCTATTAAAGGCCAAGATAAAGATGGCTCCATCTGTGTATACTGCATGCTTGTATCTTGTATACCTTATGTAGAAGTATGCACGGTTTGTGTGCTACACGCCGATCCGTCATAGCGACAGTGATACGAGGCAGCCGTGGAATTTTTTCACTTTCCGTCGCTGAAAGTGTGAATGAATTATTGATTATTCCCTGCAGATAAGATCAGGAGGAAGCCATACAGGCCTTTGTGGTGCTGTGCAATACATCTGGAGAACAGCCAGTAATCATACAGTATCACTAGCAGTGTTGTCACTGTACATTTCTGCCCCCCATGCAAGTTGTTCAGTGGGGTCCCTGAGAGACTTTTTGCGGACAATACTGAGGCTTTACCCCTTTGCATCAAGATCGTTCATCTGCAGCGGGCCCACCGTATGCCCTCCCTTGTCTACGCCCGGCCCCCAAAACTCCCAGTGTAGGCCAGATAACCTAGCCACGGGGGCCAGGAGCAGCCGGCGGACTTCATGCGCTGGGCCCACGAGACATGACGGTGAGGGCCCTCTGCTTGAACGTATGCCCAGTAAGGTCTCAGAAACAGGAATACGGATCGCAAAGGCTTCTGGGTCTATTTTTCACATATAACAGAAAAAAAAGAGCGTCCTTACCTTTTACCATCTTTATCACCGAGCAGTATATGGTGGTACAGAGCATCACACAGCAACATATGGCTTCATGCCGGATCAGCAATTACTGGCAAACAGTGTGACAGAACTGTGCGTGTTAATCATTTTAAGCCTGGCTAGGGAATGTGTCTTATTCAAGCTGCTGTGGAACTACACATCCCAGCATGCAATGCCACAGTTCTGTATGTAGAGAATGCTGGGATGTATAGTTCCACGGCAGCTGGAGCGCTGCACTTTGCTTACCCCTGATATAAATTGTTTAGATACTCTTAATGGCATATAGTTTAAGTACAGATACAGCCTCCTATCCATTTATAATAATTCATGTGTAGCGCGTGGCTGGGTGGTGGCATTAGGGGGTCACCTGCTCCTTGTGCCCCCCATAAATCTGGCCCCCGCCTTCCAATGTTTCTGATTTGGAAATCAGCAGAAGCATTTTTATCTTGTTACAATGAATAGTAACACACGGATAATCCAGATCACGTTTCTTCCTCCTTTCAGTAAGAAACCATTGTGGTAAATGTGTTTTGTGTGACGGCTGCACCAGAGATTAGTGCAGCGGACTGTGAGGCTAATGATAAGATACTGAGAAATCAGTCCGGGAGACTCCGTTGCACCATTATCACTATTAGGTATAATTATCACAATTTAATCCTTCTCGCTCGTTTCCTAGTGCACAGGTTATTATTATTCACTGTACGGGGCTGCGGGAAAACTCATTTCCATTCACCTTAATGGATATTGATGTGTTATGTTGTCTGTAATTAACCCCTATCCTTCGTTAATGTGATGTGGTGCAGTTACGGACTAGTACAAGGTTATAAATGATGTGTGCGTTATAACCACAGTGTACGTGTGGGTTATAGCGCTGTGTAACAAGAGGTTATTAGATATACAATATATGTGTAATAGAGCCCAGTTCCTGTAGTATACAAAAGGTTATGTATACTGTATGTGTCTGATTGAGCGCAGTTCCTGTATAACAGGATATTATGTATGTGTTTGATACAGCGCAGTTCCGGTATAACAAAGTGTAACCTTGCACTATAAATATATATATTTCCATTCTTGGTTCACAGATATAGTCTTTTCGGAATTGGTTAGTTCTCTGCAGAATCACACCCTTGTTCTGCTGCAAAATACATGCAAATGCAGCTAGTATTTACCCTGCATGCAAAAACTTATAACTGTATTAGTTATCACTCGTTACAAATGATAAATGATGCTCCAGCCAATCAGCTTCTGTTTTTTTTTAGCAAATACGTGACTGTTAGGAGCTGATTGGTTGGAGCGCCAGTTATCAGTCATAACGAGAGATAACAAGAAAGGGAGGTGTCAGGATACGGGAACCCAGGGGAGAGGGGAAGTGTCAGGATATGGGAACAAAGGGGAGAGGGGAGGTGTCAGGATACGGGAACCCAGGGGAGAGGGGAGGTGTCAGGATACGGGAACCCAGGAGAGAGGGGAGGTGTCAGGATATGGGAACACAGGGGAAAGGGGAGGTGTCAGGATACGAGAACCCAGGGGAGAGGGGAGGTGTCAGGATACGGGAACCCAGGGGAGAGGGGAGGGTGTCAGGATACGAGAACCCAGGGGAGAGGGGAGGGTGTCAGGATACGGGAACCCAGGGGAGAGGGGAGGTGTCAGGATACGGGAACCCAGGGGAGAGGGGAGGGTGTCAGGATACGGGAACCCAGGGGAGAGGGGAGGGTGTCAGGATACGGGAACCCAGGGGAGAGGGGAGGGTGTCAGGATACGGGAACCCAGGGGAGAGGGGAGGTGTCAGGATACGGGAACACAGGGGAGAGGGGAGGTGTCAGGATACGGGAACCCAGGGGAGAGGGGAGGGTGTCAGGATACGGGAACACAGGGGAGAGGGAAGGGTGTCAGGATACGGGAGCCCAGGGGAGAGGGGAGGGTGTCAGGATACGGGAACCCAGGGGAGAGGGGAGGGTGTCAGGATACGGGAACCCAGGGGAGAGGGGAGGTGTCAGGATACGGGAACACAGGGGAGAGGGGAGGTGTCAGGATACGGGAACACAGGGGAGAGGGGAGGTGTCAGGATACGGGAACACAGGGGAGAGGGGAGGGTGACAGGATACGGGAACCCAGGGGAGAGGGAAGGTGTCAGGATACGGGAACACAGGGGAGAGGGGATGGTGACAGGATTCGGGAACACAGGGGAGAGGGGAGGTGTCAGGATCCGGGAACCCAGGGAAGAGGGGAGGTGTCAGGATACGGGAACCCAGGGGAGAGGGGAGGTGTCAGGATACGGGAACCCAGGGGAGGGGGGAGGGTGTCTGGATACCGGAACCCAGGGGAGAGGGGAGGTGTCAGGATACGGGAACCCAGGGGAGAGGGGAGGTGTCAGGATACGGGAACCCAGGGGAGAGAGGAGGTGTTAGGATACGGGAACACAGGGGAGAGAGGAGGGTGTCAGGATCCGGGAACCCAGCGGAGAGGGGAGGGTGTCAGGATCCGGGAACCCAGCGGAGAGGGGAGGGTGTCAGGATCCGGGAACCCAGCGGAGAGGGGAGGGTGTCAGGATCCGGGAGCTCAGGGGAGAGGGGAGGTGTCAGGATACGGGAACACAGGGGAGAGGGGAGGTGTCAGGATACGGGAACACAGGGGAGAGGGGAGGTGTCAGGATACGGGAACCCAGGGGAGAGGGGAGGGTGTCAGGATACGGGAACACAGGGGAGAGGGAAGGGTGTCAGGATACGGGAACCCAGGGGAGAGGGGAGGGTGTCAGGATACGGGAACCCAGGGGAGAGGGGAGGGTGTCAGGATACGGGAACCCAGGGGAGAGGGGAGGTGTCAGGATACGGGAACACAGGGGAGAGGGGAGGTGTCAGGATACGGGAACACAGGGGAGAGGGGAGGTGTCAGGATACGGGAACACAGGGGAGAGGGGAGGGTGACAGGATACGGGAACCCAGGGGAGAGGGAAGGTGTCAGGATACGGGAACACAGGGGAGAGGGGATGGTGACAGGATTCGGGAACACAGGGGAGAGGGGAGGTGTCAGGATCCGGGAACCCAGGGAAGAGGGGAGGTGTCAGGATACGGGAACCCAGGGGAGAGGGGAGGTGTCAGGATACGGGAACCCAGGGGAGGGGGGAGGGTGTCTGGATACCGGAACCCAGGGGAGAGGGGAGGTGTCAGGATACGGGAACCCAGGGGAGAGGGGAGGTGTCAGGATACGGGAACCCAGGGGAGAGAGGAGGTGTTAGGATACGGGAACACAGGGGAGAGAGGAGGGTGTCAGGATCCGGGAACCCAGCGGAGAGGGGAGGGTGTCAGGATCCGGGAACCCAGCGGAGAGGGGAGGGTGTCAGGATCCGGGAGCTCAGGGGAGAGGGGAGGTGTCAGGATACGGGAACACAGGGGAGAGAGGAGGTGTCAGGATATGGGAACACAGGGGAGAGGGGAGGTGTCCAGATTCGGGAACCCATGAGAGAGGGGAGGGTGTCAGGATATGGGAACACAGGGGAGAGGGGAGGTGTCAGGATACGGGAACACAGGGGATATGGGAGGTGTCAGGATCCAGGAACCCAGGGGAGAGGGGAGGTGTCAGGATATGGGAACACAGAGGAGAGGGGAGGTGTCAGGATATGGAAACACAGGGGAGAGGGGAGGGTGTCAGGATATGGGAACACAGGGGAGAGGGGAGGGTGTCAGGATACGGGAACCCAGGGGAGAGGGGAGGGTGTTGGGATACGGGATCCCAGGGGAGAGGGGATGGTGTTGGGATACGGGATCCCAGGGGAGAGGGGATGGTGCCAGGATCCGGGAACCCAGGGGAGAGGGTATGGTGCCAGGATCCAGGAACCCAGGGGAGAGGGTATGGTGCCAGGATCCAGGAACCCAGGGGAGAGGGGAGGGTGCCAGGATCCGGGAATCCAGAGGAGAGGGGAGGGTGCATCATCCAGGAACCCAGAGAAGAGGGGTGGGTGCCAGGATACGAGATCCCAGAGGTGAGGGGGGAGAGGAAGCTGGTTCAAGGGGTCCAAAAGAAGGGATCCAAAAGGGGTGTTCCTCAGGTGTTGCTCAGGTGGGTTCTTGGGTGTTCCTCAGGTGTTCTCAGGTGGGTGCTCCTCTATCTTTCAGGAGTATAAGAGCTGAACACGCTGCATTACCTCCCGAAGTCACAGAATTGCTCTGCTTAGGCTGCAGATGTTTGGATCCAGTATGCAGATTGTCAGCAGTGACCATGTCAACACCAGAATGTCAACAGTTATGGTGTCTGCTTGGTTAAAATGTTGTACTTGAAAAATGTCGACTTGGACTGAATGTCCTCATTTGAAATGTCAGCATTGACAAAATGTTGACATTAGGGTTAGCGTTAGGTATAGACTTACATTCCAGCTGTATTGTTTACATTCTTCCCACGTCGACCTTTCATCAGGGTTGATGTACTGAATGTCGGCACGGTGAGTGTCAGTATGATGAACACAATGACCATGATGATTGTCCACCTTGTATATTGAACTCGCTGGATCCTTATTCAGGGACGATGGCAATAATATTACAGCAACCTGGCTGACCTGCTCTTCACCGCGTTTTATAGGACCACCGAAATATCAAATACCCTTTTGTATTTTTTTAAATGCTAGCCACTGTGCATCTGTGCTCTCTATGATTCCTGCGTATGCTGACAGAGCTACATAAAATCCTCGTCACTTCTCTGTAATGGTAGCAATATTTATGTAACATAGAGGGTCATTCAGACCCGGCCACTAATGCGACCCGCAGCGCAGTTTGACGATGGCGGCAAACTGCGCATGTGCAGCGGTTGCATCGAGTCTGCACGGACACACGCGTATGCAGCCATCTGCGTTCATCTCTGAATAAACCCCCTCCCCATCCTGCCGGTGTTTGGCGTTGCGCGTGCGCATTGCGGTGCATAGTCATTCGATAATCGCCTGCGGTGTAATTTCGCAAAATAGCGTTCAGGTCTGAATCGGGCCCTGTGTTTTATGTGAGCTATATTTTATAGAGCCATATACTTAGTGTTACGTAATACTGTATGGGGGTCATTCAGACCTGATCACTCGCTAGCGTTTTTTGCTGCGATCAGGTCAGAACTGCTCATGCGTATGCACCGCAGTGCGCAGGCGCGTCGCACGGGTACAAAGCGGATCGTTGCTGTGCGATGGATTTAATGAAGAATCCATTCGCACAGCCAATCACAAGGAGATTGACAGGAAGAATGCATTTGCGGCTGGCAACTGACCGTTTTCTGGGAGTGGTTGGAAAAACGCAGGCGTGTCCAGGCGTTAGCAGGGAGGGTGTCTGATAGCTGCTGTTATTGCACATGTAATATTTATTATAATGTACATGACCCACCATAGGGGGTAATTCTGAGTTGATCGCAGCAGGATTTTTGTTTAGCAGTTGGGCAAAACCATGTGCACTGCAGGGGGGCAGATGTAACATGTGCAGAAAGAGTTAGATTTGGGTGGATTATTTTATTTCTGTGCAAGGTAAATACTGGCTGCTTTATTTTTACACTGCAATTTAGATTGCAGATTGAACACACCCCACCCAAATCTAACTCTCTCTGCACATGTTATATCAGCCTCCCCTGCAGTGCACATGGTTTTGCCCAACTGCTAACAAAAATCCTGCTGCGATCAACTCAGAATTACCCCCATAAACCCATCCTGCAAACTGTTACTTTCCCTAGTAGCAAAACGGTGGTAGGGCATGCTGGCATGCGTAGTTCCACAGCAGCTGCAGGGCCACATGTTAACGACCCCTCTGCTCTCATGAATTTTCCTGGAACAGCTGCCTGGCTTTTTGCATGTCATAAGTGATTTGACTGCAGATCCGAGCACTCGTACTCTGCGCCTTCATCCGCAATGAGCGCACGATATGGGAGGATGTAGAGCAGAAAGGAACGAGCTGAACTAACCGCTGTTAAAAGAAATAAAATAAAGAGAACACTGAACAGAAATTCTGCTCCTTTATAATATCTTATGTATATTTATGTGCATAAGGCGGCAGCAGAAGCTAAAATAACCCATTTGCATAAAAATTCACTTGTCGGAGTTTAGAGAATTGATTTGTATTATCCTCTCGGTTCTGGGCTGGCGCTGGGGCTGCGGCGGGATGGAAGATTTTAGAAACGAAAGCCGGGAGAGATTGGCTTTAATCGTCTGTTTAAAAATAAACTTATTTCAGAATGGAATTAGTAGCTGGTTTGGTGTCAGTGGAAACGATGGCTCAACAGCGCACAGATGATTAACTGATTGTCTTTTGGGAACTTGGAACGCTGCTCGAGAATCTGAAGAAAGAGAATTTGCAGAACTATGTAAGCGTGTAACACATCTGTGGAGCCGCGATGATCAGAAGAGGAACGAACCAGGCTGTGCTTTTAAATGTGGAAGTTTTTATTATTTCGTTTTTCAAAACCAAGAAGTGGGTAAGGGCTACGGGTCATTTATATATTTATTATTAGTTATTATAGTGCACACATTCCGCAGCGCTTTTCAGAGAATATTTGGTTATTTTTGTCGCCCGGCAAGTAACCTACCAGTATATACTTAACTTGTGAGAGAAAATCGAGTACCTGGAGGAAATTCATGCCAACGTGGGGAGAACATGCAAACTCTACACAGTGACAGAATCTAATCCAAGGCCTCCGTGCTGTGCGGCAGCAATGCTAGACATTACGCCAACTGTGCTGCCCAAATTAAATGGCACCTTCATCCAAAACTTAAAATTTATTTTTGTGTAGTGGTCAACAAGAGCGCCACGAGGGGAAGAATGGGGGGTGGGGGGGGCAATGGGTTTATTTGGATGTGGGACGAGTAGGGAATCAACCAGGATTGTGTGGCCACTCCATCTTTGGCGCGACACTTTTGCAGCGGGCCCCTGACAGGTGTCTGACCCTGGTGGTGAATAG
Source organism: Pseudophryne corroboree (assembly GCF_028390025.1). NCBI lineage: Eukaryota > Metazoa > Chordata > Amphibia > Anura > Myobatrachidae > Pseudophryne > Pseudophryne corroboree. The sequence continues at coordinate 925,350,178 of NC_086447.1, forward strand.
ATTATGATAAAATACATTGGTCTACTTACCTGGGTTCCAGTGTCCCCATGACCACTGGGTGTCCTGATGACTGCAGTTTACGTCCGTGCCCCAAATCCTTTACTCTTGTCAAGGAAAATTCTTTATTCTTACAAAGGTGCTTTGCCCACTGTAGCTCCACCCACATTACCCACAGCTCCGCCCACCACTGCCACCACCAGGAGGTGCTGAACCTATTTTTCTACAATAATAGCATTGTTAATAACACTACAGGAACAATGGGGGTCATTCTGACCCGTTCGCTCGCTGCTTTTTGTTGCAGCTGAGCGAACGGGTCCCTACTGCGCATGCGCCGTAGTGTGCCGGCGCATGCCAGAGGGCCGAAGGCCGTAGCAGGGATGCGATCGCCTCTGCCCGATTGACAGGCAGAGGCGGTCGGTGGGCGGGAGGAGGAGGAACGGCGGCGTTTGGCCGCCGTTTCGTGGGAGAGGTCCGGCCAACGCAGGCGGGGTCGGGCCGCAGCGGCTGCGTGACATCACACGCAGCCGCTGCGGGCCGGGGAGCGATGGGTAGCTCCCAGCCAGCACGCTAAAGCTGCGCTGGCCGGGAGCTACTCTTGAAGTGCAAAGGCATCGCCGCTGTGCGATGCACTTCTGCGGGGGGGGGGGGGGGGCGGCGGCACTGGCATGCGGGGCGGACTAGCCCTGTGCTGGGCAACCCCCCGCATTTCAGTGTGATTGATCGTAGCTGTGCTAAATTTAGCATGGCTACGATCAACTCGGAATGACCCCCTATAACAGGTCCAAGTTACATGATTTCAGTTGTTTTTATCTGGGTTTTTTTTTTTTTTTTTAATGAAACCCAGATCCTAAACTGAACCAAAAATGCAAAAAACAAAAACAAAGCAAAACACAACGATGATTTACAACCAAAACCGTCACAGGTAGGTTTGCGCACATCTCTAAGATAAACGTAGTAAGATACCTCCATCACTTTTCATGTTCCGTGTGATTTCAGTTATCATTAGAAGTTTCTGCAATGCACAGATTGTTCTGGCACTTGTGCTGCCGTTTTGCTAATTATTTTGCAGCCGTTGTGATGTTCCTGCCTAATTTCTAGAGGTCGGAGGCTTTCTGAAACCGCTTCAGGGCGGACTTGCTAATAATGCATGAAGACTGGACATGACCCGGCTCACATGTATTGCTTTTGCCACCTGTCACATGATATTTGTCAGATAGCGGAGCCAGGTTAAAAATAAAACGCAGAGGCGCATGTATTACCTGCTTTATTTAGCGTTGTTTCAGCACGGCAGGGTGCTGCAGCCGGGTTATATATAATGTATCACCGGAGTGTTTGGGAGGTTTGTGTACAAGTCGGTCTATGGGAAGCAAGATTATTTCTTTATCATGCTAAGAAGGAACCTTTGCTAACTGTGCTTAAAATGGGAATATCATTCCTGTCCTTTATAGTGGACAAATACGTTCCCCCTTTTTTTCTGTGGATGAAAGAGAGTTTATATTTTGTATATGATGCTTCAATTAAAATCAGCCTGGATGAACAGATTGGGCCTGATTCTGTGTCGGCACTTTTGCAGCAGTAGGCATTCTCAGTTTACAATCCAATGTATCCTTTGAACACGCCCCCAGTCAGGGGATAACCAAACGAAAAATGAGCTCCGCCAAGAGCTACAACTAAATAGTTTAAAACATTACCTTGAAACATAAAAGCGAACTTATATACTATATTTGACCATAGCTCATACAGATGGGTCCACGGTTATCTTGCCTAGTTTTCTGCGTCTAGTCACAACATGACTTATTAGTATAAACCCTTCATCTATTGTTCTCAGCTGCAATACAATACAGAGAACAATACAGCAGGGGATTAAGGGGGTCATTCCGAGTTGATCGTAGGTGTGCTAAATTTAGCACAGCTACGATCCTGAACTTGGACATGGGGGGGAAGCCCAGCACAGGGCTAGTCCGCCCCGCATGTCAGTGCCGGCCCCCCCGCAGAAGTGCAAAGGCATCGCACAGCGGCGATGCCTTTGCACTTCAAGAGTAGCTCCCGGCCAGCGCAGCTTTAGCGTGCTGGCCGGGAGCTACTCTTCGCTCCCCGGCCCGCAGCTGCTGCGTGTGACATCACACAGCTGCTGCGGGCCACTCCCCGCGCGGTCCGGCCACGACTGGGAACACCAGGCAGCAATTGTTCTAACGAAGATTTCGATCGCAGCAGCGATCGCAAGGTGACTGAAGGCGTTCTGGGGTGGCAACTGACCGTTTTCTTGGAATGGAGAGGAAAACGCAGGGTTGTCCAGGCGTTTGCAGGGCGGTTGTTTGACGTCAATTCCGGGACCGGACAGGCTGATGTGATCGCAGCGGCTGAGTAAGGTCAGAGCTACTCAGAAACTGCACAAAATGTTTTTGTACCGCTCCCCTGCACAAGCGTTCGCACACTTGCACAGCTAAAATACACTCCCTCATAGGCGGCGACTATCTGATCGCATGGGCTGCAAAAAGTTGCCGCGTGCGATCAACTCTGAATGACCCCCACAGTCTGGCGGTGGGCTTAATCAAAATGGCTGCTTCATTCACCCTGACTAGAACAAACTATTAGTTCACTCCCCTGCTATAACCTTTTCAGTCACTTATTACCATAATAAGGGGGAGATTTATCAAAGCTTGATGAGACATAGAGGTAAATGTGTTATAGCAGCACGGATCGTGCCGCTATAACACTTCGTGCTTCACCTCATTACCGAGGCGAAGCAGGAAGGGACATCAACAAGATATATTATCATCTTGTTTGCCGAAGCGGGGGAACGAAAAGCTCCCCCCTCCGGCGGTGTCCCCCGAGCACACAGCGCTTCAACTCAGTGCTGAAGCGCTGTGTCTCCCTGTCCCGGCCTCCTCCAGTGCGCCTGCACAAGATCTCGCTACTCACGCAAGATCCCCTGCGCACTCCGGAGCCGGCACCCGCCACAGCCAGGGACAGCTCTGTCCCTGCTGAGGTGAATGGGCATCGCCATCTACTGCATCGAAATCGACAGCTGCAGGTGTCAGAACGGTCAGCGATGCCGACTGTTCATACATTGCCCTCACATATCAGCCTGCTATCTTTTAGATAGCAGCGCCGATATGGACAGGGGTGCATATGCACAGCCTTCTTACATGGGGGGGGGGAAGCGGTATAGCGCACATAACGTGGAGAGAGATTTAAGTACCAACCACTCAGCACCTGTCATTTTTCAAACATCGCCTGCCACATGGCAGCTAGGAGCTGATTGACTGACTGGTACTTTATCTCTATCTACTTTACCTCTCGCCAAGCTTTAATAAATCTTCCAGTAAAACCAGGTTAGGTTGACTGGCTTCTCTAGTCCTGTCAAGTAGCCTTCCAGTGAGTTTCTGCAGGGTAGCCATTTTTATAGATATTTCTGCAGCGCACAAAATGGCTGCCTCCAGCGTCTGCTCCACACTAAGGGGTAGAATTTATTTATTAACAGTTTCTTATATAGCGCAGCATATTCTGTTGCGCTTTACAATTAGGACAACAGTAATAGAACAAAACTGGGCAAAAACAGACAGACATAGGGGTATATTCAATTGGTGTCGAATCCCGCAGTGGATTCGACAGTTTTCCGATTCGACAGCATTCGACTGTTGAAACCCTCCTTCCCGGGCACTGAATTCGACATATTCAATTTGAAATGGATTCGACGCGCCTCTGGTAGGAAAGGGACAAATGGTCGGATTGTGGACAGACGGGATTCGACTTCATGAACATCACAATCTGGTCCGAAAAAGGCTCCATTATTGTAGTCAGTGTAAAAAAAATATGATATATATGTTTAAAACGCAGATTGCCCTAAAAAAACGATTCTACAAGACAGCTGACTGTGTAATGGCCGCTCTTCTCCCTGAAGTCTCAAGCATAGGAGTGGCTTTGGTAAAGTGTAACCTGGGTAAAAATGATGAATCATGGGTACACTGATACATTCCTTCCCTCAGCCCAGTAAAGAAAAAAATGTTTGGGGAAAAAAAAATCAAAATATAATAATGTGGCTCATAAATACAAAAAACAATTATATAATTACTTAAAATATAAATAGATATGCTAGTAGAAATCAAAAAACTTCAAAAACATTAAAGTATTTAAATATTTCTTGTCAGCTCGCGACAGAAAAACTTGTCGCAATGAAATTGTCGAAAGTCACGTCAAAAAATCCCTGATAGCGATTCCACAATCTTCAATTGAATATACTTTTTCGAAAAGCCGGGTTTTTAACATTACTGACACTTGACTGTCAAAAAGTCAAAAGTCGAAACGGATCCAACAGGTTTTTTGTCGAAAAGTGGCGTATTGAATTGTCGAATGCAATTCGACAGTTTTTTTTTATTTTTGTCGAAAAAGCCCCGTTTTCCAACAAAACGAGGGATTTGACACCAATTGAATATACCCCTTAGAGGTAGGAGGGACCTGCTCGCGAGCTTAGAATCTATAGATTAGTAAAGCTTCTAAAAATGAATAGTGGTGATGTTGCCCATAGCAACCAATTAGATTCTTTCAATCATTTTCTAGGATTCAATAAAGAAATGATAAACGTAATCTAATTGGTTGCTATGGGCAACATCACCACTTTTTTAATTTTTAGAAGCTTTAATAAATGTACCCCTTTAATTCAGCGATCTCCATTTAAAGTCTTGCAGACGCCTTAGGCATTATTACAGTTTATGTTAACACACAGGTTTGTTCTCTGTATATCATGTATATCCGTCACAGGCGCTGGGCATGAGTGCGGTTAGTGCCCCGGCACGTCTCCCCGTATCTGAACCAGCGCCAGTGTGTGCAGGAATCAGGATGTGTACCGAGCAAACATTGGCACGCAGCTCTTCACTCTGTTCGTCTTACGTAATGCGTTACCTGAAATTCAGGTTTCACTCTTAAGAATGGAAACTGAGCCATTGAAAATATTCTGTGGCCAATGAATTCAGATGCCGAGCCGTCAATATGTAGTTATTTATGGGCTAATGCTTACACGTATTGTCTACTGTCACGCAATGTCAGGGAGACTCCCCAGGAGACCAGCTTCCGGGGTCCCATCCACTCCCCTCAGTCCATCATCACGGACCTGCCCTGACCTGCATGGTGATGGGACCATGATGATGCAAATCGGGGCAGTAAGTGCCCACTCCTAACCTGCTGTTGCCTCCTGGACCTTGTAAAAGTAGGCAGGTAGGCCCATACAGGGGGGGCAATACCATTAGGCATAGACAATGGTTGGTAGGGGTGTGTGTGAAACATAATATCATTCATTCTGTGTGTTTAATGCACGCAGAGTTATAGCTTGCCGACATGAACTAGAAATAGTCCTGAGAAGCTGTGGGCCGGGAGTTGGATGCTTGGCTGTGATGTCAATGCCAACTGCCACCTTGCCACTGAGGAGCACAGGATGCTGCCCCCACCTTCTGCCTGCTAAGCCAAAGAACAGCAGAGGTGGGGCGCAATACCTGGGGTGTGGACAAGTTCTGTGTAGACGGCCGTCCCCAGAGCAGGCATAGATTCTTCTCTAATATGGGTGCACTATGGGTACGTATGTTGAGTCCTCTTCCTCAGAAATCTATGTACAAGGGATTAGACAGAGGGAATTCCCCAACACTCCTGGCTTATTGTGCGATGGGCCCCTGTCATCTCCCATGGTTTCGGTAATGCCAGTACATTTAGAGTTAGGAAACAAGGGTCTAAGGAAGCCTTCTGCAGCCTTCCAGCACTGGATGCACACAGATCCTCTGTAGGCTGCGGTCAGGTAATATGGGGGTCCTGTAAGAACCCCACCTAAGTGATACTATGGTAAGATGGCGCTAAGTTATCAAACATTGGACAACTCCTTTAAATGTATTCCTTTATAATGTGCAGGGGTGAAAGCTGTTGCTACCTACGGGGTCGTCCCCTCACATTTCAGCTTTGCTCCTCTAAGCCTGGTGCATGATTTATTGGGTTGCTATGCGCTAGCTTGCATAGCAACTATTCCCCGTTGACTGGCGCTGGCCAGACTGCCCCCCCTGTTATGTAATGGAGGAGGAAGTTTAGAAGAACAGCAGAAATAGTTTAGCCACATATCCAATTACCGTCTTGCTTCATGAGCACAGAGCCCTGGCTTGGGAAGTCTTGTATGAAGCTCATTAATTCTGACCTTGAAATTAGCGGGACATGGCGACTAGGAGGTGCGAAGCATTCCCTGCTGCAAGGACATGATTATGTCCGAGTACTGTGTCAGGGAGCATTCTCTGCATACCCCCGGCCAATTCAGAAGCGTGGGCCCTAATTAAACTAACAGCAACTATATTCTCCACCGCCTCATAATATACACCGTGTAATGCCTTATTAGGGGGAGGGGTGTTGCATTCGGCCTGGATTGCGTAATGTGCTGCTGTTTTTTTTGTGATGTTAACCAGTTTACAATTCTCCTGGTAGTGATTACATGAACTTCCCACTAAGGCTGCACAGAACGTCATATGTGTAGCAGAAATCTGATTAACATGTTCAAATTTCCCGTTCGTTTTAAAAGCACGTTATAGGGGAGATTCAATTTCACACGGTCTCTTCTCCGGGTAAAGTGCCCCGAGATATTCAGTAAGAGACCCGACCCGCGAGCAGCCCCAAGGCAGCAGGTGCTTCCATGCATCTGAACCCGCAGGTTATTTAATCTGCTCAATAATATTCTGGGAGATGGAGGGTTAAGAAAAGTTTTTAAGTGTGCATCATAGCTGTCCACATACAAGTCATTATCTCCTTTTCAAAACCTCTCCTACTGGCAAAACGTATGGGTGCCAGTCAGGCACAGGCTCACAACTCTCAACATGTTATACCAGGGCAAAATGAGTGAGGGAGATCATGACTGTACATTACACAGACAGAGCTCAGAGATATGTTCCAAAGCCTCTCTGCTCACTACATCATGTGCTTTGTGACTGAGTTCATGTCACATTGCAGAATTCTTCGTCACTTATAGCAGCATGCAGAAACCAACCAAGGAGGTAAGTTAATCGCCAATCTTCTTCTTATAGCCTGAAACAGTAATTTATGTTATTAAAAAATAGACACATATTTTTTTGATAGGATTATTACTCCACATATCTGTCTTCTCTGTCTGATGCTTCTACATTGTTTAATGCAGTGGACGACGGCGCAATGTACCATGCCATGCTGAATTTAGCCATGCAACATGGCCAATCAGAAGATATCATAAACAACCTGCGGGAGTGCGCAAATTGTGGTTACACACTGGGCGATACACACGATATGTCATTCCAGTTTGCCTGAAGAGACACTGTTGTCACCTGAGTGACCCAATGAGCAAATACTGTACCTACAGGAATATTTATATGGCCAGTGGCAGGTCATGTGACCAGCTAGGACTGAGGCCCAAACAAACACTGCTACACAAAATGGCCACCCACATGACTTTGCAGGTGACTGATAGACATTGATGGGAAGCACCGTAGACCTGATCTTGGCCTGATTTCCACTCCATGGCTATTTACTATAATACCGTGTGATTGTGAGAAAGTACATGCCACTTGCATTGTATTCCCTGTGTTATTCCAATGTTCTACAGGTCAGGTAACTTTTGTTTACCTCAGAAATTCACCTAATTTATCCCATGAAGAAGAAAACAAGACGGCCTGGTCGTTCTCAGGCTGTATTTGCGTGCGCTAAAAACAAAATAGGTTATCTTCTAGAAAAGTATTGACTTCTTGGTCAGGGAATAAACATAGAGAATAATGCAGGCGGGGTGTGTATTTACCGAGCATACGTGACTGTTAGCAATACAAACATTGACTGAGAAGGACAGAGGGTGGTGCATTGCACTGCTGCTGGCTTTATGTGAGAAGGCCCACATGATAAAATTGCAAATGTATACAGCGTGCGGAGCGGAATCCGCTCAGCGTCACAGAGAATGGTAGCAGAATCTGTGCTTGACAATACACTAGTGCTTACACTGATATGTATTTTGTCATGGCGGAAGCCCCCTAGGGCAGGCATGTCCAAACTGCGGCCCTCCAGTTGTTGAGAAACTACACATCCCAGCATGCCCTGACACAGCTTTAGCATTCTCTGATAGCAAAACTGTGTGACCCTGCTTGGGTGCTGACCATAAGAAAGCGCAATAAAGGTCAGCTGGGCTTCTCATTGGTCCTTCTGCTCTCACTTCACCTCTGCAGCCTGTTTGGTCCAAGGGAAAAGAGTGGGAGGCATGACGTCACCATTTGCTACATCATGACCACAGCCACTGCTGCATATTAGAAGTGGTGACGTGAGTCATGTCATCAAGGCCTCTCCCACTAAACGTGAAAGTGCCACGAGATTGCCCCGGATAGAATCCTACCACGAAAATTAGTAGTTTTGCAGACATACAGGGAGACTAGGCACATATGCAACTGCGGGGGGGTTCCAGTTGCCCAGAAACCCCCCTTTCCCACAGCCTGGCCAGCAGCCACTGCATACAGTATAAAAAGTGGAATTGATCTGCTGCACATGCCCAGTGACAACAGATTTTCCAAGTCTGCTGTGTCTGTGGATGTGAGTGCCCAGTCATCGCACCAGTGAGAGAATCAGGCACGGCTTACCGTGATCGTTGGGCCTGCATATGTCTGACGTACTCTATTACATACGATGCACTTTGTTTGGAGTAGACTATAGCTTGTTACGTGCTAATTTTACACATACTTCATATGCTGGGGACAATCGCTCTATAATCAAACATTTGGAAACCCCCCCTCCAGAAATCCTGTGCCTTCCCCTGAGGCACATATGGTGGCTGCTTTAAACAACATCATGAGCCAAATGGAAAATTTTACCATTAAATCTCCAACACCGCTTGGTAGATAGAGGACGTGGTATGGCCCGGAGCCATTTGAATTTCCCGTGTATTTCAATGTACTGTACAAGTGGATTACGTATGATTTATGTTGATATGATAATTTCAACATGGTCATAATGATGACATGGGCCATTTCAACATTCAACATGTAGACACTGATGAATTGTTGACATAATAGAATGTAGACCTATCTCCCCTAGTAGCCAAGTGGTCGGTTACGTGGTCCTGGCAGTGGCTGCGTCTTTACGGGTCCTGGTAGTCATGTGGCCATCCGTTCTGGCAGAGTCATCTGATGCGCCAGTGTTCCGGTAAGTACAGTCCCCGTGATCCCTAACCCTCTAGTGCCTATCCGTGTGGGAAAATAGATTGTTAGCTTCTGTGTATAAGTGTAGGGCATGATAATGTGCAGTGCATGCTGTAACGGCAATAGACTACAGCGGCTGGTGCTTGCTGACGTAACTCGGTGAAGCAGCTTTTACTGTAGGTAGTGTGCTGACCAGTGGAGGTCATTCCGAGTCGTTCGCTCGGAAAATTTCTTCGCATCGCAGCGTTTTTCTGCTTAGTGCGCATGCGCATTGTCCGCACTGCGACTGCGCCAAGTAAATTTGCTATGAAGTTTGGATTTTTACTCACCGCTTTTTCTTCGCTCAGGCGATCGTAGTGTGATTGACAGGAAATGGGTGTTACTGGGCGGAAACAGGCCGTTTTATGGGTGTGTGGGGAAAAACGCTACCGTTTCCGGAAAAAACGCAGGAGTGGCTGGAGAAACGGGGGAGTGTCTGGGCGAACGCTGGGTGTGTTTGTGACGTCAAACCAGGAACGACAAGCACTGAACTGATCGCAGATGCCGAGTAAGTTTGAAGCTACTCTGAAACTGCTACGAGATGTGTAATCGCAATATTGCGAATCTTTCGTTCGCAATTTTAAGAAGCTAAGATTCACTCCCAGTAGGCGGCGGCTTAGCGTGTGCAATACTGCTAAAATCGCCTTGCGAGCGAACAACTCGGAATGAGGGCCAGTGTTCACTCTGCTGGGTTTGTATTTGCACACAGTACAGTACGTCTGTGGTGTCTGTGCGTTTCAGTGCCCGTGGCATGGAGCCACGTGAGAAGGACAGTACAACCCCTTCTGTCATAATAAGGAAGGAAGGCTTGGTGATCCCATATCACATGGGCTACATGTGTGTGGTTATATAAACAGGGGAAGGTCACTGACCCAATAGGTCTACAGCGTTTGTTTATATCAGACTCTCGCTGGGCGTGTTCACCAGGAAACACGTGTGTTAATGACACGGCAGCTGAGGTGCCGCCAGGTATAGGGAAGAAGCGTTACCCTTCGGGCAAAAAGAAATGAATAATATTTTTCTCTGATTAATGACATAGCTGGAAGCGGGTAATTCTTTCTACTGCTGTATAATATCATTTCATTTATCACAAAAGAGAGGTAACCGTTACATACTTATATGTGTTGTAGATAGACTTGAGTCACACTTGTCTGCTTTCTTTGGAGAGGTCCCAGTTGTAAGTGGGAGAGGCTCGGTGACGCGTTTTGTGTCTCGGCCAAAGACAATGGCTCCCTTTTGCCACTCAGTCACATCAAGGGTGGGATGTACTAAAGTGAAAATGCAGTAAAAACCCTGTTTTTGGCGTTTTTACCGCATTTTCATACAGTATGTACTTACCTCCGTCTACCAGGTCTCCGTCGCGCAGGGTAGTGCCAGCTTTTGATGGTATTACCCTGTAGAAGCCTTTGGGGCTTCTTCCGCAATGCGATGCAGAGAGGGTTCAGTCACGGAACACTCCCATCATCCTGCCACTGGTCTGCGCATGTGCATATCGACTCCTGGGTCATGGATCCAGAAGTCCAGCAGCCACAGCGCATCACGAAGGACTGGCCTGATCGCAAGAGCTGACCTTCGCATCACTAATCGCCTATATTAGTACATATGCGATTAGTTACGGCGCGATGTGCGGCAGGATGTACCGCTACAGGTTGGTACATCCTGCCCCCAAGTGTACGGCCCGTGGTTCCACCTGAAAAAGAAACTATCTCAACAAATTAGCATTTACCTCAGATATTTACAGTGATCATCCTTAGTGTCACCATCTGCACGCATGTTTTTTTGTTTTTCCGCATTCCATATTATTTTGTCCATGTGCTATATATATATATGTGTGTGTGTGTGTGTATGTATGTATATATATGTATGTATATATATATATATATATATATATATATATAGTGTGTGTGTAATGATCACTGTGCATTTCATGGACAATCTGTTTACTTATTTACATGTTCAGAGTCTCTCCCTGTGGTGTCATGAAACTTCCCAGTTGGGACTGCAGCAGCAGTGATATCACTTAGTTCCTTATGTCTGTTGGGTAAATAAAATCCCCGCCACCTGTTAGCATTACATCATCTGTTCCCGGGAACGTTGCTGCACCACAAGGCTTGCACAGAGTCCTCCTTTTGTGTTGTGTGCGCTCGGGGCTGATGTCATTGTGTACACTTGTAACGTTGCCATAGCCTCCGGGCAGGTGGAGAGCCTGAGGCTGACGTCTTCGTGAACATAAAAAAGGTGCAACACACACACAAGGGAATTTTCTTTTGCACTGTGTTCTCTGTGTATGAAGCGTGGGAAATTTTCTTTTGTACTGTGTTTTCTATGTATGAAGCGTGGGGAATTTTCTTTTGTACTGTGTTCTCTGTGCGTGAAGTGTGCACAAATGACGCGTTATAGCGAGGACTTAGAATTCGGCTTCGGGGTTGTATCAGCAGCAGGACAAACTATATATGCAAGAGGTGCAAATTTAAATTACATTTTTTGCATGTAGCGTGAGCTGCACTCACTTACTGGCCAGCACTAACTACACTTCAGTTTAGAGTTGGCTTAAGTACCGTTCCCCACTCAACTCTAAATGTCGTTTTAAATTTTCCCATGTGCAGCGCAAAATTCTATTTCCCTTCTTCATCCGTTATGTGGTATGAATTCTGTTCAGTTCAAACTTTACTGTCATTGAACAAGACATAAACATAGGGAAGGGGGTATCCAATTAGCCGTGATAACTCGATATCTAATTAGCTGCGGAAAGTTATCGACGATAATTCTCCATAGCGCTCATCGCAAATTTCTCTTCGCCATCTCAGAGCAGGGGATAAGTAGCGCAAAATCCCTATTTTAAGTTAAAAATGTCAAGATTTGGTTCAGAACACCCGGGACAACCCTCTGAATGACCAATTAGACGCTAAGAAGATTTGAATTGTTTTTAATTGGACAGTAATGACGTAATTTTTGGGGTAAAAAAATATGCAAAGTGATGAAAATTGGGGTACACAGTATGGGATAGGTATATTGGGGGGCTGGGGGACAAGGGTTTTTAGGCTTGCAGGTGGGAGTAATCGGTCCGTTTCCACTTTTTTTTTACGTCCCCTAAAATGACCCAAATATACTGTATACTTATACACATTTTTATTTACCCCAAATTTAATGACAACACTTATTTTGCTCGAAAAAAAATAGCTTTATATCATTTTTATGACATTTAAAAAAAAATGCATATAACAACCATTTGACCCAATTTAATGACGCCAAATACTTTTATTATGGCCATTATTAGTATATTTTTTGGTTGGGGGATGGGGGTGTACAGGCAGATGTCCCCATTTTACTCTATACTCATTCCTGGTTTTGCCGGCCCGTTTTCGTCATTTTGGAATAGGATAGGTGCAAATGCTAAAACACAGCGATGAGCTTTTTTTTGGGGAGATAGGTGCGATAACTTTAGCCGTGATCGCGGATCGCATTATTGCGGCTAATTGGATAACCCTCTATATGTTTCTTACGCATTGCCCAAACTTCCAATTAAAGCGGATAAACATTAATGAATACTAAGCCATGAGCGCTTACTGTATGTGGAATTCATTGTAACAACTGCAGAAGGAAAGAAACTGTTTGTAAATCTGATGGTGTGGGACTTAATAGCCCTAAAGCACCTTTTAGTGGACAGCGGTGTAAACAAATGGTTTTTATGACCATGTTTGTGTTGGCTATACGCACTGGAGGAAGTCATATTCTGGGTTCATTCAATATTTATGACCGTTGCCGTCAGTTTATTACGGACATGGATCTGGCATGAGGTACATTTTTGTGCCTTGTGCCTCAGGAATGTTCTTGGTTTCTAATACCTATTAATTACTAAGAGTAATTGTCTCAGGTTAAAGTTCAGATTAAAGTGTTCATGGATGTAGTTAATCTCTGGGGTTTATGTCTGAACATTTTGTACAGAAAACATTGCGCTCCATGATATCACTGAGTTGTGTACACTGAACCTCAGCAAATCAGCTAGTAGCTTTTATTTGTCTAGTGCAGGTTAGACTAAGAAAGCCAGTATCTGATTGGTTGCTGCACCATATGGTAAATTCTGCACCTTAATACAATGTAAATGTCATGTAAATGATCCTCTCTAGCTCAGCAAAATATTGTTTCCTTTGAGAGAGGAAAAATTACTTTCTGTAACTGCAGCACAGTGGTTAGTATTGTTGCCTAACAGCACTAGAGTCACGTGTTTGACTGCAAATATATAAGGCCTCATCTGTGGGAAGTTTGTATGTTCCTGATGTGTTTGCATTTGGTTTTGAATACTTTAATTCAGTTTCATCCCACATAATACAGAATACCGACACTGTAGGGCATGGGTCTTCAACCTGCGTCCCTCCAGCTGCTGTGGAACTACATATCCCAGCATGCTCTGGATCAGTTTTAGCATGCCTTAATAGCAAAACTGTGGCAGGGTATGCTGGGATGTGTAGTTCCACAACAGCTGGTGTGGGGTGCAGGTTGAAGACTCATCCAGTAGGGTAATTGGCTCCTGCTAGCAGGTACTTAGCGCGCCCAAAATGGCTGCTTCTTCACTGGCATTTATGTAAAGTGCTTTGAGTCCTATTTGGATGAAGTTGCTATATAAATAAAGATTCACGGTTATTCATTTAGTAGAAACGGTTTTACTTTATTCAGTTAATAAAATACGTTTCTGCATTATTTATTAGCTTGTATTCCAAAAACAAACAATAGTTTTGCAATCCAGAAAGGGCATATTAGGGACACACTGTGTATCACTGTCGTTGTTTCAGCAGTGCTTCCTCATGTGCAGAGGACGCCGCCCTTATTGCAAACAGTAAACAGAAGGTCGTTCCGTCACATCCGCATTTTTCAGCCCCATTTACATTCTAGCTGTGGTAATTTTGATATTGTCATTTACATGTCACTTTTACATCTGTAATATCGCCGCAGACAATAGGGAAAGAAGTCCTGGTTCATTTCTTCTTTTCTTTATTGTAACAAACCGTAATGTATCAAACTTTAGCAGTTTATCTTGGTGTTGTACAAAATGTCAACACCAGAACGTCGGCATGTTCTGAATGTCGACACAGGAGGAAGGTTGATTTGTAAAATGTTGACATTCACAGTGTCAACCATGCAGTTTCCTATTGCTGAAGTACTGTAAGTATCCCTACGCCTAAGGTTAACCCTACCCACGGACTAAACCTAACCCTAATTGCAGCCTAGTCCTAAAATTGTTCCGCTAACGTTCGCAATGTCGCCATTTTTGACGTGTTGAAAGTCGAAATACAGTCCATGTGTGAGTATATATCATACGTTCCAACTTATGGGATTTGAAAGTAGGGCTTCCTTACGAGCGCCCAAAATAGGGTCGCGACCTCGTGGTCCTTGCAGCACGTCCCGTTCTTTATTACTCATGGGGCATGCCCAGTACTCCCGGTTATTCTAAGTAACCACCAGACTCTCCGTCGCACTATATAGATGATCTATGCACCCGCTACAGAGCAATGGCAAGAGTGCACTGCCTAACTTCCCCCTCCCCCCTGGGACACTGGCCTGCGGGTGGGACAGTCCCAAAAAAACTATCCTGCCCAAAGTGGAAATTAAGTGGACATATATTAATGGCACTCTCATGAGTTTTACAGTAAACAGCTACTACAGCCCCATAGGTATCCAACATTTAGTTCTATTTCAAAACTTCCCTCAGGGACTTGTGAAAGGATGAGGTTACATCTTATTTTATACCGACACCAACACTGTGCGGACTTCCATCTTGCTGGGTGACGGGTAGTAAAGGACATGACATCACTAGGTTGTGTCGTAGTAACCAATAAGGGTGTCCCTAGAAACAGCAGCAAAAAGAAAAAAAAAACCTCAATCACCATGTATATTGGCCCTCATTCCGAGTTGATCGGTCGCAAGGCGAATTTAGCAGAGTTACACACGCTAAGCCGCCCCCTACTGGGAGTGAATCTTAGCTTCTTAAAATTGCGACCGATGTATTCGCAATATTGCGATTACTAACTACTTAGCAGTTTCAGAGTAGCTTCAGACTTACTCTGCCTGTGCGATCAGTTCAGTGCTTGTCGTTCCTGGTTGACGTCACAAACACACCCAGCGTTCGCCCAGGCACTCCCACCGTTTCTCCGGCCACTCCTGCGTTTTTTCCGGAAACGGTAGCGTTTTCAGCCACACGCCCCTGAAACGCCGTGTTTCCGCCCAGTAACACCCATTTCCTGTCAATCACATTACGATCGCCGGAGCGATGAAAAAGCCGTGAGTAAAATTACTTTCTACATAGCAAAGTTACTTGGCGCAGTCGCAGTGCGAACATTGCGCATGCGTACTAAGCGGATTTTCATTGCGATGCGATGAAAAATACCGAGCGAACAACTCGGAATGAGGGCCATTGCACAGTAGAGTGATAAATACTACAACCATTTATTTCAAAATCCACCGGTTAGGAACTGAATATTGGAAGCAATCAATAGAACCGATCCAGTTATCCCAGACCACTGGGGCTAGAACCGTACTAGATGTCAATGATCAATGAGCAGAATGTAACGTAGACTGTGGACCGCCTGCGTCACTAGAAACCGCTCCGCAACCGGCTGGTAAATGCCCCACGGGGTCAAGGGTATATTTACTGAAGTGTGTTGTTTTTTTTTTTTAGAAGTGGAGATAATGGTCCATGGCAACCATAAATTGCTAGATTGGTTGCTATGGGCAACATCTCCACTTTTAAAAACTCCTACTTTAGTAAATATACCCCTAGTTATTCAGCTGAAGTTACAGGTGTACAACGCGTTTTGAGCTCAGAGTGTCCCTCTTGTGGTGTTGGAAATGTGTAACGGTTCAAGCTGATCTAGAGTTGTCATAGTTTCCCCCAAATCGCAGCCGCGACCATATGCAACTGCGACCATATGCAAATTTGACGACATTCCAACACATAAACCTGACATAGATGTCATAGACACTTACATCCCACTTGCAAAGGTGGGCCTGATTCCGACGCACTGCCAATGTTAGATGCAGTTGAGCATTTTTTTCTTCTGCGCTTGCGTCTGTGCGCATGGGAGAAGCGCAGACATGTTTTGAGAATGTATTGGGCGCTCGTGTGTGCTTACATGGATGTGGCTGAGCAGACGCATGCTATGGGACTGTCTCAGACGTGTTGCTGAAGTGGTTTTGAACTCGGACACAGAAACGGTCACACTGGAGTCCGTTCTCTGATGGCAATCTACACATAACCACTGATGGTGGCATCTAAAGACGCACCAAGTGGTACTTTGCATAAAGCCTCAGACTTGCGACCGGCAAAAGACGCCGCGATGGACGCCACCACAAGGGGCTCGAATAAGCCCCCATCTCATTAACCGCTTATTTATTTGCAACAAACTTTCACTATTCAGCATCAATAAAACTGATGAAACTTGTATAATACAGCAGAAACAGCTTCCCGTCTCACGTGTGAATGAAAAGTTTTATATACATACCTATATACAAACCTTTACCCAAAATTAGACTGGTGCTAAAAAAATTGCTGATAACTTCCCTGAGCTTGCTCAGGTTAGGTCAGTTGTGGTCTGGAGACACAGGGGGTCTATGTAGTAAGCCCTGGAGAGAGATAAAGTGAAGCGAGCTAAAGAACCAACCAACCAGCTCCTAACTGCCATGTTACAGTCTGGGTTTGGAAAATGAGAGTTTGGACCTGGTTGGTTGGTACTTTCTCTCCCCACTTTATCTCCAAGGCTTAGTAAATAGACCCCAAAGTCCTGCTTAAAAATGATGTACCGTGAGCAGGGCTAATTGTGGGAGGGTTCACTCACCAGATGTCTCTGCTGGCCACACTTGGGTTCTCCGGTTTGGAAAGACCACACTAGGGTACTCCGGTTTGGAGAGACCACACTAGGGTTCTCCGGTTTGGAGAGGCCACACTTGGTTTCTCCGGTTTGGAGGGGGCACTCCCTATTCTGTCCAGGACTGACAGAATAGGCAGGTCCTCCACCCCGGAGGCAAAATAGACAATGGTGCCCCCCTTCCCAATTCCCCTCCGTGAGCGAAGAGGGTTGAGGAGGAGGAGAGGGCCTGTGCAGTCTGCATAGTAGGAGGACAGACCCGCGGTATGCACATTCATAATGCAGTCTAACATGTCGACATCTGCAAAATGTCGACATAGCAAAAAATGTTGACATTAAAATTCCTGTTAGGCAAAAAATGCTTGTGGACATTTCATCAGTGTCAACATGGCGCATGTCAACTTGATGAACCTGTTGACTTGTCTGTCAACACATGTTTTGACCATGTATGCATTCTCATGTTGACTTAATATACAGAACCGTGCGGGAGCCACTCAAAACATCCTTGTGTGCCAACTTGCGGCACTAGCGCCAAGGATTGCCTACACCTGGTCTACAAAATGGCAGCGTCATTGCCTACCATGAGAAAAGTCTGACGCTTGCACATCTTCCTATTCATATTAGTACAGTGAAAAAAAATAAGACGGTGTTTCCTAATGCATTTATCAGCATGCCATGATCATTCTCACCATTGCTTCTTCTGTGTGTGAGATATATACTGCAGCTCGTAGCCAGCTTGACATATGTCACTTCAGATGTATTGCTGCCGGCTTCTAGCGAGCTGATAGGCTGCATTGGTCCGGCTTAAGGTTGTCATGAGAAAGGTTAGTCTCCGGTACTCTCTACCCAAAACCTCCCCCGTCACTGCTCCCCTGGTTCAGCCCACAAACTGACTGTCACCGACTTTTTGGTTGTTTGAGGGTTTTGCTTCGGTAAATTTTTGTAGTTTAAATCCAGTGATTTTATGGCACTGTAAGACCTCTTCTGCACATAAATGGCACTGCAGCCTCTTCTAGTTGAAGGGGTCTCACCCCAGGTGCCCTCATAACTTGCTTAATAGTGAGTCAGCGCTACTGCAATGGGTACATTCCCAGCCTTGAGCATGTTAAGATGAGCTGAAATAAATTTTTGTGCGGATTTCCAGCTGACCGTGGCTTGTCCTGAACGCTGACGTATGTTCGCGTGTATTCAATTTCAATTGAATGGACGAGCTGAAATGCAGAACCTCAACTCTGTTAATGTAAATAAGGAATATGTGACTATTTCCCAGGATTAGAAGCACCTAGAGGGCATCCAACGTGGGGGGTGATGAAGGCCTAGTGGTAATGGGTGATAGGTTAGAGAAATGTGGTTTAGGGGCATATGATACAGTGCAGAGAGATAAGTACCAGTCAATCAGCTTCTAACTGCCACGTTATAGGCTGGGTTTAAAAAATGACAGTTGGGAGCTGTTTGGTTGGTTCTTTATCTCTCTCCACTTTATCCCTCTCCAAGCATTGACGCATATGCCCCCTAGACACAATTGCAGTCGATATGAGAGTTTTCCTGTAAGGTGTATTCTACTGATAAGAAATTATACAGAGTCACCTAATTGTCATCTTCCCTTCCAGGTGGGCTCAGCAGCTTCAAACAGAACCACGAGAACCTGTGTGACAATTCCCTCCAGCTGCAAGACTGCCCGGACGGAGGCGGGGCCTCAGCAGTGACAATTACACTACCTCAGTCCGTCCCCAGCACTCCGGACATTGAGAATGCAGAACTGACCCCCATCCTACCTTTCCTTTTCCTGGGAAACGAGCATGACGCCCAGGACGTGGAAAAAATGCAAAGAATGAACATAGGATATATCGTCAACGTAACTACCCACCTCCCTCTCTTCCACTACGAGAAGGGGATCTTTAACTACAAACGTCTACCAGCAACAGACAGCAACAAGCAAAATCTCAGGCAGTACTTCGAAGAGGCGTTTGAGTTTATAGGTAAATGTCTGTCAGGCCCATGGTTTGCGCTTATCTGAAAAATGCAACTGAAATGCTGAAAATGCACCCTATTAAAAGAGTAGGAGGAGATCCAATCTCTGCCAACTTGCAGCAGATATAATTATCATGTTGCCCATAACTATTTAATCATGGAACATGTTCAGACTAAGCCAATTAACATAATTGGTCAGGGTTTGCTTTTTAAATTATATATGCTTGGACAATTAGACACACTGGATCCACTATGTTCACATATCAACTGTCCTAATTTCATCGGGACAGTACCGTCATCCTGCTATCAAATTGCCAGAGGGGAGGTTAGGAGGAATGCCTGCGGTTTAAAATAAGAATTCCACCTGCCCGGTATCCGGTTGATATATTTTATTTACAATAAAAAGGTCTACAGTCAATACAGTAGGTCAACCCCAAATAATCGACATTCATAAGGGCAACATGATCAAAAAGTTGACATGTAAAAGGTAGACAGTACAAAACGTCGACAGTTTCAAGATGTCGACATGACAATGGGAAACACAACTTTTTTTTCTTCTTCCTATTTTCAACTTTTTCATTCTAGTAACACGATTGGAAATAGTAACCTTGCCTGATGCATATATGAGGGGACGCGGTCACTAATTTGGGTAACGTAGTTAAAAATGTAAAATAACACCCCCTCCCAAAACAATTGTGTAGACTATTTCCACGTCGACCTTTTGAACCTGTTGACCTTTCGACCCTGTCGACCTTTTCTACTCTCTAGCAGCTGCCTCTGCTGTGCATTGATGAGTTGCCTCGGTGATGACAATGTTTGTTAGTGATGGATACTATGGCACTTTTATAAAATGGCTGCCCCTCCCTCCCCCCGCCCCCTGCTGTGTGTACATGCTGCATCTCAGTGATGTCACTGATTACTAGTGAATTGTTACACTGCTTGCTGGTACATATTGCTTTACAACATGGCCGCCCATACTTTATGTTGATGATGTGCTTTAGTGGTGTCACCAGATACTAGTGAATTGAGATACAGCATATTTATGAATTGGTTCAGGCCCCAAAATGGCTGCCTCTGCTGTGTGTGCATGATGCACCTCACAAGCAACTAGTGAGTTGATGCTTGTAAATATTGGTTCTCAAAATGGCTACCTCTGCTGTATGTTAATGACAAGCTCAATAATAACACCAAACCCTCCAACATGATCAAGGGGTCTATGCACTAAGCCTTGGTAAGGGATAAAGTGGATGGAGATAAAGGTGTCTTACCATGAAGCAGTGAAAAAAGTGGAGAAGAGAGCCAGTGGAGAAGTTGCCCATGGCAACCATTCAGCTTTGAAATAACATTTGTCATGTGCATTCTATAAAATTATACGTAGCTGCTGATTGGTTGCCATCGGCAGCTTCTCCACTAGCGCACTTCTCCACTCTTTTCATTGGTTCGTGAATAGACCACACAGTACCAGCCAATCAGCTTCTAACTGCCATGTTACGGGCTGTGTTTGAAAAATGTCAAGAGCTGGTTGGTTGGTACTTTATCTCCGTCCACTTTATCTCTCTCCAAGGCTAAATACTAGTGATGAGCGAGGTTCGGTTTTACTCGGTTTTACTCGGTTCTCAAAACGGCATCTTATTGGCTATCCAAAACACGTGACATCCGTGAGCCAATAAGATGCCGTTTTGAGAACCGAGTAAAACCGAGTAAAACCGAATCCGCTCATCACTACTAAATACACCCCATAATATTGGTCTAGTCACCATGTTGAATGTTGGTGATATATAACTGGTTACTAGCGAATTGAGAGACTATTATTTTGAATTGGTTCAGTCAAAAAAATGTCTGCCTCTGCTTTGTATACATGATGCACTTCAGTGATGTCACTGGTTACTAGCGAATTGATAGACTGGATGCTCATGAATACTGCATCAAACCAAAAATTGACTGATGGGTGTAGATAACGCGCCTCAATGATGATACTGTTTTCACTAGTACATTGGCAGATTGCACTATGAGGAATATGGTTCCCCAAACAAAATGGCTGCCTGCTCTGTAAATGTTAACAGTACACTGTAATTGTTTAAACTGACTGTGTTTTTGTTTTTTTTTCCCAGAGGAAGCCCACCAATGTGGAAAAGGCCTTCTCATCCATTGCCAAGCAGGTGTCTCACGCTCTGCCACCATTGTCATTGCCTACCTAATGAAGCACACGCGGATGACTATGACCGATGCCTACAAATTTGTTAAAGGAAAGCGACCAATTATATCTCCAAATTTAAACTTCATGGGCCAGTTACTGGAGTTTGAGGAAGACTTAAATAATGGGGTAACGCCACGGATTCTTACACCAAAGTTAATTGGGGTGGAGACTGTGGTCTAGCAAAAACATTTATGAATTTTTGAAGAAAGAAAAAAAAAAACTATTCTGCAAAAACGTCGATCGACTGGATGAGAATATATTTGAGAGTGAAAGGGTAAACAAATTTCTATTATTATGGATGTCTCTGTAGACACCTCACTTGGTAAAAAAATAAAAGTGTCCAAGGCTAAACAATTTTGGAAAGGACAGAAAATCATGATCACCAGTGGTCTGTGCAGGATCATAGACTGAAGAAAGTAGTGCTGTCAAGCATCTATCTACTGTATAAACATTCAAACGTGGGTCGGGCCGTAGCTCCGGAGACAGTAACTACAAGAAGCAAAAAAAATAAATAAAAATCTGCCATAATCAAAATATATTTAAATGGTGAAAAAAAAAAATCTATTAATTCTGGGTGTGTTATGTTATATTTTTATATTTGGGCTGATACCGTTTTATCAACAAGGAACTTGACCATTACTTGCCCTCAGTGGCTTATTGTGCAATAATTTTTGTTTTGAGTGTGAGAATTGTTAAAGCTGACTGAATGTTCTGTGGTGTGCTCCTCACAGGTATGCAGCGGAGATAGCTATACTGTGGGTTGGATCAATACTCCGTTCAGCAGGACCACTGCGCGTTTCACAGTTCATGGATGCCACTGGTGTCTTGTGAATTGATAGGCTGAATCCAGCACACAAAATAGACGCCTTTACTGCGTGTGTGTGTGTGTGTGTGTGTGTGTGTGTGAGGCAGGAACACTTACAGTAAGTGGTGAAATGCGCCAGCACTAAGATAAACAAAAGCAATTATTATATATTTTTTGTTTTGTTTTTTGTTTTGTTTTCATTTGAATCTGGTTTACGGTGCCATAAACCTTGTTAAATATGTATATCAGAATGTAAAAAAAAATAATTAATAATAAGAGGTTTTATTTTACCTATTTTTTGCACAAAAATATAGGCGTGTTCCTGTTGTATGTGAAATTTGTCATTTTGAATATAAAACTTGCAAAAATGTATTTGGACCTTGAGTACGCCTCGTTTATTTCTATATCTGTAACTCTTTATAATTGTATTAGCTGATGCACCAGGTGTTGCCTGGTCATCTTGGACCGTATTTAGCCAGTTTTAAGAAATGTTTTGTGAAATGAAATGAAGAATTTCTGAACTATATTGATTTGAGCAGTCAAAAACGTGAAAATGCTTGTTAGGACTTTACGTGCCATGCAATCATAAACTTTGAATGCTTGAAAAGTCAAGAAAGATCTTTTTTATAAACAACATTTTTGTTTCTCCTATTTGGAGAGAGAGCATATAAACATGTTGTCATCTAGTCTGAGACCAGCACACCCAACGTGTTGTCACCTAGTCTGAAAGCAGTACACTCAACGTGTTGTCATCTAGTCTGACACCAGCACACCCAACGTGTTGTCATCTAGTCTGAGACCAGCACACCCAATGTGTTGTCATCTAGTCTGACACCAGCACACCCAACGTGTTGTCACCTAGTCTGAGACCAGTACACGCAACGTGTTGTCACCTAGTCTGAGACCAGTACATCCAATGTGTTGGTACCTAATATGAGACTTGTACACCCAACGTGTTGTCATCTAGTCTGAGACCAGTACATCCAACGTGTTGTCACCTAGTCTGAGACCAGTACACCCAATGTGTTGTCACCTAGTCTGAGACCAGTACACCCAATGTGTTGTCACCTAGTCTGAGAGCAGCACACCCATTGTGTTGTCACGTAGTCTGAGAGCAGTACACCCATTGTGTTGTCACCTAGTCTGAGACCCAGTACACCCAACGTATCGTCACCTAGTCTGAGACCAGTGCATCCAACGTGTTATCACCTAGTCTGAGACCAGTACATCCATTGTGTTCACACCTAGTCTGAGACCAGTACACCCAACATGTTGTCACCTAGTCTGAGAGCAGTACACCCGTTGTGTTGTCACCTAGTCTGAGAGCAGTACAGCCAATGTTTTTCTTCACTTAGTCTGAGACCAGCACACCCAACGTGTTGTCATCTAGTCGGAGACCAGTACACCCAACGTGTTGTCACCTAGTCTGAGAGCAGTACACCCAACGTGTTGTAATCTAGTCTAAGACCAGTACACCCAATGTGTTGGTACATAATATGAGACTTGTACACCCAACGTGTTGTCATCTAGTCTGAGACCAGTACATCCAACGTGTTTTCACCTAGTCTGAGAGCAGTACACCCAACGTGTTGTAATCTAGTCTAAGAGCAGTACACCCATTGTGTTGTCACCTAGTCTGAGAGCAGTACACCCATTGTGTTGTCACCTAGTCTGAGAGCAGTACACCCATTGTGTTGTCACCTAGTCTGAGACCCAGTACACCCAACGTATCGTCACCTAGTCTGAGACCAGTACACCCAACGTATCGTCACCTAGTCTGAGACCAGTGCATCCAACGTGTTGTCACCTAGTCTAAGACCAGTACATCCATTGTGTTGTCACCTAGTCTGAGAGCAGTACACCCATTGTGTTGTCACATAGTCTGAGAGCAGTACATCCAATGTGTTGTCGCCTAGTCTGAGACCAGTACATCCAACGTGTTGTCACCTAGTCTAAGACCAGTACATCCATTGTGTTGTCACCTAGTCTGAGAGCAGTACACCCAACGTGTTGTCACCTAGTCTGAGAGCAGTACACCCATTGTGTTGTCACATAGTCTGAGAGCAGTACATCCAATGTGTTGTCACCTAGTCTGAGACCAGTACATCCAACGTGTTGTCACCTAGTCTGAGAGCAGTACATCCAATGTGTTGTCACCTAGTCTGAGAGCAGCACACCCAGCTGTTGGCATGTAGTCTAAGATCAACACACTCAACACGTTATCATCTAGTCTCAGACCAGTACACCAAACATTTTGGCACCTAGTCTAAGACCTAAGATGAGTACCCTAATAGATCATACTGTATAGAGATACTAAGTACGGTGATTTGGCATTCAGGAACTTCGGGGGGAGCTTTTATCTCTCTCCATTATACATAGAAAGATTAAACTTGCCACTGTACGTTACAAGCTGTTCGTGCTAATTAGTACACTAGTAGAACATACAGTACAGAGATACTAAGGATGGTGATTTTGCATTCAGGAACTAAGGGAGGAGCTTTTATCTCTCTCCATTGTAATCTTTCTAAGTATAACGGAGAGAGATAAAAGCTCCTCCCTAAGTTCCTGGATGCCATATCACCATCCTTATTATCTCTATACGGTATGTTCTACTAGTGTACTAATGAGCACAAACAGCTTGTAACGTACAGTGGCAAGTTTAATCTCACTGATACGTGCATGACTATCTGAACACGCCAGCAAAAAGCAGGTCTGTTTGAAAGCTCCTTTTTCTTACGAATTCTATGCTTTCCCGGCAGTGTTTTGCTATTGTTGGCAGTGATTGAGAATACAAATGTATAAAGTACAACAGAGATTCTCTAACGCCAACGATCTACAGTACTGTGTTGCTCGAACAGTTAGTTGCGTCAGAATACACTAATTTATATTTACTGGTATGTCTACAGCTGCTCATTACCGCTGTTACATAGCGGAATGAGTCGCTCCTGCAGATTTACCCTGATTTATGTGAAACCTGTGTGCACCCTTCCATTGAATGTTTTACAATGGATTACATAGGAAAAAATATTAATAAAGTGAATGCCAGGGGGGGATATAGATTGGCACTTTGGGAACCGAACCCGGGACCCTCAGCGAGAGAGTTGGGAGCCTTCACCGCTGGCCTACTGTGCGACGCTGCATTGGAGCTACACAAGTTCATGTGTAAAAGTAATGCAACAGCGATTCCTTCCCATTGGTATTCGTTTATGCCATTAGGGGACTTGGACGCTCATTTAGAGCACTGTACATACTGTAAAGTCAATGAGCTACATTATTCCTTTCACACATTAGTTGCGTCTGCATACACAAGTGTTCACACATTAGTTGCGTCTGCATACACAAGCGGTTTTACACATTCGTTTGCGTCTGAATAAACTATTTTATTTTTTATTTTTTTAACTCTCTCTGTCTGACCACTGGTCACCATCTGTGTGTACACTATGCAGTACAGGACTGTATATTAACATTACAGTCGTCACTGACCATTTGCCAGAGCTTGTACTGTAGATCAATCCGCCGCTGTTCAAACTAAAGTACTGGATTAGTGGAGCATTAGCCACCCAGTGGTGGAGATGTGTATTGCATGCTGAGTATCTAGTCGCGCCTCAACGCGCCTGTCCGTGATTAAACTCAGCAACTTAAGCTATCGCCTAGGCGTGACTAAACCTCCGTCTAGGCGCAGAAACAGTCAAGATAATGGAGGACCCATCTGTATGTTGGGTTTAGAAGGTACCACAAAGCAAACACTCCCAAATAATAGACCTGTCTCTGGCAAGTTGATGTGAAGCACGGCACAGATCATTATGGTTTTATTAATAATGTTGTAAAATTGTAAAAAAAAAGCTGCATGGAGTCCCAGATTAAATTATTAAGCATCCCTGGGCCTATGAGCCTAGACTAGTATTGTAAAATAGGCTGTAAAAATATCATGGGGTCCCCTTAATTCTGCAATAACTAGCACTAGGCTGAACCATCCAATGTAGGCAGAGGCGGATTGGCCATAGGGTTTACAGGGAAGATTTCCGGTGGGCCGACGCCCCCGTGGGGCCTGTTTTGTTTGAGGACATGTGGTCCTTTCTATAGACATAATGAATAAGGTGCAAAATAATTTGCATATATGAAAATGACTTTGGCACTTAGCCTGTGATTGCAGATGATCTAGTGTATGCTCTGTCTGCCTGCTTGGCTGACATATAAGATTGAGTGAATAGTGATTGGGATACGGTTGGTGTAATAAGCAAGAAAATATATCTTTCTAAAGAATAATATAGTTTCCTAAATTCTGAAGGTGTATCATATAATGTGCTCATAATATGTAATTTTATTTCTTTTTAACTTCCCCCTTGATGCTGGACATCCCCACTATCTGGAAAGTCTTGGGGGGAGGGTGCTGCTGCCATGGCCCATGGCTAGACCTCACACCTCTGGTGCTGCCCATGTGGGGCCACTAGTACAAATTTTTCCAGGGCCGCTTTTTGTTCCCAAACCGCCCCTGACTGTAGGTGACATTATAGCAGGGGGTAGCACGGCGTGTTGTCATTGGGGAGGATGGAACCCTTTTTTTTTTTTTTGCAATCCTTTGTATCACATGCCTATCATGCTGAACCCTTGACCATCCTGAAATAGCGGTCGCAGCGCGCAATTTCAGCGTGATTGCTAAAAATAGGGTAGCCTCCTGCCGGCGCAGTATGGCTGCACCCTCAGAAGTCCTGCCGCCATTTTAGTGATCGCAGTGGCTGCGTGTGACAACATGCAGCTGCCCCGATCACGTTGCAATGTCCCCATTTTTACACCGCACCCTCGCAATGCTCTGTCTCTGCCTTGGAAACGGAGTGTCCCCCCCCCCCCCCCCCAGGTTGACAGGCAGAGGCATTTTCTGTTGGGTGCCCGTAGTAAATGCTGGCGCATAACCAGGATGGGCGCTGCGCATGCGCCCGCGGGGCAATCGTAAAAATTCCGGTTGGATCACTCTTTGCGATCCAACTGAATTAGCCCCTTTGTCCACAGATTTTGGAGGAGATAAGGAATAAGCACAAGTAATGTTACACCTTGCTGCAGCGACGGGTTTTCTGGAACCACTGGCAGAGGTGAGAATGCATTCGGTAGGATGAAGCTACAGTGGGCATGGGCGCAGTAACACGTGCCCGTGGGAGCCTCTAAGGAACACTGACGTTGGACAATAGTACAGTCTGGCAGTTCCTTATCATATAGTATTAGCTCTGTGTTTTGTTAGGAAGCAGACAGAAAGTTCCACACTGTAGACGACAGGAAGGATGACTCTCCTCAATGAGGCACGTACAGTAGAAGGGTCTCCGTGTTCAGTTTGGCCATTTGACGGAATTTATTGCACCAATCCTGAGTGACCTTCGTTTGCACAGCAACAATTATTTTCTTTGTACATTTTTCATTGTAATATCCCCCACTGGTATTTGTGTAACATTTGTAGCTACAGTAGAACAGTCACAGAGTTTGGCATTTGTATAACATTTGTATGATAGTTTGATAGCATGAAGTGCATTTATTGTACGAACAATTGGCTTAATTCAGACCTGGTCGCTGTGGTGTGAAATTGCACAGCGGCCGTTTATCGAATGACTGCATATGCACCAAAATGCGCATGCGTGAGCCCAAACAGCGACAGAATGGTACAAAAATGTTGATCGCTAGGCATACGCAAGGTGATTGACAGGAAATGGACGTTTGTGGGTGGTAACTGGCCGTTTTCTGGGAGTGTCAGGAAAAACGCAGGCGTTCCCAAGCGTTTTCAGGGAGGGTGTGTGGCGTCAGCTCCGTCCCCAATCAGCCTGTTCTCATCGCAGTGTAGGAGTAAGTCCTGGGCTACGCACACACTGCACACACTGGAAAAATAATTTGATGGTGAGTGAGTTGCGGACGGATTTGCAGATGTCCGCTGTCTGGCGAAGTTTTCGTACGGCGTACGCATGCATTTGCACACTTGCATGTGGCGGGTTTTTGATCTCTATGGGCGACGACTATCTGATCACAGACCTCTGGAAATTTGCAGAGAAGCGGCCAGGTCTGAATTAGTCCCTATGTATCATACCCACCTGATTCATCTGTCTACCAAGGCTGTGCCTAGACCTGATACGTCCTAATTATTTCTAATCATAGTACAAGTCTCACACTGGCCTCAGAAAAACAGGCTTTTCCCCTCAGTCGTGCAACTTCTCCCTCAACATTTCCAGATGACAACTTTTTTTTGTGACCAGAGAATCCCCTGACTTTATGGGAACCTTTAGCTATCATTTTCACAAGCAAAGGAAGGTGAGCGCTCCCAGACTCCAAGCAGCTATTAGCCACATGCAATAACATTCACATTAAAACACCCCTGTCACTGGCAAGCAACCATTTTCTCATGTTATCGGTTCCTAGTGAGCAGACACAAAATGGCTTCCTTCACTGCTTCAGTAATGCACCTGGCTACTTGTGAATGGTAGGGCTACATTGCCTTGACCCCAGGATGGCACCGACAAATACTGTAGGTGAACATCGATCTTGTGCTTATTTGGTTTTCATCTCTTCTGACATATGTAATAGGGTCCGAGTTTGCCGGAGGTGTGGGATGCCGGGCGAACTCAGCCTGATTTTTTTTTTAAAGCGGCAATCTTTTACAAGGCAAAACCAGGTTGAATTTGCGTTGTAAAGGATTGCCAATTTAAAAAAACATCTGAGATCAGCCGGAATCCCACACCTCTGGCAAACAAAAACAAATATATCCAGACAACGGCTGGCACAACAGATAATTGGGAACAATGGATGTTGTGTTATGGCGCCATGGGGCATTCAGTGCATCCGGAAAGTATTCACAGCGCTTCACTTTTCCCACATTTTGTTATGTTACAGCCTTATTCCAAACTGGAATAAATTCATTTTTTCCCTCAAAATTCTACACACAACACCCCATAATAACAATGTGAAAATAGTGTTTTTGAGATTTTTGCAAATTTATTAAAAATAAAAAACTAGGAAATCACATATACATAAGTAATCACAGCCTTTGCTCAATACTTTGTTGATGCACCTTTGGCAGCAATTACAGCCTCAAGTCTTTTTGAATATGATGCCACAAGCTTGGCACACCTATCTTTGGGCGGTTTCGCCCATTCTTCTTTGCAGCACCTCTCAAGCTCCATCAGGTTGGATGGGAAGCGGCGGTGCACAGCCATTTTCAGATCTCTCCAGAGATGTTCAATCATCTTCAAGTCTGGGCTCTGGTTGGGCTACTCAAGGACATTCACAGAGTTGTCCTGAAGCCACTCCTTTGATATCTTGGCTGTGTGCTTGGGGTCGTTGTCCTGCTGAAAGATGAACCATCGCCCCAGTCTGAGGTCAAGAGCGCTCTGGAGCAGGGTTTTCATCCAGGATGTCTCTGTACATTGCTGCATTCATCTTTCCCTCTATCCTGACTAGTCTCCCAGTTCGTACTACTGAAAAACATCCCCACAGCATAATGCTGCCACCACTATGCTTCACTGTAGGGATGGTATTGGCCTGGTGGTGAGCGGTGCCTGGTTTCCTCCAAACATGACGCCTGGCATTCACGCCAAAGAGTTCAATCTTTGTCTCATTAGGCCAGAGAATTTTGTTTCTCCTCGTCTGAGAGTCCTTCAGGTGCATTTTAGCAACTCCAGGTGGGCTGCCATGTGCTTTTTTACTAAGGAGTGGCTTCTGTCTGGCCACAAATGGTTGTACTTCTGGAAGGTTCTCCTCTCTCCACAGAGGAATGCTGTAGATCTGATAGAGTGACGATCGGGTTCTTGGTCACCTCCCTGACTAGGGCCCTTCTTCCCCGATCGCTCAGTTTAGACGGCCGGCCAGTTCTAGGAAGAGTCCTGGTGGTTCCAAACTTTTTCCATTTATGGATGATTGAGGCCACTGTGCTCATTGGGACCTTCAAAGCTGCAGATATTTTTCTGTACCCTTCCCCAGATTTGTGCCTCGGACAATCCTGTGTCGGAGGTCTACAGACAATTCCTTTGGCTTCATGCTTGGTTTGTGCTCAGACATGCACTGTCAAGTGTGGGACTTTATATAGACAGGTGTGTGCCTTTCCAAATCATGTCCAATCAACTGAATTTACCACAGGTGGACTCCAATTAAGCTGTAGGAACATCTCATGGATGATTGGTGGAAACAGGATGCACCTGAGCTCAATTTAAATTTTTTATTTGTAATAAATATGCAAAAATCTAAAAAAAAAACTTTTTTCACATTGTCATTATGGAGTATTGTGTGTAGAATTTTGAGGGAAAAAATGAATTTATTCCAGTTTGGAATAAGGCTGTAACATAACAAAATGTGGAAAAAGTGAAGCGCTGTGAATACTTTCCGAATGCACTGTATGCCCCATGGCGCCATAACACAACATCCATTGTTCCCCATTAGCTGTTGCGCCAGACGTTGTCTGGACTGGATATATATGTTTTTGTGTGATTTTTGCTACATTTTTATACACTCATCTACCGGCTTTCTATTTGTTGTTTTGTTCTGATGACTTTTATTTTATCTCCCACGAGAATTGTTACATCGATAATCTCAGATTTAGGATGACCCCTGCCAAATTATCACAGTCTTATAGGCCCTACACACATTGGCCGATTTGTTTGAAAGATATGAACGATCTTGTTCATAAATGAACGAGAACTCGTTCATATCTTTCAGTGTGGAGGCTCCAGCGATGAACGATGCGCGGTCCCGCGCTCGTTCATCGCTGGTCCCCCGTCGGCTGTGCATGCAGGCCAATATGGACGATCTCGTCCATATTTGCCTGCACTTCAATGCAGCCGGGTGACGGGGGGAGTGAAGAAAATTCACTCCCCCCGTCACTGCCCCCCCCGCCGCCGGGTCGCTCGTCGGCCGTATCCGCCGTTGGGCAGCTCGGCGGCGGATCGACCAGTGTGTAGGGCCCATTACATCTGATTGTTGATCAACAGTGTTATCTCAGTGCAAACAGTCCGGGCAGCTATTTTTACAGCTGGAGAACATATGCTGAAATTGTTTGTCAAGCTTAAACCGGTCTGAAAACCAATCTGAGACTTTTAAAATAAATTCTTGCACACTCCATTCTAAAACAGGACGTGATAAAGTTACACATTTTTCTGGACTATATTTAATAAAGTCTCAATTGCATTGCACATAGAGATTATGCGCTGTCATTGGTTATGTCATATTTTCAGAAATAGGAGGTGTCATGTATTTTACAGATTGTGTTGCATGTATATAATCTAAGTTCTTTTCTGCCTGCAAATAGCGACCACAGATCGCCCTGCATTCTTCTTGTAGCGAAAAATATTCCTGGCTGTACCCACATCACTCAGCCCATTCAGTTAGCTAGAGTAACCTTCAGTTTGCAGCGCTGGGCTCAGTGAGATCTTGATCCTCAGATGAGTGTTGCACAAAATGCCCAGACAACACATAAGAGGAATCCAAGATATGTTCTTGTGAAATCTGCTACGCAGCACATTAAAGAGAATATTTAGCCATCCATATCAGTCACTGCCCTTGTTCAGCTTGCATTTTATCTAGAGGAAGCTGAAGTATCAGAAGGAAACCCATGCATAAGGAGATCATACAAGCTCCACACATAAACTGGAGTCAGACAGCATTGCTAGTCATTGCCCTACTGTGATTGCTTATGCATGTGAGTAAATCATCACTGTATTTCAAAGGGAAAAAAATGTCCAGGTTCTCAGAGCTTAAACATGCACTTACTGTACTGAATAATGACAACTGCATGGAAATTTAAGGTTACAATGTTTCTATCCAGAAATGACTAGTGGGAGATTATTACTTCAGACAGATAACTAATAACAGGAGAACAACAGAGAGGCACAGTGAGCTTTTTAGTTGAAGGTAACCTGCTAATTCACATAAAATATGAGACTAAAGCAAATGGAATACATTACAGAAGCTGCATGAAAGATTCACTTTAAACAGTAAGTGGCTTCTACTAAGGAAGTTATACATAATTTGAGATTTGACAAGGAAAAATACACACACAAGTCTATAAATGGAATTCTAGAGACCGTAGCACAATTCCAGCTGAAGACATAAAATGCCTGATTCAGAGTTGGGCGCTGCTGCATCTGCTCTTCCATCTCCTACCGGAGTCGTGCCAGTGATAGTATGCAAATACTAGTTCCCCTGGTGTAGATGCCTGCGCCTGAATGTGCAAGGACTGAGACTACCATGTTCTGCGTTTCTGCATGCTGTAACAATGCCAGTGGTTCTGGACACGCCACCACTGGTGGACCATCGTGTGCATGATCACCATTGTACCAGCCCGATGGCATGTGCAGTTTCTCCATCCGAATATGGGGGGTCATTCCGAGTTGATCGCTCGCTAGCAGTTTTTAGCAGCCGTGCAAACGCATTGTCGCCGCCCACTGGGAGTGTATTTTCGCTTTGAAGAAATGCGAACGCTTGTGCAGCAGAGCGCCTGCAAAATCTTTTTGTGCAAAACAAGACCAGCCCTGTAGTTACTCTTCGTGTGCATTGATTCTAACGACGGAGGGACGTATTTTGACGTCACACACCCGCCCAGCGACTGCCCATCCACGCCTGCGTTTTTTCTGCCACACCTGCGTTTTTCTAAGCACTCCCTGAAAACGGTCAGTTGACACCCAGAAACGCCCATTTCATGTCAATCTTTCTGCGTTCAGCCGTGCGACTGGAATGTTCGTTACACTCTGCAAACCCACGATGCTCATTGTACCCGTACGACGCGCCTACGCATTGAGCTGCATACGCATACGCAAAAATGCAGATTTTTAGCCTGATAGCTGCGCTGCGAACAACGGCTGCTAGCGATCAACTCAGAATGACCCCCATGGTCTCTTTGGAAGCATCTACGAGTCAGGGAACCCAGACACTTTCACTGATATGCCCACGTCACTCCCATTACACGCCCTTCTTTGTGTTCACTTCAGGCCATCTCCCAGTCACCGCCCAGGAACGCCCATTGTGGCCACGGTCCGTCTTTACTATGAGATAATTGTGGCACTGTAAAGCAGGGCACCACAATGATGCAATCAGGCCACCATGCTCCTGCTCCGCCTACTTCTAATTCCACTAACATGCTGGAAGCCACCCAGCACAGGGCAAGGCCGCTCCACACGCTGGGTCCCCCCCCCCCTGCTAAAATGCTAGCACTTCGCTGCCCAAGATAGCGTAATCTGAACATCAGCGCAAAAATGGCAGCGGGGCTCAATGCTTCCCTGTTCTCTGCCAGGAACATGGCATTTGGTCCGTGTTCTTGATATCCCAGCAGCCTCTGCAGCCTTACCCGACCTCAGGTGCCGGTGCATGCGCAGAACGTACCTGGCTGCTGGCACCACGCTTCGCGTGACAGGACTGCAGGAGAAGACAGCATCACCGGAGCCCTGGATACCACATTGCGTCGTCAGAATAGTAAGTGTACGTGAATAGTTACTTAACTGTTTTTGTTTTCTACATGAATAGACCCCAGTAAATGGCTCTACATATTTACCGACTGGCCGCCGAGCTGCCCGACGGCCAATACGACCATCGGTCCGGCGTGACGGGGGGGGGGGAGGGGCGGGGGTGTAGTTTCTTCACTCCCCCGTCACCCGGACCCATATCCCTGCATGCTAATATGGATGATATTGGCCCTCATTCCGAGTTGATCGCTCGCTGCAGTTTTTCGCAGTGCAGCGATCAAGTGAAAAAGCGGTAATTCTGGCATGCGCATGGTACGCAGCGCGCATGCGCTACGTACTTTCACACAAAACGTTGTAGTTTTACCCAAGCTCAAGCGACGCTTTTCAGTCGCTCGAGTGCTCGTAGCAGGATTGACAGGAACAGAGGCGTAAGTTCATACCAGGTGCCCGGAGGCGATATAGACAGTGGTGCCCCCCCCCACAGCATCTGTGACTCCCATATACTACCGACAGCATTACTGACCCCCATATTCCAGAAACAGCATTTGTCGCTGCCATATGCTATATCCCTCAATATAATAAAAAAAAAAAAAAAAAACTTGGGAGCCTGGAGCATCGGGCCAAGCAAATCAAGGTGCGCCGGACACACTATAATGTGATATATATATATATATATATATATATATATATACACACACACACACATATATATCTCAATACTCACATACCAATACACACATATTATGTATATATAAGTATGTATATATATAGATAGATATCTCTCATATATATATATATATATATACAAACTATATATACCCACATGTGCCAGGGAGTACTTTTGTGTATAACATTCAGTACTTTGCTAGGATGTTACTGGGAGCCAATGCACCGCTATGTAGCTCGGAGAGTGAAGACCTGATGAGGTAAGGGGCTGGCAAAATCCTTATTACCTCAGAAAGGAAAGGCTGAACTGTAGATCCGTGCGTGCAGACCCCAGACTGACCCTAGGATCAGACAGGACACACGCGCTAGCAATGACTCCATTCAGAGATCTGAGCTCCCGGACAGCAACATTCAGTTCCTGCTCCCAGCAACCCAGCACACGCGCTCAGCGGCGCTGATAGCTGTGGCTGAAGAGGGAGCCTCCCAGCCACAATAGCAAAACCCCCCTCCCCTCTGTCACATGGGCCAATGCTCTGTTAAGGCCCGCGACGGAGGGGTTCAACACACGGCCTCCCGGGTCTCTGCTGTCACACAGCTGCAGCAGCGGCAGGTATGCTACCACTCACTGCAGAAGTGTCCTGCTCCTCTGTGGCCCCCTGGTGGCTAACGCCCGGCGGCAAAAGGCTCCATTGCCTCCGGGAGTTACGCCACTGGACAGGAAGTGGGTGTTTCTGGGCGGCAAATCGGCATTTTCAGGGAGTGAGCTAAAAAACGCAGGCAGTGGATTGAGAAACGGGGGAGTGGCTGGCCGAACGCAGGGCGTGTTTGTGACGTCAAACCAGGAACTAAACAGATTGCAGTCATCCCAAGGTAGGAGTAGGTCTGGAGCTACTCAGAAACTGCAGCGAATTAATTAGCAGCAGTTCTGCTAATCTTTCGTTCGCAATTCTGCTAAGCTAAGATACACTCCCAGAGGGCGGCGGCCTAGCATGTGCAATGCTGCTGAAAGCAGCTAGTGAGCGAACAACTCGGAATGAGGGCCTATGTCCATATTGGCTTGCAGGTATGAATGAGTCGGCACCAACGATAAACGAGCGCGGGGCCGTGCATCGTTCATCGTTGGTGCCTACACAATGCACGATATGAACGATATCTCAATCATTAATGAACAAGATCGTTCATATCTTTCAGTGGTAAAGGTAAATGTGTAGGGCCCTTTAGAGGTGTGGTCTGTATCTTGCACGTTTTCGCACTGTGCATGCTCGGATAGCAAGCGTATGCAACTAGGCGTGTCGCAGATTCATGTGCATTTCAGCTGCATCTCCACATGGGTGAAAGAGGAAAACTGAGCGGCAACGTGGCAAGTTCAGAGAGGGCGCGACAAGGGAATTGCAAGCTACGCCGAGCTGTGCTTATTCGTAATCGCACGATTTCAGACAGATTGCTCCAAAGATAGGGCTAATGCAAGAGCACCCTGATAATGATGGCATCTATGAATCCAAGTGCACAGACAGGGGCGCTCCGCCCGCAGAGAAACCCAAATCTCAGCATGCAGGTAATTATATGGCTTACGTTCCATGCACGCAATGCGGTAGTAAATGCAGCCAATGTGCAATCAATTCTACATTAGCACCATAGTGACTTTTACATTTGACTATTCAAGATCTTCTGTCACTTACGTAA
This sequence comes from Pseudophryne corroboree, assembly GCF_028390025.1. Classification (NCBI taxonomy): domain Eukaryota; kingdom Metazoa; phylum Chordata; class Amphibia; order Anura; family Myobatrachidae; genus Pseudophryne; species Pseudophryne corroboree. The sequence continues at coordinate 925,385,985 of NC_086447.1, forward strand.
TGCTGAATAAAGATGGAACACCGGACAAATGTGTCAATCACAAGTGACGAGTTTCACTGGAATCCGCTCACAATTGAAAGTGACAATGGAGGCTCAGCAGGTCTGACGTAGCTATGACCTATAAGTGCCATAGGAGGGCATTAATGCACTTTGGAAGGCCTCTCTGCCCCTCCACGTATGAACAGAAGGCCGGGATGGGGAATCTAAATGCTAGTCCTAGGTCCACGCCAGCCAGCTCTTCCAAGGCTCTCCGGGATGCAGGTCCCCTTCCAAACTCCCTGCAAGCCACATACACCTACCACCAGGGTAGTGATGCCCCTGAGCTATGGGTGGCAGCACCACTCGCACACCGCTAGTTACCGCACTGTGTGCCATGCATCCTTGATGAAGTCTGAGTGATGAAACGCGTTGGTATAGCCTTACTGACCTCTGATCCAGAGTAAGATATTTATCTTACTTGTCTTATAGAAAAACTGATTGCACTTTACCTCATATACAGTGTATAGTCCGTTTTTTATGTTTTTTAAGTAAACTCTTTTTAAGCTCTTTTGATATAAATTGTTATATATTTCTTAACACTGGGTATTTGATCCATTTTTATTTGGAATAGTGTGTGACACCAGTGGTTGCTTATACCCCCATACCCTTGTTCTACATTAGGTTTCTTACAGTGATCTTAAAGACAATTCCATATACCACAGAGGCAAATGGGGTAGCTGAACGGAAGAACAGAACCCTGACCGGAATGAACGGATGTGTACAGGTAGTGCTGAAAGTAGGGTGGTACGGAGTACCATTAAGAAATATGGTGGTGGTACTCAGAACCACCAGCCCACCACTGAGGCATAATGTATAAGGGGCATTTTTGTGTGTGGGACATAAAATGGTGTCAGTGGCATAACTGTGTGTGGCATAATATGTAATAGGCATTACGGTGTGTGGCATAATGTGTAATGGGCATAATATGTGTAATGGGCATTACGGTGTGTGGTATAATATGTAAGGCATTACGGTGTGTGGCATAATGTGTAATGGGCATAATGTGTTTAATGGGCATTACGGTGTGTGGTATAATATCAGGGACGTGCAGTCAGGGCAGGCAGTGCCTCCCCTGTCATTAGTGGTTAAAATAATACAAAGAAGATACTTATGACACGCATTCTGTGTAATAAGTATCTGCTTTGTATTATAATAACAATTTTGACATTAAAAGTAGGTTTGGGAGGCACCGATAGCGTTGCCTCCCGTTGACAATAGGAAAGGCACTGGAGCGGGGGGCGGGAGGGGGGCAGGGCCAAGCCGTAAGCAGTAAAAGCCCATTGAAAATTACCTGAGAAGCGGCACTTGTATAAGTGCCTCGGTGACAGGTGCGTGCTTTCACTGCACATGAAAGCACGCCACTGTCAGTCAGCCAGATGTGATTGGACAGCGGATCTGTCAGTGGATACAGCTGTCCAGTGATGGATCAGCTGTCATCACTGGTTGGACAGTGGGATGTGCGGTGGAGGTGCGGGCATGAGTGTCTGCGGGACCCGGCGGGGATGGCTGGCATGGACAATATCGCCTGTCATTTTGCAGAGTTGCGGAGCGGTTCCAATTTCAAAAATGGTGCAGTTAGCGTCATTTTTTTAATCTAAGATGGCCGCCGCAAGCCAATCACGGCTCGCCATATCATCGCCCCGCCCCACGAGGAGGGAGCATGCAAGAGCTCCAGAAGACCGAACATGCCGGGAAGCACTGGGGAGGCGGCGGCCATGCAAAAGAGCTGCCCAAAGGCCACTGCCCCTCAGGTGAAGTCCTAGGGGGTCATTCCGAGTTGTTCGCTCGTTGCCGATTTTCGCTATACTGCGATTAGTCGCTAACTGCGCATGCGCTTAGTTATTTTACTAAAAACTTAGCTGTTTTGCTGTAGCATCTGCGCCGCTTTTCAGTCGCACTGGTGTTTGGTAAATGATTGACAGGATAGGGGCGTTCCTGGGCGGCAACTCAGCGTTTTCCCGGCGTTGGCTAAAAAACGCTGGCGTGTCAGGAAAAAACGCAGGAGTGTCTGGAGAAACGGGGGAGTGGCTGGCCGAACGCAGGCCGTGTTTGTGACGTCAAACCAGGAACTAAACAGACTGAGCTGATCGCAATCTGTGAGTAGGTCTGGAGCTACTCAGAAACTGCAGGGAATTATTTAGTAGCAGTTTTGCTAATCTTTCGTTCGCTATTCTGCTAAGCTAAGATACACTCCCAGAGGGCGGCGGCCTAGCGTGTGCAATGCTGCTAAAAGCATCTAGCGAGCGAACAACTCGGAATGAGGGCCCATGTACAATAAACTTTTTTTTTATAACGTGTTGTGTATTTATTTTAATATTTTCTTTACAGGATGACTACAGGTGCCAGTGGGGCCTGATTGTCCGAGCATGCAGGCACTTGTAGTTCTCTAAGTGCCTGGATGCTGGGACCTGTATGTCGCATGTAAAGAACAATATTAGCATGTCATGAACCCCGCACCCATCGCCACCAGGGGTGCGGGACATAGCACTGGGCTTTCAGCCCAGTGCTGGTTGTTGCTCGGGATGGGGGACCCCATTAAATTTTTCTGGGGTCCCATTTTCTGAGGAATTCCAGCCCTGGGCTGACTGGTTTAGGGGGAGTTTAATGTGATGGCAGGGTGACCCCACACTGAGTGTCTCCCCTGCTATGGCATTACTCCCCCTGGCTGGTTCAGCCTGATGCAGTTTTTTGATAAATATTGGGAACCCCATTTGTTTTATTTTTTATAATATTGGGGGGTGGGGGTGGCGGCTAGTGAATCATCCTGTGCCTCCCCAGCCACAGACCTCACCGCACGTCACTGTATAATATGTAAGGCATTACGGTGTGTGGCATAATGTGTAATGGGCATAATGTGTGTAATGAGCATTACGGTGTGTGGCATAATGTGTAATGGGCAATACGGTGTGTGACATAATGTGTAATGGGCATTACTGTGTGTGGCATAATGTGTAATGGGCATTACGGTGTGTGGCATTATAGTGTGTGGCATAATGTGGCCATGCCCCTATTGTCATGTAGCCACTCCCTTAGTTTTGTGTGACCACGCCCCCTCACGACATATGACCACGCCCATTTTTACTATCAGTTCCACTAAGAAAAAATTTCTACTTGCACCACTGTGTACCAGTATGTGTAGGATGGTTGTGAAATGGTCTGCAAATGGACATTTAAAGGCAAAGGTAACACGGAAGGCAAGGTGGATCAATACAAAGCCTTTACATTGATAAAGACATCAAAACCAATCCACTTAGGAAAATGAGAATAATAGGCTTAAGGGGGAGATGTGCTAAGCAGTGAAAAGAGTGGAGAAGTTAGCCAGTGGAGAAGTTGCCCATGGCAACCAATCAGCTGCTCTGTATAATTTTATAGTATGCAAATTATAAATGTTACTTCAATGCTGACTGGTTGCCATGGGCAACTTCTCTACTGGCTCCCTTTCACCGCTTTCTATAAGTGCCATAGGAGGGCATTAATGCACTTTGGAAGGCCTCTCTGCCCCTCCACGTATGAATAGAAGGCCGGGATGGGGAATCTAAATGCTAGTCCTAGGTCCACGCCAGCCAGCTCTTCCAAGGCTCTCCGGGATGCAGGTCCCCTTCCAAACTCCCTGCAAGCCACATACACCTACCACCAGGGTAGTGATGCCCCTGAGCTATGGATGGCAGCACCACTCGCACACCGCTAGTTACCGCACTGTGTGCCATGCATCCTTGATGAAGTCTGAGTGACGAAACGCGTTGGGATAGCCTTACTGACCTCTGATCCAGAGTAAGATGGTTATCTTACTTGTCTTATAGAAAAACTAATTGCACTTTACCTCATATACAGTGTATAGTCCGTTTTTTAAGTAAACTCTTTTTAAGCTCTTTTGATATAAATTGTTATATATTTTTTAACATTGGGTATTTGAACCATTTTTATTTGGAATAGTGTGTGACACCAGTGATTGCTTATACCCCCATACCCTTGTTCTACATTAGGTTTCTTACAGTGATCTAACATCTTTATGCACATGGGGGAAGCAGATTCCCCTAATTTTTTGTGGAGTGTCTCCTTTTATTGGATTTTTTATGAAATTTTTTTTTTTAATTATTTGAATAACTGAGATATTAGGCCTTTTTTTTTAGCATGTAGCGCAGTACTTTTCCAATGTCTGTCTATCTATCTATCTATCTATCTATCTATCTATCTATCTATCTATCTTAATTTTAGGATTTAGCAAACATCTCTATATAAATGACATGTAAAAGTTATGAATTATGGCAGTTGTAGTCAACTTGCAAATTATAATATTATCAAAGTAAAACGAGATACAAATCCCCAAGGGAGGAAGTGTCCTACAGCCCCTGAGCGTGTCCCCGCTGACAGATCTCCCAGATACAGGTGTTCTCGCAGCCTTATCCTCACTTTATAGCCTGTCCTAAGATCCTGAACATTAATAGTAGCGGGTGGTGTATAATATTTCTCTGGTCATCTGTGAGCTAATGGGAAAGGAAGCGGTGTAAAAGTGTAAAAGCCAGGAGCTTTTTAGTCCCCATCCACATTGGTGCTATTTTAGGGAGCCTGAATGTTCGTCTGTCATCAGAAGATTCCCAGCACACATCTTATTTATACTGCTCCACTCTGACACATTGTCAGCTCTGCGTTTCAGCCACAGCCAACATGAAGGTCACGTCTTGTCTAATATTTGCAAGATTTTATTAAGTACGCTCTGGTTACAGCCCTTGAGTTTTGTGTTTGATGATTCCTAAGTCGTTCGTGTTGAACGCTGCATTGTGACATTTCTAGAAACATTCGCAGAGCAATCTGCAAGCTGCGGCATCCGCCGCTACACTGTTGTCCAGAAAAAGACAAAGTTCCATGGGGTGGAGGGGGAAATCCCTGCCTCTCGGATGTCAAATCGCAATTGAATTAATTTTTGGCTATAAAATGCACGGTAGTAATATTGATAGACCTGTTTTTTATCTTTACTGAAAAGATAGCTCCAAATTAGCACTTATCCGGAAGATACAAATTAATTAATACAATAATGTTTGCAGTGATTTCTATACTGTGCATACGCAAATCTCCGGAAAAAATGGCGGGCACTGAATGTCTATCTCCTCTTTCTGTTGCTCCATTTGTCAAGGAGGCAGTCAATTACACATTTACATAATTAATAAACATATTAACCTTAGTCGACATCTACATAATAAGCGGGAAAGTGTGTGTGTGTGTGTGTGTGTGTGTGTGTGTGTGTGTGTGTGTGTGTGTCTGTCGATCCAGTCTGGTTCACAGCTCCTCAGCTGCTAGAAGTAAAAGAGTGGCAAGACACAAGGAGACTGCAGGGGAAACACAAGCATGCTTAGCAGCTCAATGAGAGAGACAAGCAGCCACTCCAGAGAGAATCACTCAATGCAAGGCTAGCTCGCCAATCTGCTGATGCTACTAGACTTGCAGCATGCAGGATCATGGAATCCCCAGCTGCAAGGCAAACACGTCAGTCCGCTGATCCTGCTAGACATGCAGCCTCAGGAAACATGGAATCGGCAGCTGCAAGACAAACAAGTCAGTCAATCAAGGCTGTACAAATTGCTAAACATAGGGCCATGGAGTCCCCGGCTGCAAGGCAAACATGTCAGTCAGCCAATGCTGTACAAACTACAGCATTGACAGCCATGGAGTCTCCAGCTGCAACACAAATTCAACATTCTGCTAATGCTGCAACTAGGACTGCAGTTCTCAGATGAAAACCATGGCAAAGCATTAAACCTGCTGCACCTCACATAATACAAATATCCAGTATGAGGTGTACCTTAAGGTAAATATTGGGAACATGTCCAGTGCTAAGACATGGGCACAGAAACACCTGGTATGTGTTGCTGTGGGGCACCACTCTTGGACCCACCTGAGCAACTTATGTCTCTGGTTGCTGGAACGCACAATAAATAAAAAATGGGGTTACAGATGAGGACTATGAAAAATTCTGAAGGCTACAGATGGACTTCAAGGTCCATTCTTCAACCAGGGCAATGCCAGGTATCCCAGTTAGTATCCAGTGAGCGGCTGCAGCAAAGAGCAAATCAGTGGTAATTACGCGCAGGCAACTGAATGTGGTTTCCAACTGACAAGGAGAGTGCTGTGCTGTACACATGCTGTCATAGCCACCATCATCTAAGTTCTCCACATGTCCTACCTAAACTACAGTATGCCTACATTGGAACTCCAAGTTATGTCCCCACAACCATCAATGGAGATGTGACCCAGTTGTATACGACCCAACCGTAGTTGTGTATTTTTGACTCCACTGCGAGAAGATGCAAGTGTAACTCTGCTTCCACCCCTTAGTTGGTAGACTAGCCACTTTCCCCCACTTGACTAGACTTGTCCACTTTGCTACCTCACGTCAATGGGAACTTGCTGCCATCCCATTCAATGTGATTTACTCTAATAACAGTAAAGAATAGTTATCCCCATGACATGAAAAATTGAATATTGAATTTCACTAGCTACCATCCAGCAGAGCTGTAGGGGATCCATGATAGGATATACACGACCTCACCAGCTTGCACCTGGTCTTCTCTTAGTGGCAGACCTGCTTCCTGCATCCCATTCTTCTTCAAAACTGCATACCAAGGCTGTGTGGTTCTTCATAGTTCTGGTTCCCCTCTTATGCCATCTTTCAAGAATATCAGCTTCTAACTCCTTTTCCTCATCCATAAATATGTGACCTTTTGTTATGTTCTTTTGATGTGGTGTTTTAATTATGTCCACACAGATAAACAGGAAGCTTCAAACACTTCGGACACCCTAAGGTGATCCCATGTAGCTTTGTTAAGATTTACATCACATATTTTGGGACCAGGTAAACCAAATAACCTGAGAGGGCATGGGTAAACAAAGCCTTTCTTGTATGTATGCTTATAAATGAAGTAAGGATGCAGGCCTATCTCCTAAAATGGTGTGAGGTAAAAAAAAAACCCACTGCCTACAGTAGGAAAAGGTGTATCCAGTCTAAGCACCCAGGTGTGATTTCACATAAAGCAGAGATCAAAGCCTTACCATATTTTATCTGGTTTTGATGCAAAATTGGTATTTATATGATAGCTGGGAGCTTCCAAAATCATATAAATATATCTGAAATCCGTGCATACATTATGTGTGATTTGTAAATCACTTGGATGTATTGTCTCATAGAAATGAGGTGTCTAACCAATCCCACATCACAATGTGTCATATTTACACTAATATTACAGGTTGAGTATCCCATATCCAAATATTCCGAAATACGGAATATTCCGAAATACTGACTTTTTTGAGTGAGACTGAGATAGTGAAATCTTTGTTTTCTGATGGCTCAATGTACACAAACTTTGTTTAATACACAAAGTTATTAAAAATATTGTATTAAATGACCTTTAGGCTGTGTGTATAAGGTGTATATGAAACATAAATGAATTGTGTGAATGTAGACACACTTTGTTTAATGCACAAAGTTATAAAAAATATTGTCTAAAATTACTTTCAGGCTGTGTGTATAAGGTGTATATGTAACATAAATGCATTCTGTGCTTATATTTAGGTCCCATCACCATAATATCTCATTATGGTATGCAATTATTCCAAAATACGGAAAAATCCCATATCCAAAATACCTCTGGTCCCAAGCATTTTGGATAAGGGATACTCAACCTGCATAGCATACATAATGGAGCTTAATGTGAGCATACCATATTTTATGTAATCAGTAAATAGGGAAAGTTATATATAATTATGTGTACTTAAGTTAAAAATTTGGGAGAGTTGCATCATTTTCTGCTGTGACCCCACATATAATTGGCTGCCTATTAAGTAGAGATGAGCGGGTTCGGTTCCTCAGAATCCGAACCCCCCCGAACTTCAGCCTTTTTTGCACGGGTCCGAGCAGACTCGGATCCTCCCGCCTTGCTCGGTTAACCCGAGCGCGCCCGAACGTCATCATCCCGCTGTCGGATTCTCGCGAGACTCGGATTCTATATAAGGAGCCGCGCGTCGCCGCCATTTTCACACGTGCATTGAGATTGATAGGGAGAGGACGTGGCTGGCGTCCTCTCCGTTTAGATTAGATTAGAGAGTCAGAGACACTTGAGTTGATTTACTAATTTGGGGAGCATTAGGAGGAGTACTCAGTACAGTGCAGCAGAGTTTTGCTGATAGTGTGAAACCAGTTTAATTTTAATCGGTTCTCTGCCTGAAAAAAAACGATACACAGTCACATACCATATCTGTGCTCAGCCTCAGTGTGCTGCATAATAATATGATAATGATAATATATCATCTATGTATGTATTATATCTGACTGTGCTGAGTGCTCACTGCCAGTGCTGCTCACACAGCTTAATTGTGGGGGAGACTGGGGAGCAGTTATAGCAGGAGTACAGTGCACACTTTTGCTGCCAGTGTGACCACTGACCACCAGTATATTGTCTGCCTGAAAAAGTTAAACAAACACTCCTGTGGTGTTTTTTTATTTATTCTATAAACGCATTCTGCTGACAGTGTCCAGCAGGTCCGTCATTCATTATATTATATAAATATTTACCTGCAGTAGTGTTATATTTTTTTTGTTCATCTCTATCATCTTTATCATCTCTATATTAGCAGACGCAGTACGGTAGTCCACGGCTGTAGCTACCTCTGTGTCGTCAGTGCTCGTCCATAATTGTATACCTACCTGTGGTGGGTGTTTTTTTTTCTATCTTCTTCATACTAGTAGTTCAGCAGTCTGCTGACAGCGTCCAGCAGGTCCGTCATTATATATTATATATACCTGCAGTAGTGATATATATATATTTTTTATATCATTATCATCTCTATATTAGCAGACGCAGTACGGTAGTCCACGGCTGTGGCTACCTCTGTGTCGTCAGTGCTCGTCCATAATTGTATACCTACCTGTGGTGGGTTTTTTTTTTCTATCTTCTTCATACTAGTAGTTCAGCAGTCTGCTGACAGCGTCCAGCAGGTCCGTCATTATATATTATATATACCTGCAGTAGTGATATATATATATTTTTTATATCATTATCATCTCTATATTAGCAGACGCAGTACGGTAGTCCACGGCTGTGGCTACCTCTGTGTCGTCAGTGCTCGTCCATAATTGTATACCTACCTGTGGTGGGTTTTTTTTTTCTATATTCTTCATACTAGTAGTTCAGCAGTCTGCTGACAGCGTCCAGCAGGTCCGTCATTATATATTATATATACCTGCAGTAGTGATATATATATTTTTTTTATATCATTATTATCTCTATATTAGCAGATGCAGTATGGTAGTCCACGGCTGTGGCTACCTCTGTGTCGTCAGTGCTCGTCCATAATTGAATACCTACCTGTGGTGGGTTTTTTTTTCTTCTATCTTCTTCATACTAGTAGTTCAGCAGTCTGCTGACAGAATCCAGCAGGTCCGTCATTATATATTATATATATATACCTGCAGTAGTGATATATATATATATTTTATATCATTATCATCTCTATATTAGCAGACGCAGTACGGTAGTCCACGGCTGTGGCTACCTCTGTGTCGTCAGTGCTCGTCCATAATTGTATACCTACCTGTGGTGGGTTTTTTTTTTCTATCTTCTTCATACTAGTAGTTTAGCAGTCTGCTGACAGCGTCCAGCAGGTCCGTCATTATATATTATATATACCTGCAGTAGTGATATATATATTTTTTTTATATCATTATCATCTCTATATTAGCAGACGCAGTACGGTAGTCCACGGCTGTGGCTACCTCTGTGTCGTCAGTGCTCGTCCATAATTGTATACCTACCTGTGGTGGGGTTTTTTTTTCTATCTTCTTCATACTAGTAGTTCAGCAGTCTGCTGACAGCGTCCAGCAGGTCCGTCATTATATATTATATATACCTGCAGTAGTGATATATATATATTTTTTATATCATTATCATCTCTATATTAGCAGACGCAGTACGGTAGTCCACGGCTGTGGCTACCTCTGTGTCGTCAGTGCTCGTCCATAATTGTATACCTACCTGTGGTGGGGTTTTTTTTTTCTATCTTCTTCATACTAGTAGTTCAGCAGTCTGCTGACAGCGTCCAGCAGGTCCGTCATTATATATTATATATATATACCTGCAGTAGTGATATATATATTTTTTATATCATTATCATCTCTATACTAGCAGACGCAGTACGGTAGTCCATGGCTGTAGCTACCTCTGTGTCGTCAGTCACTCGTCATCCATAAGTATACTAGTATCCATCCATCTCCATTGTTTACCTGAGGTGCCTTTCAGTTGTGCCTATTAAAATATGGAGAACAAAAATGTTGAGGTTCCAAAAATAGGGAAAGATCAAGATCCACTTCCACCTCGTGCTGAAGCTGCTGCCACTAGTCATGGCCGAGACGATGAAATTCCATCAACGTTGTCTGCCAAGGCCGATGCCCAATGTCATAGTACAGAGCATGTAAAATCCAAAACACAAAATATCAGTAAAAAAAGGACTCAAAAATCTAAAATAAAATCGTCGGAGGAGAAGCGTAAACTTGCCAATATGCCATTTACCACACGGAGTGGCAAGGAACGGCTGAGGCCCTGGCCTATGTTCATGGCTAGTGGTTCAGCTTCACATGAGGATGGAAGCACTCAGCCTCTCGCTAGAAAAATGAAAAGACTTAAGCTGGCAAAAGCACAGCAAAGAACTGTGCGTTCTTCGAAATCACAAATCCACAAGGAGAGTCCAATTGTGTCGGTTGCGATGCCTGACCTTCCCAACACTGGATGTAAAAAGCATGCGCCTTCCACCATTTGCACGCCCCCTGCAAGTGCTGGAAGGAGCACCCGCAGTCCAGTTCCTGATAGTCAGATTGAAGATGTCAGTGTTGAAGTACACCAGGATGAGGAGGATATGGGTGTTGCTGGCGCTGGGGAGGAAATTGACAAGGAGGATTCTGATGGTGAGGTGGTTTGTTTAAGTCAGGCACCCGGGGAGACACCTGTTGTCCGTGGGAGGAATATGGCCATTGACATGCCTTGTGAAAATACCAAAAAAATCAGCTCTTCGGTGTGGAAGTATTTCAACAGAAATGCGGACAACAGGTGTCAAGCCGTGTGTTGCCTTTGTCAAGCTGTAATAAGTAGGGGTAAGGACGTTAACCACCTCGGAACATCCTCCCTTATACGTCACCTGCAGCACATTCATCATAAGTCAGTGACAAGTTCAAAAACTTTGGGCGACAGCGGAAGCAGTCCACTGACCAGTAAATCCCTTCCTCTTGTAACCAAGCTCGCGCAAACCACCCCACCAACTCCCTCAGTGTCAATTTCCTCCTTCCCCAGGAATGCCAATAGTCCTGCAGGCCATGTCACTGGCAATTCTGACGAGTCCTCTCCTGCCTGGGATTCCTCCGATGCATCCTTGAGTGTAACGCCTACTGCTGCTGGCGCTGCTGGGAGTCGATGGTCATCCCAGAGGGGAAGTCGTAAGACCACTTTTACTACTTCCACCAAGCAATTGACTGTCCAACAGTCCTTTGCGAGGAAGATGAAATATCACAGCAGTCATCCTGCTGCAAAGCGGATAACTGAGGCCTTGGCATCCTGGGCGGTGAGAAACGTGGTTCCGGTATCCATCATTACTGCAGAGCCAACTATAGACTTGTTTGAGGTACTGTGTCCCCGGTACCAAATACCATCTAGGTTCCATTTCTCTAGGCAGGCGATACCGAAAATGTACACAGACCTCAGAAAAAGACTCACCAGTGTCCTAAAAAATGCAGTTGTACCCAATGTCCACTTAACCACGGACATGTGGACAAGTGGAGCAGGGCAGACTCAGGACTATATGACTGTGACAGCCCACTGGGTAGATGTATTGACTCCCGCCGCAAGAACAGCAGCGGCGGCACCAGTAGCAGCATCTCGCAAACGCCAACTCTTTCCTAGGCAGGCTACGCTTTGTATCACCGCTTTCCAGAATACGCACACAGCTGAAAACCTCTTACGGCAACTGAGGAAGATCATCGCAGAATGGCTTACCCCAATTGGACTCTCCTGTGGATTTGTGGCATCGGACAACGCCAGCAATATTGTGCGTGCATTATATCTCGGCAAATTCCAGCACGTCCCATGTTTTGCACATACCTTGAATTTGGTGGTGCAGAATTATTTAAAAAACGAGAGGGGCGTGCAAGAGATGCTATCGGTGGCCAGAAGAATTGCGGGACACTTTCGGCGTACAGGCACCACGTACAGAAGACTGGAGCAACACCAAAAACGCCTGAACCTGCCCTGCCATCATCTGAAGCAAGAAGTGGTAACGAGGTGGAATTCAACCCTCTATATGCTTCAGAGGTTGGAGGAGCAGCAAAAGGCCATTCAAGCCTATACATCTGGCCACGATATAGGCAAAGGAGGTGGAATGCACCTGTCTCAAGCGCAGTGGAGAATGATTTCAACGTTGTGCAAGGTTCTGCAACCTTTTGAACTTGCCACACGTGAAGTCAGTTCAGACACTGCCAGCCTGAGTCAGGTCATTCCCCTCATCAGGCTTTTGCAGAAGAAGCTGGAGACATTGAAGGAGGAGCTAAGAAAGAGCGATTCCGCTAGGCATGTGGGACTTGTGGATGGAGCCCTTAATTCGCTTAACCAGAATTCACGGGTGGTCAATCTGTTGAAATCAGAGCACTACATTTTGGCCACCGTGCTCGATCCTAGATTTAAAACCTACGTTGTATATCTCTTTCCGGCAGACACAAGTCTGCAGGGGTTCAAAGACCTGCTGGTGAGAAAATTATCAAGTCAAGTGGAACTTGATCGGTCAACAGCTCCTCCTTCACATTCTCCCGCAATTGGGGGTGCGAGGAAAAGGCTCAGAATTCCGAGCCCACCCGCTGGCGGTGATGCAGGGCAGCCTGGAGCGACTGCTGATGCTGACATCTGGTCCGGACTGAAGGACCTGACAACGATTACGGACATGTCGTCTACTGTCACTGCATATGATTCTCTCACCATTGAAAGAATGGTGGAGGATTATATGAGTGACCGCATCCAAGTAGGCACATCAGACAGTCCGTACGTATACTGGCAGGAAAAAGAGGCAATTTGGAGGCCCTTGCACAAACTGGCTTTATTCTACCTAAGTTGCCCTCCCACAAGTGTGTATTCCGAAAGAGTGTTTAGTGCCGCCGCTCACCTTGTCAGCAATCGGCGTACGAGGTTACTTCCAGAAAATGTGGAGAAGATGATGTTCATTAAAATGAATTATAATCAATTCCTCTGTGGAGACATTGACCAGCAGCAATTGCCTCCACAAAGTACACAGGGAGCTGAGATGGTGGATTCCAGTGGGGACAAATTGATAATCTGTGAGGAGGGGGATGTACACGGTGATGAATCGGAGGATGATGATGAGGTGGACATCTTGCCTCTGTAGAGCCAGTTTGTGCAAGGAGAGATTAATTGCTTCTTTTTTGGTGGGGGTCCAAACCAACCCGTCATTTCAGTCACAGTCGTGTGGCAGACCCTGTCACTGAAATGATGGATTGGTTAAAGTGTGCATGTCCTGTTTATACAACATAAGGGTGGGTGGGAGGGCCCAAGGACAATTCCATCTTGCACCTCTTTTTTCTTTAATTTTTCTTTGCGTCATGTGCTGTTTGGGGAGTAGTTTTTTGAAGGGCCAGCCTGCGTGACACTGCAGTGCCACTCCTAGATGGGCCAGGTGTTTGTGTCGGCCACTAGGGTCGCTTAGCTTACTCACACAGCTACCTCATTGCGCCTCTTTTTTTCTTTGCGTCATGTGCTGTTTGGGGAGTAGTTTTTTGAAGGGCCATCCTGCGTGACACTGCAGTGCCACTCCTAGATGGGCCAGGTGTTTGTGTCGGCCACTTGGGTCGCTGAGCTTAGTCACACAGCTACCTCATTGCGCCTCTTTTTTTCTTTGCGTCATGTGCTGTTTGGGGAGTGTTTTTTGGAAGGGCCATCCTGCGTAACACTGCAGTGCCACTCATAGATGGGCCAGGTGTTTGTGTCGGCCACTTGGGTCGCTGAGCTTAGTCATCCAGCGACCTCGGTGCAAATTTTAGGACTAAAAATAATATTGTGAGGTGTGAGGTATTCAGAATAGACTGTAAATAAGTGTAAATTATGGTTATTGAGGTTGATAATACTATGGGATCAAAATGACCCCCAAATTCAATGATTTAAGCTGTTTTTTAGGTTTTTTTGAAAAAAACACCCGAATCCGACAAAAAAAATTCGGTGAGGTTTTGCCAAAACGCGTTCGAACCCAAAACACGGTCGCGGAACCGAATCCAAAACCAAAACACAAAACCCGAAAAATGTCCGGTGCACATCTCTACTATTAAGTGCTTTAAGTGTTTTTTCCTTTTCATTTGAAATTGCAACCCATGTTTGTCTATGTAATGTGTAACTTGTTTCTTTATAACATTTCTGTAACTAAATATTATACTTTTGTAAATAAAGAATTCTTTGTTAGTATATTCCATACATGCCCTAGAACCCAGTCTTGGAGCAGGCTGTTAGTTTCCTAAGGTTATGCTGTAATTGTTTTTGATTGCTAGAAGGGGGAAACCAAACTACTGTAACTCATACCGCCCAACTGTCCCGAATACAGCAGAACAATTCCACTAATCGGACAAAGGGGGTCATTCCGAGTTGTTCGCTCGGTAAAAATCTTCGCATCGCAGCGATTTTCCGCTTAATGCGCATGCGCAATGACCGCACTGCGACTGCGCCAAGTAAATTTGCTATGCAGTTAGGAATTTTACTCACGGCTTTTTCATCGTTCTGGCGATCGTAATGTGATTGACAGGAAATGGGTGTTACTGGGCGGAAACAGGCCGTTTTATGGGCGTGTGGGAAAAAACGCTACCGTTTCCGGAAAAAACGCAGGAGTGGCCGGAGAAACGGGGGAGTGTCTGGGCGAACGCTGGGTGTGTTTGTGACGTCAAACCAGGAACGACAAGCACTGAACTGATCGCAGATGCCGAGTAAGTCTGAAGCTACTCAGAAACTGCTACGAGGTGTGTAATCGCAATATTGCGAATACATCGTTCGCAATTTTAAGATGCTAAGATTCACTCCCAGTAGGCGGCGGCTTAGCATGAGCGAATCTGCTAAAATTCACTTGCGAGCGAACAACTCGGAATGACCCCCACTGTCCCGCTGTCCCACCCGAGGACGGCAGTGTCCCCTGGGTGTGGGGGGGGGGGGCAGATTGGAAGAGGCAGTGATCACCGCTGCTCTGCTCTGCAAAGTAGTCGGTGATCACTGAATACATGCACAAGGCATCAATCAGTGCAGGGAGGGTTAGCCAGGGACTGCCGAGCTGCTCAGGGAGCGCTGGGCACGCCCCCAAAATGATGAAAACGGGGTTGCGGTGGTAGTCCCTGCCCCTATGCCTGATGCCCCACCCACTTTTCAGCCGAGGTCGCACCTCTAGTGTAGTGGGTCCCGTGTCAGCAGTTGGGAGGTATGCTAACTGCATGTAAGTTTTTGTTGCCGAGCCTGTGCAGTTGTGATAGAGGGTTTGGAGACATCCTGATGCTAGCGTGATATGATCTAGGTCAGTGGTTCTCAACCTCGGTCCTCAAGTACCCCCAACAGTTCATGTTTTCCAGGTCACCTAGCAGTTGAACAGGTGCATTCATTACTCGCTGACACATTTAAAAGACCCACAGGTGGAGCAAATTATTTCACTTGCAATCCTGTGAGGAGACCTGGAAAACATGAACTGTTGGGGGTACCTGAGGACCGAGGTTGAGAACCACTGATCTAGGTGATTCAAATTACTACCTCTGACCACAGTCAGGGACACTTACTGGGAGGTCCCTGACATAATAAATGTCATGATACACAGCTCAATCCATCTCTTCCACGTATTGCAGCTATTGTCCTAATAATATCTTCTTTCCAAAAACTAGAGATGTGCACCGGAAATTTTTCGGGTTTTGGTTTTGGATTTGGTTCCGCGGCCGTGTTTTGGATTCAGACGCGTTTTGGCAAAACCTCCCTTAAAATTTTTTGTCGGATTCGGGTGTTTTTTTTTCAAAAACCCCTCAAAAACAGCTTAAATCATAGAATTTGGGGGTAATTTTGATCCTATAGTATTAATAACCTCAATAACCATAATTTCCACCCATTTCCAGTCTATTCTGAACACCTCACAATATTATTTTTAGTCCTAAAATTTGCACCGAGGTCGCTGGATGACTAAGCTAAGCGACACAAGTGGCCGGCACAAACACCTGGCCCATCTAGGAGTGGCACTGCAGTGTCAGACAGGATGGCACTTAAAAAAATTGGCCCCAAACATCACATGATGCAAAGATAAATAAAAAAAAAAAAAGAGGTGCAAGATGGAATTGTCCTTGGGCCCTCCCACCCACCCTTATGTTGTATAAACAGGACATGCACACTTTAACAAACCCATCATTTCAGCGACAGGGTCTGCCACATGACTGTGACTGAAATGACTGGTGGGTTTGGGCCCCCACCAAAAAAAGAAGCAATCAATCTCTCCTTGCTCAAACTGGCTCTACAGAGGCAAGATGTCGACCTCATCATCATCCTCCGATTCCTCACCCCTTTCACTATGTATATCCCCCTCCTCACAGAGTATTAATTCGTCCCCACTGGAATCCACCATCACAGGTCCCTGTGTACTTTCTGGAGGCAATTGCTGGTAAATGTCTCCACGGAGGAATTGATTATAATTCATTTTGATGAACATCATCTACTCCACATTTTGTGGAAGTAACCTCGTACGCCGATCGCTGACAAGGTGACCGGCTGCACTAAACTCTCTTTCGGAGTATACACTGTAGGGGGGGCAACTTAGGTAAAATAAAGCCAGTTTGTGCAAGGGCCTCCAAATTGCCTCTTTTTCCTGCCAGTATACGTACGGACTGTCTGACGTGCCTACTTGGATGCTGTCACTCATATAATCCTCCACCATTCTTTCAATGGTGACAGAATCATATGCAGTGACAGTAGACGACATGTCAGTAATCGTTGGCAGGTCCTTCAGTACAGACCAGATGTCAGTTTTCGCTCCTGACTGCCCTGCATCACCGCCAGCGGGTGGTTTTGGAAATCTGATCCTTTTCCTGGAAGCTCCAGTGGCGGTAGAAAATTAAGGAGGAGCTGTTGGCGGGTCACGTTCCGCTTGACTTGACAAGTGTCTCACCAGCAGGTCTTTGAACATCTGCAGACTTGTGTCTGCCGGAAAGAGAGATACAACGTAGGCTTTAAACCTAGGATCGAACACGGTGGCCAAAATGTAGTGCTCTGATTTCAACAGATTGACCACCCGTGAATCCTGGTTAAGCGAATGAAGGGCTCAATCCAAAAGTCCCACATGCCTAGCGGAATCGCTCCATTTTAGCTCCTCCTTCAATCTCTCAAGCTGCTTCTGCAAAAGCCTGATGAGGGGAATGACCTGACTCAGGCTGGCAGTGTCTGAACTGACTTCACGTGTGGCAAGTTGAAAGGGTTGCAGAACCTTGCACAACGTTGAAATCATTCTCCACTGCGCTTGAGTCAGGTGCATTCCCCCTCCTTTGCCTATATCGTAGGCAGATGTATAGGCTTGAATGGCCTTTTACTGCTCCTCCATCCTCTGAAGAAAATAGAGGGTTGAATTCCACCTCTTTACCATCTCTTGATTTAGCTGATGGCGGGGCAGGTTCAGGAGTGTTTGCTGGTGCTCCAGTCTTCTGTACGCGGTGGCTGAATGCCGAAAGTGGACCGCAATTCTTCGGGCCACCGACAGCATCTCTTGCACGCCCCTGTCATTTTTTTTAAAATTCTGCACCACCAAATTCATTGTATGTGCAAAACATGGGACGTGCTGGAATTTGCCCACATGTAATGCACGCACAATATTGGTGGCGTTGTCCGATGTCACAAATCCCCAGGAGAGTCCAATTGGGGTAAGCCAATCTGCGATGATTTTCCTCAGTTTCCGTAAGAGGTTGTCAGCTGTGTGCCTCTTATGGAAAGCGGTGATACAAAGCGTAGCCTGCCTAGGAATGAGTTGGCGTTTGCGAGATGCTGCTACTGGTGCCGCCGCTGCTGTTGTTGCTGTGGGAGGCAATACATCTACCCAGTTGGCTGTCACAGTCATGTAGTCCTGAGTCTGCCCTGCTCCACTTGTCCACATGTCCGTGGTTAAGTGGACATTGGGTACAACTGCATTTTTTAGGACACTGGTGATTTTTTTTCTGACGTCTGTGTACATTCTTGGTATCTCCTGCCTAGAGAAGTGGAACCTAGATGGTATTTGGTACCGGGGACACACTACCTCAAGAAATTCTCTAATTCCCTGTGAACTAACGGCGGATACCGGACGCACGTCTAACACCAACACAGCTGCCAAGGCCTGAGTTATCCGCTTTGCAACAGGATGACTGCTGTGATATTTCATCTTCCTTGCAAAGGACTGTTGGACAGTCAATTGCTTACTGGAAGTAGTACAAGTGGTCTTCCGACTTCCCCTCTGGGATGATGATCGACTCCCAGCAGCAACAACAGCAGAGCCAGGAGCAGTAGGCGTTACACTCAAGGATCCATCGGAGGAATCCCAGTCAGGAGAGGACTCGTCAGACTTGCCAGTGACATGGCCTGCAGGACTATTGGCTTTCCTGTCTAAGGAGGAAATTGACACTGAGGGAGTTGGTGGTGTGGTTTGCAGGAGCTTGGTTACAAGAGGAAGGGATTTAGTTGTCAGTGGACTGCTTCCGCTGTCACCCAAAGTTTTTGAACTTGTCATTGACTTCTGATGAATGCGCTCCAGGTGACGTATAAGGGAGGATGTTCCTAGGTGGTTAACGTCCTTACCCCTACTTATTACAGCTTGACAAAGGCAACACACGGCTTGACACAAGTTGTCCGCATTTCTGTTGAGATAATTCCACACCGAAGAGCTGATTTTTTTGGTATTTTGACCAGGCATGTCAATGGCCTTATTCATCCCATGGACAACAGGTGTCTCCCCGGGTGCTTGACTTAAACAAACCACCTCTCCATCAGATTCCTCCTTTTCAATTTCCTCCTCAGCGCCAGCAACACCCATATCCTCATCCTGGTGTACTTCAACAGTGACATCTTCAATTTGAATTTCAGGAACTGGACTGTGGGTGCTCCTTCCAGCACTTGCAGGAGGCGTGCAAATGGTGGAAGGAGCCACCTCTTCCCGTCCAGTGTTGGGAAGGTCAGGCATCGCAACCGACACAATTGGACTCTCCTTGGGGATTTGTGATTTAGAAGAATGCACAGTTCTTTGCTGTGCTTTTGCCATCTTAACTCTTTTCATTTTTCTAGCGGGAGGATGAGTGCTTCCATCCTCATGTGAAGCTGAACCACTAGCCATGAACATAGGCCAGGGCCTCAGCCGTTCCTTGCCACTCCGTGTTGTAAATGGAATATTGGCAAGTTTACGCTTCTCCTCAGACGATTTTAATTTTGATTTTTGGGTCATTTTACTGAAGTTTTGTTTTTTGGATTTTACATGCTCTCTACTATGATATTGGGCATCGGCCTTGGCAGACGACGTTGATGGCATTGAATCGTCTCTGCCATGACTAGTGGCAGCAGCTTCAGCACGAGGTAGAAGTGGATCTTGATCTTTCCCTATATTACCCTCCACATTTTTGTTCTCCATTTTTTAATGTGTGGAATTATATGCCAGTAATATATCAATAGCAATGGCCTACTGTACTGTACTACTATATACTGGTGGTCACCACAATGCTGCACTGTACTACTATATACTGGTAACAACAATGCAGCAGATATTGAGCACTGATCGGGATACTAGAAGTGATACAGAGCCGCAATAAAAACAGCAATGACCTACTGTACCGTACTACTATATACTGGTGGTCACCACAATGCTGCACTGTACTACGATATACTGGTCACAACAATGCAGCAGATATTGAGCACTGATCAGGATACTAGAAGTGACACAGAGCAGCAAGAAACAGCAATGGCCTACTATACTATACTACTATACACTGGTGGTCACCACAATGCTGCACTGTACTACTATATACTGGTCACAACAATGCAGCACAGATATGGATACTAGAAGTGACACAGCTGCAAGATACAGCAATGGCCTACTGTACTGTACTACTATATACTGGTGGTCACCACAATGCTGCACTGTACTACTATATACTGGTCATAACAATGCAGCAGATATTGAGAACTGATCAGGATACTAGAAGTGACACAGAGCAGCAAGAAACAGCAATGGCCTACTATACTGTACTACTATATACTGGTGGTCACCACAATTCTGCACTGTACTACTATATACTGGCCACAACAATGCAGCACAGATATGGATACTAGAAGTGACACAGAGCTGCAAGAAACAGCAATGGTCTACTGTACTGTACTACTATATACTGGTGGTCACCACAATGCTGTACTGTACTACTATATACTGGTCACAACAATGCAGCAGATACTGAGCACTGATCAGGATACTAGAAGTGACACAGAGCAGCAAGAAACAGCAATATCCTACTGAACTGTACTACTATATACTGGTGGTCACCACAATGCTGCACTGTACTACTATATACTTGTCACAACTATGCAGCACAGATATGGATACTAGACGTGACACAGAGCTGCAAGATACAGCAATGGCCTACTGTACTGTACTACTATATACTGGTGGTCACCACAATGCTGCATTGTACTACTATATACTGGTCACAACAATGCAGCAGATATTGAGCACTGATCAGGATACTAGAAGTGACACAGAGCAGCAAGAAACAGCAATGTCCTACTGTACTCTACTACTATATACTGGTGGTCACCACAATGCTGCACTGTACTACTATATACTGGTCACAACAATGCAGCACAGATATGGATACTAGAAGTGACACAGAGCTGCAAGAAACAGCAATGGCCTACTGTACCGTACTACTATATACTGGTGGTCACCACAATGCTGCACTATACTACTATATACTGGTCACAACAAAGCAGCAGATATTGAGCACTGATCAGGATACTAGAAGTGACACAGAGCAGCAAGAAACAGCAATGGCCTACTATACTGTACTACTATATTCTGGTGGTCACCACAATGCTGCACTGTACTACTATATACTGGTCACAACAATGCAGCACAGATATGGATACTAGAAGTGACACAGAGCTGCAAGATACAGCAATGGCCTACTGTACTGTACTACTATATACTGGTGGTCACCACAATGCTGCACTGTACTACTATATACTGGTCACAACAATGCAGCAGATATTGAGCACTGATCAGGATACTAGAATTGACACAGAGCAGCAAGAAACAGCAATGTCCTACTGTACTACTATATACTGGTGGTCACCACAATGCTGCACTGTACTACTATATACTGGTCACAACAATGCAGCACAGATATGGATACTAGAAGTGACACAGAGCAGCAAGAAACAGCAATGGCCTACAGTACTG
This sequence comes from Pseudophryne corroboree, assembly GCF_028390025.1. NCBI lineage: Eukaryota > Metazoa > Chordata > Amphibia > Anura > Myobatrachidae > Pseudophryne > Pseudophryne corroboree. Next base: position 925,407,522 of record NC_086447.1, read on the forward strand.
TACTACTATATACTGGTGGTCACCACAATGCTGCACTGTACTACTATATACTGGTCACAACAATGCAGCACAGATATGGATACTAGAAGTGACACAGAGCTGCAAGAAACAGCAATGGCCTACTGTACTACTATATACTGGTGGTCACCACAATGCTGCACTGTACTACTATATACTGGTCACAACAATGCAGCACTGATATGGATACTAGAAGTGACACAGAGCTGCAAGATACAGCAATGGCCTACTGTACTGTACTACTATATACTGGTGGTCACCACAATGCAGCACTGTACTACTATATACTGGTCACAACAATGCAGCAGATATTGAGCACTTATCAGGATACTAGAACTGAGTCTGACACGAAGGTGCAAGATACAGCAATGGCCTACTGTACTGTACTACTATAATATACTGGTGGTCACCACAATGCAGCACACTGAGCACAGATATTGAGCTTTTCAGGCAGAGAATGTAGCCACGTCCTTTCCGCTCAATCGACAATGCACTAGTGAAAATGGCGGCGACGTGCGGGTCTTTATATGGAATCCAATTCTCACGAGAATCCGACAGCGGGATGATGACGTTTTCCCCTGTTCGGGTTTTGCGTCTTAGGCGGGAAGAACCAAGGCTGCCTCGGACCCGTGTAAACCACGTGAAGTTCGGGGGGGGTTCGGATCTCGACGAACTGACCCCGCTCATCTCTACCAAAAATGCACAATTGCATTGTACAAGTGCTCTCCTGTTTTGTCCCATATATTTTATGGAAGTTTCTTACAAATATACTGTTGGCTCAGTATTATGCTGAAATAGCTGTAAACAAAGTCTAACAGAGAAGTAAATGAAAAGAAAAAGCTTTTACACAGTAGTCTGCTTCATCTAACAAGAAAGGACAGCGGTGGTCTCAGAATCACTTACCTCACTACATCTACCACGCAGAGAACGGCGCATACAGATGTTACAGGGGAAAAAATGAAAACTTGTTTCACTACAGCAGTGTGTTTGGCACTGTACCTCTGTCTTCCTGCATTAGTGTGGAAGGAGCTTTTGAGGAGGTATGTAGTCATAATGTCAACGTGCAATATGTTGGCAGTCAAAATGTCAACATGTTAAAAAATGTCGACATTAGGCATTTTTACATTATGAACCAATCAGCAATAGGGTTAGGCTGCCCTTAGGATTAGACAATACTGTCGACATTCACTTTGCAGACATTGATAATGTTGAAATGTTAACCGTGTTGGCACAAAGCCAGAGTTTATTGCGCTGACAGGGAGGAGGGGGTCCAAACGAAGCCTGCACACCAGCCTTCTCCTCTCTCGCAGGCATATTTATCAATATTATTTTTTATAAAATAATGTGAAAAAGGCGTTTTCACACCCTTTTCACATTATTTTAGTATCACCTAAATCAGTGGTGGGGAACCTTTGGCATTCCAGCTGTTGTTAAACTACACACCCCAGCATGCCCTCCTACAGTTTTAGCATGGTAAAATAGCAAAACTCTAGCAGGGCATGCTGGGATGTGTAGTTCAACAACAGCTGGAGTGACAAAGGTTCCCCATCCCTGACCTAAATGTACTTAATTATTAGCAAAATTCACCTCCAAGGCCTTAAATTCACATTGTTTTAGTAACCAGATTGCATTTCCCATACTTGTAATGGGAAATGTGATCTGCTTCAGATTTACTAAATTCCAATTGCATTTTTTTTTTGGGAGGGAGCCCTGTGATAATAATGTTATCTTCAAGTGGTGTTATTAGGGCTTTCCTTCGCTTCTCCTGCTCTAGCTCAGCCTTTCCTGCCTGATGGCAGCGAATGCTGAGCACGAAGACCCCGTCTGTGACCAGTCATGTGTGTCACACCACAGACTGCTGTGACCCTGGTCATCTGATCAGTCAAGTGAGCTGAGATGCCGCAAAGTGGCAGCATCTTTGTACACTTCATTGATCACAGGGGTCACAGCAGGAGCACAGACGACCAGAGCTCACTGACACCCAGAAATGGTGGGTGCAGGTAAGTGTAAGCAGCATGACGCAGGGGGTTTTCGGTAGACGGCTGCAGTGCATGCACAGTTACACTATCGGGGTATTTTTTTGCTGGGCACACTGGGGATAGCCCAGTGCTGCAGAAGCTGGTAGGGATAGCCATTGGTGTGTATCCATCAATGGTCACCATCGATAGTACCATTGATGGATTGCCTCGATGGTGTAAAACCATCTGTAAGGGAACCATCGTTGGTGTAAAACCATCTGTAAGGGAACCGTCGTTGGTGTAAAACCATCTGTAAGGGAACCATCGATGGTTTTATCCACCAATAGTCAACCTTGCATTAAAGTTTAATAAGCTGCGGACCTATCAGAGCCCGGAGGCAGGGCATTGCATGTGTTGAGGGCGGAGCTGAGCTCCGTGTCCCGACAATTGGATAAATAAAATAAAAATTGATAGCTCTGAACCGTCGATGGCGGGAAACCATCTGGTTCTCCCCATCAATGGTAAAAGTATTCAACATTGGTCATAGACCATCGATGATTTCAAATCATCAATGACCGATGGCCATCCATAGCAGTCGGCACATACAAAGGCGGCCATTCATGGTGGACATGGACGGTGTGCCCACAGGACAAATGCGCTGTGTGCGCCGTCTGCATCACCCTAGTTACGGCTCTGCGGATCAGTATTGCAGACCAGGTCTAGGAGTGCGGGTCACTAATGGGGATTGCAGGAGTGGGTCACGTGTTCTGCACTAATTGCGAGATCTCTAATTTACTACGTTCTTCCCTTTTATTTCATATGCAAGTCTGCCATGCTCTATTTCTCCTGTGGGATGGAATCCTCACCGATCACATACTGTAGTCCCAGGCTGCCTAGAGTACACTAATAGCCCACTCTGTGATTGTCTGTTAGTGATGGGGCTTATACTGTATCTCTGCCCGGAATCTCATTACGCCTGAGTCTGTGATAATACATTAATGTGCCGCTATGTTGCTGACTGTGTAGGAACATGCTGACGTTTCCGCATACAGTACGCTGGGATGTTCAACGTTATAGGTGACAAATTGTAATCAAATTCAGTTCTCAGTTCATGAAATGAAGCGCGAACAAACTGTGTGGGAGGTCAGACAGACAATCAAATTAATGACCTTCATTTTTGCGCCTCAGTAGCATCACCCCCATCATTTCTGTTGTTGCCCCTTATACAGTGTATAGCATGTAAACATGGCTGTATTATCCATAAGGCTGACTAGGCTGAAGCCTAGGGGGCCGCAGGGACTAGGGGCCCAACAATTTTGTTTTTGCTGAGGCCGTGTTGCCTGCACCCTAGGGCTCCAATGGTTAAAGGTACTTTGCACCCTGCACCGTGCGGTGTCTGTGTGAGTACTGAATGTGTAAATGATGGCATAAGCTCTGCTTCCCAATGTCAGCTGTAGTGGGGTGAAAGACTGAAGTGCCGGGAGGGGCCCGAAATGCCTGAAAGCCTAGGGGCCCGGCCATGGGTTAATACGGCCCTACATGTCATCATGAAATGGTAGACCACTGACCTACCCGCCGCCACCCTCACTGACCCCTAAAATAACTAGACACTGTACTGTTACAGCGCACAAAGAAGATATTGTAAAGGTTAAGAATCAAGCGGATTGCATCAGCGGCTTTGGTAATGTGTTTATATTTATTGAGAGGGAAAGTACGTAAGTCATTGTTGTGGAAACAGATATACGCACAAATGAAGACATTATGTAATACAGACCACTGGCAGGGACTGCGTGGCATTGAGTAGGTAGTGTAATAACCAGTTTCTCAGTACCAGCTTCTTATTGTACTTCTGGAAAGAGTCAACATCCAGTGTCGCTAGAAATAACTTCTCTGCAGAAATCCTATGGGGTCTTCCCTTCCCCCACTACAGACCTGGTGATTGCTTCTATCCCCCGGCTGTACCTTTTTGTGATACGCAATTGGCACACATGCGCTGTGCTAAAACATTGCCCATCGACACTGCGAATCAGGTCCAAAGGCTGTACTGTACACCTTTATCTCACCGACACTGCGAATCAGGCCCAAAGGCTGTACTGTACACCTTTATCCCATCAACACTACAAATCAGGCCCAAAGGCTGTACTGTAACCTTTATCTCACCGACACTACGAATCAGCCCCAAAGGCTGTACTGTACACCTTTAACCCATCGACACTGCGAATCAGCCCCAAAGGCTGTACTGTACACCTTTATCTCACCGACACTGCGAATCAGGTCCAAAGGCTGTACTGTACACCTTTATCCCATCGACACTGCGAATCAGGCCCAAAGGCTGTACTGTACACCTTTATCCCATCGACACTGTGAATCAGGACCAAAGGCTGTACTGTACACCTTTATCCCACTGACACTGCGAATCAGGCCCAAAGGCTGTACTGTACACCTTTATCCCACAGACACAGCGAATCAGGCCCAAAGGCTGTACTGTACACCTTTATCCCATCGACACTACAAATCAGGCCCAAAGGCTGTACTGTACACCTTTATCTCACCGACACTGCGAATCAGGTCCAAAGGCTGTACTGTACACCTTTATCCCATCGACACTGTGAATCAGATCCAAAGGCTGTACTGTACACCTTTATCCCATCGACACTACAAATCAGGCCCAAAGGCTGTACTGTACACCTTTACCCCATCGACACTACGAATCAGGCCCAAAGGCTGTACTGTACATCTTTATCCCATCGACACTACGAATCAGACCCAAAGGCTGTACTGTACACCTTTACCCCATCGACACTACGAATCAGGCCCAAAGGCTGTACTGTACACCTTTATCCCATCGACATTGCGAATCAGGCCCAAGGGCTGTACTGTACACCTTTATCCCATCGACACTACAAATCAGGCCCAAAGGCTGTACTGTACACCTTTATACCATCGACACTGCGAATCAGGACCAAGGGCTGTACTGTACACCTTTATACCATCGACACTACAAATCAGGCCCAAAGGCTGTACTGTAAACCTTTATACCATCGACACTGTGAATCAGGTCCAAAGGCTGTACTGTACACCTTTACCCCACCGACACTGTGAATCAGGCCCAAAGGCTGTACTGTACACCTTTATCCCATCGACACTGCGAATCAGGCCCAAAGGCTGTACTGTACACCTTTATCTCACAGGCACGGCGAATCAGGTCCAAAGGCTGTACTGTACACCTTTATCCCATCGACACTGCGAATCAGATCCAAAGGCTGTACTGTACACCTTTATCCCATCGACACTACGAATCAGGCCCAAAGGCTGTACTGTACATTTTATCCCATCGACACTGCGAATCAGGCCTAAGAGCTGTACTGTACACCTTTATCCCATTGACACTGCGAATCAGGCCCAAAGGCTGTACTTTAACCTTTATCTCAAAGACACTGCGAATCAGGTCCAAAGGCTGTACTGTACACCTTTATCCCATCGACACTGCGAATCAGGGCCAAAGGCTGTACTGTACACCTTTAGCCCATCGACACTGTGAATCAGTCCCAAAGGCTGTACTGTACATTTTACCCCATCGACACTGCGAATCAGGCACAAGGGCTGTACTGTACACCTTTATCCCATTGACACTGCGAATCAGGCCCAAAGGCTGTACTGTACACCTTTATCCCACCGACACTGCGAAACAGGCTCAAAGGCTGTACTGTACACCTTTATCCCATTGACACTGCGAATCAGGCCCAAAGGCTGTACTGTACACCTTTATCCCATCGACACTGCGAATCAGGCCCAAGGGCTGTACTGTACACCTTTATCCCATCGACACTGCAAATCAGGCCCAAAGGCTGTACTGTACACCTTTATCCCACCGACACTGCGAAACAGGCTCAAAGGCTGTACTGTACACCTTTATCCCATCGACACTGCCAATCGGACCAAAGGCTGTACTGTACACCTTTATCCAATCGACACTGCGAATCAGGCTCAAAGGCTGTACTGTACACCTTTATCCCATCAACACTGTGAATCGGGCCCAAAGTCTGTACTGTACACCTTTATCCCATTGACACTGCTAATCAGGCATAAAGGCTGTACTGTACACCTTTATCCCATCGACACTACGAATCAGGCCCAAAGGCTGTACTGTAACTTTTATCTCACAGACACTGCGAATCAGGTCCAAAGGCTGTACTGTACACCTTTACCCCATCGACACTACGAATCAGGCCCAAAGGCTGTACTGTACACCTTTATCCCATCGACACTGCGAATCAGGCCCAATGGCTGTACTGTACACCTTTATCCCATCGACACTACAAATCAGGCCCAAAGGCTGTACTGTACACCTTTATACCATCGACACTGCGAATCAGGCCCAAGGGCTGTACTGTACACCTTTATCCCATCGACACTACAAATCAGGCCCAAAGGCTGTACTGTACACCTTTATACCATCGACACTGTGAATCAGGTCCAAAGGCTGTACTGTACACCTTTACCCCACCGACACTGTGAATCAGGCCCAAAGGCTGTACTGTACACCTTTATCCCATCGACACTGTGAATCAGTCCCAGAGGCTGTACTGTACATTTTATCCCATCAACACTGCGAATCAGGCCCAAGGGCTGTACTGTACACCTTTATCCCATTGACACTGCGAATCAGGCCCAAAGGCTGTACTGTACACCTTTATCCCACCGACACTGCAAACAGGCTCAAAGGCTGTACTGTACACCTTTATCCCATTGACACTGCGAATCAGGCCCAAAGGCTGTACTGTACACCTTTATCCCACCGACACTGCGAAACAGGCTCAAAGGCTGTACTGTACACCTTTATCCCATCGACACTGCAAATCAGGCCCAAAGGCTGTACTGTACACCTTTATCCCACCGACACTGCAAAACAGGCTCAAAGGCTGTACTGTACACCTTTATCCCATCGACACTGCCAATCGGACCAAAGGCTGTACTGTACACCTTTATCCAATCGACACTGCGAATCAGGCTCAAAGGCTGTACTGTACACCTTTATCCCATCGACACTGTGAATCGGGCCCAAAGTCTGTACTGTACACCTTTATCCTATCGACACTGCTAATCAGGCGTAAAGGCTGTACTGTACACCTTTATCCCATCGACACTACGAATCAGGCCCAAAGGCTGTACTGTAACTTTTATCTCACAGACACTGCGAATCAGGTCCAAAGGCTGTACTGTACACCTTTATCCCATCGACACTGTGAATCAGGCCCAAAGGCTGTACTGTACATTTTATCCCATCGACACTGCGAATCAGGCCCAAGGGCTGTACTGTACACCTTTATCCCACCGACACTGCGAAACAGGCTCAAAGGCTGTACTGTACACCTTTATCCCATCGACACTGCCAATCAGGACCAAAGGCTGTACTGTACACCTTTATCCCATCGACACTGCCAATCAGGACCAAAGGCTGTACTGTACACCTTTATCCCATCAACACTGCGATTCAGGCCCAAAGGCTGTACTGTACACCTTTATCCCATTGACACTGCGATCCAGGCCCAAAGGCTGTACTGTACACCTTTATCTCACAGACACTGCGAATCAGGTCCAAAGGCTGTACTGTACACCTTTATCACATCGACAGTGTGAATCAGACCCAAAGGCTGTACTGTACATTTTATTCCATCGGCACTGCGAATCAGGTCCAAAGGCCGTACTGTACACCTTTATCCCATTGACACTGCGAATCAGGCCCAAAAGTTGTACTGTACACCTTTATCCCATCGACACTGCGAAACAGGCTCAAGGCTGTACTGTACACCTTTATCCCATTGACACAGCCAATCAGGCCCAAAGGCTGTACTGTACACCTTGATCCCATTAACACTGCGAATCAGGCCCAAAAGTTGTACTGTACACCTTTATCCCACCGACACTGCGAAACAGGCTCAAAGGCTGTACTGTACACCTTTATCCCATCGACACTGCCAATCAGGACCAAAGGCTGTACTGTACACCTTTATCCAATCGACACTGCGAATCAGGCCCAAAGTCTGTACTGTACACTTTTATCCCACCGACACTGCGATTCAGGCCCAAAGGCTGTACTGTACACCTTTATCCCATTGACACTGAGAATCAGGCCCAAAGGCTGTACTGTACACCTTTATCTCACAGACACCTCGAATCAGGTCCAAAGGCTGTACTGTACACCTTTATCCCATCGACAGTGTGAATCAGGCCCAAAGGCTGTACTGTACATTTAAGTTGTACTGTACACCTTTATCCCACCGACACTGCGAAACAGGCTCAAGGCTGTACTGTACACCTTTATCCCATTGACACTGCGAATCAGGCCCAAAAGTTGTACTGTACACCTTTATCCCACCGACACTGCGAAACAGGCTCAAGGCTGTACTGTACACCTTTATCCCATTGACACAGCCAATCAGGCTGTCAAAGTCGAAAAATATTCCAGTACATACACCACGTACTAACCACACCCACATGCCCACTGCGCGTGCACTTGTTCCGCCGTGCGTGCACATATCCGCAATTTGCGTATGATCGCTCCCGCGATCCTGCTCGTGGTATGGGTATTTACGGCGGAGTTTGTGAGCGCATAGAGGGTTATCAAAACATTACATATTTAATCCAAATAGTGCACATTGTACACATAGCTCCCCTGCACCACATCAGCAAGTATCAACAGTTTAAATGATTCCAGGACTAAGGGATTCACCTTTGCATGATATGAAGGGACAGACTAAGGTTATAGGGTGATGTCTAGTATCCAGCTGTAGGGTATTTTAAGGGTAACATTCCGCTGTTGGTTAGAGGAAGATCGCATGTTCCTGAGTATAGTTATGTGCAGAAGTAGAATATAGATATAAACTGTATTTACTGTATATTATGTATGCGGCGGGAATCCAGAGGAGACCACCCACAAGAGCAGTTGAGAAAGACATCGCCCACCTTTTCAAATCAACCTATGACCTCTCCTGTAATGTAGAGATGCATCTCTGTGTCCAATGGACAAAGGGATTACAGTATCCATTGTATTGTTTATGGAAGTAGTTTATAAAAAGCCTGTTGCTGCCTGGCCGGTCGGAAGACTCTGAACGCTATCTACCTGATGAGCGGAGGGCTGGTCCAGGTTGCGCAAGCGAACATTCTCACGTATGTACATTGACTGTAGCCATTTTACTCTGTTGTATTTTGTAGTGCATAAATAGTATTGTTATCCCCTTCCAGATATATACGCTGAGGTGTCGGAGCCCAGTGTTTAACTACAAATCGGTGTTGTGTCCTCTTTTCCCTGCTAGGGTTTAAAGCGTATTACATTACCTAACTGTATAAGGTTTAAGAGTGCATTGATAAGGTGTGTACGCACTGCGGGTACTTTATACCGTCAGCGCTGAGTAAGGTTTAAGGTGTAACATCATTGCATTGCATTACTAATAAGGTTTAAAGTTTATCAAGAGTGTGTGCGCGCGCTGTGTGTACTTTGTACCCCCAGCGCGTCGTTTGTACGCTAAGTCTGTACTAGGTACGGGACTCTGTACGCAAATAGCGTACAAAGTGCGTAGCGTGTGTCTTAAGTCTAGCGGCCGCAGCGGCTCCATGGTAAAAGTGTATTTAGAGGTATAGCTTTATGGTTTAAGATAATATCAACATTATCAATTGGGGGCATCGTCCGGTTTTTCCTCATACCCACAACCTAGCAGGTTAAAGCAGACTTTATCTATCAGCAAAGGGCAGACAGGTATCCCACGTAAGCCTTCTCCTGGTTGGTGGATACACTGGTAAACCCTATCTCATTGCTGATAAGATGGCGTCTGCTCTGCATGGTTTGCAGGGATGCTGGTGGGATCCGTAAGGTAAATACGCAAAGCTATTTTAAAAGTCTGTGAATTTCTGTTTGGCGCCAAATGCGCACACAACACAAGCGTACACCTGTACTTTGTACTTTGCATATCTACTCGCATTGTTGCCATAAGTATTGATTATTAGATTTATTTTGACCTGTGCTGAGAAATTTGTTGCTATTTAGCTAAAACATAGAATAAATATCAAGGAAGTAAACGTAAAACACAAATACAGTCTGGCCTAGTTAAACAGGTTTATACAGAAAGAAACTGTGTTGTGTTAAGTAAACGATTATAGGTAATATCGCTTACATTTATAGAAGTGTGGGATTTGTACTATTGCGGACGTACGGTTTTTGTACACGTGTCTCGGACAAAGTACGGGACTGCGTACGCAATGTGAAGACATACGCACGGTCGCGTGTTTACGCAACGTGCGTAAGGGTACGACCGCTAAGTACAAATTACACAATAGCATTGTTTAGTTTAGGCGCGAGACGGTAGCCACGCGATAATAGCACAAATTGCTCAGTTTCCAAGATTTAGTTTAAATAAAACCTTTTTTACTGTATTACCTCTAGTACTAAGGCTGTTTATCTGAATGAAATTAAATTTTCTGTACAGAAAATCCAAAGTGTATTTGAGTGAACGAACGTGAGTGTGCAAACATAATAAAGGTTTTGTGGACCCAGTGAATTCGGGATCCCGTAGGAGACCACACCAGGTGAGTGGAGACTTGGTGGCGTGAGAATAGCTAGCTCACGTTAATATAAATTGAAGTACAAAGGAGCAAGGTAGCAGATACCGCAGGCCAGAAGGTCAGCGAAGGTTTAGAGTACCGCAGACCAAAGGTCAGCGAGGTTTTTGTTTAGAGTACCGCAGCCCAGGGGGTTAGCGAAGATACCCATTTAGTTTTTGATTGATACGCTCCGGCTGAGGTTTCGCAGCCTGAAAAATCGATTCTATTGGTCGTACGGCGGATAAGTAACAGATACCTATACGCTGTGCGATTGGACCGCGCGTTCGTGGGTGCAATACTTAGCGCAACATGATACCCTTTTTACGAGCTTTGCGTAAAATCGCGGGATCATTAGCGCTGGATATAGCATACGCAAGCGTGATTTGTGTATAATAAAGGTTAAGGGAGGTTTCGCTGGTCACTCAGGAAATCTCCAACAACCAATATTTACTGGAAAGGGTAAGTGACTCCCAGATACTTCCAGTAAATAGAGGTTACATAGGGGCCCTAGGTTGGGTACGTACCTTCGCTAACGACAGTGTTTGGTAGTATTGGCCAACGTGGGCGGTGAGTGGGTGAAAGCACTCGGAGAACTTTCACCGTTGCCTTATATTGAGTATTTTGTTTTTTTTGTAGGATTAGCTGGGACGGCAATACATGCAAAATATGGGGGCCAGTTGCTCAAGTAAGGGAGGTTCAACCAGGGTTCAGGTTGACATTCCGCGGCCCAGGGGGTCAGCGAGGTTCATAGTGTGTGAGAAGCATGGACCACACGCAGAAATTTTGTGCAATGAATGGGAACGCATGACTGCGGAATATAGGGAACCATTCCCTAAGGTAGGCAGTTTTGAACCAGAGGTATTGCAGAATTTAAGGGTTAGGATATGTCTGATAAAATCCCGAAAGCAAAGGGTCAGACACACAAACTGTTTAAATTTATGGCAGCAAGAGGGCGATATGAGAGGGAACTAGCTCACGCAGCAGGTTCCAAACCTAGCAGGAAAATGATGGCAACCGCACCACCACCACCGTATATTGTAGGGGAGAAAGTGGCTACAGACAATGGCATACTGGTATCTGATAAAAGTATAGTTGATAAATGTACTAATGCTAATCCGTGCAAGTTGTATCCCATTTTAAACTTCCCTCAGGACTGCGAGCAAGAAGATGAGCCCAGCACGATATCGGCACTCTCTCTAGCAGCCACCATACAGAACACTCAGGTGGGCACGGCCCAACCAGTAAGATCAGTAGTAAAGGCCCCTAGTGGAGGGATAGGTGAGGTTGTGTCCACAGGTAAGTACGGTACCATACATTATGCAGAGACAATAGCACCTCAGATTGTGGAGTCAACTCAGAATGATGTAATTGAATTGAATCCTGTCAGAGTGATCGCAGTCCCCAATGGGAAGACTGATGCTCAGGGAGTCACTCCCATCAGGAACATTGCTATGCATTGTCCTTGGTCCCGGACAGAATTGAGGACAATTATGTCTGAATTTCCCGATCCCAGAAAGGATCTAGTCGCATGCCAGAGGTTTATTAAAGAATTAGGTAATGCCACCGAACCCACAAACAAAGATTGGCGAACAGTGCTACGGGCATGTTTACCCTCCAATATTTACCCCGTGAAATTCATTACTGATTGTAAATTAGACGCAGAAGTACCTCTTACTGATGAATACACTCAGGAGAATGTACGACAGATCAATCTGCAATTAGGGGTATATTTCCCTACTGTTGTCAAATGGAATAAAATCTTTTCCATAAGACAAAAAGAAGGTGAAACGGCATCTGAATATTTCCACCAAGCACTGCAGGAAATGGCTAGATACACTGGGGTCGAGGACATTAAGGAAAATGTACATCACAGGGAGGTAGCTGTGTCAGTATTAATGGACGGGTTAAAAGAAACGTCGAGAACAAGGGTACAAACCTCTCTACCTAACTGGAGAGGTATCTCGGTGGCTGCATTAAGAGAGTCCGCTATTGAGCACGATCGAAACATCATTAAGCACAGAGAGTCACAGCGGGATAAGCTGATGACAGTAAGTATAAATGCCCTTACAACGAAGCCGCATCAGCCAAAACCCCAGACCCCTGATGGTAAGTTACGTGTAGTGGTATGCTATAACTGTAAGAAGGAAGGACATTATGCACGGAATTGTAGGTATAAGGACACACATAAGGTATACCGACCCCCTAGACCAGGATATGAACCACATTATGATACACGTAATTGGGATCAGGGATCACATAGGAAAAATTATGAGCCACACGCAGGGGAAACAAGGAGGTATCCACCTAGGAGGGACTGGCAGGTCTCCGAAAATTCTCAGTTACCCCCTTCACATATTGTAGCTGCCAGCGCGCTGCGGGAGGGTCACAATATACAATAGGGGTTGGGCCACACCTGTAGTCTGCAGCCAGTGAAGTTGATTGCTAGCTTTGGTAGTAAACCCGAGGTCACAGTTGATGTAGCTGGTAGATCATTACCTTTTCTTGTAGATACAGGGGCGGCCAGGTCAGTGTTAAATTCGACGGTAGGTATGAAAACCACGGGTAAAACAATTTCAGCAATGGGAGTAACAGGAAGAGTGCAACACTACCCTTAAGTAGACCAGCGGAGATTACAATAGGGCCTTTGCAGACCAAGCATTCCTTTTTGCTGGCTGCATCGGCTCCGACTAATCTACTTGGGAGAGATTTATTGTGTAAAATGAGGTGTGTCATATATTGTACTCCTGAGGGTGTCTTCTTGGATATACCCAAGAATCACGTTCAGGAAGTGCAGGATATGTTAGACACCCCACAAAGGTTAATGACACACTCTGCTGTTATAGACAAGTGTCCATCCAAGGTAGAGGAAATGATTTCCCAGATACCAGAATCCCTCTGGACCAAAGATGGACAAGACACTGGATTGATGGCGAATGTAGCTCCTGTAGTAGTGCAAGCAAAAGATGGTAGGATAGCTCCAAAAATCCCTCAGTATCCTCTGAAGCCAGAGGTAGAATTAGGAGTGTACCCAGTCATAGAACGCTTGCTACAACAGGGCATCCTAGTCAGGACGTCCAGCACTGCCAATAGTCCCATCTTCCCTGTGAAAAAGAGTGGGGGGAGGGGTTACAGACTAGTGCAGGACCTAAAGGGGATAAACAAGATAGTTGAGAGCCAATTCCCTGTAGTGCCAAATCCAGCTGTCATCCTCATGCAAATTCCCCCTACTGCTAAATTTTTCACTGTCATTGACCTCTGTTCTGCTTTCTTTTCTGTCCCTCTGCACCCTGACAGCCAATACCTGTTTGCATTTACATACAGGGGAGTACAGTATGTACTCGGCTACCCCAAGGTTTCATTGACAGCCCAAGTATTTTCTCCCAGGCTTTGCATGACTGTTTACAATCCTTTCAACCTGAGAGCGGATCAGTATTAATACAGTATGTAGATGACTTACTGCTGTATTCTGATTCACTCGAATCGTCCTTGAAAGACACGAAACAGCTTCTGTTTCACCTTTCTAATACGGGACACAAGGTTTCAAAGGATAAGTTGCAGTTGTGCCAGACCAAGGTAAAATATTTGGGACATTGCTTGACACAAGGACTTAGACACCTCACTGCTGATAGAATACAGGCGATTCACGACATGACTCTGCCACAAACCCAGCAACAGATCCGCACTTTTCTTGGAATGTGTGGGTACTGCCGAAACTGGATCCCAGGGTTCTCCATACTGGCTTTACCTTTGCAAGAAATGGTCTCCACGAACAAACCAGATCGGATCTCTCACACAGATGAGTCCGAACTGGCATTTGAGAGACTTAAATAGTGCCTATCACAGGCACCTGCATTAGGCATGCCAGATTATGGGAAACCCTTTGAATTGTACGGTACGGAAAGTGCTGGGTGTGCGGCAGGTGTCCTAACCCAGAGACATGGTGATGCCAGCAGGCCGGTAGCTTACTACAGGGCACAGTTGGACACCGTAGCGCGGTCTCTCCCCACATGCTTGCGAAGTGTTGCAGCGATAGCCTTGCTAGTGAGTAAAAGCAAAGACGTAGTGTTAGGACACAACCTGACCATCCATACACCTCATGCAGTGTCAGCCTTACTGAACTCTGCCCAAACCAGACATGTCTCATCTGCACGGTTTACAAGGTCGGAATTAGCACTAATGGCCCCTGTAAACATCACCATAAAGAGATGCAGCGCACTAAATCCTGCAACTTATCTGCCAGGTGTGCCTGGACAGGCACAAAGGGTGGAGGATGAGAATGATGGTGAAGGAGGATTTAGTACAGACACTGACACACATGATTGTATGGAATATCTGAACCAGACTTTCACTGCAAGACCTGACATTAGTGACAACCCACTGGAAGGCGTAGATTTTAATTTTTACACTGACGGTAGTTGCCACAGACAGACGGACTCGGGAGACTGTGTACTGGATACGCAGTCATAGATGACAGAGGTATCATAGAAGCTGAGCCCCTGGGCCCACCACACTCAGCACAAGTTGCTGAGCTGGTCGCCCTAACCAGAGCGTGTGAATTGGCCAAGGGAAAGTCAGCCAATATATATACAGATTCTAGGTATGCCTTTGGAGTAGTGCATGATTTCGGGGCCCTATGGCGCCTCAGAAATTTCATGACGGCAGCTGGCACACCTGTAGCGCATGCATCCCACATAAAAAGGCTTCTAACAGCGATACAAGAACCAGACAGAGTGGCTGTTATCAAGTGCAAAGCCCACACTTACAGTCAAGACCCAGTGTCACTTGGTACAGCCGGGCAGACGAAGCTGCTAAATCAGCAGCCAGCACCCCCATACAAACAGATATCACATCACTGATGATATTCAACACCGTCAACACACAAAAATTAAGTGAAATGCAAAATTTGTGTTCCCCACAGGAAAAGGCAGTCTGGAGGTCAAGGGGTATGGCCAGGAGTCCTCAGGACTCTGGACAGATGGACAGGGTAAGCCAGTGGCCCCCAGAGCATATCTTCCAAATTTAGCTGAGGCGGCACACGGTCTGACTCATCTGGGTATAGAGGGTATGTGTAAGCTGGTGAGAGCCTACTGGTGTGCGCCAGGATTCTCTTCTCATGTGGGTAAGAGAGCAATGACATGTCTTATTTGCTTGAGGAAGAATATTGGAAAGTCAATACCAACAGAACCATCCCATATCCCGCCGACAGACGGCCCTTTTCAGGTATTACAGATTGATTTCATACAGTTACCACCCTGCAGAAATTTAAAATATGTGTTAGTCTGTATTGATGTGTTTTCCAATTGGGTAGAAGCATTCCCTGCTGCCACAAATACTGCTACGTTCACTGCAAAGAAAATTGTGCAGGAATTTGTGTGTAGATATGGTATCCCTAGGATAATTGAAAGCGATAGGGGTACCCATTTTACAGGTGAAGTCTTTCAGGTTATGTGCAAACTGATGGGAATTAATAGCAAGCTGCACACTCCGTACCGCCCACAGGTGAGTGCGAAGGTGGAGAGAGTAAACAGCACTATTAAGAACAAGTTGAGCAAAGTGATGGCTGAAACTGGATTGTTGTGGCCAGAAGCTTTGCCACTAGTATTGTACAGCATCAGAACCACTCCCAGGTCCCCACTTAACATATCACCCTTTGAGATTCTTTTTGGTCGACAACCCCATGTAATGATAGACCCCCAGGATGATTTGAAATGCAATAACGAAGTGACTGTAAAATATTTGGTTAAGATGAGCCAGCAGCTGAGGAATCAAAACAGAAATCTAAAGCAGGTGATTCCTGACCTACCGAACAGTAATTGTCATGACATTGAACCTGGGGATTATGTAATGATTCGAATTTTTCTACGCTCAGGTTGCCTCATTGACAGGTGGGAAGGACCATACCAAGTCTTACTAACCAGCACGACAGCATTAAAGGTTGCCGAAAGAGAGCCTTGGGTCCACTCGTCCCACTGTAAGAAGGTCGCTGACCCAGAGAGAACACGTGACAAAGAGCAGAGTGTAGAGAACATCGTATCACTGGAGTGTCTGTTCCGGGAAGGTTGAGAGGCAGGACTGTTGTCACGGCACCTGAGCGCGGAGAACAACAAGACCAAGAGGTGGTTGTCGCACCAGTTTTTCTTTTTTATTATTTTCTCCATCTCCCTCTACCCTCCTTCTCTCCTTCCCTTTTCCTCCCCCTTCTTGTTTCCTTTCTCTTCCCTTAACAAGATGGACTTACCCCAAGAGACTGCGTTCCGGGTTTTCCTGTTAACCCTGTTGTTGACCAGAACAGTCTGTTTCGGTGAGAGTACCAGAGAGGTCGAGAAAGGATCTGGAATGGGTTCTGATGGCGAGGACGGATTTGTAGAATTCCAAGAGCAACACATCACTCGAGCAAAGGCGAGTATCAGAAAATGATCTGGTAGTCAGGGAACTAGGAGGCACTGTGAAGGGTTATTGGCTGAGGAAAATTGCATTTGTAAAAATTGTGAGAACATAGTTGAGGATGGGTGCATCCAGAGATGTCAGTCCAGCCTTAATATCAACATGGACCGTCATCCATTGAGTGATTACCACTCACTAGTGGGTAAGGTCTTAAACCAGACAGGATGCTGGGTGTATTCACAAGTACCTTAAGGTCAGAGCAAGTCAGGATTAGTACCGTACCCTTTAGCAATAGATGAGGTACTCGAATTACGGGGTGGGAGACCGGTGGACAAGAAATTTAATATTTCTAGGCCCCCTAGTTTGAAGCTCCACCAGTATCATGTAGATAGATCCTTAGTTTGTTTCAACATTTCCAATTTCCGAAAACCAGGAAATTGGGAGGTGACATGGAATAATCAAACCATGGCATTTTCGCACAGAGCTGATAGGATACCCATAGACTCTGAACTTATACGCCAAATAGCCAACAGTGGAAGGTATTTTCGGTATAGGTATACTCAAGGAAGCAAGACCATGCGGGTTGGAGAAGTATCACCAGGGTACTGTGCGCATATCATACAGCCTGATACTTGTACTGAACAGATGAGAGAACTAGGTATTGGGTTTTTCACTTGGAAAGTTTGTAATATGGTAATGTCATATTCTGTCCCATATGTTCTCCCCGATGATGCCTATTTCAAATGTGGGAGGAAGGCGTATAAGTGGCTTGCCCCAAACTCAGAGGGATTGTGTTACATTGGAAGAGTGTTGCCGGAGGTCATGACCATAACCCATGATAAGATGAAAGACGTTCACCGCAGTGCTCAGGCTCCTTATACTCATACTCACTATGAACACATCGTTAAGAGACACCTCATAGATAGGACAGAGCACGTAGCCTCTGATTTGATCCACGAATCTACCGGGATTCAATTCCATCTCGCATTAGACATCACCCGTACTGCCAGAGGAATTATAAATTATAGGTATATCCATGCGCTAGCGAACTTGATAGATAATATCACTGAGATGTATGACGACACCTTCAGGTATACGGGTAGGGAGTTGCAAGCTTACAAAACGGAACTGATCCAGCACAGTATGGTCCTTAATTATATCACAGCCGTGAAGGGTGGGTACTGTGTCACTTTGGCAACTCAATATGGTGTGAAGTGCTGCATGTATATTACAAACAGCACTGATGACCCAACCGAGATCATCGATCAAAAGATGGACGATATCTTGCAGTTGAAGTGGGAGTTCCGAAGGAGACACAACCTTACCCTGACTGCTGTAAGTAATGAACTGACCGGCTGGGTCTCATGGTTGAACCCACGCAATTGGTTCTCAGGTTTAGGAGAATGGGCTCAAAATGTTATTATGAGTGTGGGAAAGTTTCTCCTTTGTATCCTGGGAGTCATCATAATTATTGGCTTGATATTTAGGTGTGTTCGAATTCTAACGCGGCGCAAGCACGGCACAAAATTGATGAGTCTAAGGAGCGGGGGCATTGTTACAGCAGCAGATTTAATTTATGACCCATCCATAGAGACAGTGTTATGATAAGGATTGCAAATGAATTCCATGGCCCATTTCTTTCACCCGTTTTTCCTTTGTCTCCCCCTTGGCCCAGATACACCGATCCGGAAAAGACATCGACTACAACCAAGAATGATTACGAAAATGTTATGTGAATGTATTTTAGATATGTGTCTTATCTTCATCTCTACAACTTTCAGTTAGTGACACACATAGTCGACAGGTGTTATCCACATATATTAGCACTCACATATGTTCCCCCTCCATGTATCATCAACTAAATGTGCACCCCATTTGTTGGAACAAGAAGCCGAAAAGAGCTCTGTAGTGTTTGTTGGCCCAAAAAAAGGAGAGAAGAAAGGGTTTGGAATGCCCTAAAGTGGTGCACGTAATCTTGTACTAAAATATAACTTTTATTATCATATATAATAAAACCAGCGAATATTTAAGAAGAAAGGTAGAGTAGTGTAAGTAAGAAAGAAATCGTGATTAAAATTAAAAAAGCTGCACACTAGATGTCATCCGTATAATTCCTAAATTTTTGATATTAGAACAATGAAGAGTGTCCTGGGAGTATAAACTCCTAGAATGAGTGTCTCTATTTTTCTAGTCCCTTTCGGGATATGTAGTATGAGACCGTTGGGGAAACAGGACTCCTATTTTTCGATATATATTAGTGGTGAGATGGTAATAATGCTCTAATGATTTGCTATATTAAATAATAAACAAACTATTCTCCCAATAAAGTGTGTTGTGTTTTGATTGTATCACTGGTATAGTAACAGAATATTTACTGGGCTTCAGTTGTATCACAGAAGCATCTGTATGTTTTCATAAGTTCCTTTAATATTGTTACATCCACTATGAGTGAGTCATATAATGATACAATTGTAACACATGTGAGAGAAGCAGCAGGTGTCTGATTCTCTAACAGCCTTTGAATTTTCGGCTGTTTGAACCTGATAGTCTTATCTTGATTTTATTGTGACACAGAGATAAACTTATTTGCAGCTAACGTCGCTGCTTCTCATTATAGTTCCCCCGTCACAGTATTGGTTAGTGATTGATATTCACAGTGTTCATTGTTTGACACTTACCCCTCAGGATCACTGTAATCATTAAACTGTTAAACTGTAATCGCTCCTAAATCGTTCATAGAGGAGCAAGTGAGACAAAGATGGAACAGGTTTATTGGGTAGCAATTAAGCAATCAAGCAATCATTAAGAGTGTGAACCATGTCACTGATGTCCCCATATGTATGCAGTCCTTTACACAGTACTTTATAGTATATATGTACTGTTTATATCGGGACTAAGTACTGCATTTATAAGGACAAGAATAATACACATTTAATGCATATCATTAATTATGCTATGTGATTTGCCATGTATACAGTCGAGTCAAACATATAGTTTTCCAATTAGGCTGTTTCCTATTCAAGGAGCATTTGATATATAGTTCACTATGCACACTGAACTTCACGCTGCACACTGGAGACAAGTATCTAATCAAGCTGTAGCCTAATAGACTGTTTCCTATTTCCCCACTAGCGTGGACAGACACTCTTCATATAATTGTATCCTTCCTAATCTATCATGATACGGTGACTATCTGAGGTGCGCAGCTAGCCTGACGCACGCTTCGCTGTTTGCTTCATCAGAGGCCCACTTACAGACCCTTAATACGGGATAAGAAGGATTTAATGTATACTTCGCAATACCTCGAAGCTTATCTAGAACATATGCGGCACGATGATACATGCCACTCAGACATGGATTCATACATACATACTTTTACTATCCCAGTAGGTCATACATTTCCCACCTACACCGCTCCTCCTACCATCCAATCATCTGTAGATATTGTATTGTATATTTTTCTGTTTAATGTTTAGATAGTGGCAGTTATTGTTGACTGCCAAAGGGTGGACTGTCAAATTCGAAAAATATTCCAGTACATACACCACGTACTAACCACACACACATGCCCGCTGCGCGCGCACTTGTTCCGCCGTGCGTGCACATATCCGCAATTTGCGTATGATCGCTCCCGCGATTCTGTGCGTGGTATGGGTATTTACGGCGGAGTTTGTGAGCGCAAAGAGGGTTATCAAAACATTACATATTTAATCCAAATAGTGCACATTGTACACATAGCTCCCCTGCACCACATCAGCAAGTATCAACAGTTTAAATGATTCCAGGACTAAGGGATTCACCTTTGCATGATAGGAAGGGACAGACTAAGGTTATAGGGTGATGTCTAGTATCCAGCTGTAGGGTATTTTAAGGGTAACATTCCGGTGTTGGGTAGAGGAAGATCGCATGTTCCGGCGTATAGTTATGTGCAGAAGTAGAATATAGATATAAACTGTATTTACTGTATATTATGTATGCGGCGGGAATCCAGAGGAGACCACCCACAAGAGCAGTTGAGAAAGACATCGCCCACCTTTTCAAATCAACCTATGACCTCTCCTGTAATGTAGAGATGCATCTCTGTGTCCAATGGACAAAGGGATTACAGTATCCATTGTATTGTTTATGGAAGTAGTGTATAAAAAGCCTGTTGCTACCTGGCCGGTCGGTAGACTCTGAATGCTATCTACCTGATGAGCGGAGGACTGGTCCAGGTTGCGCAAGCGAACATTCTCACGTATGTACATTGACTGTAGCCATTTTACTCTGTTGTATTTTGTAGTGCATAAATTGTATTGTTATCCCCTTCCAGATATATACGCTGAGGTTTCGGAGCCCAGTGTTTAACTACAAATCGGTGTTGTGTCCTCTTTTCCCTGCTAGGGTTTAAAGCGTATTACATTACCTCACTGTATAAGGTTTAAGAGTGTATTGATAAGGTGTGTACGCACTGCGGGTACTTTATACCGTCAGCGCTGAGTAAGGTTTAAGGTGTAACATCATTGCATTGCATTACTAATAAGGTTTAAAGTTTATCAAGTGTGTGTGCGCGCGCTGTGTGTACTTTGTACCCCCAGCGCGGCGTTTGTACGCTAAGTCCATACTAGGTACGGGACTCTGTACGCAAATAGCGTACAAAGTGCGTAGCGTTTGTCTTAAGTCTAGCGGCCGCAGCGGCTCCATGGTAAAAGTGTATTTAGAGGTATAGCTTTATGGTTTAAGATAATATCGACATTATCAAGGCCCAAAGGCTGTACTGTATACCTTTATCCAATCAACACTGCGAATCAGGTTTAAAGGCTGTACTGTACACCTTTATCCCATCGACACTGCAAATCATGCCCAAAGGCTATACTGTACACCTTTATCCAATCGACACTGCGAATCAGGCTCAAAGGCGGTACTGTGCACCTTTATCCCATCGACACTGCAAATCATGCCCAAAGGCTATACTGTACACCTTTATCCAATCGACACTGCGAATCAGGCTCAAAGGCGGTACTGTACAACTTTATCCCATTGACACTGCAAATCATGCCCAAAGGCTGTACTGTACACCTTTACCCATTGACACTGCGAATCAGGCTCAAAGGCTGTACTGTACACCTTTATCTCACAGGCACTGCAAATCAGGTCCAAAGGCTGTACTGTACATCTTTATCCCATTGACACTGTGAATTAGACCCAAAGGCTGTACTGTACACCTTTATCCCATCAACAATGCTAATCAGCCCCAAAGCTGTACTGTACACCTTTATCCAATCGACACTGCAAATCAGCCCCAAAGGCCGTACTGTACACCTTTATCCCATCGACACTGCTAATCAGCCCCAAAGGCTGTAATGTACACCTTTATCTCACAGACACTGCGAATCAGGTCCAAAGGCTGTACTGTACACCTTTATCCCATCGACACTGTGAATCAGGCCCAAAGGCTGTACTGTACATATTATCCCATCGACACTGCGTATCAGGTCCAATGGCTGTACTGTACACCTTTATCCCATTGACACTGCAAATCAGGCCCAAAGGCTGTACTGTACACCTTTATCCCACTGACACTGCCAATCAGGCCCAAAGGCTGTACTGTACACCTTTATCCCATCGACACTGCGAATCAGTCCCAAAGGCTGTACTGTACACCTTTCTCTCACAGACACAGCGAATCAGGTCCAAAGGCTGTACTGTACACCTTTATCCCATTGACACTGTGAATTAGACCCAAAGGCTGTACTGTACACCTTTATCACATCAACAATGCTAATCAGCCCCAAAGGCTGTACTGTACACCTTTATCCCATCGACACTGCTAATCAGCCCCAAAGGCTGTACTGTACACCTTTATCCCATCAACAATGCTAATCAGCCCCAAAGGCTGTACTGTACACCTTTATCCCATCGACACTGCTAATCAGCCCCAAAGGCTGTACTGTACACCTTTATCCCATCGATACTGCTAATCAGCCCCAAAGACTGTACTGTACATTTTATCCCATCGACACTGCAAATCAGGCCCAAAGGCTGTACTGTACACCTTTATCTCACAGACACTGCGAATCAGGTCCAAAGGCTGTACTGTACACCTTTATCCCATCGACACTGTGAATCAGGCCCAAAGGCTGTACTGTACATTTTATCCCATTGACACTGCGTATCAGGCACAAGGGCTGTGCTGTACACCTTTATCCCATTGACACTGCAAATCAGGCCCAAAGGCTGTACTGTACACCTTTATCCCACTGACACTGCCAATCAGGCCCAAAGGCTGTACTGTACACCTTTATCCCACTGACAATGCCAATCAGGCCCAAAGTCTGTACTGCACACCTTTATCACATCAACACTGCGAATCAGGCTCAAAGGCTGTACTGTACACCTTTATCCCATCGACACTGCAAATCAGGCCCAAAGGCTGTATTGTACACCTTTATCCCATTGACACTGCGAATCAGGCTCAAAGGCTGTACTGTACAACTTTATCTCACAGGCACTGCAAATCAGGCCCAAAGGCTGTATTGTACACCTTTATCCCATTGACACTGCGAATCAGGCTCAAAGGCTGTACTGTACAACTTTATCTCACAGGCACTGCAAATCAGGTCCAAAGGCTGTACTGTACACCTTTATCCCATCAACACTGCAAATCAGGCCCAAAGGCTGTACTGTACACCTTTATCCCATCGACACTGCAAATCTGGCCCAAAGGCTGTACTGTACACCGTTATCTCACAGACACTGTGAATCAGGTCCAAAGGCTGTACTGTACACCTTTATCCCATCAACTGTGAATCCGACCTATAGGCTGTACTGTACACCTTTATCCCATCAACACTGCTAATCAGCCCCAAAGGCTGTACTGTACACCTTTATCCCATCGACACTGCGAATCAGCCCCAAAGGCTGTACTGTACATTTTATCCCATCGGCACTGCAAATCAGACCCAAAGGCTGTACTGTACATCTTTATCTCACAGACACTGTGAATTAGGTCCAACGGCTGTACTGTACACCTTTACCCCATCGACACTGCAAATCAGGCCCAAAGGCTGTACTGTAACCTTTATCTCACAGACACTGCAAATCAGGCCCAAAGGCTGTACTGTAACCTTTGTCTCACAGACACTGCAAAACAGGCTCAAAGGCTGTACTGTACACCTTTAACCCATCGACACTGTGAATCAGGCCCAAAGGCTGTACTGTATATTTAATCCCATCGACACTGCGAATCAGGCCCAAGGGCTGTACTGTAACCTTTATCTCACAGACACTGCAAATCAGGTCCAAAGGCTGTACTGTACACCTTTATCCCATCAACACTGCTAATCAGCCCCAAAGGCTGTACTGTACACCTTTATCCCATCGACACTGCGAATCAGCCCCAAAGGCTGTACTGTACATTTTATCCCATCGACACTGCAAATCAGACCCAAAGGTTGTACTGTACACCTTTATCTCACAGACACTGTGATTCAGGTCCAACGGCTGTACTGTACACCTTTATCCCATCGACACTGCAAATCAGGCCCAAAGGCTGTACTGTAACCTTTATCTCACAGACACTGCAAATCAGGTCCAAAGGCTGTACTGTACACCTTTAACCCATCAACACTGTGAATCAGGCCCAAAGGCTGTACTGTACATTTTATCCCATCGACACTGCGAATCAGGCCCAAGGGCTGTACTGTACACCTTTATCCCATCGACACTGTGAATCAGGCCCAAAGGCTGTACTGTACATTTTATCCCATCGACACTACGAATCAGGACCAAAGGCTGTACTGTACACCTTTATCCCATTGACACTGCGAATCAGCCCCAAAGGCTGTACTGTACACCTTTATCCCATTGACACTGCGAATCAGGCCCAAAGGCTGTACTGTACACCTTTATCTCATTGACACTGCGAATCAGGCCCAAAGGCTGTACTGTAACCTTTATCTCACAGACACTGTGAATCAGGACCAAAGGCTGTACTGTACACCTTTAACCCATGGACACCGTGAATCAGGCCCAAAGGCTGTACTGTACATTTTATCCCATCGACACTGCGAATCAGGACCAAGGGCTGTACTGTACCCCTTTATCCAATCGACACTGCGAATCAGGCCCAAGGGCTGTACTGTACGCTTTTATCCCATCGACACTGTGAATCAGGCCCAAAGGCTGTACTGTACATTTTATCCCATCGACACTGCGAATCAGGACCAAAGGCTGTACTGTACACCTTTATCCCATTGACACTGCGAATCAGCCCCAAAGGCTGTACTGTACACTTTTATCCTATTGACACTGCGAATCAGGCCCAAAGGCTGTACTGTATATTTTATCCCATCGACACTGCAAATCAGACCCAAAGGCTGTACTGTACACCTTTATCTCACAGACACTGTGAATTAGGTCCAACGGCTGTACTGTACACCTTTACCTCATCGACACTGCAAATCAGGCCCAAAGGCTGTACTGTAACCTTTATCTCACAGACACTGCAAATCAGGTCCAAAGGCTGTACTGTACACCTTTAACCCATCGACACTGTGAATCAGGCCCAAAGGCTGTACTGTATATTTTATCCCATCGATACTGCGAATCAGGCCCAAGGGCTGTACTGTAACCTTTATCTCACAGACACTGCAAATCAGGTCCAAAGGCTGTACTGTACACCTTTATCACATCAACACTGCTAATTAGCCCCAAAGGCTGTACTGTACACCTTTATCCCATCGACACTGCGAATCAGCCCCAAAGGATGTACTGTACATTTTATCCCATCGACACTGCAAATCAGACCCAAAGGCTGTACTGTACACCTTTATCTCACAGACAGTGTGATTCAGGTCCAACGGCTGTACTGTACACCTTTATCCCATCGACACTGCAAATCAGGCCCAAAGGCTGTACTGTAACCTTTATCTAACAGACACTGCAAATCAGGTCCAAAGGCTGTACTGTACACCTTTAACCCATCAACACTGTGAATCAGGCCCAAAGGCTGTACTGTACATTTTATCCCATCGACACTGCGAATCAGGCCCAAGGGCTGTACTGTACACCTTTATCCCATAGACACTGTGAATCAGGCCCAAAGGTTGTACTGTACATCTTTATCTCATTGACACTGCGAATCAGGCCCAAAGGCTGTACTGTAACCTTTATCCCATTGACACTGCGAATCAGGCCCAAAGGCTGTACTGTATATTTTATCCCATCGACACTGCAAATCAGGTCCAAAGGCTGTACTGTACACCTTTATCTCATTGACACTGCGAATCAGGCCCAAAGGCTGTACTGTACATTTTATCCCATCGACACTGCGAATCAGGCCCAAGGGATGTACTGTACATTTTATCCCATCGACACTGCAAATCAGACCCAAAGGCTGTACTGTACACCTTTATCTCACAGACACTGTGATTCAGGTCCAACGGCTGTACTGTACACCTTTATCCCATCGACACTGCAAATCAGGCCCAAAGGCTGTACTGTAACCTTTATCTCACAGACACTGCAAATCAGGTCCAAAGGCTGTACTGTAACCTTTATCTCACAGACACTGCAAATCAGGTCCAACGGCTGTACTGTACACCTTTAACCCATCAACACTGTGAATCAGGCCCAAAGGCTGTACTGTACATTTTATCCCATCGACACTGCGAATCAGGCCCAAGGGCTGTACTGTACACCTTTATCCCATCAACACTGTGAATCAGGCCCAAAGGCTGTACTGTACATTTTATCCCATCGACACTGCGAATCAGGGCCAAAGGCTGTATTGTACACCTTTATCCCATTGACACTGCGAATCAGGCCCAAAGGCTGTACTGTACACCTTTATCTCATTGACACTGCGAATCAGGCCCAAAGGCTGTACTGTAACCTTTATCTCACAGACACTGCGAATCAGGACCAAAGGCTGTACTGTACACCTTTAACTAATCGACACCGTGAATCAGGCCCAAAGGCTGTACTGTACATTTTATCCCATCGACACTGCGAATCAGGACCAAGGGCTGTACTGTACCCCTTTATCCCATCGACACTGCGAATCAGGCCCAAGGGCTGTACTGTACGCCTTTATCCCATCAACACTGTGAATCAGGCCCAAAGGCTGTACTGTACATTTTATCCCATCGACACTGCGAATCAGGACCAAAGGCTGTACTGTACACCTTTATCCCATTGACACTGCGAATCAGCCCCAAAGGCTGTACTGTACACCTTTATCCCATTGACACTGCGAATCAGGCCCAAAGGCTGTACTGTACACCTTTATCTCATTGACACTGCGAATCAGGCCCAAAGGCTGTACTGTAACCTTTATCTCACAAACACTGCGAATCAGGTCCAAAGGCTGTACTGTACACCTTTAACCCATCGACACTGTGAATCAGGCCCAAAGGCTGTACTGTACATTTTATCCCATCAACACTGCGAATCAGGCCCAAGGGCTGTACTGTACACCTTTATCCCATCGACACTGTGAATCAGGCCCAAAGGCTGTACTGTACATTTTATCCCATCAACACTGCGAATCAGGCCCAAAGGCTGTACTGTACACCTTTATCTCACCGACACTGCAAATCAGGCCCAAAGGCTGTAATGTACACCTTTATCTCACCGACACTGCGAATCAGGCCGAAAGGCTGTACTGTACACCTTTATCCCATTGACACTGTGAATCAGGCCCAAAGGCTGTACTGTACACCTTTATCCCATTGACACTGCGAATCAGCCCCAAAGGCTGTACTGTACATTTTATGCCATCAACACTGCAAATCAGACCCAAAGGCTGTACTGTACACCTTTATCTCACAGACACTGTGAATTAGGTCCAACGGCTCTACTGTACACCTTTACCCCATCGACACTGCAAATCAGGCACAAAGGCTTTACTGTAACCTTTATCTCACAGACACTGCAAATCAGGTCCAAAGGCTGTACTGTACACCTTTAACCCATCGACACTGTGAATCAGGCCCAAAGGCTGTACTGTATATTTTATCCCATCGACACTGCGAATCAGGCCCAAGGGCTGTACTGTAACCTTTATCTAACAGACACTGCAAATCAGGTCCAAAGGCTGTACTGTACACCTTTATCCCATCAACACTGCTAATCAGCCCCAAAGGCTGTACTGTACACCTTTATCCCATCGACACTGCGAATCAGCCCCAAAGGCTGTACTGTACATTTTATCCCATCGACACTGCAAATCAGGCCCAAAGGCTGTACTGTAACCTTTATCTCACAGACACTGCAAATCAGGTCCAAAGGCTGTACTGTACACCTTTAACCCATCAACACTGTGAATCAGGCCCAAAGGCTGTCCTGTACATTTTATCCCATCGACACTGCGAATCAGGCCCAAGGGCTGTACTGTACACCTTCATCCCATCGACACTGTGAATCAGGCCCAAAGGCTGTACTGTACATTTTATCCCATCGACACTACGAATCAGGACCAAAGGCTGTACTGTACACCTTTATCCCATTGACACTGCGAATCAGCCCCAAAGGCTGTACTGTACACCTTTATCCCATTGACACTGCGAATCAGGCCCAAAGGCTGTACTGTACACCTTTATCTCATTGACACTGCGAATCAGGACCAAGGGCTGTACTGTACCCCTTTATCCCATCGACACTGTGAATCAGGCCCAAAGGCTGTACTGTACATTTTATCCCATCGACACTGCGAATCAGGACCAAGGGCTGTACTGTACCCCTTTATCCCATCGACACTGCGAATCAGGCCCAAGGGCTGTACTGTACGCCTTTATCCCATCGACACTGTGAATCAGGCCCAAAGGCTGTACTGTACATTTTATCCCATCGACACTGCGAATCAGGGCCAAAGGCTGTACTGTACACATTTATCCCATTGACACTGCGAATCAGCCCCAAAGGCTGTACTGTACACCTTTATCCCATTGACACTGCGCATCAGGCCCAAAGGCTGTACTGTACACCTTTATCTCATTGACACTGCGAATCAGGCCCAAAGGCTGTACTGTAACCTTTATCTCACAGACACTGCGAATCAGGTCCAAAGGCTGTACTGTACACCTTTCACCCATCGACACTGTGAATCAGGCCCAAAGGCTGTACTGTACATTTTATCCCATCAACACTGCGAATCAGGCCCAAGGGCTGTACTGTACACCTTTATCCCATCGACACTGTGAATCAGGCCCAAAGGCTGTACTGTACATTTTATCCCATCAACACTGCGAATCAGGCCCAAAGGCTGTACTGTACACCTTTATCTCACCGACACTGCGAATCAGGCCCAAAGGCTGTACTGTGCACCTTTATCCCATTGACACTGTGAATCAGGCCCAAAGGCTGTACTGTAACCTTTATCTCACCGACACTGCGAATCAGGCCCAAAGGCTGTACTGTACACCTTTATCCCATTGACACTGTGAATCAGGCCCAAAGGCTGTACTGTACACCTTTATCCCAATGACACTGCAAATCAGGCCCAAAGGCTGTACTGTACACCTTTATCCCATTGACACTGTGAATCAGGCCCAAAGGCTGTACTGTACACCTTTATCTCATTGACACTGCGAATCAGCCCCAAAGGCTGTACTGTAAACCTTTATCCCATTGACACTGTGAATCAGGCCCAAAGGCTGTACTGTACCCCGTTATCCCATCGACACTGTGAATCAGGCCCAAAGGCTGTACTGTATACCTTTATCCCATTGACACTGCGAATCAGGCCCAAAGGCTGTACTGTACACCTTTATCCCATCGACACTGCGAATCAGGCCCAAAGGCTGTACTGTACACCTTTATCCCATCGACACTGCGAATCGGGCCCAAAGGCTGTACTGTACACCTTTATCCCATCGACACTGCGAATCGGGCCCAAAGGCTGTACTGTACACCTTTATCCCATCGACACTGCATATCAGGCCCAAATGCTGTACTGTACACCTTTATCCCATCGACACTGCGAATCGGGCCCAAAGGCTGTACTGTATACCTTTATCAATTGCAAATCCCTTTCTCTGTGCTGCAAATGGCACATTTTTTATATACATGTCTGGGTGTGCAATTACATTGCTATGGAAAGTCCAAGTTAAACAGAATTTTGGCGCCATGCAACCGTTTCGTGTCCCTATGAATAGGAACAAAATGCCTCCAGGTTTGTCCAGTCAACATTTGTCTTTTATGTATCAAGGTGACACCGGAGGCTATTTACCAATGCTACAGATCTGCCAGCTAGATTGTTGTGAACCAGTTGTGAATCAGAGCATGAATGGCATCACGTTATTGTAATATAATAGAGCAAACAGGTCAATGAAGGTGGCGTCAGGAGAGATTAAATCGTGCGCTACACAAGACAGAGCCATTCTATACACACTGCTCGGATGCAGCACACTGTTGCAGCAATAATCAATGTAAAGGGCCTGATTCAGACTTGTCCGCAGGCGCCAGGACTCTCCCACAAATCAAGGTGGTTACTTTCCTAACGATTGTGGCCAACAGGTTCCTCCCCGAAACGCCCTATTTCATGGGAAGACAGATCCGGCCAAGATCCGCGTGACTCAGAATAAGACAGACATATGCAAAAATCCTGTCCACACAGTTTTATATACAACCATATACTAAGGGGAGACATCTCAGGAGTTGCGTAACAGCAGTGAGTGCGGGCGGTGCAGCCGCTATGGTGCCCAGGGATGGGGAGGGTCTGGCAGTGACAATAGAGATCGCTGGGCTTATACCCACATTTGGTTTTGGGGCCTGGAGCAGAAGGCTTATAAAACTACATAACATACAGATGGAGCCATGCTATCCCCTAAATAGGAGTAATTGAGCCAGGGCAGTCGGACTTAATCCCCTGCTGTAATGACTTAGGGGGTCATTCCGACCCGATCGCTCGCTGCAGTTTCTCGCAGCGAACGGGTTGGAACTGTGCATGGCGCCGGCGCATGGCAGCCGTCATTGCCTAGCAATCGCCTCTGAGGCAGAGTCGGTCGCTGGGCGGGAAGGGGCTGGACGGCGGCGTCAAGCCGCCGTTTAGGGGGCGAGGTCCGGCCAACGCAGGCGTGGCCGGACCGTTGGGGGGGGCCGTCCACGGCGGCTGCGTGACATCACAAGCAGCCGCTGCGGGCTGGGGAGCGGCGAGTAGCTCCCGGCCAGCACGCTAAAGCTGCGCTGGTCGGGAGCTATTCATGAAGTGCAAAGGCATCGCCGCTGTGCGATGCCTTTGCACTTCTGCGAGGGGGGGGGCACTGACATGCGGGGCGGACTAGCCCTGTGCTGGGCGTCCCCCCCGCATGTCAGTGTGAATGATCGTAGCTGTGCTAAATTTAGCACAGCTACAATCAACTCGGAATGACCCCCTTAATCCCCTGCTGTATTGTTCTCTCTGTATTGTATTGCAGGTGAGAACAATAGATGAAAGGTTTATGCTAATAAACCATGGTGTGACTAGGTGCAGCAGAAAAGGCTTGATGAGTGAAGCTCCATCTGTAACCTCCTATTGCTCCACCCTCCCGCCATGATCCAGAGACTGCTCACGCTATCCAGTCCACGGTAACAGGACTGATGGTCCCCGCTGCCAAAACAGGAAGAGAATGAGAAAGGGTCACAGCGGATCCGTGTGAGTTACAGGAGAATTTATGACATTCCTCTGAAGGCACGCGTCTGCTCCAGAACCATAGCCATCAATGATTGGTTAATACTGGTTTAGTAGAAAATTGCATCTTGGGGCAACATGAGCAAAAAGTTAGTTTTCCTTTTACTGTAATATGTGCAAAATACGTTCGCGTTGTTATGC
The DNA here is from genome assembly GCF_028390025.1 of Pseudophryne corroboree. NCBI lineage: Eukaryota > Metazoa > Chordata > Amphibia > Anura > Myobatrachidae > Pseudophryne > Pseudophryne corroboree. The sequence continues at coordinate 925,439,271 of NC_086447.1, forward strand.
CGTGACTTATTCCTGACTTCATGCACTTGCACGCCATCTTGAATCACAACTGAGCTGGTGTGAAGTGTTGACTCACTACTGCCCTCTGCAAATCACACCCTCAAGTCGTCAACTGCCGGAATTGTAAATTGCGCCGAGGGTCGGTACAGTGGTTTCAGAACGGGCCGACTTTAGCATTACTCATCGTTGGTGAACGCAGAGCCGGCCATAGGCATAGGCAAACTAGACAATTGCCTAGGGCATTTGATATGCCTAGGGGCATCAGCAGCTTCTGCTGATTAAAATGATATGCGGCATGCCTATATTCTGTGTGTAGCATTTCATATGCAGATACAGACACAGTCTCACACAGTATATTGGCATGCCACATATCACTTTATTCAGCAGAAGCTGCTTGTGCATCCTAGTCACATAGCAATGCAAATAAGATGCATTTTCATTAAAATAATGTGCCCGACGTTAGCATTGAGGCAAGATTTATGAGGACACATCTGTATCCAAGCAGAAGCAGAGGTCACAGTGTTAGTGGCAGTGTGAGTGCTGTGTGCATGTGAGTGTGTTGGTTGTGCAGTAGTGTTCAGAATATGTGTAAGGAGCATTATGTGTGTCATGTAAAAATGCATTAATAATGTGCAACATATGTGTAAGGGGTACTATGTCATTATGTGTAGAAGGGCATTAATAATGTGCGGCATATGTGTAACAGGGTACTACTGTATGTGTGTCATTATGTGTATAGGGGACTAATAATGGCCCTCATTCCGAGTTGATCGGTCGCAAGGCGATTTTAGCAGAGTTACACACGCTAAGCCGCCGCCTACTGGGAGTGAATCTTAGCTTCTTAAAATTGCGACCGATGTATTCGCAATATTGCGATTACTAACTACTTAGCAGTTTCAGAGTAGCTCCAGACTTACTCTGCCTGTGCGATCATTTCAGTGCTTGTCGTTCCTGGTTGACGTCACAAACACACCCAGCGTTCGCCCAGGCACTCCCACCGTTTCCCCGGCCACTCCTGCGTTTTTTCCGGAAACGGTAGCGTTTTCAGCCACACGCCCCTGAAACGCCGTGTTTCCGCCCAGTAACACCCATTTCCTGTCAATCACATTACGATCGCCGGAGCGAAGAAAAAGCCGTGAGTAAAAATACTTTCATCATAGTAAAGTTACTTGGCGCAGTCGCAGTGCGAACATTGCGCATGCGTACTAAGCGGATTTTCACTGCGATGCGATGAAAAATACCGAGCGAACAACTCGGAATGAGGGCCAATGTGCAGCAAATGTGTAGGGGGCACTATGTGTGTCATTCTGTGTATAAGGGCATTAATAATGTGCAGCATATGTGTAAGGGACATTATGTGTAAAAGGGCATTAATAAAGGTTGTCATAATGTGTAAGGCGCATTATGTTTATAAGGACATTAATAATGTGTCTCATATGTGTAAGGGGCATTACTGTGTGGCATTATGTGTATAAGGTGCTCTACTATGTGGCATTGCGTATAGAAAGGGCACTACTGTGTACTCTAATGTGAATAAGGAGCAATAGGGTGTAATGTGAATGTGAATAAGGAGCAATTCAGTGTGATGTAATGTGAATAAGGGGCTCTAATGTAACGTTTATAAGGTAAAGTGATACTACTGTGCGATGTAATATGAATTATGGACACTATTGCATGATCAAATGTGAATAAAGTTGCAGTACTGTGTGGCGTAATTGGAATTGGGGTTACTATTGTGTGGCCATGCCCCTTGCCAGTAAAAACACACCCCTTTTAGGGCTGTGTGCCAAATGTGCGAACTGTTCCTATTTAAAATATAGGGGGTACAAACACCAAAATAAGGACTGCTATGGATGAGGGGTGGTGGTGCTGGGAAAGAGGTGCAAGGTCAGAGGCGGAACCAGCGATGGTGCTAGGGGGCACCAGCGGTGGTGCTAGGGGGCACCATCTAAAATTTTGCCTAGGGCATCATATTGGTTAGGGCCGGCTCTGGGTGAACGGACACCGGTTTGTGGCCAAGAACAAAAAATGACCCCCAAAAAACTGCGGATCCTAAATAACTTTTTGCCCAACCTGACAGTCGAGTGGAGAACCCGAGCATTTCTGATATAACTAAAAATAATCTCAGATGACCTATCATCGACTTTGCACCGTAATCAGAGCTGCTAAAGTAAATATGTATTTTTAAATGTCTTCCACTCTAAAATAACCGTATACTCGGATGATAAAAGCATTAACACTGCTAAAATCTCTGAAACACAATCCTGGCTTGACTACCGGCCAAATAAGTGAGGAAATGGACCCCAGCTGTAATCGGAGCTACAGCGACGCATAAAGAGGGATAATCTACAGCTGAAATAAAACATTTTTATAAACTTGGATTTGCAATTAATAGTAACACGATAAGTCAGGTGGTTAACCCTGTCCACTTGTGTTTGCTGAATTAAGCGCATATGGTTGGAGAGTGTCACCGGTTTGGATGTCGACGCAACACAGACAACTTTTGATAGCTGTTTGTCTCATCTTGTTTGGTTAAGACTTAACAGAGATTTTTTTAAAAAAGGATAGGCTTTATTTGTCCACCAATCTCCTGGTGATGGACGCAAATTACTCCGCTAACCTTGGGTGGAAACATGAGCTGAGTGTGGGCATCTCAGTCCGCTCTCTCCCCATAGAGATGAGCAAATACATTTGGAACTTCAGAGAAAGCAGGGTAAGGCTCCTCACACAAGCATAAGCCTCTCTTCTCACCAACATTCACTAGAACTGTGCAGAATTTATTTATTCCAATCAGTGAATCATTATTATCTTTTGTGTTCAAAGCAGCAACACATTACGCAGCGCCGTGCATTGTGAAGGTGATTAAATTACAAATAAAATACATAGAGAGACGTGCCCAAATGAGCCATAGTGAGCTTGCAATCTCATCTCAATGGGGAGGGGCTGTTTATGGGTTCCGGTATGAATGGTCGACCATGTGAACGGATACCCTGTTTATGCATTGTGCCCTTTTCTCTTGCAAAAAAATAAGTGTCTACTATAATACTGGTAGTATTAATAAATTAATACAATACCTATTCATAAAATGTTCTTTCAGCATTGTTTTTTATCACTTGCTAATATGTGTCATTACTGAGCTCACGCAATATGTATCTCCTTGCAATGTTACTGACCAGGCTTTTAGACTCAGTGATCTACTATGAAAGCTGTAAAGCTAAGGTGCTCGTCCGGGAAAGGAGGCTTAGTGTAGCAAAAAGGATGTGTGGTCTCACTGCACAGGGAGTGGGGTTTGTCTCTCTGAAAACCACACACTGGCCTCCACAGGAAATAGTATATATACACATTGGGCCCCACAGTAATAAACACATTGACCCTATAGAATAAAACTCAAACACATTAGCCCCCACAGGAAAAAAAAATATACACATTGGCCCCCTCAGTAATAAACACATTGGCTCCAACAGGAAAAAACTCTAACACATTGACTTCCACAGGAAAAAAACCATATACATTGGCCCCCGCAGTAATAAACACATTCACCCTCACAGGAAAAAAAACAACAACCCATTGTTCCCCACAAAAAAAGAAAGAAACATACTGTACATTAAATTGTTCCAGGCCTCCACATAAAGACTGACCTGACCTGTCAGGAAGAGGAGCTCCCAGTCCCTCTCTGCCCTCAGCCATGGCGATCCACCAGCAGCAGCCTCAGTGGAGCGGGTGGTACGGGGGTAGGCTGCAGTTGCCATCATGCCAGCCAGTCTTGGTCTGTCCAGGGTCCTGGTGTTGGCTGCACTGTGCCCCCTTGCTGTTCCTGCCCCCATGCCTCCCACTTAATTTGTCTCTCTATCTGTGGCACCAGCGGGATGGAGGCTGTCACATGTTAGAGCCTCAGCCAATAAGAATCATCCTGGTTCCTACTGGCTATTGCTATCACAATGACAGCCCACAGAGAGCAGCTTCAAACAGCCATGGCTTCACTTTGGCACTGCTAGCCAATTAGAATCAGCCTGACTCTTATTGGCTGCTGCAGACCGTTGGCCACCGCAATCAACGCTCTGGCCTTCCCTGGTTTATGTACCAATGAACAATAGTCCTGGCCGGGATTATAGCTGGTACTGTATATACTGTAGTTGTTGTCTATCTCAGAGGTGCCCTCTAGTGGTTGGCTGTGGTACTTTTTGTGTTAAGCTGTATTATTTCTGATAGATGTGACTGAGTCAGAGCCACATGGAGGCATGGGCACACTTGTCCTTAGCTGTATCACGGGCAGCTGTCTGAGGGTTGCTGCTGGTGACTCCAGAGGTGGGGCTGCAGCACTGTCCAAAATTCAAACATGGGAGCCACACCAACTGCCTGTGAGTCCCAGCCGGCGATGTCTGGCAGGGTTTGGGGTGGCAGTTGGTGTGGCTCTCCTGTTTGAATTTTGGACTGCGCTGTAACACTACCCCTGGAGCCGTCACTGGTGCCAATATACACAGATGATAGCCGCAACACTAACTGACCACTTCTGATTGGCTGATGGTCCTCATTGGACTTTCTCCATTGCTTGTGCAGATGTTACATGGTGGTGTGAGGATACTCGCTACTGCATGTGCGCTGTTTGCTAAACACGCCAGATGCGGCCGTGCGCTGACCTCAATCTGTGCTTGTTACTTCTGTGCTTTCTCTGTAACAGCGGGGGAAATGTATCAAGCAGTATCAAGCAGTGAGAAGAGTGGAGAAGTGGATCAGTGCTTAAATTGCCCATAGCAACCAATCCGCTTCTACCTATCATGTTATAGAATGTAACTGATAAATGCTACTTTGAAGCTTATTGGTTACCTTCTCCACTGGTCCACCTGTCCACCTTTTTCACTGCTTGATATATTAACCCCACTAGTGTCTCTGGGCCCGATTCAGAGATAGACGTGAAGAGGAGGAGGAGGCCTATGTGTAGCCTGCTGCGTCCGGGTCCCCTCCTCTCTAGCAGGCAGCGGTGTAGAGTCTGAGCACTAGGGGCTCAGACTCTAATGCGCATGCACAGATCTCCAGGAAAATGGCGCCATGGCCAGGCCCTCTGTTTCTCCCAGTGTTATTATCTAAGGGGGCCTTCCTATCATTCAATATTTGTGGCATATGCTCTTACAAAAAAAACATTTTCGGGGGCATACTGGCAAATATTAAGTATCTGACCAAAATTTTAGATATATTCCTGCGCACTCACTTTGCTGCCTATAGTGGGGTCTTATCCTGGTATGTCACCACACACACCAATGGGGTAATAATACAAAATGGGGTTTTGGAAGGGATCCCACTTGCGGCGCAAAGATATTTCAACGGTGTTATTATTTACCGTTGAATACACTCTTCGTCAGTCCATCAAATTGACAGAGAATAATCCATGTGGGGATTCAGTTCGATATGTGGATATGTGGAGAAAGCACAATGGGTATACAGAAGTTCAGTTTATGTTCCCAAGCAATAGGAAAAAATGAAGAGGTGACTTCTGCCCGGATTCCTTCGACTATAGCTAATCAGGAAGTGCAGATAATATACGTAAGGTTCACCACGGTGTAGGTATAGGACAAGTTCTCCTCACATGTGTGCTTACTTTCATACACTTAAGACAACACTTATAAAGGTTTCTTTATATGCTCTGTGCAGGGCACTTCTTCTATTCAATTTTCATGCTTCAAACATTCAAACTTAAATATATCTTAGTGTGATGCTCACAGCAGGGCTTACTTCAAGAGACGCCGTTCTTTCATATAACGGTTTCTTTCTCTGCAAACCCGTTTGTCGTCCTCAGTCGTCCCGTATGTGCGTGTTTTGCTCAATTTAAAGCAAAAAACACGAGGGAGTGTATTAGGATTAAGTGTAAATTTATTAAAAAAATCTTTAAAACAATTTCTGGCTGCTATGCCACAACTGTATCAGCAAATCAAGATGTTTTACAACACAGCCCAACAGTGAAATAGATGGTACCCGGGGTATCTCACCTTGTAGCTGAGTGTGCTGATTTGTGTGGTCCCCAGAACGTCACATGCTCCACCAACGCGTTTCAACTATTGAGTCTTTATCAAGGTGCATGTGAGTGGGATAACTTCCTATATTTATAGGGTGTGTAATATGTAACCGCCCCTTCCTGGGCGGGATGCATTTAACCAAAATATTAAGTATCACCTGAAAGTATCGCCAATATCTGGAGCAGTTCCTCCATTTCCAACAGAAGCTGCAGTTTGGCGCCGGAAGCTGACGTCATCTGGAACCCTCCCCAGCAATGGCTGCCACATACTTAGTAGCGCAGCAGAGGCACTGTGCAGAAGCAGGGGTGCCATGAGAAATTGTGGGGCCCCGGTACTGACAAAATAGACAGTGCCCCTCCGCCTGAAAAAAAAAGATTCTACCGCACTGCTCCACCCCTAAGTGATGTAATACAATCACTGGCATTTCTATAATGGGTGCAGTGTGTGCGGTGCACACGGGCCCCTGAGTTCAGAGGGGGCCCCCACCGCACACACTGCACCCATTTTTAAAATACTCACCCCTCCGAAGACCAGCGCCGGCATCCGCAGCGCTGTTAGAACACAGTGAAAATGGCTCAGCGGCCATTTTCACGGAGTCCTGCGCATGCGCAGTAGAGAAATCTCAGGGAAAATGGCCGCCGCGCCATTTTCCCGGATATCTGCGCATGCACAGTAGAGTCTGAGCCCTCTAGTGCTCAGAATCTACAGCGCTCTGGGCAGAGAGGAGGGGGCCCGAATGGAGGAGGCTGAACACGGGCCTCCTCCTCTCTTAAAACGCCCCTAAATGCAATGTGGTGTTACATATAAGTTTAACATTGCGGACCTACAGGAACGGTTCACAAAGAGCTGATGCACAGGGAAGGCTTCTTTTAAGAAGTCCTCCCTGTGCATCAGCTCACTGTTGTTTTATAGTCTGGTGCAGGTCTCCAGGTATTGGTGGTAGGAGCCAGGGGTGGGCCCCTCTCTCTGTAAGGGCCCGGGACACCAGTCCCCACAGTCCCCCCCTGGTGGCTGCCCTGTGCAGAAGTGACCGCTTATGATATGCCTTCCCTACTAACACATTGCAGGGATGGGCTCCTGGGCTTTTTTATACATTCACGGGAATGTGAATATGTTATTGCCACAAACAGCGGCAAAAAGAATTTAAAATGATCTGGTCTAAGATCCGATAATTGATACATACATAACTGATATGTCTCATGTTTATATTCACTATTATATTAAATGTAACTTTTGCTCTGGTCCTACTGGATTTATCTGTTCCTGATTTAGAACCCATGGTCACATAATCCTTTTATCAAATAAACTCCACTTAAAAACAGGTAAGTGTTATCCATAGTTGCTGGTATTTTACAAATGTCCTCTATGAGGTACTAGAGGGCAGACGCAGGTGCGAGGTGCAGGAGACGTGGGTCGGTGAATTGTGTTCCCCCACAACTGCAGTGAATCATGTCATCCAGCACCCGGACAGCCCACGTCATGTTACAAATTTCGGGATCCTCCTGGACATTCTGGGAGAGTAGATAAGTATGGGGTAAGTATGTGCCCCTCAGTGCCCTCTGGTCCCTAGGCAGGAGCCGAGATTGCCAGCTGACACTAGGGAGGCATAGAGCTTTAACTGTATATTTCTATTAGATACTTTAGAATTATTTCAGTTCCGAGGCAGATACTGTTTCCACCTGAGAAAATAAAAGGTTTTGGAAGTTTAATAATAGGACTCTGTGTGGCGACAGTCACCTCCCCGGCTGCTCTTACAGGTGACATAAATACAATAACTTCACACTGGGAAGAAAAAAAACGTGAGAACGTTTACAAATGTTTTTACAGATTTGTGTCAGGTGAATGTTCGGTGAATGTGGAAAAAAAATATTGTATCATGTTCCATCGATATTTTACTCGGGTTGTCATTAGCTGAGAAACGTTATAGGCATCTTTAAAAGGTCAGCGCCTCTGACAAATACCAAGTGTGTTTAATTAAAGGGCAAAACTCATTCAAGTGCTAAAGTGTCCATATAAACTGTACAGTACGTTCTAAAATCGGCAAAAATGATGATTTATGTGAATCTTTATAACTGTGTAGTGAGCCGGCGGGGGCAACGTAGGGGGAAGCTGCTTACAGTCTGTACTTAATGCCATGGTACACGTTGCATCTCAGACTATGGGTCAGTCTGTACTTAATGTCGTGGTACATGTTGGACCTCAGACACATCCTATGGGTGATTGCCGAGATTTGCCTTCAGGAACTGAGTTTTTATTGATGTACTAGGTGATTCATCGCGTCCTACGGGCGCTCTTCACGCCGTCGTTAGGGGCTACGCCCCGTTAACCCCTGCACGCCTTTGAACATACGCAGGCCGGTAGATATCAGAATCAGAAATGCAGGGCGGTATAGAGGGCATACGGAAATGGGGGTCGGTTGAGAAAAAATAGAGAGGCGTAAGGGGGGAGAAAGGGAATGTACAGAAACGCTGTGCGATTGGTAAAGGATAGGGAGAGGCAGGGTGGTAGGGAGAGGATAAAGAGAGGGAAGGTGTTAGACAGAAAATACCGTTGCAAGAGGCTACGACCCGTTAACCCCTGCACGGGCTTCAGCTGTGCTATAATTGTTATTATATGGAGTATTACCTGCAAAAAAGTTTATGCTAGTGGGTAAATATTGCAAGGGGGAAGGGCATGCGATTGTCAAGGGGGCGTAGCCCTTTGTGAGGGCGTGAAGAGTGGTCGCAGGGCACAATGAATAACATAGTGTAGTATATACTGCTAGTGTATGCAGCGCAGCTTACACACACAGTGGTCACAGGTATCAGAGCCGCGTATACACACAATGGACACAGGTAGCTGAGCCGCTTATACACACAATGGCCACAGGTAACGGAGCCACGTATCCACACAGGTAGCAGAGCCACTTATACACACAGCGCCCACGGGTAGCAGAGCCGCTTATACATACAGTGCCCACAGGTAGCAGAGACGTTTATACACAACGTGCCCACAGGTAGCAAATCAGTTTATACACACAATGACCACAGGCAGCAGTGGTGCTTATACACACAATGGCCCCCGGTAGCAGTGCCACTTCTACACACAATACCCATAGGTAACAGAGGCGCTTAAACACACAGTGGCCACAGGTAGCTGAGCCGCTTATACACACAATGGCCACAGGTAGCAGCACCACTTATACACACAATGGCCACTTTTAGCAGCACCGCTTATACACACAAAAGGCCACAGGTAGCAGTGGCGCTTATACACACAATGGCCACAGGTAGCATCACCACTTATACACACAATGGCCACAGGTAGCAGAGCCGCGTATACCCGTGCTGCGGGTGTGGGTGCTACGGGTGAGGGAGGGGGCGGGAGTGCCGCGGGTGGGGAGCGGATGTGGTGGATACTGTGGGTGCCGCGGGTGGGGTGGAGGGTGCGGGGGTGTAGCGGGGGGGGAGAGGTGGGTATGGGGGTGAGGGAGGGGCAGGGGTATCGCCGGTGGGGTGCGCCGCGGTTTGTGGGTGCTACGGGTGGGGGCAGGAGTGGTGCGGGTGGGGGAGGGGCGTGTACCGTGGGTGGGGGACAGATGTGCTGTGGGTGCTGCGGGTGGGTGAGTTGGCGGGAGTGCCGCAGGTGGGGGAGGGGGCGCTGGGTGCTGCAGGTGGGGGAGGGGGCGGGAGTGACGTGGGTGGGGGAGGGGCGGGAGTGCCGCGGGTGGGGGAGGGGCGGTGGATGCTGCAGGTGTGAGTGCAACCGGTGGGGGAGGGGGCAGGAGTGCCGCGGGTGGGGGAGGGGCGTCTGCCGCGGGTGGGGGACGGGTGGGAGTGCCGCGGGTGGGGGAGGGGTGCTACAGATGTGGTGTCACAACTGAGGGTTTAGGCTGACGGGAGGAAGCCTCAGTTGTAGGGGCTGGAATGAAGTTAAACTTAGATGGTTTAATCAGACCCCTGGACATGTAAGTGTGGAAGGAAACCCGAAGGTGTGACCATGACAAGCAGGTTAAAAGTCAAATGAAAGTTTATTAAACAGACTCCGTATAATCACAACAGTGTTCACAGTCAGTATTAGCAGTGGCAGATAATACAGTTCCTGGATCACTAAACCATAAAAGGGATCACAGGGCACTGGTAGGTTGCAGAACAGGTGTTATAGTCCTTGGGTAGAATAACCTTACCAGGCCAGGCTGTAGTAGTGGAGACAACCGAGGAACACGCCAGTAGGTGTATAAGATGATGCTGGTAACTGGAATGCACTGAAGGAGTCACTGGACGGAACCAGCCAGATGGTGGAGACACGGAGTTAAAACTGAAAGATGCTAGGGTGCGTGGAAACAGATGAAATGAAGAGTGGTTACCGGTGGTAGTGGATACTGCTGGTAAGTAGAAATCCGCTGGGAGAACACCGGCTCTTTAAGGAGGTTGAATTCTGTTGGAAGCAGGTTGCTGGAAACAGATGGGTTAATAGCTGCAAGCTTGGAAGCTGGAAGCAAACGAAGTAATAGCTGAAAGCTGGATCAGTCACAGAGGATTGCAAAGTCAGGCTGCACCGCAGGATGGAAAGCAGGTGCGGGTCTCTTTGTGGATGCTGGAGACAGGAGCTGGAACCTGGAGAAACAAGCCACAGGAGAGAGAGACTGGAACAAGGTATGACATTCAAAGCACTGACATCTATCTGGCCCAGACCCAGGATACTTATACCTGCTGCTATGCAGGCATTGGCTGGGCAATTATGCAGATTCCAGGGACGGTGGATTGGAGGAATTGGAGCATGTGATCAAATACAACATGGCTGCGCCCATGCTGGAACCTGGAGGGAAAACTGGTTTGAAATGAAATGTGCAAACATAATGATAATGGCGGCGCCGGCCGCGGAGGACAGGAGACACCAGATGACAGTTATATGCTGAGACACTTGGAGGGCAGCAGAGGCCGCGGCAGGCATGATACATGATTCTGAGAACCTGCAGCAATAACACAGTAACGGCGGCGGAGGCCGGGGAGGACGGGAGACGCCATGTTGGATTCAAACATGGCGCCGCTGTGGTAGTGTCTCAGAATGACAGGAGGGATGTGCAGAGTGTTGACACAGATGAGATCCGGATTTGGAACGCTGGGCCAGTCTCAGAAGACACCTAAACGGCAGGTAATGGCGTCCAGATACCCGGATCGTGACAGCACCCCCCCCTTTAGGAGTGGCCCCAGGACACTTCTTAGGCTTTAAAGGAAACTTTGAGTGGAAATTTCGGACCAAGGCAGGAGCATGAACATCTGAGGCATTGGTCCAAGAGCGTTCTTCAGGACCATAGCCCTTCCAGTCAATGAGATACTGTAGCTGACCGTAACGGAAACGTGAGTCCAAAATCTTGGCCACCTCGTACTCGACTCCCCGTTGAGTCTGAACTTTGGTAGCTGGAGGAAGTGCGGAATGAAACCGATTTAGGATCAGCGGTTTCAACAAGGAAACATGAAATGTCCTGGGTATTTTCAAGAAGGGTGGTAACTGTAATCTGTAGGCAACAGGATTGATGACTTGTTCAATCTTGAAAGGTCCGATGTAGCGAGGTGCAAATTTCATGCTGGGAACTCTCAACCTCAAATTCTTTGTGGACAACCACACACGATCACCCACCTTGAGAGCAGGAACCGCTCTACGCTTCCTATCGGCAAACTTCTTATACCTGGATGAGGCTTTAAGCAGGGCTGCGCGGACGTTCCTCCAGTTATTTGAAAACTGACGCAAGGTGACATCCACTGCTGGAACAGAAGTTGCGGGAAGCGGTTGGAATTCTGGGACTTTAGGGTGGAACCCATAATTAATGAAGAATGGTGTAGAAGAAGATGAGGAATGGTATTGATTGTTGTGGCTGAACTCGGCCCAAGGAAGGAGTTGAACCCAGTCATCTTGAGAGGAAGACACATATATATACGGAGGAAGGCCTCCAAGTCCTGATTCACCCTCTCGGTTTGACCATTGGTCTGAGGATGGTAAGCCGTGGAAAACTTTAACTTGACTTGGAGGGCTTGACACAAACTTCGCCAAAATTTGGCTACAAATTGTACTCCACGATCCGAGATGATCTCTTCAGGAAGACCGTGAAGTCGGAAGATCTCTTGTATAAATACTTGAGCCAACTTGGAAGCTGACGGAAGACCGGTGAGAGGGATGAAATGTGCCATCTTGGTGAACCGGTCAACTACCACCCAGATGGTATTAAACTAGTTGCAGATAGGTAGATCGGAAACAAAGTCCATCGACAAATGGGTCCATGGTCGACGGGGAACAGATAATGGAACCAGTTGCCCCGTAGGCGACTGGCGGGAGACTTTGTGTTGGGCACACTTTGGACAGGAGGCAATAAATTCCATAACGTCCTTCTTCAGAGTTGGCCACCAGTAGGACCTAGAAATAAATTCAAGGGTTTTCTGAATGCCTGTATGTCCAGCAAAACGGGAAGCATGGGCCCAATGCATGAGCTTCTTCCTTAGAACTGGCTTAACAAAACTTTTCCCTGGTGGAGGCGTAGAGTCCATCCCTACCGTGGAGAATGCCAACGGATTAATAATAGGATGCTTGTCTGCAGACTCGGACTCATTTTCTTGCTCCCATGAGCGGGAAAGGGCATCGGCCTTACGATTCTGAGAACCCGGACAGAACTGGAGTTTAAAGTCAAACCTAGAGAAGAAAAGTGCCCATCTGGCCTGACGAGGATTCAGACATTGTGCGCCTTTGAGATATAAAAGATTTTTGTGGTCGGTAAGTATGGTGATTGAGTGGGAAGCTCCCTCCAACAGGTATCTCCACTCCTCCAGAGCGAGCTTGATGGCCAGCAACTCCTGATCGCCAATGGCATAGTTGCGCTCAGCTGGGGAGAACCTCCGGGAGAAGAAACTGCAAGGATGTAGATGTCCATCTTTGGCCCTCTGGGATAACACTGCTCCTACTCCAACGGAGGAGGCATCTACCTCTAAGATAAAAGGAGAGTCGGTGTCGGGCTGTTTCAGAACTGGTGCAGAGATGAACCGTTGCTTCAGAAGGTGAAAGGCCTGTGTAGATTCCTCGGACCACTTGGACGGATTAGCACCTTTCTTGGTTAATGCAGTGATAGGCGCCACAATGGTGGAAAAGTCTCGTATAAATTTTCTATAATAATTGGCGAACCCTAAGAACCTCTGGACCCCTTTGAGGGTTAAGGGTATAGGCCAATTCTGGATTGCTTGGAGTTTCTCAGGATCCATCTCTAGTCCGGAACCGGACACAATGTAACCTAGAAACGGAATGGTTTTAACTTCAAACACACACTTCTCCAATTTACAATAGAGGTGATTGACACGGAGACGGGAAAGAACCTCTTTTACCCAGAAACGATGATCTTCGAGATTATTAGCAAAGATGAGGATGTCATCTAGATAAACCACGACATGGCGGTACAAGATGTCCCTGAAGATCTCATTCACGAAGTGCTGGAAGACTGCTGGAGCGTTGCTCAATCCGAAGGGCATGACGAGGTACTCATAATGTCCGTCACGGGTGTTAAAGGCGGTCTTCCACTCGTCACCCTCACGGATTCGGATGAGATTGTAGGCACCCCTCAAGTCCAGCTTTGTGAAAATGGTTGCACCACTAACTCTATCAAAGAGCTCGGTAATCAGGGGTAAAGGGTATCGGTTCTTGACGGTAATGTCGTTCAGACCTCTGTAGTCGATGCACAGACGCAGACCACCGTCTTTCTTCTTAACGAAGAAGAAGCCTGCGCCGGCTGGAGAAGAAGATGGTCGGATGAAACCCTTCGCCAGGTTCTCTTTGATGTACTCTTCCATGGAGTGTGTCTCAGGCAGAGACAACGGATAAGTTCGGCCTTGCGGTGGAACCTTCCCTGGAATGAGGTTGATTGGGCAGTCCCATTCTCTATGAGGAGGAAGGATATCAGCAGAGGCTTTACTGAACACGTCCGTGAAGTCTTGATATGGAGGAGGCGGAACATCAGATGACCCGGGGAAGGAAGAACAAACAGGAAGAACTTTGGCTAAACAAGTCTCAGCACAGGAGGGACCCCATGCCAGTATTTGCGTAGTCGTCCAGTCAATCGGTGGGTTGTGGAGACGGAGCCATGGAAGGCCTAAAACCACTGGATGTGTGGCTCTTGGAATCACTAGAAAAGAAATATACTCAGAATGAAGAACTCCCACTCTCAGACGAACTGGAAGAGTCCTTAAGGAAATGACTGCGTCAAAAATCTTGCTGCCATCCACGGCAGTCAAAGAGATGGACGAGGACAGTCTCTCGGTGGGTAGGGACCACCGTTTAACATAAGCTTCGGTTATGAAATTCCCAGCTGCTCCGGAATCAAGGAGGGCAATGACGTTCCTGTAACGTTGAGCAATTTGGAGCGACACTGGGAGGTTACAATCATGAGGAGATGGAGAGGAGATCATTACTCCTAGCCGGCCCTCTCCTTGGCGATCTGGAGTCCCGAACGTTTGGGACAGGCGTTGATAGTGTGCGACGGAGCTGCACAGTAGAGACATAGAGACTCGGAGAGGCGTCTTCGGCGCTCAGCGGGAGATAGACGGGAACGACCAATTTGCATAGGCTCATCCTTGGATGGAGATGGTTGACGAGAAGGAGGAGCAGAAGATTTAGGAACGGATGATCTTCCTCGCTCGGTTGCTCTCTCTCTGAACCGTAGATCAACCTTCGTGCATAGTGAAATTAGCTCATCCAACTTAGAAGGCAAGTCTCTGGTAGCTAACTCGTCTTTAATGCGTTCTGACAAGCCATGCCAGAATGCAGCATACAGGGCCTCGTCGTTCCAGGCCAGTTCAGATGCCAGGATTTTGAACTGTATAAGATACTGTCCCACAGTACGTGTTCCCTGGCGTAGACGGAGAATCTCAGATGAAGCAGAGGAAACCCGGCCCGGCTCGTCGAAGATGCGCCTGAATGATGCTACAAAGTCAGTATAGGAGGACAGCAGGGGATCAGACTTCTCCCATAACGGTGATGCCCAATCAAGGGCTGAGCCACTGAGGAGAGAAATAATATAAGCAACTTTGGTACGGTCACTGGGGAAGTTGCCAGATTGAAGCTCAAAATGGATTTCGCATTGGTTGAGAAATCCCCTGCAGAACCTTGGAGATCCGTCAAATTTTGCTGGCGTTGGAAGATGGAGACGTGGTATGGAAATGGGCAAGGTGGGTGGGGTTACAGCTGGAGTCACTGTGGTGGACGCACCAGACGTGCCAGGTCCACGGAGGGTCGTCTGAATCCCATCCAGCCGAGTAGAGAGATCCTGGAGACAGCGGATGATGTGACCTTGTGCAGCCTCCTGATGTTCGAGTCTGGCTGCCAGTTCTTGCATAGGTCTAGCCGCTTGATCCTGGTCTCCGGCTGGATTCATGAGGTCAGTGCTTACTGTCACAACTGAGGGTTTAGGCTGACGGGAGGAAGCCTCAGTTGTAGGGGCTGGAATGAAATTAAACTTAGATGCTTTAATCAGACCCCTGGACATGTAAGTGTGGAAGGAAACCCGAAGGTGTGACCATGACAAGCAGGTTAAAAGTCAAATGAAAGTTTATTAAACAGACTCCGTATAATCACAACAGTGTTCACAGTCAGTATTAGCAGTGGCAGATAATACAGTTCCTGGATCACTAAACCATAAAAGGTATAACAGGGCACTGGTAGGTTGCAGAACAGATGTTATAGTCCTTGGGTAGAATAACCTTACCAGGCCAGGCTGTAGTAGTGGAGACAGCCGAGGAACACGCCAGTAGGTGTATGAGATGATGCTGGTAACTGGAATGCACTGTAGGAGTCACTGGACGGAACCAGCCAGATGGTGGAGACACGGAGTTAAAACTGAAAGATGCTAGGGTGCGTGGAAACAGATAAAATGAAGAGTGGTTACCGGTGGTAGTGGATACTGCTGGTAAGTAGAAATCCGCTGGGAGAACACCGGCTCTTTAAGGAAGCTGAATTCTGTTGGAAGCAGGTTGCTGGAAACAGATGGGTTAATAGCTGCAAGCTTGGAAGCTGGAAGCAAACGAGGTAATAGCTGAAAGCTGGATCAGTCACAGAGGATTGCAGAGTCAGGCTGCACTGCAGGATGGAAAGCAGGTGCGGGTCTCTTTGTGGATGCTGGAGACAGGAGCTGGAACCTGGAGAAACAAGCCACAGGAGAGAGAGACTGGAACAAGGTATGACATTCAAAGCACTGACATCTATCTGTCCCAGACACAGGATACTTATACCTGCTGCTATGCAGGCATTGGCTGGGCAATTATGCAGATTCCAGAGATGGTGGATTGGAGGAATTGGAGCATGTGATCAAATCCAACATGGCTGCGCCCATGCTGGAACCTGGAGGGAAAACCTGGTTTGGAATGAAATGTGCAAACATAATGATAATGGCGGCGCCGGCCGCGGAGGACAGGAGACGCCAGATGACAGTTAAATGCTGAGACACTTGGAGGGCAGCAGAGGCCGCGGCAGGCATGATACATGATTCTGAGAACCTGCAGCAATAACACAGTAACGGCGGCGGAGGCCGCGGAGGACGGGAGACGCCATGTTGGATTCAAACATGGCGCCGCTGTGGTAGTGTCTCAGAATGACAGGAGGGATGTGCAGAGTGTTGACACAGATGAGATCCGGATTTGGAACGCTGGGCCAGTCTCAGAAGACACCTAAACGGCAGGTAATGGCGTCCAGATACCCGGATCGTGACATGTGGGTGCTATGGGTGGGGGAGGGGGCGGGAGTGCCGCGGGTGGGGGAGGGGCAGGAGTGCCGCGGGTGGGGGAGGGGCGGTGGGTGCTGCATGTGTGGGTTCAACGGATGGGGGAGGGGGCGGGAGTGCCGAGGGTGGGGGAGGGGTGTCTGCCGCAGGTGGGGGAGGGGCGGGAGTGCCACGGGTGGGGGAGTGCTGCAGATGTGGGTGCTATGGGTGGGGGAGGGGGCGGGAGTGCCATGGGTGGGGGAGGTGCGGGGGGTGCCGCGGGGAGGAGGGAGGCGTGTGCTGCGGGTGGGGGGCGGATGTTGTGTAGGCTGTGGGTGCCGCGGGTGGGAGGGGGGCGGGTGCGGCAGGCAGAGGTCGTCCACGGCATTCTCCTCCGGAGAGTGCTGCAGCCGCAAGACTCACCAGCTGCAGTGTCACCAGGGTGCAGGGAGTGTACAGGGAGGAGGGAAAGAGGGGACTGGGCGGAGACGGGGAGGGAACTGGGCGGGGATGGGCGGACCGAGGGAGGGGACTGTTCCTGGCCTGCATCCAGCCACCCAGATCTGTGCCTGTGACTCCGCCCAGCGTTAGAGGGCCAGGCACAGAATCACAAGGCTATTATATAGGAGATAATATCCAGGGTGATCTCCTCTCCAGCTTCAAGTAAATGCGCACACGTGTGAGGCCTGTCAGGGCAAACAATCGGCACCTTGGCATTTGTTGGTGGCATCCAGCTGGTGTGGTGGCATGAGGGTCTATATACTAAGCCTTGGAGAGAGATAAAGTGGAGAGAGATAAACCAGACTAATTTTTACTGGGGCCTTAGACTTTGCCCCTTGGCCCTGGGGCCATTATTCTACAAATTTCCAATATGAATTACCAGAAGGCAGCCTCCAAGTGATAGCCTCACATGGCTTCTTCCACTCCTCCTGCAAGACCAAACCAGGGATAACCGTCGCTCACCAATGGTCAGCAACCAATAGTCCATGGTTTTGCCATCAATGGTGACAGAGCATCGATTTTTTTTCTACCCTGGCGCAAGGAGTACGGAGCTAGGTTGTGCCCTAGACATAGCCCCTCAGCCCTGCACCGACTGGCACACCACCCGTGTGTCCCTCTTTCTGGACACTGTCTGCACTGTGATGAAGAAGGCCATTAATGGTACAAACCACTGTCGGTTTACCGTCGATGGTTTCCTGCCATCAATGTAAAACGCCAATTGCACCATCAATGGTGAGCCCTACAATAGTCATCTCTAATCTACGGTGGCACTACAGCGTAAGTCTGGACCTAGAAATCACATGGCACTGGCTGTCCATTCAGCTTCAGTTTAGATAAAGCCAAGAGTTGCGCATATCTTTGAAAGCAACGGTGCATGGATGTGCAAAATGCAGCATGACAGTTCGCACCATGCAATCCTATGGGATTGTGGGTATGAATGCCACAAACACGCCCGCCGGCGAACTTCTTTTTCATGGCATACGTAGCACTGCGCAAATCAGGCCCTTAGCCCATGAATCTTCTGAGTGTGGGCTTGTAAGTGCAACCTGTGTGTATGTATAAACGGGTCTTCCTTTTTATAAGCGCTCCCCCCCCCCCCCCCTACTTGAGGTCAATAATATGTAAATTCTAATTACAACCCCTTTCCTGTGAATACCTCAGGTGGGATCTGTTCCTGTCCGCCAGTCCCTGCGACACTCATCGATATTGTGAAGACCTGAAACTTCCATCCTGGAAATATACCGTAAGGCGTTCTCTGCTTTAATTAAGAGGCAGCTGAAGAAGACATGAAATCTGAGAGCGAGTTTCCGGGCAAGCCTGTGCAGTAATACAATTTATTAAGATTTTATGTTAATAAAGGTTTTTCTGTAGTATCGTTATAAGCAGCTGGTGGAGATTATAGTCAGCAACAGCAGGTGCAAGTATTCCCCTCGGTGAGATAATCCAACAGCTGGTACAGCTGTACCTACAGCGCAACGCACATCGAGCCCAGACGCTGCACCAAGCAACACATGGCGTTTGGTGCTACAAGAAAGTGCCCCTACAGTACAGCAGTCCCTGAGACTCTTGGCAGGGTCCGGTAAGACCCATTCACTCTTAATGCTGGCCTTTGTGACAGGCCGGCGGGCCAGTTGCTGCAATGGCCCCTTGCCAGCTTCCCCCCCTCCAGTTGGCAGGTCCCCTGCACACGAAGTCACAGACAGAAGAATCATTTGCAGTGAAAAATTAACTAGCTTGATAAATTCATGTTGTGAATGAGGAATCTACGCCGCACCAGGGGCCTAACAGAAGACTATTTTAAATTATGTGTTCTGCTTTAAACCTGGCGTCCTGGAGCTGGATTAGATATCAGAGAATACATTCTAAATTAACAATGTGCAAATCAAAAGGAGCAAAGTTTTCCTGTTGACTAAAAAGTGATATATTATTTTATCTCAGCAGGGTTCTGCATGGTAATGACGAGATTGCTGCGCGCTGGTTCTGCTCGGGAAATGCCATTAACAATACTAAGAAGAAAATTCAATTTTTGATGAAAATAATGTCCCAGGGAACTTAGATAGATGATATTATATGCAGAAACTCAGCAGGGCTGCGTGTTGTCCTCAACACTTCCAAAATACAATCAAGACGCTGTTAGCGCTGAGTACTATGAGAGGACAGCGGGCTGAATTACTGCCTCCCTAACCTAATATATGAACCTTAATTATATTCTGTGTTAAACCAAACGTCTTCTCAGTATATTTTCAGTCTAAAAAGGAAGACGGCAAACACTAAAAGCTACACATAGCCTATACTGCAAATGCACGCAAAAATACACGTATTTATTGACGATACGTCTTTATAGCGTAACTTCTGGCCTGCAGGCGCCTCCGTCTGATTGGCAGTGAGGTTCTAAATAAGTTTGGAGTTAGATGAATCTCACCTCTTTTCGGACGCAGTGCCTCGCAGTGCCTTACAGTGCCTTGTACCTCCGCCGAGTCACTGTGTTGTAACTTCAGGTTTGTACTTCTTGGCCTGGCCCCAAGAGGGATTGACTTGGGTAAACTACTCACAATAAATCACCGGCCATGACTCACGTATGCTCAGCAGGTGCTAAGGGAAAGGGCGCACTTGGCACATTCATCATATGACATAATGGGTAAAGGAAAACAAACCTGTCCTTAAATGAGGTTAAGTGGATTAAGGGACTTTAACGGTGAAATACAAGTTATTATTAGTATTATTATTATTATTATTTATAACCTTCATTTAAATAGCGCCAGCATAATCCGTTACAGAACACCTGATTTGGTTTTGATCTGTATTTTTATTTTAGCTGCTAAATATAGCTAAAGTTAAGTAATTTGGGGCTGTTTTTCTTCCTACAGTATTATTAAACTCAACAACATTAATATCCACTCATTTCCAGTCAATGGAGTCGGGTCCCCCGCCCCCAAAGCATAAGCAGCTCCGGGCTCTTTGAACCTGGTTAAAAAAAAACAGGAAACAAAATGTGTAGGGGTCACCCGTATTTAATGAACCAGCACCGGGGTCTTGGAGCTGGCCCTGATTTAAAAATATGGGGGAACAATTAGTAGGGGACCCCATATTTTTAGAACCAGCACCGGGTTCCTCTAGCAGGGGGTAATGCCATGGCCAGGAAACATACTTGATGGGGTCACCCCAGCAAAAGAATTAACCTCCCCAACTAGTCAGTCCTGCATGGGTGATTCTTGAGGAATGGAGGACCCCCCCAATAAAACTATCCTGGGTGGTGGGTGCAGGGTTGATAGCTTTCAGTGAAAGGTAGAAATATAATATTGTCATTTACTGTGGGACTACAGGTACCAGCATGCGAGGCATTAAGGGCCAATTGGTACCTATAATCCCCCTGTAAAAAAAATATTAAAATGAAGACAGTACACACACTGAATTAAAAAGTCTCTTAATACACACTCACCTGGTCCCCTTGTCCAGTAGAATTCAAGATGAAGATCTGTCCTCTTTTCCAGTAGAATCCAAGGTAAGTAAAATAAAAATACACATCCATTCTCCCCCACAGGAAAAAAATCATACACATTGGCCTCAATAAGAATAAAACACACACACACACACACACACACACACACACACACACACACACACACACACACACACACACACACACACACACTGGTCCACACAGGAAAAAGATACAAGCCTACTAGCACCCTGTGTGAGACATTTTAGAGTACTCCCATCCAATTACAGTATATCCATAATTAATACTTTTTTCATTATTAAAAACTCATTGCCCCCACAGGAAAAAAAACATACACATTGGCCCCCACAGGAGAAAAACACACACACATTGGCCCCCACAGAAAAAAAAACACACACACATTGGTCCCCACAGGAAAAAAATTATACACAATGCCCCCAACTGGAAAAAATATAAAATAACTTCCCCCACAGGAAAAAGTAAAACGCAATGGCCCTCACATGTGAAAAAATAAAACACAATGGTCCCCACAGGTAAAAAACACACACATTGGTCCACACAGGAAAACAACATACATGTGTGCCCCGATAGAAAAAAACAAAACACACACATTGACCTCCACAGAAAAAGACACACATTGGCCTCCACAGAAAAAAATATACACATTGGCCTCCACAGAAAAAAATAAGAATTTACTCACCGGTAATTCTATTTCTCATAGTCCGTAGTGAATGCTGGGGACTCCGTAAGGACCATGGGGATTAGCGGCTCCGCAGGAGACTGGGCACAACTATAAAGAAAGCTTTTAGACTACTGGTGTGCACTGGCTCCTCCCACTAAGACCCTCCTCCAGACCTCAGTTAGGATACTGTGCCCGGAAGAGCTGACACAAGTAGGAAGGATTTTGAATCCCGGGTAAGACTCATACCAGCCACACCAATCACACAGTATAACTCGTGATACAATACCCAGTTAACAGCATGATAACAACTGAGCCTCTCAACAGATAGCTCAACAATAACCCTTTCGTTTTGCAATAACTATATACAAGTATTGCAGACAATCCGCACTTGGGATGGGCGCCCAGCATCCACTACGGACTATGAGAAATAGAATTACCGGTGAGTAAATTCTTATTTTCTCTAACGTCCTAAGTGGATGCTGGGGACTCCGTAAGGACCATGGGGATTATACCAAAGCTCCCAAACGGGCGGGAGAGTGCGGATGACTCTGCAGCACCGAATGAGAGAACTCCAGGTCCTCCTCAGCCAGGGTATCAAATATGTAGAATTTAGCAAACGTGTTTGCCCCTGACCAAGTAGCAGCTCGGCAAAGTTGAAGAGCCGAGACCCCTCGGGCAGCCGCCCAAGAAGAGCCCACTTTCCTCGTGGAATGGGCTTTTACTGATTTAGGATGCGGCAGTCCAGCCGCAGAATGTGCAAGCTGAATCGTACTACAGATCCAGCGAGCAATAGTCTGCTTAGAAGCAGGTGCACCCAACTTGTTAGGCGCATACAGGATAAAAAGCGAGTCAGTCTTCCTGACTCCAGCTGTCCTGGGAACATACATTTTTAGGGCCCTGACTACATCCAACAACTTGGAAGCCTCCAAGTCATTCGTAGCCGCAGGCACCACGATAGGTTGGTTCAGATGAAAAGCTGATACCACTTTGGGGAGAAACTGGGGACGAGTCCTCAATTCTGCCCTATCCATATGGAAAATCAGATAAGGGCTTTTACATGACAAAGCCGCCAATTCTGAAACACGCCTGGCCGAAGCCAAGGCCAACAACATGACCACTTTCCACATGAGATATTTTAAATCCACGGTTTTCAGTGGCTCAAACCAATGTGACTTTAGGAAATCCAACACCACGTTGAGATCCCAAAGTGCCACTGGAGGCACAAAAGGGGGCTGAATATGCAGCACTCCCTTAACAAAAGTCTGAACTTCAGGTAGTGAAGCCAATTCTCTCTGGAAGAAAATCGATAGAGCCGAAATCTGGACCTTAATGGAACCCAATTTAAGGCCCATAGTCACCCCTGACTGTAGGAAGTGCAGGAACCGGCCCAGCTGAAATTCTTCCGTTGGGGCCTTCCTGGCCTCACACCACGCAACATATTTTCGCCATATGCGGTGATAATGGTTCGCGGTTACTTCTTTCCTAGCTTTTATCAGCGTAGGAATGACTTCCTCCGAAATGCCCTTTTCCTCCAGGATCCGGTGTTCAACCGCCATGCCGTCAAACGCAGCCGCGGTAAGTCTTGGAACAGACAGGGCCCCTGCTGCAGCAGGTCCTGTCTGAGCGGTAGAGGCCATGGGTCCTCTGACATCATTTCTTGAAGTTCCGGATACCACGCTCTTCTTGGCCAATCCGGAACAATGAGTATAGTTCTTACTCCTCTTCTCCTTTTATCCTCAGTACCTTTGGTATGAGAGGAAGAGGAGGGAACACATAAACCGATCGGTACCCCCACGGTGTTACCAGAGCGTCCACAGCTATCGCCTGCGGGTCTCTTGACCTGGCGCAATATTTTTCTAGCTTTTTTGTTTAGGCGGGACGCCATCATGTCCACCTGTGGTTTTTCCCACTGGTTTACAATCATTTGAAAGACTTCTGGATGAAGTCCCCATTCTCCCGGGTGGAGGTCGTGCCTGCTGAGGAAGTCTGCTTCCCAGTTGTCCACTCCCAGAATGAACACTGCTGACAGTGCTAACACGTGATTTTCCGCCCATCTGAGAATCCTTGTGGCTTCTGCCATTGCCGTCCTGCTTCTTGTGCCGCCCTGTCGATTTACATGGGCGACTGCCGTGATGTTGTCTGACTGGATCAGTACCGGCTGGTTTTGAATAGTGATGAGCGGGTTCGGTTCCTCGGAATCCGAACCCGCCCGAACTTCAGCTTTTTTTACACGGATCCGAGCGACTCGGATCTTCCCGCCTTGCTCGGTTAACCCGAGCGCGCCTGAACGTCATCATGACGCTGTCGGATTCTCGCGAGGCTCGGATTCTATCGCGAGACTCGGATTCTATATAAGGAGCCGCGCGTCGCCGCCATTTTACACGTTGATTGAGATTGATAGTGAGAGGACGTGGCTGGCGTCCTCTCCGTTTAGAGAAGAAATAGATAGGAGAGTGAGAGTGAGACAGTGACACTTCATTTACTGGAGCTTAGGAGGAGTACTCAGACAGAGAGTGCAGAATTTTGCTGATAGTATTAGTTAGTTATACTAGTGACAGAGTGAGACAGTGACACTTCATTTACTGGAGCTTAGGAGGAGTACTCAGACAGAGAGTGCAGAATTTTGCTGATAGTATTAGTTAGTTATACTAGTGACTGACCAGTGACCACCAGTGCAGTTTTATATTATTTAATATAATCCGTTCTCTGCCTGAAAAAACGATACACAGTGACTCAGTCACATACCATATCTGTGCTCAGCCCAGTGTGCTGCTGCATCATCTATGTATAATATCTGACTGTGCTCACACAGCTTAATTGTGGGGGAGACTGGGGAGCAGTTAGGTTATAGCAGGAGCCAGGAGTACATATTAAAATTAAACAGTGCACACTTTTTTTCTGCAGGAGTGCCACTGCCAGTGTGACTGACCAGTGACCTGACCACCAGTATATAGTATACTATATTGTATTGTGAAATGTCTGCCTGTAAAAGTTAAACACACGTCGTGTGACTTGTGTGGTGTTTTTTTATTCTATAAAATAAAAAACTCATTCTGCTGACAGACAGTGTCCAGCAGGTCCGTCATTATATAATATATACCTGTCCGGCTGCAGTAGTGATATATATATATTTTTTATATCATTATTTATCATCCAGTCGCAGCAGACACAGTACGGTAGTTCACGGCTGTAGCTACCTCTGTGTCGGCACTCGGCAGTCCATCCATAATTGTATACCACCTACCCGTGGTTTTTTTTTCTTTCTTCTTTATACATACTACATCTCATTATCATCCAGTCTATATTAGCAGCAGACACAGTACAGTACGGTAGTCCACGGCTGTAGCTACCTCTGTGTCGGCACTCGGCAGTCCGTCCATAATTGTATACCACCTACCCGTGGTTTTTTTTTTCTTTCTTCTTTATACATACTACATCTCATTATCAACCAGTCTATATTAGCAGCAGACACAGTACGGTAGTCCACGGCTGTAGCTACCTCTGTGTCGGCACTCGGCAGTCCATCCATAATTGTATACCATCTACCCGTGGTTTTTTTTTCTTTCTTCTTTATACATACTACATCTCATTATCATCCAGTCTATATTAGCAGCAGACACAGTACAGTACGGTAGTCCACGGCTGTAGCTACCTCTGTGTCGGCACTCGGCAGTCCATCCATAATTGTATACCACCTACCCGTGGTTTTTTTTCCTTTCTTCTTTATACATACATACTACATCTCTTTATCAACCAGTCTATATTAGCAGCAGACACAGTACGGTAGTCCACGGCTGTAGCTACCTCTGTGTCGGCACTCGGCAGTCCATCCATAATTGTATACCACCTACCCGTGGTTTTTTTTTCTTTCTTCTTTATACATACATACTACATCTCTTTATCAACCAGTCTATATTAGCAGCAGACACAGTACGGTAGTCCACGGCTGTAGCTACCTCTGTGTCGGCACTCGGCAGTCCGTCCATAATTGTATACCACCTACCCGTGGTTTTTTTTTCTTTCTTCTTTATACATACATACTACATCTCTTTATCAACCAGTCTATATTAGCAGCAGACACAGTACGGTAGTCCACAGCTGTAGCTACCTCTGTGTCGGCACTCGGCAGTCCATCCATAATTGTATACCACCTACCCGTGGTTTTTTTTTCTTTCTTCTTTATACATACTACATCTCATTATCATCCAGTCTATATTAGCAGCAGACACAGTACAGTACGGTAGTCCACGGCTGTAGCTACCTCTGTGTCGGCACTCGGCAGTCCATCCATAATTGTATACCACCTACCCGTGGTTTTTTTTTCTTTCTTCTTTATACATACATACTACATCTCTTTATCAACCAGTCTATATTAGCAGCAGACACAGTACGGTAGTCCACGGCTGTAGCTACCTCTGTGTCGGCACTCGGCAGTCCGTCCATAATTGTATACCACCTACCCGTGGTTTTTTTTTCTTTCTTCTTTATACATACATACTACATCTCTTTATCAACCAGTCTATATTAGCAGCAGACACAGTACGGTAGTCCACGGCTGTAGCTACCTCTGTGTCGGCACTCGGCAGTCCATCCATAATTGTATACCACCTACCCGTGGTTTTTTTTTTCTTTCTTCTTTATACATACTACATCTCATTATCATCCAGTCTATATTAGCAGCAGACACAGTACAGTATGGTAGTCCACGGCTGTAGCTACCTCTGTGTCGGCACTCGGCAGTCCATCCATAATTGTATACTAGTATCCATCCATCTCCATTGTTTACCTGAGGTGCCTTTTAGTTGTGCCTATTAAAATATGGAGAACAAAAATGTTGAGGTTCCAAAATTAGGGAAAGATCAAGATCCACTTCCACCTCGTGCTGAAGCTGCTGCCACTAGTCATGGCCGAGACGATGAAATGCCAGCAACGTCGTCTGCCAAGGCCGATGCCCAATGGCATAGTACAGAGCATGTCAAATCCAAAACACCAAATATCAGTAAAAAAAGGACTCCAAAACCTAAAATAAAATTGTCGGAGGAGAAGCGTAAACTTGCCAATATGCCATTTACCACACGGAGTGGCAAGGAACGGCTGAGGCCCTGGCCTATGTTCATGGCTAGTGGTTCAGCTTCACATGAGGATGGAGGCACTCAGCCTCTCGCTAGAAAAATGAAAAGACTCAAGCTGGCAAAAGCAGTAGCACCGCAAAGAACTGTGCGTTCTTCGAAATCCCAAATCCACAAGGAGAGTCCAATTGTGTCGGTTGCGATGCCTGACCTTCCCAACACTGGACGTGAAGAGCATGCGCCTTCCACCATTTGCACGCCCCCTGCAAGTGCTGGAAGGAGCACCCGCAGTCCAGTTCCTGATAGTCAGATTGAAGATGTCAGTGTTGAAGTACACCAGGATGAGGAGGATATGGGTGTTGCTGGCGCTGGGGAGGAAATTGACCAGGAGGATTCTGATGGTGAGGTGGTTTGTTTAAGTCAGGCACCCGGGGAGACACCTGTTGTCCGTGGGAGGAATATGGCCGTTGACATGCCTGGTGAAAATACCAAAAAAATCAGCTCTTCGGTGTGGAAGTATTTCACCAGAAATGCGGACAACATTTGTCAAGCCGTGTGTTCCCTTTGTCAAGCTGTAATAAGTAGGGGTAAGGACGTTAACCACCTCGGAACATCCTCCCTTATACGTCACCTGCAGCGCATTCATAATAAGTCAGTGACAAGTTCAAAAACTTTGGCCGACAGCGGAAGCAGTCCACTGACCAGTAAATCCCTTCCTCTTGTAACCAAGCTCACGCAAACCACCCCACCAACTCCCTCAGTGTCAATTTCCTCCTTCCCCAGGAATGCCAATAGTCCTGCAGGCCATGTCACTGGCAATTCTGACGAGTCCTCTCCTGCCTGGGATTCCTCCGATGCATCCTTGCGTGTAACGCCTACTGCTGCTGGCGCTGCTGTTGTTGCTGCTGGGAGTCGATGGTCATCCCAGAGGGGAAGTCGTAAGCCCACTTGTACTACTTCCAGTAAGCAATTGACTGTCCAACAGTCCTTTGCGAGGAAGATGAAATATCACAGCAGTCATCCTGCTGCAAAGCGGATAACTGAGGCCTTGACAACTATGTTGGTGTTAGACGTGCGTCCGGTATCCGCCGTTAGTTCACAGGGAACTAGACAATTTATTGAGGCAGTGTGCCCCCGTTACCAAATACCATCTAGGTTCCACTTCTCTAGGCAGGCGATACCGAGAATGTACACGGACGTCAGAAAAAGACTCACCAGTGTCCTAAAAAATGCAGTTGTACCCAATGTCCACTTAACCACGGACATGTGGACAAGTGGAGCAGGGCAGGGTCAGGACTATATGACTGTGACAGCCCACTGGGTAGATGTATGGACTCCCGCCGCAAGAACAGCAGCGGCGGCACCAGTAGCAGCATCTCGCAAACGCCAACTCTTTCCTAGGCAGGCTACGCTTTGTATCACCGCTTTCCAGAATACGCACACAGCTGAAAACCTCTTACGGCAACTGAGGAAGATCATCGCGGAATGGCTTACCCCAATTGGACTCTCCTGTGGATTTGTGGCATCGGACAACGCCAGCAATATTGTGTGTGCATTAAATATGGGCAAATTCCAGCACGTCCCATGTTTTGCACATACCTTGAATTTGGTGGTGCAGAATTTTTTAAAAAACGACAGGGGCGTGCAAGAGATGCTGTCGGTGGCCAGAAGAATTGCGGGACACTTTCGGCGTACAGGTACCACGTACAGAAGACTGGAGCACCACCAAAAACTACTGAACCTGCCCTGCCATCATCTGAAGCAAGAAGTGGTAACGAGGTGGAATTCAACCCTCTATATGCTTCAGAGGTTGGAGGAGCAGCAAAAGGCCATTCAAGCCTATACAATTGAGCACGATATAGGAGGTGGAATGCACCTGTCTCAAGTGCAGTGGAGAATGATTTCAAAGTTGTGCAAGGTTCTGATGCCCTTTGAACTTGCCACACGTGAAGTCAGTTCAGACACTGCCAGCCTGAGTCAGGTCATTCCCCTCATCAGGCTTTTGCAGAAGAAGCTGGAGACATTGAAGGAGGAGCTAACACGGAGCGATTCCGCTAGGCATGTGGGACTTGTGGATGGAGCCCTTAATTCGCTTAACAAGGATTCACGGGTGGTCAATCTGTTGAAATCAGAGCACTACATTTTGGCCACCGTGCTCGATCCTAGATTTAAAACCTACCTTGGATCTCTCTTTCCGGCAGACACAAGTCTGCTGGGGTTGAAAGACCTGCTGGTGAGAAAATTGTCAAGTCAAGCGGAACGCGACCTGTCAACATCTCCTCCTTCACATTCTCCCGCAACTGGGGGTGCGAGGAAAAGGCTCAGAATTCCGAGCCCACCCGCTGGCGGTGATGCAGGGCAGTCTGGAGCGACTGCTGATGCTGACATCTGGTCCGGACTGAAGGACCTGACAACGATTACGGACATGTCGTCTACTGTCACTGCATATGATTCTCTCAACATTGAAAGAATGGTGGAGGATTATATGAGTGACCGCATCCAAGTAGGCACGTCACACAGTCCGTACTTATACTGGCAGGAAAAAGAGGCAATTTGGAGGCCCTTGCACAAACTGGCTTTATTCTACCTAAGTTGCCCTCCCACAAGTGTGTACTCCGAAAGAGTGTTTAGTGCCGCCGCTCACCTTGTCAGCAATCGGCGTACGAGGTTACATCCAGAAAATGTGGAGAAGATGATGTTCATTAAAATGAATTATAATCAATTCCTCCGCGGAGACATTGACCAGCAGCAATTGCCTCCACAAAGTACACAGGGAGCTGAGATGGTGGATTCCAGTGGGGACGAATTGATAATCTGTGAGGAGGGGGATGTACACGGTGATATATCGGAGGATGATGATGAGGTGGACATCTTGCCTCTGTAGAGCCAGTTTGTGCAAGGAGAGATTAATTGCTTCTTTTTTGGGGGGGGTCCAAACCAACCCGTCATATCAGTCACAGTCGTGTGGCAGACCCTGTCACTGAAATGATGGGTTGGTTAAAGTGTGCATGTCCTGTTTATACAACATAAGGGTGGGTGGGAGGGCCCAAGGACAATTCCATCTTGCACCTCTTTTTTCTTTTATTTTTCTTTGCGTCATGTGCTGTTTGGGGAGGGTTTTTTGGAAGGGCCATCCTGCGTGACACTGCAGTGCCACTCCTAGATGGGCCCGGTGTTTGTGTCGGCCACTAGGGTCGCTTATCTTACTCACACAGTCAGCTACCTCATTGCGCCTCTTTTTTTCTTTGCGTCATGTGCTGTTTGGGGAGGGTTTTTTGGAAGGGACATCCTGCGTGACACTGCAGTGCCACTCCTAGATGGGCCCGGTGTTTGTGTCGGCCACTAGGGTCGCTTATCTTACTCACACAGTCAGCTACCTCATTGCGCCTCTTTTTTTCTTTGCGTCATGTGCTGTTTGGGGAGGGTTTTTTGGAAGGGACATCCTGCGTGACACTGCAGTGCCACTCCTAGATGGGCCCGGTGTTTGTGTCGGCCACTAGGGTCGCTTATCTTACTCACACAGTCAGCTACCTCATTGCGCCTCTTTTTTTCTTTGCGTCATGTGCTGTTTGGGGAGGGTTTTTTGGAAGGGACATCCTGCGTGACACTGCAGTGCCACTCCTAGATGGGCCCGGTGTTTGTGTCGGCCACTAGGGTCGCTTATCTTACTCACACAGTCAGCTACCTCATTGCGCCTCTTTTTTTCTTTGCGTCATGTGCTGTTTGGGGAGGGTTTTTTGGAAGGGCCATCCTGCGTGACACTGCAGTGCCACTCCTAGATGGGCTTGGTGTTTGTGTCGGCCACTAGGGTCGCTTATCTTACTCACACAGTCAGCTACCTCATTGCGCCTCTTTTTTTCTTTGCGTCATGTGCTGTTTGGGGAGGGTTTTTTGGAAGGGACATCCTGCGTGACACTGCAGTGCCACTCCTAGATGGGCCCGGTGTTTGTGTCGGCCACTAGGGTCGCTTATCTTACTCACACAGCGACCTCGGTGCAAATTTTAGGACTAAAAATAATATTGTGAGGTGTGAGGTATTCAGAATAGACTGAAAATTAGTGTAAATTATGGTTTTTGAGGTTAATAATACTTTGGGATCAAAATGACCCCCAAATTCTATGATTTAAGCTGTTTTTTAGGGTTTTTTGAAAAAAACACCCGAATCCAAAACACACCCGAATCCGACAAAAAAAATTCGGTGAGGTTTTGCCAAAACGCGGTCGAACCCAAAACACGGCCGCGGAACCGAACCCAAAACCAAAACACAAAACCCGAAAAATTTCCGGCGCTCATCTCTAGTTTTGAAGCAGGGGTTTTGCCTGACTGAGGGCATTGTAAATGGCCCTTAGTTCCAGAATATTTATGTGCAGGGAAGTCTCCTGACTTGACCATAGTCCTTGGAAGTTTCTTCCCTGTGTGACTGCTCCCCAGCCTCGAAGGCTGGCATCCGTGGTCACCAGGACCCAGTCCTGTATGCCGAATCTGCGGCCCTCTTGAAGATGAGCACTCTGCAGCCACCACAGCAGAGACACCCTTGTCCTTGGAGACAGGGTTATCAGACGATGCATCTGAAGATGCGATCCGGACCACTTGTCCAACAGGTCCCACTGAAAGGTTCTTGCATGAAACCTGCCGAATGGAATCGCTTCGTAGGAAGCTACCATTTTTCCCAGGATCCGCGTGCAGTGATGCACCGACACCTGTTTTGGTTTTAGGAGGCCTCGGACTAGAGATGACAGCTCCTTGGCCTTCTCCTCCGGGAGAAACACTTTTCTCTGTTCTGTGTCCAGAACCATCCCTAGGAACAGCAGGCGTGTCGTAGGGACCAGCTGTGACTTTGGAATGTTTAGAATCCAGCCGTGCTGTTGTAGCACTTCCCGAGATAGTGCTACCCCTACCAACAACTGCTCTCTGGACCTCGCCTTTATCAGGAGATCGTCCAAGTACGGGATAATTAAAACTCCCTTCCTTCGAAGGAGTATCATCATTTCCGCCATTACCTTGGTAAAGACCCTCGGAGCCGTGGAGAGACCGAACGGCAACGTCTGGAATTGGTAATGACAATCTTGTACCACAAACCTGAGGTACTCCTGGTGAGGATGGTAAATGGGGACATGTAGGTAAGCATCCTTGATGTCCAGCGATACCATGTAATCTCCCTCGTCCAGGCTTGCAATAACCGCCCTGAGCGATTCCATCTTGAACTTGAATTTTTTGATATATGTGTTCAAGGATTTCAAATTTAAAATGGGTCTCACCGAACCGTCCGGTTTCGGTACCACAAACATTGTGGAATAGTAACCCCTTCCTTGTTGAAGTAGGGACACCTTTACTATCACTTGTTGTGAATACAGTTTTTGAATTGCCTGTAACACTGCCTCCCTGCCTGAGGGAGTGGTTGGCAAGGCAGATTTGAGGAAACGGCGGGGGGGAGACGTCTCGAATTCCAGTTTGTACCCCTGAGATACTATTTGAAGGATCCAGGGATCCACCCGTGAGCGAGCCCACTGATTGCTGAAATGCTTGAGACGGGCCCCCACCGTACCTGGCTCTGCCTGTGGAGCCCCAGCGTCATGCTGTGGACTTAGAGGAAGCGGGGGAGGACTTTTGCTCCTGGGAACTGGCTGTATGCTGCAGCTTTTTCCCTCTACCTCTACCTCTGGGCAGAAAGGACGCGCCTTTAACCCGCTTGCCCCTATTGGGCCGAAAGGACTGTACCTGATAATACGGTGCTTTCTTTGGTTGTGAGGGAACATGGGGCAAAAATGTAGACTTCCCAGCTGTTGCTGTGGAAACGAGGTCCGAGAGACCATCCCCGAACAATTCCTCACCCTTATAAGGCAGAACTTCCATGTGTCGTTTGGAATCTGCATCTCCTGTCCACTGCCGAGTCCATAACCCTCTCCTGGCAGAAATGGACATTGCACTAATTTTGGATGCCAGCCGGCAAATATCCCTCTGTGCATCCCTCATGTATAAAAGTGCGTCTTTTATATGCTCTACGTTCAGCAAAATAGTGTCCCTGTCTAGGGTATCTATATTTTCTGACAGGGAATCTGACCACGCAGCAGCAGCGCTGCACATCCAGGCTGAAGCTATAGCCGGTCTCAGTATCACACCTGTGTGTTAAGCCGTCCATTGATTTTATTAAATGCTCTCGCCCCTCACCCCCTACCACCTTTTCACCCCAATAATCACTCGGACAACTGAATTGCGATTTAAAAGGTCACAGCCAAATTTATTGATCGAATTAGAATTGGTACTCTATAAGTGGGTGGCGAGAAAGCAGTGCGTACCCCCGGCTACAGCCTACATATTAAATTTCTCTTAAATTAAACAACGGGGCGGAACCTAAGTCCCGCCCTTGCGCAAGTTAGCTGAGCGGTACCACTTCCCACCATTGGCATAGCACCGGTCCACCCTTAAGATGACGACCGTGTCGGCCCTTGAGGCCACGACAAACTCGCCGAGTATCTGGGGGAAGTGCCGGCCAACCGACGTTGCGCTACTACAGACTGCCGAGGAGCACTGCTTGCCGCCATAGCCTGGTTCCTAGAACCAAGGCCCGCCACCCGCTGCGACCATCTATGCACACTGCTGTCCGTCTCCATCCAGGGCCGGTGCAAGGTTTCCTGGCACCCTAGGCAAAACTTCAGCCCCCCCCCAGACCACTACTTCCCAATCCTTCAGGTGAAAGTGTGTACGCAAGGTCTTATACGTTCCGGACCCACCCACATAACCTTGACACATACACTCTGTACAGTCCACACATAACCTTACATATTTTGTGTTTCCTCACTTTTACATCCTCCTGACCCCTGGCCAACAGTGCTGGGTGACCGTAGCATACAGCCCAATAAGAACATTTGCTATCTGCATGGACCTTTATGCAATAGCACAGACAGAGTAATGGTTAGCATTACTGCCTCACAGCACTGAGATCATGGGTTTGATTCCCAGCATGGCTCTAACTGTGTGGAGTTTGTATATTCTCCCCATACTTGCGTGGGTTTCCTCCGGGTACTCCGGTTTCCTCCCACAATCCAAAGATATACTGGTAGGTTAATTGGCTTCATACAAAAATTAACAATAGTGTGAATGTGTGTGCGTGTGCATGTGATAGGGAATATAGAGTGTAAGCTCCACTGGGGCAGAGACTGATGTGAATGCCCAAATATGCTCTGTAAAGTCCTGCAGAATATGTGTGCGCTATATAAATAACTGGTAAGGGATGTAGTTGGGATACCAGCGCTCGAATCCCAAGACCTGTCAGAATGCCAACGCCGGAATCACGACAGCCGGAATTCCGAACGCAAGTATACTTGGGAGGTTAATGTTAGGCTGTGGGAAGGGGAGGGTTTGGGTTAGGGTTAGGCTGCGGGGAGGGAGGGTTAGGATTAGGAATACTTACCTCCACTGCCCCAATCGGGATTTCAAACAATCTGACCACTAGCATCTTATACCCAATCATCTGGTAATAATAGGTAGCACGTATCCTCGTGTATCAATGCTACCTATAGAGTGTAAGCCGGCAAGCACTGAATACAACAAGCATGTGCCAGTAGCTTGATTAGTAGTACTAACAACTGGTCCCGCCAGAGGAGGGGAACAAGCAGCGGGTATATACAGTGGCATAAGTTCATTCCCAACGCCCGGAGGCAAGTTAGAGTTTGGTGCCCCCAACACTTGAAAAAAAAAAAAAGGGAATATACAATTTGTGAATAGGTCAAAGGTGACAGGACCAAGAGGGACAGTGCCAGGACAGAGGTGACAGGGCCAGTACTGAGATGAAAGGGACAGTCCAGTGGGACCAGGACAGACTAAGACAGAGACAACAGGCGCAGGACAAGGGTGACAGGGCCAGGACAGAACAGAGGGGACAGGAGAGAAGGGTGAAAGGGCCAATACAAAGATTATAGGGACAGTACATTGGGAAAGAACCAAAATGACAGGGCAAGAAAGATAACCAAGACAGATGTGACAGGCACAAGAGAGACATGACAGGGTCAGAACATAGGTGACAGAGGGTAAAGGGACAGGGACAGTAAAGAACAGAGGGCACAGGACTGAGGGGTGACAGTGCCAGAACAAAGATGGCAGAGATCAAATAGAGGCGACAGGGGCAGAACCAGGACAGAACTAAAGGGATAGGAGAGAGAGAGTTAACAGGGTCAGGAGAGGGTGACAGGGACAGAACAGGGTGGTAGGGACAGGAGAGAGGGGAGACAGGGTCAGCACGGAGTGACAGGGGCAGGACAGGGATGTCAGGTACTGGACAGAGGGGACAGAACAGAAGGGTCAGCAGAGAGAGATGACAGGGACAGCAAAGGTGACAGGGACCAAATAGAGGTGACAGGGGCAGAACCAAGACAAAAGGTACCAGGACAGTACCGAAGGGATAGAAGAAAGGGTTAAAAGGGACAGGACGAGGACAGGAGAGAGGGGAGACAGGGCCAGCACAGGAGTGACAGGGACAGGACAGGGGGGGCGGGGACAGAACATAAGGGTCAGTAAAGAGAGATGACAGGGCCAGCAGAGAGATGACAGGGTGACAGGGACAGGAGAGATGGATGACTAAGTAAATGGACCCTGTGAGCAGCGGGCATTGTGGGCAGCTACCTGACACTCCGGTACAGTACCTAACAGGCCAAACGCTCAGCCACTTCCGAGCCCTGCACCACGCGCCGTTCTCCCGTCCCATACCTGTGCCTCTCTACTCCCCTGTCACAGTCATAGGGCGGGATGTACTGTCACTGATCGTGGGTCATCGCTGGTCAACGCAGTGATACTAATCGCATATGTACTCGCATATGTGATTAGTATCACAGAGCGATGCCAGGGGTGTCCTGCGATCAGTGATGTTCCACAGGACAAGGTTAGTGGCGGCTTCCGTCACCTCCCAGC
Organism: Pseudophryne corroboree; assembly: GCF_028390025.1. Taxonomy (NCBI): domain Eukaryota; kingdom Metazoa; phylum Chordata; class Amphibia; order Anura; family Myobatrachidae; genus Pseudophryne; species Pseudophryne corroboree. Next base: position 925,474,603 of record NC_086447.1, read on the forward strand.
CCCGGGTGGTGACGTGCAGGGAGTCCCCGTGATCCTCCTTCTCCCCCCTGCAGCTGAAAGGAGACAAGGCTGTGCTGCGGGGGAGAAGGAGGAGGGGGCCGGGGGTAGAGAGATTGTTGTGAGTGGCGTAGGTCGGCGGCGGGATGTGGCGGCGGTAAGAAGCCCATAGGCTTCTATGGGGTATCGCCATCAAACCCGGAGGCGTAATCGCAGCGAAGGGGCCTTAGAACATATGAAAATGCGGTAAAACCCCCGAAAACAGGGGTTTTACCGCATTTTTCCTTTAGTACATCCCGCCCATAATCACTTTCCTCCACCACATACTCTTTGGTTCCCACTAGGCACTTCCAGCATCTGGCTCCTGGATCGGTAGCATATAGTTTCCTCCTAGATCACTTCACTTGTGGACTGGGAGGCAGCAGAAGCCAGGAGTCAGGAGGGAGCGGAGCATGCAGGCTGGAAGCTGCAGCGCTTCTTGGCTGTCTGTGGTGGAGCGAGATGCTCGGCGCACCCCACCGCTGGCAGTGCTGCCGCTAGTGAAGATGGCAGTGGGCGGGGCTGTCAGGCTGGGTACCTTAAAGAGTGGATAATAGTGCGGCGCGGGCCGTGCGGCCATAAGTAGGGCCCTGGGTTGTATACACTGGGCTCCTCTGTATATTATAGTGGGAAGGGCACAGAACAGCTGGTGGACAATGGAGAAAGTACCCCCTTCAGGGCTGGAGCCCGGCGGCAAAAGTCTCCATTGCAGTTCCGCCCCTGGGTATATAGACATACAGTGCAGGAGTTGATCATTCTGATATATATATATATATATATATATATATATATATATACACACCGGCAGCTGGCATCCCGGTGAACAGAATCCTGGCAGTGGGATGCCGGACGCCAAAATGTCTGCAGCTTTGCTCACCACGCTGCGGGCACGTTGAAGCACTTTGCGCACCACATTTTTTATTCTCCCCTCAGAGGGAGAATAGTTGTTGGCATTATACTACATTATATATATATATATATATATATATATACATATACACACACACACTACAATGTATGTATGTATGTATGTATGTATGTATATATATATATATATATATATATAAAACTGGCACTCCACTAAACTGAGAAGTAATGCCTGGGTGCCTTCCCTTGGGTTACCAGCCAGCCCCCATACTAACATTCCATTACAGCAGGCGGCACTCCACTGACTTTTTATGAAAAAAACAACAGCCATTGCAGCTAATTCATGTCATCAACGTTTCAGGTGTTTAATCCTACACCTGATGAAAGGTGTAGGATTAAACATCTGAAACATTGATGACATGAATTAGCTGCAATGGCTGTTTTTTCATAAAAAGTCCGTGGAGTGCCGCCTGCTGTAATGGAATATATATATATATATATATATTTTTACACACACATTAGTAGAAATATATATATATATATATATATATATATATATACATACACACACACACACACATACATATATATATATATATATATATATATATATATATATAAAATATATATATATATATAAAACCACAGCCTAAAACTCAAATTTAGTTGGTCACAGTAAAAAAAAAAAAAAAAAAAAAGAGAATGAATACAGCCTGTCTTTACTTATTCTTTACTCACTGTCTCCTCCTCCTAACGCAGGGATCCAGCCTCCTTCCATGCGCCCAGCTAGCTGCACAAAGTTGACAGCTGGTCAGTTTGTTCAGCGGGGAAGGGGGGATATCATGAATCGTAGGAGAGAATATGCAGGATGCGGTCATGGGCGGGGGGGGGGGGGGGCGGAGGTGAGGGGAGGCTGAATGGAAAGCTGCCCAATTTGCTGGGGAGGGGGGGGGGGTTTGGCGGCGACGGTGGTCATTAACGGTAGGTTTGGAGGAAGAGAAAATGCGGGATGCGATTGGAAGGGGGGCGGGGAGGAGATGCTGTTGTGGTGTGGGGTGGGAAGTGCAAGGTGATATCGCGGGGGGGGGGGGGGGGGTGCTCGGGGAGGATTGCAGAGGGAGTGCACTGACTCACTCTGTCAGCGCCGGCTGGTAATTGATGGGCGGCTCCAAGTCTCATAAGAAAGACGAGGAGCACACATAAGGGAATAAAAGAAAAGACGCATTTCTCTGCAGCGTGCGGTGCCGCCCTCCAGTGGCCGGCGCCCATAGGCAGCTGCCTAAAGCTGCCTAATGGTGGCGCCGGCCCTGTCTCCATCAGACTAAGACAAATAGAGCCTTTTGCCCACTAAGTTTCTTGCCAAATTAAACTAAAAAATGGCCTGCCGGTGCCACCACCGAAAATAAAAACAATTCCTATTGCACTGAGGAGCCCTGCTTGATAAACTGAGGGCCCCTAGGGGCCACTGCTTCTGTCTCCCATGCCTGCCCAGATGTTTACCAGCTGCCCTATGCCTGCTGCCCGCTAGCTATCGGAGTGACCTGCCAACCGTACCCGCATGGCCTAGCATGAACAGTGCTTTTGGGTGACCCATATGAAGGTGAAAACCACAAAACCTCTTTGAGGGCAAAATTGGAAAGTCCTTCATTCCCCCAAAGCGGCGGGCAGCATAATGCCTTGGGTTTCCCAAAAGACACTCAGGGAGCTTACTTCACCAGTAAAGGTGTCGCAATCGGACTCGGGTGAATGTAGGCTCCCTGCACATAATCTCTCTTGTAATTTCGCCCCAGTGGGACTGTTTAAATGACTTTTATCCCTGGGACTTAAAAACTCCCAGCCTGTTGCCGAAAGGCTTTCCTGGCTCCTCCTTGGGCAATCCTGACAAACTCTTTAGCTCTATAAGGATCTTGTGGCTGTCTAGTGGAAATCTGCTGATAGAGATTACCCTGTGAAGTAGAAGTCAATGTTAGTTTGTACTGTACAGGTGCTTATACGAACGCTTTTTAAGTATCCCCAGGATCCTTGCCTGGCCGCAGCTACCTACCATGCCCTGTGGCCATGCACATACCTTTACTGCGAGCCCTCTCCGCATCCTTACCCTCTCATCCAGGGACTGGCTTCTGCTCTGACTGGTTTTCATTCGTGAAGATTAATTTTCTTGCCCTTGCCCATATATATATATTGCTCCGCGCCTACCAGAACATGCTTGGACTTTTTACCAAACTCATAAAACTGTTAATTCCCAGGCGCCTGTTGATTGCCTGGACAACCGCGGGCATTCCTGGCATATTTTTGGCCTGCTGTCGACCACTGCAACTTTGCGTTACCTGCGACCTTGCGAACCCGAGAAGCTGTCTTCATGTAAAACTCATGCTAAATGTATATAAGGTTGGCTTGCTAATACCTTGTTGAGCCTCCAACTGAAGTATCTTTCCCTATTCCCCAATGGGTTGATCCCCCCTTATCCGAAATCGGTACTCACGGCATATTGGTAAAGAGATGTTACACTATGTATTTATGGTATGGTTCAATCCGGTTAGGTATACTCATCATATAGCGCACTATGATCTATACCTAGCGACTGTCTTATGAATTAAGACACCCGAGAGAGCATACAAACTCCACAAAGAAATGCTTTTAACTGGAATTGAACCCATGACCTCAGCGCTGTGATGCCGTAATGCTAACCCTTGCCCCATAACTGGTGCGTTTACGCTGAATTGTTATTCACGCCTTGCGCCAGACTATAGTTATCCTACGTGGTTATCCCGTATACCGCTAAGGCACATGCATCATTGACCCCTACTTTGTGCAGAGACAAGGTTCTATTCAGCCCTTAAATACTCCGCTTTGCGCCTTTTCCCCTTTGCTTTCCTTCTCCTTCTGTCCTGTCTACCTTATTATGATACCATAAGTGACCGTCATATTGCACGTTCACTAAAGTAGCTTTGATGGTTATTTACTGTGATCGCTACCGCTACTTGCTTTGCCTTGCATTTTGTGTGACAGTCTGGTTATATAACGACTTATTTGCCCTAAGCGGTTATCCTTATATAACGAACCATGCAATACCAGGGGATTAAACCATGCGTTTAGGACAGCGGTAGTTGCCCTGTGTAGTGCTGGGCTGTACTGCGCTATGAGAGCTGTGGTGCTTATTGTTAAACATTCCGGGGGACCTCCCTTACCCTGACCTTTTTTTTTTTCTTTTTTTTTGCTTTTGTTACCACATCGCAATGTTCTGTGTATCCAGCATTGCTCTAATGTATGCCCTATGCAAGGCCTTGCCAATCGCCTGTGGCGCCTTCCCAATAAATGTAATACTAATAATAATCATGCTAAAGCCACGGGTAATACAGAAAAAACGGCTAATATGAAAGTTATGGTGTGTCACTGTCCCCCTGCTCCCTTATTTATACATATTGATATTATACCTCCTAGACTGCCACCTAAATTCGGCCAGCCTGCGAAGCTGATCTGCATTATACTGCCCGCTATATACCTCCTACAATACAATAAGACATGGTCACGGCAATGTGATGACTGTTCTGCCTTATATTGTATCATTTATCGCTATTCCCCTCTATAGTCTGCTATATACCCCCGGCCTATCGTTCTGGTATTGTACTTTTATTAACCCGCTAGTGTACCTAGCATGCTAAAATATGCTCCCGCAGCAATGCCGCCACTAATCATTATGCTGTATATTATATCACCAGTACGTTACATATACTGCATTATACACACGTGGCAATGACATTACTGATTTGGTACATCACTTCTACACCCGCTGGATATCACCAATTTGCCCTATACACCGCCATATACGTTTACGGCGTTATCTCGTATCTCGCTATCCTTGCCTCATACCTGTTAGCCCGTGTGTAATACCCTCCCGCGGCACCGACATCGGTGATACTATTGATTTGTACTATATTGTGTTTTACCTCCTGGAACTCCTGACAGAACATTACTCCTTAAGCTGGCCATACAACAGGACGATATCTTTCCAACCAGCCAACTAGTTGGCTGGTTGGAAAGATAATGTGGCAGTGTGTGGGAGCAAACGATTATCAGCCGTTTGCTCCCACACGCTGAAAAACGGACAGAAACGGTCTGTCCAACTAGTTGGGAAAATCAAACCTGTTTGATTTTCCCAACCAATCGTTCAGGTGTAGGGGAAACTTTCCCCCCAACTGAACGATAAGTAGGCGGACACTGCCTGCCAGTGTCCGCCTACTGCGCCGGCAGCATGAAAAGCCCCCCCTTTCCCCCCCATTACCTGTGACAGCGGGCTGTGCAGTGCGGGGCCTGAAAAGGGGGCGGAGCTACGGCGGCACAAGGGGCGGAGCTACACGGAATATAGGGGCGGAGCTACACGGGACCAGACAGCTTTGCATTGACGGCCAGCCAGACTTGGTAAGTGGAGGGTGAGAGAAGTGAGAGAGAGAGAGAGTGAGAGTGTGTGTGTGTGTGTGTGTGTGTGTGTGTGTGTGTGTGTGTGTGTGTGTATATTAGAGATGAGCGCCTGAAATTTTTCGGGTTTTGTGTTTTGGTTTTGGTTTTGGGTTCGGTTCCGCGGCCGTGTTTTGGGTTCGAACGCGTTTTGGCAAAACCTCACCGAATTTTTTTTGTCGGATTCGGGTGTGTTTTGGATTCGGGTGTTTTTTTCCAAAAACACTAAAAAACAGCTTAAATCATAGAATTTGGGGGTCATTTTGATCCCAAAGTATTATTAACCTCAAAAACCATAATTTACACTCATTTTCAGTCTATTCTGAATACCTCACACCTCACAATATTATTTTTAGTCCTAAAATTTGCACCGAGGTCGCTGTGTGAGTAAGATAAGCGACCCTAGTGGCCGACACAAACACCGGGCCCATCTAGGAGTGGCACTGCAGTGTCACGCAGGATGTCCCTTCCAAAAAACCCTCCCCAAACAGCACATGACGCAAAGAAAAAAAGAGGCGCAATGAGGTAGCTGTGTGAGTAAGATTAGCGACCCTAGTGGCCGACACAAACACCGGGCCCATCTAGGAGTGGCACTGCAGTGTCACGCAGGATGGCCCTTCCTAAAAAACCCTCCCCAAACAGCACATGACGCAAAGAAAAAAAGAGGCGCAATGAGGTAGCTGTGTGAGTAAGATTAGCGACCCTAGTGGCCGACACAAACACCGGGCCCATCTAGGAGTGGCACTGCAGTGTCACGCAGGATGGCCCTTCCAAAAAACCCTCCCCAAACAGCACATGACGCAAAGAAAAAAAGAGGCGCAATGAGGTAGCTGACTGTGTGAGTAAGATTAGCGACCCTAGTGGCCGACACAAACACCGGGCCCATCTAGGAGTGGCACTGCAGTGTCACGCAGGATGTCCCTTCCAAAAAACCCTCCCCAAACAGCACATGACGCAAAGAAAAAAAGAGGCGCAATGAGGTAGCTGTGTGAGTAAGATTAGCGACCCTAGTGGCCGACACAAACACCGGGCCCATCTAGGAGTGGCACTGCAGTGTCACGCAGGATGGCCCTTCCAAAAAACCCTCCCCAAACAGCACATGACGCAAAGAAAAAAAGAGGCGCAATGAGGTAGCTGTGTGAGTAAGATTAGCGACCCTAGTGGCCGACACAAACACCGGGCACATCTAGGAGTGGCACTGCAGTGTCACGCAGGATGTCCCTTCCAAAAAACCCTCCCCAAACAGCACATGACGCAAAGAAAAAAAGAGGCGCAATGAGGTAGCTGACTGTGTGAGTAAGATTAGCGACCCTAGTGGCCGACACAAACACCGGGCCCATCTAGGAGTGGCACTGCAGTGTCACGCAGGATGTCCCTTCCAAAAAACCCTCCCCAAACAGCACATGACGCAAAGAAAAAAAGAGGCGCAATGAGGTAGCTGACTGTGTGAGTAAGATTAGCGACCCTAGTGGCCGACACAAACACCGGGCCCATCTAGGAGTGGCACTGCAGTGTCACGCAGGATGTCCCTTCCAAAAAACCCTCCCCAAACAGCACATGACGCAAAGAAAAAAAGAGGCGCAATGAGGTAGCTGACTGTGTGAGTAAGATTAGCGACCCTAGTGGCCGACACAAACACCGGGCCCATCTAGGAGTGGCACTGCAGTGTCACGCAGGATGTCCCTTCCAAAAAACCCTCCCCAATCAGCACATGATGCAAAGAAAAAGAAAAGAAAAAAGAGGTGCAAGATGGAATTGTCCTTGGGCCCTCCCACCCACCCTTATGTTGTATAAACAAAACAGGACATGCACACTTTAACCAACCCATCATTTCAGTGACAGGGTCTGCCACACGACTGTGACTGATATGACGGGTTGGTTTGGACCCCCCCCAAAAAAGAAGCAATTAATCTCTCCTTGCACAAACTGGCTCTACAGAGGCAAGATGTCCACCTCATCTTCACCCTCCGATATATCACCGTGTACATCCCCCTCCTCACAGATTATCAATTCGTCCCCACTGGAATCCACCATCTCAGCTCCCTGTGTACTTTGTGGAGGCAATTGCTGCTGGTCAATGTCTCCGCGGAGGAATTGATTATAATTCATTTTAATGAACATCATCTTCTCCACATTTTCTGGATGTAACCTCGTACGCCGATTGCTGACAATTCTCCATATTCTCCATATTTTAATAGGCACAACTAAAAGGCACCTCAGGTAAACAATGGAGATGGATGGATTGGATACTAGTATACAATTATGGACGGGCTGCCGAGTGCCGACACAGAGGTAGCCACAGCCGTGAACTACCGCACTGTACTGTGTCTGCTGCTAATATATAGACTGGTTGATAAAGAGATAGTATACTCGTAACTAGTATGTATGTATAAAGAAAGAAAAAAAAAACCACGGTTAGGTGGTATATACAATTATGGACGGGCTGCCGAGTGCCGACACAGAGGTAGCCACAGCCGTGAACTACCGCACTGTACTGTGTCTGCTGCTAATATATAGACTGGTTGATAAAGAGATAGTATACTCGTAACTAGTATGTATGTATAAAGAAAGAAAAAAAAACCACGGTTAGGTGGTATATACAATTATGGACGGGCTGCCGAGTGCCGACACAGAGGTAGCCACAGCCGTGAACTACCGCACTGTACTGTGTCTGCTGCTAATATATAGACTGGTTGATAAAGAGATAGTATACTCGTAACTAGTATGTATGTATAAAGAAAGAAAAAAAAACCACGGTTAGGTGGTATATACAATTATGGACGGGCTGCCGAGTGCCGACACAGAGGTAGCCACAGCCGTGAACTACCGCACTGTACTGTGTCTGCTGCTAATATATAGACTGGTTGATAAAGAGATAGTATACTCGTAACTAGTATGTATGTATAAAGAAAGAAAAAAAAACCACGGTTAGGTGGTATATACAATTATGGACGGGCTGCCGAGTGCCGACACAGAGGTAGCCACAGCCGTGAACTACCGCACTGTACTGTGTCTGCTGCTAATATATAGACTGGTTGATAAAGAGATAGTATACTCGTAACTAGTATGTATGTATAAAGAAAGAAAAAAAAACCACGGTTAGGTGGTATATACAATTATGGACGGGCTGCCGAGTGCCGACACAGAGGTAGCCACAGCCGTGAACTACCGCACTGTACTGTGTCTGCTGCTAATATATAGACTGGTTGATAAAGAGATAGTATACTCGTAACTAGTATGTATGTATAAAGAAAGAAAAAAAAAACACGGTTAGGTCACTGGTATATACAATTATGGACGGGCTGCCGAGTGCCGACACAGAGGTAGCCACAGCCGTGAACTACCGCACTGTACTGTGTCTGCTGCTAATATAGACTGGTTGATAAAGAGATAGTATACTACTAATATTATATACTGGTGGTCAGGTCACTGGTCACTAGTCACACTGGCAGTGGCACTCCTGCAGCAAAAGTGTGCACTGTTTAATTTTAATATAATATTATGTACTCCTGGCTCCTGCTATAACCTATAACTGGCACTGCAGTAGTGCTCCCCAGTCTCCCCCACAATTATAAGCTGTGTGAGCTGAGCAGTCAGACAGATATATAATATATATAGATGATGCAGCACACTGGCCTGAGCCTGAGCAGTGCACACAGATATGGTATGTGACTGAGTCACTGTGTGCTGTGTATCGCTTTTTTCAGGCAGAGAACGGATTATAAATAAAAGTGGTGGTCACTGGTCACTATCAGCAAAACTCTGCACTGTACACACTACTGAGTACTCCTAATGCTCCCCAAAATTAGTAAATCAAGTGTCTCTCTAATCTATTCTAATTCTAAACGGAGAGGACGCCAGCCACGTCCTCTCCCTATCAATCTCAATGCACGTGTGAAAATGGCGGCGACGCGCGGCTCCTTATATAGAATCCGAGTCTCGCGATAGAATCCGAGCCTCGCGAGAATCCGACAGCGTCATGATGACGTTCGGGCGCGCTCGGGTTAACCGAGCAAGGCGGGAAGATCCGAGTCGCTCGGACCCGTGAAAAAAAACATGAAGTTCTGGCGGGTTCGGATTCAGAGAAACCGAACCCGCTCATCTCTAGTGTATATATGTGTGAATTGTGTGTGTGTGAGGTATGTCTGTGTGTGCGCGCTTTATGGACACCACTGCTGGGGGGGCCATTACATGCAAGGACGCTACTACTATAGGGGGGGCATTACGTATAAGGACGCTACTATTGCTGGGGGGGGCATTACATATAACGATACTACTGCTGGGGGGCATTATGTATAAGGACGCTACTATTACTGGGGGGGCATTACCTATAACAATGCTACTACTACTGGGGGGCATTATGTATAAGAACGCTACTACTACATGGGGGCAATACATATAACGATGCTACTACTACTGGGGGGGCATTATGTATAAGAACGCTACTACTACAGGGGGGCATTACATATAACGATGCTACTACTACTGGGGGGGCATTATGTATAAGGAGGCTACTAATACTGGGGGGGCATTACATATAAGGACGCTACTACTGGGGGGGCATTATGTATAAGGACTCTTACTACTGGGGGGCATTATGTATAAGGACGGTGCTGCTACTACTACTGGGAGGGCATTACATGTAAGGATGCTACTACTACTGGGGGGGCATTATGTATAAGGATGCTACTACTACTGGGGGGGCATTATGTATAAGGACGGTACTACTACTGGGGGCACATTACGTATAAGGATGCTACTACTACAGGGGTGGCATTACGTATAAGGACGCTGGATCAGATGAGTATAATTATCTTTTATTTTCAGGTACCCGTGGATTCTACTTGGAGAAGAGGACCGACTGCTTCGTGTCAACATAGGTAAGTATGTGTGTGTCGACATGTGTGAAATAAAGTTTTACTGTCACGGTGTGTGTCTCCTGTTTTTATTTGGGTATTTTTTTTCCATTAGAACTACAGGTACCAGCGGGCCCGTTTTTCTCCCGCATGCTGGTACTTGTGGTTCTCCAAGTACCAGCTTGCGGGGGAGGCTTGCTGGGATTTGTAGTACTACTGGAAAAAACAATATTCTTTCAATTTTCTCAAGGCTATCAGCCCCCCATCCGCAGCCCTTGGATGGGGGGGACAGCCTCGGGCTTCACCCCTGGCCCTTGGGTGGCTGGGGGGGGGGACCCCTTGATTGAAGTGGTCCCCACTCCCCCAGGGTACCCCGGCCAGGGGTGACTAGTTGGATATTTAATGCCATGGCCGCAGGGCACTGTATAAAAGTGACCCCCGGCTGTGGCATTATCTGTCCAGCTAGTGGAGCCTGATGCTGGTGTAAAAAATATGGGGACCCCTACTCTTTTTGTCCCCCGTATTTTTTGCACCAGCACCAGGCGCAGAGCCCGGTGCTGGTTTTAAAAATACGGGGGATCCCCTGTCCGTTTTCCCCCCGGATTTTTAGAACCAGGACCGGCTCAAAGAGCCCGAGGCTGGTTATGCTTTGGAGGGGGGACCCCACGCAATTTTTTTTCAGGTTTTTCCCATTCCATTTAAAAAAAAATATATATATATAATAATCTTTTAAAAAATATATAAATAATACTTGTGCCTCCAAAAAAGAGGGCACCAGGCAAGCTGTACATTTTACTACATTGGGAGTGCCGAATATCTACATCTTATATATATATATATATATATATATATTTGCCTTGGCAGCCCAACCATGCTGGTATCCATAGTTCAGTATAAAAATAAGTAAATCTAATAAATGTATGGTGGTGAAAGAAAAGCCCAGTTTCACTGAAAAAAAGACACTTCTGTATGTTTTGAAATTAAAAAACAAAACAAAACTGAAGAACTGTAGGCAGGCACCGTCCGCCTACTTCGGTGACATCACAAGTTGGACAGAAGTTGGAAGGTTGGTTGGTCTGATGAGAAGTTGGTTAGATGTGTGGAGCACTGGTAAAAAGTTGGTGAGATGTGTGGGGCACTGTTTTAGTTGAACAGACAAGTTGGATGGTTGGAAGTTTGGAGTGTTGGAGAAAAGTTGGTCTGATGTATGGCTAGCATTAGTCAGTCTTAGAGATGAGCGGGTTCGGTTTCTCTGAATCCGAACCCGCCCGAACTTCATGGTTTTTTTCACGGGTCCGAGCAGACTCGGATCCTCCCGCCTTGCTCGGTTAACCCGAGCGCGCCCGAACGTCATCATGACGCTGTCGGATTCTCGCGAGACTCGGATTCTATATAAGGAGCCGCGCGTCGCCGCCATTTTCACACGTGCATTGAGATTGATAGGGAGAGGACGTGGCTGGCGTCCTCTCCATTTAGATTAGAAGAGAGAGAGAGAGAGAGATTGACCTGATTTACTGGAGCTTAGGAGTACTGTAGAAGTGTAGAGAGTGCAGAGTTTACTAGTGACTGACCACAGTGACCACCAGACAGTGCAGTTTTGTTTTATTTAATATATCCGTTCTCTGCCTGAAAAAAACGATACACACAGTGACTCAGTCACATACCATATCTGTGTGCACTGCTCAGCCCAGTGTGCTGCATCATCTATGTATATATATCTGACTGTGCTCAGCTCACACAGCTTATAATTGTGGGGGAGACTGGGGAGCACTGCAGTGCCAGTTATAGGTTATAGCAGGAGCCAGGAGTACATATTATATTAAAATTAAACAGTGCACACTTTTGCTGCAGGAGTGCCACTGCCAGTGTGACTGACCAGTGACCTGACCACACTGACCACCAGTATAGTTAGTAGTATACTATATTGTGATTGCCTGAAAAAGTTAAACACTCGTCGTGTGACTTCACTTGTGTGGTGTTTTTTTTTTTATTCTATAAAAAACTCATTCTGCTGACAGACAGTGTCCAGCAGGTCCGTCATTATATAATATATACCTGTCCGGCTGCAGTAGTGATATATATATATTTTTTATATCATTATTTATCATCCAGTCGCAGCAGACACAGTACGGTAGTTCACGGCTGTAGCTACCTCTGTGTCGGCACTCGGCAGTCCATCCATAATTGTATACCACCTACCCGTGGTTTTTTTTTCTTTCTTCTTTATACATACATACTACTACATCTCTTTATCAACCAGTCTATATTAGCAGCAGACACAGTACAGTACGGTAGTTCACGGCTGTAGCTACCTCTGTGTCGGCACTCGGCAGTCCGTCCATAATTGTATACCACCTACCCGAGGTTTTTTTTTCTTTCTTCTTTATACATCATACTACTACATCTCTTTATCAACCAGTCTATATTAGCAGCAGACACAGTACAGTACGGTAGTCCACGGCTGTAGCTACCTCTGTGTCGGCACTCGGCAGTCCGTCCATAATTGTATACCACCTACCCGTGGTTTTTTTTTCTTTCTTCTTTAAACATACATACTACTACATCTCTTTATCAACCAGTCTATATTAGCAGCAGACACAGTACAGTACGGTAGTTCACGGCTGTAGCTACCTCTGTGTCGGCACTCGGCAGTCCGTCCATAATTGTATACCACCTAACCGTGGTTTTTTTTTCTTTCTTCTTTATACATACATACTACTACATCTCTTTATCAACCAGTCTATATTAGCAGCAGACACAGTACAGTACGGTAGTCCACGGCTGTAGCTACCTCTGTGTCGGCACTCGGCAGTCCGTCCATAATTGTATACCACCTACCCGTGGTTTTTTTTTCTTTCTTCTTTATACATACATACTACTACATCTCTTTATCAACCAGTCTATATTAGCAGCAGATACAGTACAGTACGGTAGTTCACGGCTGTAGCTACCTCTGTGTCGGCACTCGGCAGTCCGTCCATAATTGTATACCACCTACCCGTGGTTTTTTTTTCTTTCTTCTTTATACATACATACTACTACATCTCTTTATCAACCAGTCTATATTAGCAGCAGACACAGTACAGTACGGTAGTCCACGGCTGTAGCTACCTCTGTGTCGGCACTCGGCAGTCCGTCCATAATTGTATACTAGTATCCATCCATCTCCATTGTTTACCTGAGGTGCCTTTTAGTTGTGCCTATTAAAATATGGAGAACAAAAATGTTGAGGTTCCAAAATTAGGGAAAGATCAAGATCCACTTCCACCTCGTGCTGAAGCTGCTGCCACTAGTCATGGCCGAGACGATGAAATGCCAGCAACGTCGTCTGCCAAGGCCGATGCCCAATGTCATAGTACAGAGCATGTCAAATCCAAAACACCAAATATCAGTAAAAAAAGGACTCCAAAACCTAAAATAAAATTGTCGGAGGAGAAGCGTAAACTTGCCAATATGCCATTTACCACACGGAGTGGCAAGGAACGGCTGAGGCCCTGGCCTATGTTCATGGCTAGTGGTTCAGCTTCACATGAGGATGGAGGCACTCAGCCTCTCGCTAGAAAAATGAAAAGACTCAAGCTGGCAAAAGCAGTAGCACCGCAAAGAACTGTGCGTTCTTCGAAATCCCAAATCCACAAGGAGAGTCCAATTGTGTCGGTTGCGATGCCTGACCTTCCCAACACTGGACGTGAAGAGCATGCGCCTTCCACCATTTGCACGCCCCCTGCAAGTGCTGGAAGGAGCACCCGCAGTCCAGTTCCTGATAGTCAGATTGAAGATGTCAGTGTTGAAGTACACCAGGATGAGGAGGATATGGGTGTTGCTGGCGCTGGGGAGGAAATTGACCAGGAGGATTCTGATGGTGAGGTGGTTTGTTTAAGTCAGGCACCCGGGGAGACACCTGTTGTCCGTGGGAGGAATATGGCCGTTGACATGCCTGGTGAAAATACCAAAAAAATCAGCTCTTCGGTGTGGAGGTATTTCAACAGAAATGCGGACAACATTTGTCAAGCCGTGTGTTCCCTTTGTCAAGCTGTAATAAGTAGGGGTAAGGACGTTAACCACCTCGGAACATCCTCCCTTATACGTCACCTGCAGCGCATTCATAATAAGTCAGTGACAAGTTCAAAAACTTTGGGTGACAGCGGAAGCAGTCCACTGACCAGTAAATCCCTTCCTCTTGTAACCAAGCTCACGCAAACCACCCCACCAACTCCCTCAGTGTCAATTTCCTCCTTCCCCAGGAATGCCAATAGTCCTGCAGGCCATGTCACTGGCAATTCTGATGATTCCTTTCCTGCCTGGGATTCCTCCGATGCATCCTTGCGTGTAACGCCTACTGCTGCTGGCGCTGCTGTTGTTGCTGCTGGGAGTCGATGGTCATCCCAGAGGGGAAGTCGTAAGACCACTTTTACTACTTCCACCAAGCAATTGACTGTCCAACAGTCCTTTGCGAGGAAGATGAAATATCACAGCAGTCATCCTACTGCAAAGCGGATAACTGAGGCCTTGGCATCCTGGGTGGTGAGAAACGTGGTTCCGGTATCCATCATTACTGCAGAGCCAACTAGAGACTTGTTGGAGGTACTGTGTCCCCGGTACCAAATACCATCTAGGTTCCATTTCTCTAGGCAGGCGATACCGAAAATGTACACAGACCTCAGAAAAAGAGTCACCAGTGTCCTAAAAAATGCAGCTGTACCCAATGTCCACTTAACCACGGACATGTGGACAAGTGGAGCAGGGCAGGGTCAGGACTATATGACTGTGACAGCCCACTGGGTAGATGTATGAACTCCCGCCGCAAGAACAGCAGCGGCGACACCAGTAGCAGCATCTCGCAAACGCCAACTCTTTCCTAGGCAGGCTACGCTTTGTATCACCGCTTTCCAGAATACGCACACAGCTGAAAACCTCTTACGGCAACTGAGGAAGATCATCGCGGAATGGCTTACCCCAATTGGACTCTCCTGTGGATTTGTGGCATCGGACAACGCCAGCAATATTGTGTGTGCATTAAATATGGGCAAATTCCAGCACGTCCCATGTTTTGCACATACCTTGAATTTGGTGGTGCAGAATTATTTAAAAAACGACAGGGGCGTGCAAGAGATGCTGTCGGTGGCCAGAAGAATTGCGGGACACTTTCGGCGTACAGGCACCACGTACAGAAGACTGGAGCACCACCAAAAACTACTGAACCTGCCCTGCCATCATCTGAAGCAAGAAGTGGTAACGAGGTGGAATTCAACCCTCTATATGCTTCAGAGGTTGGAGGAGCAGCAAAAGGCCATTCAAGCCTATACAATTGAGCACGATATAGGAGGTGGAATGCACCTGTCTCAAGCGCAGTGGAGAATGATTTCAACGTTGTGCAAGGTTCTGCTGCCCTTTGAACTTGCCACACGTGAAGTCAGTTCAGACACTGCCAGCCTGAGTCAGGTCATTCCCCTCATCAGGCTTTTGCAGAAGAAGCTGGAGACATTGAAGGAGGAGCTAACACGGAGCGATTCCGCTAGGCATGTGGGACTTGTGGATGGAGCCCTTAATTCGCTTAACAAGGATTCACGGGTGGTCAATCTGTTGAAATCAGAGCACTACATTTTGGCCACCATGCTCGATCCTAGATTTAAAGCCTACCTTGGATCTCTCTTTCCGGCAGACACAAGTCTGCTGGGGTTGAAAGACCTGCTGGTGAGAAAATTGTCAAGTCAAGCGGAACGCGACCTGTCAACATCTCCTCCTTCACATTCTCCCGCAACTGGGGGTGCGAGGAAAAGGCTCAGAATTCCGAGCCCACCCGCTGGCGGTGATGCAAGGCAGTCTGGAGCGACTGCTGATGCTGACATCTGGTCCGGACTGAAGGACCTGACAACGATTTCGGACATGTCGTCTACTGTCACTGCATATGATTCTCTCCCCATTGAAAGAATGGTGGAGGATTATATGAGTGACCGCATCCAAGTAGGCACGTCACACAGTCCATACTTATACTGGCAGGAAAAAGAGGCAATTTGGAGGCCCTTGCACAAACTGGCTTTATTCTACCTAAGTTGCCCTCCCACAAGTGTGTACTCCGAAAGAGTGTTTAGTGCCGCCGCTCACCTTGTCAGCAATCGGCGTACGAGGTTACATCCAGAAAATGTGGAGAAGATGATGTTCATTAAAATGAATTATAATCAATTCCTCCGCGGAGACATTGACCAGCAGCAATTGCCTCCACAAAGTACACAGGGAGCTGAGATGGTGGATTCCAGTGGGGACGAATTGATAATCTGTGAGGAGGGGGATGTACACGGTGATATATCGGAGGATGATGATGAGGTGGACATCTTGCCTCTGTAGAGCCAGTTTGTGCAAGGAGAGATTAATTGCTTCTTTTTTTGGGGGGGTCCAAACCAACCCGTCATATCAGTCACAGTCGTGTGGCAGACCCTGTCACTGAAATGATGGGTTGGTTAAAGTGTGCATGTCCTGTTTTGTTTATACAACATAAGGGTGGGTGGGAGGGCCCAAGGACAATTCCATCTTGCACCTCTTTTTTCTTTTATTTTTCTTTGCGTCATGTGCTGTTTGGGGAGGGTTTTTTGGAAGGGACATCCTGCGTGACACTGCAGTGCCACTCCTAAATGGGCCCGGTGTTTGTGTCGGTCACTAGGGTCGCTAATCTTACTCACACAGCTACCTCATTGCGCCTCTTTTTTTCTTTGCGTCATGTGCTGTTTGGGGAGGGTTTTTTGGAAGGGACATCCTGCGTGACACTGCAGTGCCACTCCTAAATGGGCCCGGTGTTTGTGTCGGCCACTACGGTCGCTAATCTTACTCACACAGCTACCTCATTGCGCCTCTTTTTTTCTTTGCGTCATGTGCTGTTTGGGGAGGGTTTTTTGGAAGGGACATCCTGCGTGACACTGCAGTGCCACTCCTAGATGGGCCGGTGTTTGTGTCGGCCACTAGGGTCGCTAATCTTACTCACACAGCTACCTCATTGCGCCTCTTTTTTTCTTTGCGTCATGTGCTGTTTGGGGAGGGTTTTTTGGAAGGGACATCCTGCGTGACACTGCAGTGCCACTCCTAAATGGGCCCGGTGTTTGTGTCGGCCACTACGGTCGCTAATCTTACTCACACAGCTACCTCATTGCGCCTCTTTTTTTCTTTGCGTCATGTGCTGTTTGGGGAGGGTTTTTTGGAAGGGACATCCTACGTGACACTGCAGTGCCACTCCTAGATGGGCCCGGTGTTTGTGTCGGCCACTAGGGTCGCTAATCTTACTCACACAGCTACCTCATTGCGCCTCTTTTTTTCTTTGCGTCATGTGCTGTTTGGGGAGGGTTTTTTGGAAGGGACATCCTGCGTGACACTGCAGTGCCACTCCTAAATGGGCCCGGTGTTTGTGTCGGCCACTAGGGTCGCTAATCTTACTCACACAGCTACCTCATTGCGCCTCTTTTTTTCTTTGCGTCATGTGCTGTTTGGGGAGGGTTTTTTGGAAGGGACATCCTGCGTGACACTGCAGTGCCACTCCTAGATGGGCCAGGTGTTTGTGTCGGCCACTAGGGTCGCTTAGCTTAGTCATCCAGCGACCTCGGTGCAAACTTTAGGACTAAAAATAATATTGTGAGGTGTGAGGTATTCAGAATAGACTGAAAATGAGTGGAAATTATGGTTTTTGAGGTTAATAATAATATGGGATCAAAATGACCCCCAAATTCTATGATGTAAGCTGTTTTTTAGGGTTTTTTGAAAAAAACACCCGAATCCAAAACACACCCGAATCCGACAAAAAAAATTCGGTGAGGTTTTGCCAAAACGCGGTCGAACCCAAAACACGGCCGCGGAACCGAACCCAAAACCAAAACACAAAACCCGAAAAATTTCAGGCGCTCATCACTAGTCAGTCTCCTGCCTCTCTCTCTCTGTTTTAGGATCTTACAGCATTGGGATACAATACATATTCTAATCAAGGTGATTACATCATTCAGAGAGCCACCCTGTCTGGTCAGCTCACTTTTGGACAATAGGGAGTGAACAAACATAGACAATGGTACCTTATATGACTCACCCTCTGAGGTCCTCTGTGGGGTATGAAAACAATAGGAAACTAGGTCTAACATAAATACATTATCTAAAGGGTAACAGATAACCTAACACAATTGCATATATTATAACCAAATAAACTGCATATTCCTAATATAACAGATAAAACATAACTGTACCCTTGTAACAATAACATCATACAATATAATACAATATTGCCTAGTATATAGCCAAATACAGATCAGCAATTAGTGTAGTCCATGTGTAGGACCAGGGCTAGGAAAGTAACCACGTGTCTTTTACCACTGTGCGACACGACGCGCTGGCTGTGTCATCACATGTCGTCACATATACCCTATCATACCTTATACGCTACAATGTATCCTGACTCAGCAATGTAACCCCTGACCCATACTACATTGCCCCCTATGACCCTATTACCCACTATGCGCTGCCGTAACCCCCTCACTGTGTAGATGTGCCATGTGTTTGTCATTAAAAACAAACTCCCAGGCTGGAGTTATCTTAAGCTTCCACATATATTTTATTCGCAGGTGACTGGAGAGCGTATAGCAAAGTTCTTGCCATAACTTCGCGACTATACCAGTGGACAGTGCTGGACTTTTCACTCATTATGCTCATTATAAGAAAGCATTGAGGCCTGTTTACCCGACAGGCGCTTTAACCAACTAAGCCACAGCGCAGAAGCAATACAATAAAAGAAATTAAATGAATAAATTATTAGAAAGGGTTCGCCCCTTGCGGGTAATGGGCTGGCGGGAAGGTACGACTGGGTCTGAGTTAATGTGGGAAGCCGGAACTGGCTGTTTCTGAATTGCTAAAATTGATAAAGCCTATTCTTTTCCTTATAACATTCACTATATATTTGCAAGAGACTCAGTACGCAATTGGCGTACGGGGTACCGTAATAGTACGTACTTAGCGTAGGCAGACGCTAGACCGTGAGCGCAACTCACAAGCGACGCGTATGCTCGCGGGTTTACGTTTGGTATCGAGCACGCTATAGGCGGCCGACTACCGTAATGCTACGTTATTAGCGTAGCGGACGCTGTGCCCACGAGAAGAACACGAGCGGCGCAGACGCTCACAGAATGACACACAGTAAACCTTGTTTGCAACACACTGAAAGGATATGCTTATACCGTAAACCTTAGTACTGTAATACTGTAATGATATAATGCTTATAGACCTTGATACTATAAAAGCTGTTTGAGCTAGATGAATCGCTAGAGTCTGTATATGAAGCGCTGCTGCTGGATGAAGCTTTTGCTCACCTGGTCCTGAAGACGAGGGTGCCTGACTGACCTTCTTCGCAGTCCCCGTCTGTCCCTCGTCGAGCGGCGCTCCGTCCGCTACTTGATCCGACGATGCCCCCTCGGCCGGTTGGTTGCGTCCTTCGCTGAATGGGACCTGCAATCTTGCAGAGGGAACATGTAAAGTATCCAGCGCTTGCGCCTGGGGCTGCTCTGCGGGGGGCTGCTGTTGCTGATGGGTGGGGTGGGCAGCGGTGGGCCAGTAGTTCACCCATAGCGAGTAATGGGCTGGGGGGAAGTGCTGCCCTGCCTGCCACCAGGGGGGGGAAAGCGCTGCCAGCTGTAGCCCCTAACCCAATTGCGGTGCTTCTGCGTCCGCTGGCTGCGCAACTGCAGCCTGAGATGCCTGTGTGTGAGGGGGGTGGACGCTGCGGGTAAGCTGCGGGGGAAACTCCTGCCTACGTTGCGCCGTGCTAGGTGGCGTGGGGAACGTATGTGCGGGCTCCGGCGGGGGAACCAGTCCCGCCGGAGCTGGGGTCTGCGGCTGCCGCTGGCCGGCGCCAGGCGTGACGCGATCGCCCGGCGCCGGGGGGGCGAGGGATGCTGCTGCCGCTGGCCGGCGCTGAGCGTGACACGATCGCTCGGCGCCGGGAGGGGAGGTGGTGCGGCGTGCTGTGGGCTAGTGCACCGGAGCCTGGCTCAGGCCCAACGCACGCTAGCCCAGTGTGGAGGGGGGAACCCGGCACTGGTCCCGCTGACCGGAGCCCGTGCGAGGGAGCCGAGCCGCGCGCTGGCTTGGACGGCTCGCAGTTCGCTTGAATGAGCCGCTGGGGGGGGAGCAAGCCTCTTGGGCCTGGGCATGGTGGGGATGAGCCGCAGCCAGTACTGAAGCTGCAGTTATGGGGATGCTGGGCCGGCCTGTGGTGGAGGGCGCTGAACTTGAGAGGGGGGGGGAACAGGGCCGCAGGGTGGCTAATCCCAATGGTGCCGGAGAGGGAGATTATAGGTAAAGTACTTAATCCTTCCTTGAATCCTGGAGTGCCTTCTTGGATCCTTGTTCAGCATGAAAGAGGGAGCCTGCCTGGCATTCCTGGTCTTTTGTACCTCCCAGGTAACTCTCCTCCCCTTTTTCCTACAGGCTGCTGCTATGCTACCTGCTCTATCCTCCCCTTCCCCCTCCCCTCCCCCTTTCTCCCATTCCCTGCCCCAGGCTTCCTTCTTTTAAAAAACCAGGACGCTTATTTATTCTCAGTCCTATTTGGCCATTGAATTCTTGTATATATAGATTTCAGGATAGCCTCCTGCTTTCTATCAGCAGATTCCTTCAGGGCGGCCGTATCCGGAGACGGTAGTGCCACCTTCTTTGACAAGCGTGTGAGCGCTTTATCCACCCTAGGGGATGTTTCCCAGCGTGACCTATCCTCTGGCGGGAAAGGGTACGCCATTAGTAACCTTTTAGAGATTACCAGTTTCTTATCGGGGGAAGCCCACGCTTCTTCACACACTTCATTTAACTCTTCAGACGGAGGAAAAGCTACTGGTAGTTTTTTCTCTCCAAACATTATACCCTTTTTTGTGGTACCGGGGGTAACATCAGAAATGTGCAACACATTTTTCAGTGCCTCAATCATGTAACGTGTGGCCCTACTGGAAGTTACATTAGTCTCTTCGTCGTCGACACTGGAGTCAGTATCCGTGTCGACATCTGTGTCAACCATCTGAGGTAGCGGGCGTTTTAGAGCCCCTGATGGTTTTTGAGACGCCTGGGCAGGCACAGGCTGAGAAGCCGGCTGTCCCACATTAGGTATGTCGTCAAACCTTTTATGTAAGGAGT
Source organism: Pseudophryne corroboree (assembly GCF_028390025.1). Lineage (NCBI taxonomy): Eukaryota > Metazoa > Chordata > Amphibia > Anura > Myobatrachidae > Pseudophryne > Pseudophryne corroboree. The sequence continues at coordinate 925,495,962 of NC_086447.1, forward strand.
CTGTGAGGGAAAAATTTGCGCCAGTGTGCTGAGGGAGAAGCCCCGCCCCTTTTCGGCGGACTTTCTCCCGCTTTTTCTGTGATACTGGCAGGGGTAATTTTACATCTATATAGCCTCTGGGACTATATATGATGTATATTTTGCCAGCCAAGGTGTTATGTATTGCCCTCAGGGCGCCCCCCCCCCCCCCCAGCGCCCTGCACCCATCAGTGACCGAAGTATGAGGTGTACATGAGGAGCAATGGCGCACAGCTGCAGTGATGTGCGCTACCTTGGTGAAGACTGAAGTCTTCTGCCGCCGATTTTCCGGACCTTCTTCGTGCTTCTGGCTCTGTAAGGGGGACGGCGGCGCGGCTCCGGGAACGAACACCAAGGTCGGGTCCTGCGGTCGATCCCTCTGGAGCTAATGGTGTCCAGTAGCCTAAGAAGCCCAAACTACCACCTGTTAGGTAGGTTTGCTTCTTCTCCCCTTAGTCCCTCGCTGCAGTGAGTCTGTTGCCAGCAGAAAAAAATAAACACACCAACCTCCCACATAAGACTGAGAAGAAAGAGAGAGATCGATGCATGAGCAGCTCAGTGCTTGGTGTAACCCATAGGGTTAAAGGTACATGTCCAGTATACATGGATGATCCCCACCACTAGCCCAAGTGAGCAGAGTCATTCAACGTTCAAATTTTCTGGTAATCAGGGATAACCCTAATAGTGGAAACACTGGCCCAGAGTGAAATACCTGACCTCTCTCCCCTTCCCTAAAGAAGAGCTGGGATCCTCTACTGCGCCGCGCGCCAGCTGACAAAGCAGCAGAGAGTGTGATGCCTGAGTCTTAATGCTCCCCTCCTCTTGCCTCCCCAACCAAGTGACAGCTGCCATCTTACCCTCTGTGCTGCAGTTGGAGAAGGAAATGGACGGGGAGGAGGGCGCTTACACCTGCAGATGCCCCGGTCCCGGAGTGATGCTGTATTGAAAGCACTCCACTGCTGGTTCTGCTGGTGGCCGGCACTCCGGTTGCCACCAGGCCAACCAGTCATGACAAGTCTGGGGTGTCGGCAGTGGAAGCACTATGTCCCCTATGGGGAGGTGCTCCCATTCAGCCGTTTTCCTAGAACGGCCCTCGATTAGCCTCTGTCCACAATGGTTCCTAGTTACCGTCAGGCCCTGACTCCTGCGGTGACAGGCTAAATCACAATGGGCACAGGTTATTTATCCTGATAGGTAAACCCAGTTTTGGATGCTCAAATTCCACAGGATGTTTGGCACCAACTCCTGTGTATTTATGGGACTCTTGCAGTCACTGAGACAGCCGCTCATAGGAACTGTCTACCAGAGCCGTAACTAGACATTTTAGTGCCCTGGGCGAGTGAACACTCATGAACACCACCCTCCCATTTTGGTAGGGACTATAGTAGTTAAGGAGCCCTGAGGGGAGGGGGCAGGCACTACTTATCTGGGCATGGTGTTGCCCCAGGTGCCTTGCAGGATACTGGGGAACTGTGGAGGTGGAGAATTTCCCATTTCATGGCGCACGCTGATTCAGCAACATGTATGGTATTTGCCATTCTTTTTTTTCTAAGGAGGGAGTGGCTACACCTTATAGATTTTCCCACGCCCACCAGCTTTTTTCAAACATGCCCCCCGTGCCTAACAACTCCTCTCTTATATGGTGGCGTAACTAGAAATTTTGCTTCGCCAAGCCAAAAAAGTTTCCGGCGCGCCCCCCCCCCCCATTGGCACATAAAGAGTAAAGAATTTGCACGCACCTATGACACGTGCGCTCCAAAAAGGGGCCATGGTCTTACTGGAAGGGCGTCGTGTCGCTGAAAGGGGCGTGGCATTACAGGAAAAGGCAGTTCTCTTTAATGTCTTTGTTGGTGACATTGCAGATGGTATTGAAGGGAAGGTATGCCTTTTTGCAGATGATACAAAGATATGCAACAGGGTAGACACACCAGGAGGGGTAAAACAAATGATTGATGACCTAGGTAGGCTTGAAAAATGGTCAAGAACGCCACTACAGTTTAATGCTAAAAAATGCAAAATCATGCACTTGGGTCTCAAAAACCCAAAGGCTAAATATAGTATCAAGGGTACTATAATGGAAACTACTGAGGAGGAAAGGGATTTAGGAGTCACTATTTCAAGTGACTTAAAGGCAGGAAAGCAATGCAACAAGGCAATGAGAAAGGCAAGTCAGATGCTTGGTTGCATAGGGAGAGGAATCAGTAGCAGGAAAAGAGAAGTGATAATGCCACTGTTTAGGCCATTGGTGCGGTCCCATCTGGAATACTGTGTCCAGTTCTGGAGACCATATCTCCAGAAGGATATAAATACATTAGAGAGTGTACAAAGCAGGGCAACTAAAATGGTGCATGGCCTACATCACAAAACTTACCCGGAAAGGCTAAAAGATCTTAACATGTATAGTATGGAGGAGAGAAGGGAAAGGGGAGACATGATAGAAACTTTCAAATATACCAAGGGTCTTAACAAAGTTCAGGGGGGAAACATTCTTCATTGAAGAGAAATATTAGAACTCGAGGACATACACTGAAACTGGAGGGGGGGAGGTTCAGGGGAAATTTAAGGAAAAATTACTTCACAGAAAGGGTAGTGGATAAGTGGAATAGCCTCCCATCATTGGTGGTAGAGGCTAAGACTGTAGAGCAATTTAAACATGCTTGGGATAGGCATATGAACATCCTTACAAATAATTAAGGTTCAAAAAGGGTTGAGATTACCTAAAGGATAAAAAAATGGGGCAGACTAGATGGGCCAAGTGGTTCTTATCTGCCGTTAAATTCTATGTTTCTATGTAAGACTACCTTATACCCCAATTTTGCAACCTGCGCTTCCAGACATTGGCCACCACAGTAAAAAAATAAAATAAATCTTGATTCATGCCCCTTACATTATTTGTCATTTTTCCTCCTCATAGTAATGCCCCTTACACATTATGCCGCATACCGCAATGCCCGTGATACAGTATGCCACACACCGCAATGCTCCTGACACATTATGCCCCACAGTAAGGCTTCTAATTACTTTTAAATTACCTGCTCGTTGCCAGGGCTTTCATGCTCTGGGTTCCATGCTTGTTGCCAGGGGTAAAATGCTCGTAGCCAGGGGTTTCATGTGCTGAGTGTCATGCTAGTTACCAGGGGTGAATGCTCGTTGCCAGGAGTGTCATGCTCGTTGCTAGGGGTGAGTGCTTGTTGCCAGGGGTGTAATGCTTGTTGCCAGGGATGAAAGCTATTTTCAAGGGGTGTAAAGTGTTGGTGGTGGGTAGTGGCTGGCGCACTGCCATCGCTGAGCGCTCCCGACACTTCCGGGTAATGCTGCAGCGCTGCGCAGAGACAGGGCAGTCAGACACTAGAGGTCAAGTTTGACTTCTAGCACCTGTCTTCTCCAAAGGCTGCGGACATTTTTGAGGGACAATAGCAGATTTACATGCGGACCCTCAAGCCTGGCACCTGCAAGCCCCCGCAGTGACTGTGGGGGATGTAGTTGTGCCACTGCTCTTATATGCCGCCCATTTCAATCAACTATTCTCTAATATGACCCCTATTCTAAGCAACTGTTCATAGCTCCACCCGCTTGTGGCGTCTGAAGTCAGATGCCTCTGAGCCAAGTGTTTAGTTTGGCAGTCAAGAGAAGAAGATGTTGGGCAAAGAGCTCCGGCGGCTGAGGAAGAGGCCAGAAGATGGTGTAGTAAAGAAAGAAGCTAGGCAACTCCAGCTGTATGAATAAAAGAAGAGGCATTGCCGCTGTCCAGGATGGAGCAGGGGCAGAAGAGTGAAGATGAGGATCAGAGAGTATTGCAGGTGGTGGGAGGTAAAGGGCTAAATGTAGCTTCCTACTGCAGCCTCTACCAGTTTACCAGTAGGTTAGCCTTGGCCACCAAATTTCCCCTCCCCCAGACCATTAGATGTCGATTAATATTATATATATGTACGTACAGTCTGTGTATAATAATATTAAAGGTGTATATAAAAACATATTTTTTGCAGACTGCACTTCAAAGTGCCGACGTACTATTGTGAACTTTTATTTGTGGACTTGGTACACTGTTGTGTGGTGCTTAATAGCAGCAAATAGATATAAAAAACTGATATAAAAAAATTAAACTGTTCATGACTGTGCTTGGTACTCGGGTCCTCACCTGCGTGGTCAGTCTGGCCGTGGTAGTGGAAGAATTGGTGAGTAAAGGGCACTACTGTGGACAATGTAAATAAGGGGCACTACTGCATGGCATAGCGTGAATAAAGAGCATTACTGTTTGTCATAATGTGAATAAGAGGCACTGGTGTGTAACACAATTTAAATAAGAGGCACTACTGTGTGGCATAATGTGAATAAGAGGCACTACTGTGTGGAATAATGTGAATAAGAGGCACTACTGTGTGGCATAATGTGAATAAGAGGCACTACTGTGTGGCATAATGTGAATAAGAGGCACTACTGTGTGGCATAATGTGAATAGGAGGCACTACTGTGTGGCATAATGTGAGTAAGAGGCACTACTGTGTGGCATAATGGGAATAAGAGGCACTACTGTGTGGCATAATGGGAATAAGAGGCACTGCTGTGACATAATGTGAATACGAGGCACTCCTGTGTGGCATAATGTGAATAAGAGGCACTACTGTGTGGCATAATGTGAATAAGAGGCACTACTGTGTGGCATAATGTGAATAAGAGGCACTACTGTGTGGCATAACGTGAATTGTGGTCACTACTGTATAGCGTAATGCAGTGGTGTGGGGAGGGTAGGTACTAATTACCCAGGCTGGACATGTTGGAAGGGCCTGGCAGGGCCAGGGTTCACTGTCCCCCTCCCTTACCTGTCTTCCCAGCCCAGCACACGCTGCTGTGTTCTAGGCTGTGGTGGGTTCAGGGAGACTGAGTCTCCTCTGCCTGTGGGGGGAATTTGGGTATGGGAGTGATCGCACTGATAGCACCTCCCACCAGATATGACCATGGCGTGCCCTGTGTGTGGCGTGCGGTGTCTTGGCACCAAAATTCATCTTTTTCACACTTTTTTTTAGGGGTTTAGGCCATACCTGCACTATTAGGCCACACCCCTACAGTACTCAGGCTGCTCTCTATGGCCCTTCTGTAACATGAATTGTGAGAGCTTCTGTGCGGTATAACATGAATTGTGAGAGCTTCTGTGCGGCATAACATGAATTGTGAGAGCTTCTGTGCGGCATAACATGAATTGTGAGCGCTTCTGTGCGGCATAACATGAATTGTGAAAGCTTCTGTGCAGCATAACATGAATTGTGGGCACTACTATGTGGATAAGGGGCATTACTATGTGGTGTAATGTGAATTGATATGTAAATTGGGGGCATAATTATGTGTCATGGGAATTTAGGGGCATTATATTAAAGTGCATATTGATTATACTAATGTACTACTGATGTATTAGTGATGTGCACCGGACATTTTTCGAGTTTTGTGTTTTGGTTTTGGATTTGGTTCCGCGGCCGTGTTTTGGATTCAGACGCGTTTTGGCAAAACCTCCCTGAAAATTTTTTGTTGGATTCGGGTGTGTTTTGGATTCGGGTGTTTTTTACAAAAAACCCTCAGAAACAGCTCAAATCATAGAATTTGGGGGTCATTTTGATCCCACAGTATTATTAACCTCAATAACCATAATTTCCACTCATTTCCAGTCTATTCTGAACACCTCACACCTCACAATATTGTTTTTAGTCTTAAAATTTGCACCGAGGTCGCTGTAAGCTAAGCGACCCAAGTGGCCGACACAAACACCTGGCCCATCTAGGAGTGGCACTGCAGTGTCAGACAGGATGGCAGATTAAAAAAAATTGTCCCCAAACAGCACACGATGCAAAGAAAAAAAGAGGCGCAATGAGGTAGCTGTGTGACTAAGCTAAGCGACCCAAGTGGCCGACACAAACACCTGGCCCATCTAGGAGTGGCACTGCAGTGTCAGACAGGATGGCAGATTAAAAAAAATTGTCCCCAAACAGCACATGATGCAAAGAAAAAAAGAGGCGCAAAGAGGTAGCTGTGTGACTAAGCTAAGCGACCCAAGTGGCCGACACAAACACCTGGCCCATCTAGGAGTGGCACTGCAGTGTCAGACAGGATGGCAGATTAAAAAAATTGTCCCCAAACAGCACATGATGCAAAGAAGAAAAGAGGCGCAATGAGGTAGCTGTGTGACTAAGCTAAGCGACCCAAGTGGCCGACACAAACACCTGGCCCATCTAGGAGTGGCACTGCAGTGTCAGACAGGATGGCAGATTAAAAAAATTGTCCCCAAACAGCACATAAAGCAAAGAAAAAAAGACAGGCAGATAAAAAAAATTGTCCCCAAACAGCACATGATGCAAAGAAAAAAAGAGGCGCAATGAGGTAGCTGTGTGACTAAGCTAAGCGACCCAAGTGGCCGACACAAACACCTGGCCCATCTAGGAGTGGCACTGCAGTGTCAGACAGGATGGCAGATTAAAAAAATTGTCCCCAAACAGCACATGATGCAAAGAAAAAAAGAGGCGCAATGAGGTAGCTGTGTGACTAAGCTAAGCGACCCAAGTGGCCGACACAAACACCTGGCCCATCTTGGAGTGGCTCTGCAGTGTCAGACAGGATGGCAGATTAAAAAAATTGTCCCCAAACAGCATATGATGCAAAGAAATAAAGAGGCGCAATGAGGTAGCTGTGTGACTAAGCTAAGCGACCCAAGTGGCCTACACAAACACCTGGCCCATCTAGGAGTGGCACTGCAGTGTCAGACAGGATGGCAGATTAAAAAAATTGTCCCCAAACAGCACATGATGCAAAGAAAAAAAGAGGCGCAATGAGGTAGCTGTGTGACTAAGCTAAGCGACCCAAGTGGCCGACACAAACACCTGGCCCATCTAGGAGTGGCACTGCAGTGTCAGACAGGATGGCAGATTAAAAAAAATTGTCCCCAAACAGCACATGATGCAAAGAAAAAAAGAGGCGCAATGAGGTAGCTGTGTGACTAAGCTAAGCGACCCAAGTGGCCGACACAAACACCTGGCCCATCTAGGAGTGGCACTGCAGTGTCAGACAGGATGGCAGATTAAAAAAATTGTCCCCAAACAGCACATGATGCAAAGAAAAAAAGAGGCGCAATGAGGTAGCTGTGTGACTAAGCTAAGCGACCCAAGTGGCCGACACAAACACCTGGCCCATCTAGGAGTGGCACTGCAGTGTCAGACAGGATGGCAGATTAAAAAAATTGTCCCCAAACAGCATATGATGCAAAGAAAAAAAGAGGCGCAATGAGGTAGCTGTGTGACGAAGCTAAGCGACCCAAGTGGCCGACACAAACACCTGGCCCATCTAGGAGTGGCACTGCAGTGTCAGGCAGGATGGCACTTCAAAAAAATAGTCCCCAAACAGCACATGACGCAAAGAAAAATGAAAGAAAAAAGAGGTGCAAGATGGAATTGTCCTTGGGCCCTCCCACCCACCCTTATGTTGTATAAACAGGACATGCACACTTTAACCAACCCATCATTTCAGTGACAGGGTCTGCCACACGACTGTGACTGAAATGACTGGTTGGTTTGGGCCCCCACCAAAAAAGAAGCAATCAATCTCTCCTTGCACAAACTGGCTCTACAGAGGCAAGATGTCCACCTCCTCCTCATCCTCCGATTCCTCACCCCTTTCACTGTGTACATCCCCCTCCTCACAGATTATTAATTCGTCCCCACTGGAATCCACCATCTCAGGTCCCTGTGTACTTTCTGGAGGCAATTGCTGGTGAATGTCTCCACGGAGGAATTGACTATAATTCATTTTGATGAACATCATCTTCTCCACATTTTCTGGATGTAACCTCGTACGCCGATTGCTGACAAGGTGAGCGGCTGCACTAAACACTCTTTCGGAGTACACACCGGAGGGGGGGCAACTTAGGTAGAATAAAGCCAGTTTGTGCAAGGGCCTCCAAATTGCCTCTTTTTCCTGCCAGTATACGTACGGACTGTCTGACGTGCCTACTTGGATGCGGTCACTCATATAATCCTCCACCATTCTTTCAATGGTGACAGAATCATATGCAGTGACAGTAGATGACATGTCAGTAATCGTTGGCAGGTCCTTTAGTCCGGACCAGATGTCAGCACTCGCTCCAGACTGCCCTGCATCACCGCCAGCGGGTGGGCTCGGAATTCTTAGCCTTTTCCTCGCACCCCCAGTTGCGGGAGAATGTGAAGGAGGAGCTGTTGACGGATCACGTTCCGCTTGACTTGACAATTTTCTCACCAGCAGGTCTTTGAACCTCTGCAGACTTGTGTCTGCCGGAAAGAGAGATACAACGTAGGTTTTAAATCTAGGATCAAGCATGGTGGCCAAAATGTAGTGCTCTGATTTCAACAGATTGACCACCCGTGAATCCTGGTTAAGCGAATTAAGGGCTCCATCCACAAGTCCCTCATGCCTAGCGGAATCGCTCTGTTTTAGCTCCTCCTTCAATGTCTCCAGCTTCTTCTGCAAAAGCCTGATGAGGGGAATGACCTGACTCAGGCTGGCAGTGTCTGAACTGACTTCACGTGTGGCAAGTTCAAAGGGTTGCAGAACCTTGCACAACGTTGAAATCATTCTCCACTGCGCTTGAGTCAGGTGCATTCCCCCTCCTTTGCCTATATCGTAGGCAGATGTATAGGCTTGAATGGCCTTTTGCTGCTCCTCCATCCTCTGAAGCATGTAGAGGGTTGAATTCCACCTCGTTACCACCTCTTGCTTCAGATGATGGCAGGGCAGGTTCAGGACTGTTTGCTGGTGCTCCAGTCTTCAGCACGCGGTGGCTGAATACAGAAAGTGGCCCGCAATTCTTCGGGCCACCGACAGCATCTCTTGCATGCCCCTGTCATTTTTTAAATAATTCTGCACCACCAAATTCAATGTATGTGCAAAACATGGGACGTGCTGGAATTTGCCCACATGTAATGCACGCACAATATTGGTGGCGTTGTCCGATGTCACAAATCCCCAGGAGAGTCCAATTGGGGTAAGCCATTCTGCGATGATGTTCCTCAGTTTCCGTAAGAGGTTGTCAGCTGTGTGCCTCTTATGGAAAGCGGTGATACAAAGCGTAGCCTGCCTAGGAGCGAGTTGGCGTTTGCGAGATGCTGCTACTGGTGCCGCCGCTGCTGTTCTTGCTGCGGGAGGCAATACATCTACCCAGTGGGCTGTCACAGTCATATAGTCCTGAGTCTGCCCTGCTCCACTTGTCCACATGTCCGTGGTTAAGTGGACATTGGATACAACTGCATTTTTTAGGACACTGGTGACTCTTTTTCTGACGTCTGTGTACATTTTCGGTATCGCCTGCCTAGAGAAATGGAACCTAGATGGTATTTGGTACTGGGGACACAGTACCTCAATCAAGTCTCTAGTTGCCTGTGAATTAACGGTGGATACCGGACACACGTTTCTCACCGCCCAGGCTGCCAAGGCCTGAGTTATCCGCTTTGCAGCAGGATGACTGCTGTGATATTTCATCTTCCTCGCAAAGGACTTTTGGACAGTCAATTGCTTGCTGGAAGTAGTACAAGTGGTCTTCCGACTTCCCCTCTGGGATGCCGATCGACTCCCAGCAGCAACAACAGCAGCGCCAGCAGCAGTAGGCGTTACACTCAAGGATGCATCGGAGGAATCCAAGGCAGGAGAGGACTCGTCAGACTTGCCAGTGACATGGCCTGCAGGACTATTGGCTTTCCTGTGTAAGGAGGAAATTGACACTGAGGGAGTTGGTGGTGTGGTTTGCAGGAGCTCGGTTACAAGAGGAAGGGATTTAGTGGTCAGTGGACTGCTTCCGCTGTCACCCAAAGTTTTTGAACTTGTCAATGACTTCTGATGAATGCGCTTCAGGTGACGTATAAGGGAGGATGTTCCTAGGTGGTTAACGTCCTTACCCCTACTTATTACAGCTTGACAAAGGCAACACACGGCTTGACACCAGTTGTCCGCATTTCTGTTGAAATAATTCCACACCGAAGAGGTGATTTTTTTTGTATTTTGACCAGGCATGTCAATGGCCTTATTCGTCCCACGGACAACAGGTGTCTCCCCGGGTGCCTGACTTAAACAAACCACCTCACCATCAGAATCCTCCTTGTCAATTTCCTCCCCAGCGCCAGCAACACCCATATCCTCATCCTGGTGTACTTCAACAGTGACATCTTCAATTTGACTATCAGGAACTGGACTGCGGGTGCTCCTTCCAGCAATTGCAGGGGACGTGCAAATGGTGGAAGGCGCAACCTCTTCCCGTCCAGTGTTGGGAAGGTCAGGCATCGCAACCGACACAATTGGATTCTCCTTGGGGATTTGTGATTTAGAAGAACGCACAGTTCTTTGCTGTGCTTTTGCCATCTTAACTCTTTTAAGTTTTCTAGCAGGAGGATGACTGCTTCCATCCTCAGGTGAAGCTGAACCATTAGCCTTGAACATAGGCCAGGGCCTCAGCCATTCCTTGCCACTCCGTGTCGTAAATGGCACATTGGCAAGTTTACGCTTCTCCTCAGACGATTTTGATTTCGATTTTTGGGTCATTTTACTGAGCTTTATTTTTTGGGATTTTACATGCTCTCTACTATGACATTGTGCATCGGCCTTTGCAGATGACGTTGATGGCATTTCATCGTCTCGGCCATGACTAGTGGCAGCAGCTTCAGCACGAGGTGGAAGTGGATCTTGATCTTTCCCTTTTTTACCCTCCACATTTTTGTTCTCCATTTTTTTATGTGTGGAATTATATGCCAGTAATAGATCAACGCATAATACTGGTGGTCAATTGTCAGAAAAACTCTGCACTGTCCTCCTCCTATATAATATACTGGTGGTCCTCAGTCCCCACAATAAAGCAGTGTGAGCACAGATATATGCAGCACACTGAGCACAGATATGGAGCGTTTTTCAGGCAGAGGAGAGAACGTATAATACTGGTGGTCACTGGTCAGCAAAACTCTGCACTGTACTCCTCCTATATAATATACTGGTGGTCCCCAGTCCCCACAATAAAGCAGTGTGAGCACAGATATATGCAGCACACTGAGCACAGATATATGCAGCACACTGAGCACAGATATGGAGCGTTTTTCAGGCAGAGGAGAGAACGTATAATACTGGTGGTCACAGGTCAGCAAAACTCTGCACTGTACTCCTCCTATATAATATACTGGTGGTCCCAAGTCCCCACAATAAAGCAGTGTGAGCACAGATATATGCAACAAACTGAGCACAGATATGGAGCGTTTTTCAGGCAGAGGAGAGAACGTATTATACTGGTGGTCACTGGTCAGCAAAACTCTGCACTGTACTCCTCCTATATAATATACTGGTGGTCCCCAGTCCCCACAATAAAGCAGTGTGAGCACAGATATATGCAACACACTGAGCACAGATATGGAGCGTTTTTCAGGCAGAGGAGAGAACGTATAATACTGGTGGTCACTGGTCAGCAAAACTCTGCACTATACTCCTCCTATATAATATACTGGTGGTCCCCAGTCCCCACAATAAAGCAGTGTGAGCACAGATATATGCAGCAAACTGAGCACAGATATGGAGAGTTTTTCAGGCAGAGGAGAGAACGTATAATACTGGTGGTCACTGGTCAGCAAAACTCTGCACTGTACTCCTCCTATATAATACTGGTGGTCCCCAGTCTCCACAATAAAGCAGTGTGAGCACAGATATATGCAGCACACTGAGCACAGATATGGAGCGTTTTTCAGGCATACAACGTATACTGGTGGTCACTGGTCAGCAAAACTTTGCACTGTACTCCTATATAATACTGCTGGTCCCCAGTCCCCACAATAAAGCAGTGTGAGCACAGATATATGCAGCAAACTGAGCACAGATATGGAGCGTTTTTCAGGCAGAGGAGAGAACGTGTAATACTGGTGGTCACTGGTCAGCAAAACTCTGCACTGTACTCCTCCTATATAATATACTGGTGGTCCCCAGTCCCCACAATAAAGCAGTGTGAGCACAGATATATGCAGCACACTGAGCACAGATATGGAGCATTTTTCAGGCAGAGGAGAGAACGTATAATACTGGTGGTCACTGGTCAGCAAAACTCTGCACTGTACTCCTCCTATATAATACTGGTGGTCCCCAGTCCCCACAATAAAGCAGTGTGAGCACAGATATATGCAGCACACTGAGCACAGATATGGAGCGTTTTTCAGGCAGAGAACGTATAATACTGGTGGTCACTGGTCACTGGTCAGCAAAACTCTGCACTGTACTCCTCCTATATAATACTGCTGGTCCCCAGTCCCCACAATAAAGCAGTGTGAGCACAGATATATGCAGCACACTGAGCACAGATATGGAGCGTTTTTCAGGCAGAGAACGTATAATACTGGTGGTCACTGGTCAGCAAAACTCTGCACTGTACTCCTCCTATATAATACTGCTGGTCCCCAGTCCCCACAATAAAGCAGTGTGAGCACAGATATATGCAGCACACTGAGCACAGATATGGAGTGTTTTTCAGGCAGACAACGTATACTGGTGGTCACTGGTCAGCAAAACTCTGCACTGTACTCCTCCTATAATACTGCTGGTCCCCAGAATAAAGATATGCAGCCCCCTGAAACAAAGTAAGAGGACGCCAGCCACGTCCTCTCACTATCATTTCCAATGCACGAGTGAAAAATGGCGGCGACGCGCGACTCCTTATATAGAATCCGAATCTCGCGAGAATCCGACAGCGGGATGATGACGTTCGAGCGCGCTCGGGTTAACCGAGCAAGGCGGGAGGATCCGAGTATGCCTCGGACCCGTGTAAAATGGGTGAAGTTCGGGGGGGTTCGGATTCCGAGGATCCGAACCCGCTCATCACTAATGTATATGTAAATGTGCACATCAGCTTCAAACATGAATCTAAAATTTTGACCTTCAAAATTTCAATATGCCTCAGTGTATGTAGTATATGTTTGTTTGGGGTGGGTGGTGCTGGTGTGTGTGTGTGTGTGTGTGTGTGTGTGTGTGTGTGTGTGTGTGTGTGTGTGTGTGTGTGTGTGGGATGCTATAAAAGCAAAGTCTGCAATACTTTCTTTCCCATGCTGAATGGCCTTGCCAGTGGTTGTGGCCGCAATTTAATTGTAGTCTCAGCAACTGTGGACAAGCCCCTGCAGTCACAGCTAGGCTGTGTATGCAGGAGGTCTGTCAAAGTCAGAAAAATGTCTCAATGCACGTTGCCATATTTGCACCGCACACTGGTCCGTGCTGCGCATGCGTACGCTCTCCCGTGGAAGCGCATACCCGCAATAGCGTGCACTCGCACGCGCAGTATGCGCATTTACGGTAGAGTTTATGTGATCGTAGCGTGCGACTCATTAGTTACAAATGTTCACAATTAATGTAGTTTATAGATCATGATCCCTTTGATAGTTTCTGTAAGTTTGGTTAAAGTATAATGTCCCAGAGCTGAGGAATCCCTCTTTGCATCGTACGAAGGGTTTAACAGGAATCATACTGCAGTGTTTGGTACCCATCGGAAGAGTATTTAATTAGCAATATTCCGGTGTTGGTTTGGAGCGTATTAATCGCTCGTGCGAATAGTTATGGACATAAGAAGTTTATGTCCATTTCTATGATTTACACATACTCAGGTATGCGGCGGGAAACCCAGTTCCCCACCCACCTGAGCTGTTGGAAATCAGCACAGCCCACCTGTATGAATCACCCTATGACCTTTTGTTATGATACAGGGCCGAATTCCTTCGGCCAATGGACAATGGGATTGTAGGACCAGGAGATTGCATTGTGTGTGGGGCATAAATAGGCAGGCCGACCACATCCAGCTCTCACTCTCTCATCAACGGTTATCTGCTGATAATCGGGAGCTGGATATCGAGGCGCTGGCGATCATACCCTTTGTGCGTAAGTTCTCTCCATAATCATTGTCTTTCTGCGAGCCAATCTCTCTCTCTCTCTCTCTCTATCTCTCTCTCTCCTCTTTTTCTCTTAAATACCTTATAGTATTATAGTATTGTATCGTATTGCATTTAGGTCAGTGTAGTATTGTCTTTTTGTATTTATAGTTTAGTTCTGTGGTTAGGAAGTCTCTGTTATATTGTAGTGTATCATATGTACTGTTATCCCCTTTCACAAGTATATTAGACATAATACAGTTAATAGGCCTTGGAAACCTAAACCAGTATCTGTGTATTTCCTATAGTGATAAGTGTTCATTTGAGCGTCGGTGACGCTCAAACAGCTTTGTAGATAGTCAGGTTACACAAGGTTGCATTTACACCCTGTACTCACATTAAGGTATTCTGTGTGTTTCATCGGTATAAGGTTTAATATCAAGGTATAGTGTTGTGAGCGTCTGCACCGCTGGTGACCTCCTCGTGGTCTCTAGCGTATGCTACGTTACAGCGAATCTTTCCCCTAGACATAACCAATAACGTGTCCTGTGATCACTGGGCCGTGAGCGAACGTGACGCTTGAGCGTCTCGCCTACGGCTGAGCGATCGTTACGCAAATAGCGTATCATTACGGTATTTCTTAAGTAAGCAGCGTACAGTGTTCTTAGCTTCATAAGGGTTGATTATACGACAAAGGAATTTAGCATTGTCAATTGCGGGCTCGTCCGGTCCTTTTCACATCTGCACTAGGTAGATCAGCAGACATTATCCCTCCAGCAAAGGGTGGGAGGTTGTCTCATAGTGCTGGCGGGATAAGCGTCTGCTTCGCTTAGGTAAAGAGTGCTGAAGGAATCCGGTAACCGGAAGTAAGAACAAAACGCTTGTGTCTTTTAAAACTGTTTATTTTTCTTTTGTCTTGCGTACGCATACATTTATCTGCATTTCTTTTTCAAATTTCGTATATCACTATTCCTGTTTGCCAATTTTTTTTATAGTTGATAGAAAGTGCTAAAAAGAGATTTGCTGTTATTTAAAAGTAGAGGTAATAGTTAAAGTATAGAACAAACACACGGTTTGTCTGAGATACAAGGCAGTCAGTGTGGATTGCGGTAGATGATCAGGGATCATCTACATTGATAAATAAATATATTGTGTTACGGTGGATCCTTTGCATTGCGTACACGTGTCGCTAACAAAGACTAGCTTACGCAATCCAAAAGGCAGACGCACGCAGCGTTCATTACGCAACGTAGCGTCTGGTTACGCCCACGTAGCCCAAGTCACGAAAAGCGATAATTAGCGCAAAGCGATAATTAGCGCAAAAGCGATAAGTAACGCACAGCGGTAGATAACGCGAAGCGGTAAATAACGCAAATCTGTTTTTAGAAAATCTGAAATTTAGTTTAACAGATCCTGCTCCTAATTGGTAACACTTTTGGCCTGAAGACAATTTCTGCGCAGAAATAGATATAGAAACAAAGTGTACATGTGTTGAGTGAGTGTGTTTTGTATACAAAAGTTTATACAATTTTAAAGGTGGAACCAAAAGGAAAGTCGGGTACTCGTTAAGGAACATACGTGTAAGTGACATATACGGTGGCCAGGGAGGCATCTCTGGTTAAATAATATTTGAGCATTAGAGTATAGCGGACCATAAGGTAACAAGACCAGGAGGTCATAAGGAACAAGACCAGGAGGTCGTAAGGTAAAAGGTCCGCTATAAAAGTCCAGTGGCACAACGCCTGGGGTGTTGGTGCAGAACCCATATAGGCCATACAAGCTCTGGTTGAAGGAATCGCGGCCGGAAACATCGATTCCATTGGTCTTTCAGTACATGACAAGTAGTGCTCGTGTACTGAACGATTGGACCACACGTAATTGTGTGCAGTAGTTAGTAATCTGACCTAAATACCATTAGAGTAAAGTGGTCACAAACGCTATTTGTACACTCTGACGTGATTTGTGTAATTTTTTATTTTTGGAAGGGAAGTTCGCTGGTCACTCAGGAACTATCTAACAACCCCAACTTTACTGGAAAGAGTAAGTGTCCTGCGGGTAACCCTCATATGTTCCAGTAAACTGAAGGTTCCATAGGGGCCCTGTATCGAGTACGCTGGCATCATAACGGTGTTTACAGGTCGTATTGGTCGAGGTGGGCGAGTGAGTGGGGTACTCGGTAAACCGCCACCGCCGGCCTACTGTGGAGTAATTTGGTTGTCTGTAAAGGCTTGCTGAAAACCTTGATACAGAAAATCCAAGGAGGACTAAGCAACACCTACAGACTATGGGGGCCAGTTGCTCAGGTAGGGGGCGATCAACCCTGGTTCAGGTTGATTCTGTGAACCAACCAGTTGGGTCGGCACGATATGTAATGTGTGAAAAATATGGAATTCACACCGAATCTTTATGTGATGAATGGGAGAGAATGACTGTACAAGACAGGGACAAGTTCCCAAGAATAGGTAGCTTCAGTCCAGAGGTGTTACAAAATTTAAGGAGGAGGATATGTCTCGTAAAATCAGCAAAGAGACGAATTCAGCATCATGATTATTTACAGTTATGGCACCAGGAAGGTGAGATACAGAGAGGTTTGGCTCTGGCGGCGGGATCTGGGGCAGTCAGGAAGTTGATTGCCACAGCTCCTCCTCCACCATACATTGCAGGAGAGAAGTTGATTGCGGAGAGAAACGCACTGGGTTGTAAAACACAAACTCTTAGTAACACTGTAAATGTTAATGATGTTAACCAAATAACTCATGCAAGTATTAACCCGTGCAAGATGTACCCTGTTTTGAACCTTCCTCAGGAGTGTGATCAAGAAGACGATTCAGCAACAATTTCAGCTCTCTCTCTTGCAGCCACCATAGCAGAGACCACAGTAGGCACAGCGACACCCACGAGATTAGTGAAAGCCCCTAGCGGAGGGATAGGTGAGGTCGTGTCAACGGGTAAGTACGGCACCATGCACTACACTGAAACAATTGTACCACAACAAGCTGTAGAATCTACACAGGAAGAGGCTGTTAGAATTGCTCCTGTAAGGGTAATAGCAGTTCCCAATGGAAAAACAGATGTGTCTGGAGCCACTCCCATAAGGAACATTGCCATGTACACTCCATTTTCCAGAATGGAATTAAGAACAATAGTGTCCGAATTTCCTGACCCCAGGAAGGATTTAGTTGCTAGCCAAAAATATATCAGGGATTTAGGTAACACGGTAGAACCCAACAACAAGGATTGGCAGATACTGCTAAGAGCTTGTTTACCTTCCAATGTCGATGCAACTCAGTTTTTAGCTGATTGTGCATTGGATAAAGATGTACCGCTTACAGACGTGTACAACAAGGATAATGTAAAAAGGATAAATTTACAGCTAAAGGAGTATTTCCCTGCCGTTGTTAAATGGAATAAAATATTTTCCATTAAGCAAAAGGAGTCCGAAACGGCAATAGAATATTTTCACCGGGCACTATTAGAAATGGCAAAGTACACTGGTATAGAAGACATAAAGACCAACCCAAACCATCGAGAAGTAGCAGTATCTGTACTGATGGATGGTTTGAAAGAAACATTAAAAGCTAGGGTACAGACCACGCAGCCATGTTGGCGAGGTCTGTCAGTGTCCACCTTGAGAGAGGCTGCTATTGATCACGACAGAAATATCACTAGGCACAGGGAGTCGCAAAGTGATAAGTTGATGTCCGTAAGTATACAGGCGCTGACCACAAGGCAGCCTGCGTATGTACCACCGAATCCTGTGGGTAAGGCAAGTGTAATAACATGTTTTTCTTGTAACAAACCAGGACATTTTGCACGAGACTGTAGAGTAAGAAATGTACAAAGATCTTTTCAACCCCCTAGACAACAACACCACACACGACATTGGGAGCAGGGTCCACAGAGGCGGAGTTTTGAGCCACATACAGGGGAAACAAAAAGATATCCCCCAAACAGAGATTGGCATGCCTCTGGTAGTTCCCAGCTAACTCCCTCACAAGTAGTTGCTGCCAGCGGGATTCAGGGAGGTCAGCATACCCAATAGGGGTGTGGCCATACCTGTAATCTGCAACCAGTTAAATTGATTGCCAGTCTTGGAAGCGAACCAGAGATTGCAATCAATGTAGCCGGTAAAACTTTAAACTTTCTTGTAGACACAGGGGCGGCCAAGTCAGTGATCAATTCGACAGTGGGCATGAGAACCACTGGTAGGACAGTTCCAGCCATAGGAGTAACAGGAGTAGTCCAGCACTACCCTGTTAGCAAACCAGCCGAGATTACAATAGGGCCTTTGCACACCAAGCATTCCTTTTTGCTGGCTGCATCTGCACCAACCAATCTCCTGGGTAGAGACTTACTATGTAAAATGGGTTGCGTCATTTATTGTACTCCTGAAGGTGTATTCTTGGACATCCCTGAGAATCACGCTCAGGAAGTACGAGACATGTTAGACTCCCCATCAAAATTAATGTCACATTCCATTATGACAAATAGGAATCCATCCCAAATAGAAGAGATGACATCTCAGATACCAGAGTCGCTTTGGACAAAAGATGGACAGGACACTGGATTAATGGCAAACGTAGCTCCAGTAGTAGTACAAGTAAAAGATGGTAGGATAGCTCCAAAAATCCCACAGTATCCTCTGAAGCCAGAGGTGGAGTTAGGAGTTTTCCCGGTAATAGAGCGCTTGCTACAACAGGGCATTCTAGTAAGAACGTCCAGCACAGCAAATAGTCCCATCTTCCCTGTTAAAAAGAGTGGGGGGAGGGGTTACAGGCTAGTGCAGGATCTAAGGGGGATTAACAAAATAGTTGAGAGTCAGTTCCCCGTAGTGCCTAATCCAGCTGTCATCCTAATGCAAATTCCTCCCACTGCCAAATTTTTCACTGTTATTGACCTCTGCTCCGCTTTCTTTTCGGTACCTCTGCACCCTGACAGCCAATATTTGTTTGCATTCACATACAGAGGAGTCCAATACACGTGGACTCGGTTACCCCAAGGTTTCATAGATAGTCCAAGTATATTTTCTCAGGCTTTGCATGATTGTTTACAGTCTTTCCAACCGGAAAGTGGATCAGTATTAATACAGTATGTGGATGATTTACTGCTGTGTTCAGATTCACTGGAAGCTTCCCTGAAGGATACGAAACAGCTCCTGTTTCATCTTTCAGACACAGGTCACAAGGTTTCCAAAGACAAGTTGCAATTATGCCAGACTAAGGTAAAATATTTGGGACACTGTCTAACACAAGGACTGAGACACCTGACCGCTGATAGAATCCAAGCCATTAGAGACATGACACTGCCACAAACCCAGCAACAGATAAGGACGTTTTTAGGAATGTGTGGGTATTGCCGTAATTGGATCCCAGGGTTTTCCATATTGGCGCTACCTTTGCAGGAAATGGTCTCTTCAAACAAACCTGATCGGATTTCGCATACAGACGAATCCGAAACAGCATTTGAGAGACTCAAACAGTGCCTAACGCAGGCACCAGCATTAGGTATGCCAGACTATGGGAAACCCTTTGAACTATACGGAACAGAAAGTGCTGGGTGCGCAGCAGGTGTACTAACACAAAAACACGGTGATGCCAGCAGGCCAATTGCATACTACAGCGCTCAGCTAGACACGGTAGCGCGATCCCTCCCCACATGCTTGCGTAGCGTTGCGGCGATAGCATTGCTAGTGACGAAAAGCGAAGATGTCGTGCTAGGCCACAACCTCACAATCCATACACCACATGCGGTATCGGCCTTATTGAATTCTGCCCAAACCAGACATGTCTCATCAGCAAGGTTTACGAGATGGGAATTGGCACTAATGGCCCCAGTAAATATCACCATAAGGAGATGCAGCGCATTAAACCCTGCAACATTTCTCCCAGGTGTGCCTGGACAGGCACAAAGGGTGGGAGGTGAGAGTGATGGGGAAGGAGGATTTAATGCAAAGGAAGATACACATGATTGTATGGAATATTTGACCCAAAATTTTACCGCAAGGCCTGACATCAGTGACAATCCACTAGAAGATGCAGAACTCACGTTCTACACGGACGGTAGTTGTCACAGACAGTCAGACTCGGGAGACTTGTGTACTGGATACGCAGTCGTAGATGACCAAGACACCATAGAAGCGGAACCGCTAGGCCCACCTCACTCAGCCCAGGTTGCTGAACTGGTCGCCCTAACCAGAGCATGTGAATTGGCTAAGGGTAAGTCTGCCAATATCTACACCGATTCTAGATACGCGTTCGGGGTAGTCCATGATTTCGGAGCGCTATGGCGTCTCAGAAATTTCATGACGGCAGCTGGTACACCGATAGCGCATGCAGCTCACATAAAAAGGCTTCTAAAAGCGATACAGGAACCCGACAGAGTGGCTGTTATCAAATGTAAAGCACATACATATAGCCAAGACCCAGTATCCCTTGGTAACAGCCGAGCAGACGAAGCTGCAAAGCTTGCAGCTGCTACCCCCATACGGACAGACACCACACAACTGATGGTATTTAATACCATCAACACACAAAAGTTGTGTGAAATGCAGAATTTGTGTTCCACGCAGGAGAGAGCAGTCTGGAAGGCAAAGGGATATGGCCAGGAGTCCTCAGGGCTCTGGACGGATGGACATGGTAAACCAGTGGCCCCCAGGGCATACCTTCCGTGTCTGGCTGAAGCAGCTCACGGGCTGACTCATCTAGGCAAGGAGGGGATGTGCAAATTGGTAAGAGCATACTGGTGCGCCCCAGGATTCTCCTCTCATGCTAGTAAAAGAGCAATGTCATGCCTTACCTGTCTGAGAAAGAATATTGGAAAAGCAATACCAACAGAACCATCCCATATCCCACCTGCCGGCGGCCCTTTCCAAGTAATACAAATTGACTTCATTCAACTACCCCCATGTAGAAATTTGAAATATGTACTTGTTTGTATAGATGTTTTCTCGAATTGGGTCGAGGCTTTTCCAGCAGCTACAAATACCGCTATGTTTACAGCTAAGAAAATTGTGCAGGAATTTGTATGTAGATATGGTATCCCTAGAATCATTGAAAGTGATAGGGGTACCCATTTTACAGGTGATGTCTTTCAAGGAATGTGTAAGTTGATGGGAATTGATAGTAAGCTGCACACTCCGTACCGTCCACAGGCGAGCGCGAAGGTCGAAAGAGTGAACAGCACTATTAAAAATAAATTGAGTAAAGTAATGGCAGAGACAGGATTGACGTGGCCAGAAGCTTTACCCATTGTTTTGTATAGTATCAGAACCACTCCCAGGTCCCCTCTTAATCTGTCCCCTTTTGAAATCTTGTTTGGTCGACAACCGCATGTCATGATTAACCCTCAGGATGATTTGAAATGTAACAATGAAGTAACTGTAAAGTACTTGATTAACATGAGTAAACAGTTGAGGAATCAAAATGATAATCTGAAGTTGGTGATTCCTGATTTACCAGATAATAATTGTCATGACATTGAACCTGGGGATTATGTAATGATACGAAATTTTCTACGCTCAGGTTGTCTTATTGATAGATGGGAAGGACCATACCAGGTCTTATTGACTAGCACCACAGCATTGAAGGTTGCTGAGAGAGAGACTTGGGTCCATTCATCCCACTGCAAGAAGGTTGCTGATCCAGAGAAGTCCCGTGATAAGGAACAGACGGTAGAGGTTGTATCACTAGAGTGTCTGTTCCAGGAGGACTGAGGCGGCACCTGAGCCTTGAAGACCGAAAGCAGCTGTCGACTCCCCTCTCCCTTTTATTGTTTTCTCCACTTCCCATCCCCTCTCCTTTAAAATTTCTTTTTCCCCCTTCTCATTCTTCTCTATTTCCTCCTCAAAGATGGACTTGCCCCAAGAGACTGTGGTCCGGATTTTGATGTTAACCATGATGTTGACCAGAGCAGTCTGTTCCGGCGAGAGTACCATAGAGGTCGAAAGAGGTTCTGGAATGGGTTCCGATTATGATGATGGAGGCGTAGTTTTCCAAGATCAACCAAGCCAACAAGCAAAGGCGAGTATCAGAAAACGATCCGATAGAAGAAATTGTGATGGATTGTTAGCTGAGGAAAATTGTATCTGTAGGCTCTGTGATAATCTGGTTGAAGATGGATGCATAAAGAAATGTCAATCTAGTTTTAATATCCATATAGACCGGCATCCATTGAGTGACTATCACTCCTTAGTGGGTAACGTGTTAAACCAAACAGATTGTTGGGTATGCTCTCAAGTACCTCAGGGTCACAGTAAATCAGGGCTAGTACCATTTCCTTTAACGTTAGGGGAGGTACTTGAGCTAAGTGGTGGGAGACCGGTGGACCGGAGGTTTAACATCTCCAGCCCTCCTAGTTTGAAGCTCCACCAATACCATGTGGATAGGTCCCTCATATGTTTTAACATCTCCAATCCCAGAAAACCGGGAAATTGGGAAGTGTCATGGAGCAACCTTACCATGACCTTTTCACACAGAGCAGATAGAATGCCTACAGATACAGAGCTCGTACGCCACATAGCCAGTAGAGGAAAATCATTCCGGTATCGATATACCTTAGGAAATAGGATTACTAAAGTTGGAGAGGTATCACCAGGATACTGTGCACATATCGTACAAACTGATACGTGCATTAGACAGATGGAAGAATTAGGGTCAGGAGATTTCACCTGGAAGGTTTGTAACATGGTCATGTCCTTCTCCGTCCCTTATGTTCTCCCCGATGATGCATATTTCATATGCGGGAGAAAGGCGTACAAGTGGCTTGCCCCAAACTCTGAAGGATTG
The DNA here is from genome assembly GCF_028390025.1 of Pseudophryne corroboree. Taxonomy (NCBI): domain Eukaryota; kingdom Metazoa; phylum Chordata; class Amphibia; order Anura; family Myobatrachidae; genus Pseudophryne; species Pseudophryne corroboree. The sequence goes on from NC_086447.1 coordinate 925,518,646, forward strand.
TGTTATATTGGAAAAGTATTGCCTGAAGTAATGACTGTTACACATGACAAAATGAAGGACATACACCGTGGTGCCCAAACTCCTTATACTCACACTCACTACGAGCACCTTGTTAAAAGACAACTGTCAGAAAGGTTAGAGCATCCGGCCTCTGATCTTATCCATGAATCCACCGGGATTCAGGTTCTGGTAGCGTTAGATTTCACTCGCACCGCTCGAGGTGTGATGAATTATAGATACATTTCCGCACTCGCCAATTTGTTAGATAATATCACTGAAATGTATGATGACACGTTTAGATACACTGGAAGAGAACTTCAAGCTTATAAAACAGAACTAGTTCAGCATAGGATGGTTCTTAATTACCTTACAGCAGTAACAGGCGGATATTGTGTTACATTGGCAACACAGTACGGCATAAAGTGTTGCACGTATATCACAAATAGCACCGAGGATCCGGTAGAGGTCATAGACCAAAAGATGGACGATATTCTGCAATTAAAGTGGGAATTTCGTCGAAAACACAATCTCACCCTTGCTGCTGTAGGTAATGAGCTGACTGGTTGGGTGTCATGGTTGAACCCGCGAAATTGGTTCTCCGGTTTAGGAGACTGGGCTCAAGGAGTCATAATGGATGTTGGAAAGTTTCTCCTATGTATTTTGGGTGTCGTTATATCTATTGGATTGATATTTAGATGCGGGCAGGCTTTGATGAGGTGCAAACAAAGTACAAAAGTGATGAGCTTGAGGAGTGAGGAAACTGTAATTAACCTGGATTTGATTTATGACCCAATGTTAGAAACCATGACGTAATGATGTAATGAGTATACGGTCCGTCTTTCACCCATTTCTATGTTTTCCTCCGAGGTACAAAGACCCACGTAGACGAAGGATTTGATGAGCCAAGGGGCCGACAACGGAAAGATGGAAAGAAGAAGAGCAGTCGACCTGATATACAAGATTTTGATGGACAATGCCATGGGTACCCCAGTTTCCCTAGGAACTTTAAAATCACGATAGCCCAACATTTTTTGTAAATCCATGGACGTTGTTTGCTTTACTCACGATTTATGAGCAAAAGCACAAAGAAGAAGACTCCGATCAACCGACACCAATCAAGACCTCAATCGACGAACGTACATTTCCCTGACATAGAATACCATTGCATTTTTCATAAGTGTTCTCTATCTTCATCTCTACAACCCTCAGGTAATGACACACATAGACGATAGGGAATTCAGGCACAGATATCAGCAACCACATACCTCCCCCATTCATGTATCATCAACTAAAATGTGCATCCCCATTTTGTTACAACTACAGCCGAAATGAGCTCGGTAAAGTTTGACAGCCCATCCACAGACCTGTACCACAGGATAAGAAGGAATTCAAATGTATACTTCGCAATACCTCGAAGCTTGATCTACCACACGTACGGCACGATGATACATGACCCTCCAAACATGGACTCATACACACATGCTCCTGCTTTCTCACTAGGTCATACCCTCTTCACACCTTCTCCTCTCTCCTCCCCTACCCAACCATGGAAATCAATTAACCCCTGACTTACATTTTTCTCCTTAAATGTTTTGTGGCAGTTATTATTGACTGCCAAAGGGTGGACTGTCAAAGTCAGAAAAATGTCTCAATGCACGTTGCCATATTTGCACCGCACACTGGTCCGTGCTGCGCATGCGTACGCTCTCCCGTGGAAGCGCATACCCGCAATAGCGTGCACTCGCACGCGCAGTATGCGCATTTACGGTAGAGTTTATGTGATCGTAGCGTGCGACTCATTAGTTACAAATGTTCACAATTAATGTAGTTTATAGATCATGATCCCTTTGATAGTTTCTGTAAGTTTGGTTAAAGTATAATGTCCCAGAGCTGAGGAATCCCTCTTTGCATCGTACGAAGGGTTTAACAGGAATCATACTGCAGTGTTTGGTACCCATCGGAAGAGTATTTAATTAGCAATATTCCGGTGTTGGTTTGGAGCGTATTAATCGCTCGTGCGAATAGTTATGGACATAAGAAGTTTATGTCCATTTCTATGATTTACACATACTCAGGTATGCGGCGGGAAACCCAGTTCCCCACCCACCTGAGCTGTTGGAAATCAGCACAGCCCACCTGTATGAATCACCCTATGACCTTTTGTTATGATACAGGGCCGAATTCCTTCGGCCAATGGACAATGGGATTGTAGGACCAGGAGATTGCATTGTGTGTGGGGCATAAATAGGCAGGCCGACCACATCCAGCTCTCACTCTCTCATCAACGGTTATCTGCTGATAATCGGGAGCTGGATATCGAGGCGCTGGCGATCATACCCTTTGTGCGTAAGTTCTCTCCATAATCATTGTCTTTCTGCGAGCCAATCTCTCTCTCTCTCTCTCTCTATCTCTCTCTCTCCTCTTTTTCTCTTAAATACCTTATAGTATTATAGTATTGTATCGTATTGCATTTAGGTCAGTGTAGTATTGTCTTTTTGTATTTATAGTTTAGTTCTGTGGTTAGGAAGTCTCTGTTATATTGTAGTGTATCATATGTACTGTTATCCCCTTTCACAAGTATATTAGACATAATACAGTTAATAGGCCTTGGAAACCTAAACCAGTATCTGTGTATTTCCTATAGTGATAAGTGTTCATTTGAGCGTCGGTGACGCTCAAACAGCTTTGTAGATAGTCAGGTTACACAAGGTTGCATTTACACCCTGTACTCACATTAAGGTATTCTGTGTGTTTCATCGGTATAAGGTTTAATATCAAGGTATAGTGTTGTGAGCGTCTGCACCGCTGGTGACCTCCTCGTGGTCTCTAGCGTATGCTACGTTACAGCGAATCTTTCCCCTAGACATAACCAATAACGTGTCCTGTGATCACTGGGCCGTGAGCGAACGTGACGCTTGAGCGTCTCGCCTACGGCTGAGCGATCGTTACGCAAATAGCGTATCATTACGGTATTTCTTAAGTAAGCAGCGTACAGTGTTCTTAGCTTCATAAGGGTTGATTATACGACAAAGGAATTTAGCATTGTCAGGTCCGTCACCATTTTTTAGATTGGAGCGTCTCAGTGTGACGTCACGCAGCCGCCTTGCAAATGTTGCCTCCCCACCCCCATTTTCCACCCCCATTTTCCTTGTCGCCCCCGTAACACTCCGTCGCTGCTTCCCGCCTGCCCCGCAAACGCCTCTGCCTGTCAATCAGACACTGCCACCGCCGGGGTTATTGCGGTAATAACCCCCATAATTCGAATGATATTTGCCCTTGTTATAAATGTATTGTGATTCTTTATCTGCCTGTCGCAGCCATCTTATTTTATCAGTGGTTTTGGTGCAACTTGATGACTTTGGTAGTTTCTGTCCTTCTCACTTAAAAAACTTGGGTGGCAATGTGTTCAGTGGTGTCTTCTACACCGGTCTCTTGGTAGTATATCAGCGGTTTTGACTTTAGTAAATACAATAAATGAAAAAAGTACGGAAAAAAAGTGGACTGTGAAAACCGCCATTCAGCAAATGTTCCCCTTTTCTACCTAATCCCAGAAAGACAGAAGCGTCAGCTCGGTAGATGTCAATTAGCACAAACTTCGCTCCTAACCGCAACAGTAAACGAGGAGCAGTTCTCACCACAAAACAGCTTCCATTTATGTTCAATATAAAAAAAAAGTTCCAAGTTCCAGCGTCTGGTAATGAATCCAGTTTTCATAGCTAATGTGGACGTAATGCACTTTTCTGTCGCACCGCTGGAACACATATGAGTCAGCGACATAATCTTATTTTGCATATGGCAGCCCCGGAGAGTAATCTCATTTCTCCTCAGATGAAGCGAATGTCTTCTTCAAAACTATTGACAATTGTAGTGTTAGATGTTCACAGCTCAATGCGTCTTCCTGACAGTGCTGCTTGCAATCTGTTCTCCCTGTTTCCAATCTGATTTATAATTTATGTTTTTGTTGCATTTACGTTGTCACATAAAACAGTAACATCTTCCATCTCGCGGTAATCAGCGCTACGCAGAGAAATGTAGCTTTTATTTCTGCAGCATAACAGGGCTAGATTTATGACGATTGCTGCCGGTATTCAGAGCACTATATTTACAATCAAATATGATGTTGGGTAAGGAATATAGATGATAAAAATGTTCAGATCGGTTCCGCTGAATATTCGCCTCTCTCTCTACGCAATTCGCTTTTAGCTGTGGAAAGAAATCCCTCCTCCCCATTACTGCACAGGGCGGGTAATTCAGACCTGATCGTAGCAGCAAATTTGTTAGCAGATGGGCAAAACTATGTGCACTGCAGGTGGGGCAGATGTAAGATGTGCAGAGAGAGTTAGATTTGGGTGGGGTATATTGTTTCTGTGCAGGGTAAATACTGGCTGCTTTATTTTTACACTGCAATTTAGATTTCAGTTTGAATACCCCCCACCCAAATCTAACTCTCTCTGCACATGTTACATCTGCCCCCCTGCAGTGCACATGGTTTTGCCCATCTGCTAACATATTTGCTGCTACGATCAGGTCTGAATTAGGCCCAGAGAGTGAGACCACTCTGTGTACAGAACTATCCTCCTCTGTTATACCCCTTTTACACCAAAATACCGCATCCGACCTGGGATTTGGAACACGGTTCCAAGCCGGGTCAGACCCGGGACTCCCCCCTTTTACACCGCAGTGCCGATCCGGGATATTCCCGGATCTGCACCGTTTACAGTACACTGCACCCGGGTGCAGTGTCTTGTGGGCCGGCGCTTAGAGATGACGTCATCTCCAAGCACCGGGAAACCCAGCAGGTCAGGACTCCAGAGTGTCACGCTGGGGGCAAGCCTAGCAATCTGGAAGCTGTTGTGCTGCCTCCAGCGTCCGGCGCTTCCAGGCATCAGACACGGCGCTGCTGTTTGCATAGACAGCGTTCGCCATGACCCCCAGCCTCCCGACCGCCCACCGGACACTGCGGTTCGGGAGGTATGCCATGCTGTAAATGGGTTCGTATGACCCGGCTTACCCATTTACACCGCCTCCTACCCCGGGTCTTACCCGTGTACAACCCTGCACGCAAGCCGTGTTGGATTCCTAGAATAATGGACCCGGGGTTTTGGAAAAGGACCATTTTACACCGTCTGCAATCCCCGGATTTTTCAGCCAGTGCAAAAGGGGTATAATTGTGTTTATCTCATCACAATTTCATTTGAGTTATTTTTATTTGCCACCATATCCCAATCCTGTGCATACATAAAGGCACAAAACTCTTCAATAACATTAATATAACAGATCATTATTTCCTCAGTGTTGAAGGATCCTAAACGTGAAGATCTCCAAATTATTAAACCGCACCTTACTGGCCTAGAAATGCAGAATATGGAAGCGGGAATACAACAGAATAGACCCCATTTTTAAAGCGGCGATCATTTACATGACATGAACAACCTGGTTTTGCCATGTAAATACATGCCGCTTTAAAAATACTAGTAGACCCGCACAAAGTCCCGCACAGCCTGCAAATCGCAGGCTACGACATTGTATCCCATGTGTTTCTTCTCTGTTCTCCTATGACCCTGATTTTCCCCCTAGCATGACCCACACACTGAAGAATATTGTCTGTGAAACGGGCGTGTGATATAACAAGGGACCCTAACCCTCTCAGCACATGACCGGAGACTAGCACATGACCAGAGACTAGCACATGACCGGAGACTAGCACATGACCAGAGACTAGCACATGACCGGAGACTAGCACATGACCAGAGACTAGCACATGACTGGAGACTAGCACATGACCGGAGACTAGCAGTCAGGGACTCCAACATCTGCCTAATGCGGCTGTTAGCTGACATGTAACCTTTCCCCTTCTCCCCTCCCTTTCCCTTTCCCCTTCTCCCCTCCCTTTCCCCTTCTCCCCTCCCTTTCCCCTTCTCCCCTCCCTTTCCCTTTCCCCTTCTCCCCTCCCTTTCCCCTTCTCCCCTCCCTTTCCCCTTCTCCCCTCCCTTTCCCTTTCCCCTTCTCCCCTCCCTTTCCCCTTCTCCCCTCCCTTTCCCCTTCTCCTTCTCCCCTCCCTTTCCCCTTCTCCCCTCCCTTTCCCTTTCTGCTATTATTTCTAACTGGGGACTAAGCCTAATATTCACCATTGTGTACCATGCACCTTGGGTAACTGGCATATCTGCAGCATACTGCCCATACGATCTAATCCATAGTGTCCCCTCTGCACAGGTGTCGCTCACTTCTCACCAATGCCTGGTGTAAGTGAGAGGCAGCAGCAGACACTATCTATCTTTCACTTAACACTCTCTATTTGAGGGTACTCTCACCACTGTACCATCTGGGTGCCGCCTTGCTCTGAACTTCAACATGGTTCACCATATGGAATAGTTGAAAGCAGATGCCTACTTCTCTTTCATCACCCCTAAATACTAGTGATGAGCGGATTCGGTTCCGAACCTCGCTCATCACTACTAAATACAGAATACCACAACAGAGCCGCTCACTTGCTTTTTCCCATGCGGTCGCTTTGCCAGACTGTAGTACTCTATGACCATGGCTGATATTACAATGCCTGGAGCAACTAAGGGGGTCATTCCGAGTTGATCGCTCGCTAGCTACTATTAGCAGCCGTGCAAATGCATAGTCGCCGCCCACAGGGGAGTGTATTTTCGCTTTGCAAGTGTGCGAACGGCTTTGCAGCCGAGCTCTGCAAAAACAGTTTGTGCAGTTTCTGAGTAGGTCTGAACTTACTCAGCCGCTGCGATCACTTCAGCCTGTCCGGAACCGGAATTGACATCAGACACCCGCCCTGCAAACGCTTGGACACGCCTGCGTTTTTCCAACCGCTCCCAGAGAACGGTCAGTTGCCACCCACAAACGCCTTATTCCTGTCAATCACCTTGCGATCGGCTGTGCGAATGGATTCTTTGTGAAATCCATCACTCATCAACGATCCGCTTTGTACCCGTATGACGCGCCTGCGCATTGTGGTGCATACGCATGCGCAGTAGTGACCTGTTCGCTGCGCTGCGAAAAACAGCGGCGAGCGATCACTAGGAATGACCCCCTAAATGTAGAGAGTTCAGTGTTATCTCCTATTTAAAGAATCTCCCTCCTATTCGGGCCACAATAGCGGAGTTCGTTAACTCGCTCCAATGTCTAATCAGTTCTCTTAATATTTTCTTGCTTGGTTTGTCTCCCCCTCCCTTCCCTCCTCTCCTTCTTCTTGTTTAGTCTTTATTATACTGTTCTTCTTTTCCTTATTATTTTCGTTGATGATCACTGCTTACTTTGTGAATTGGTATTTATGATATATACTAGGTGATTCATCGCGCCCTACGGGCGCTCTTCACATCGTCGCAAGGGGCTACGCCCCCTTAACCCCTGCACGCCTTTCTGGTGTTCAATATTTGTATTATATGGAGAATTACCAGCATTCCTAGTTTTGTTAGTGATTAAATATTGCACAACAAAAGGGCATGCGATGGTGAAGAGGGCGTAGCCCCTTGCGACGGCGTGAACAGTGGCTGCAGGGCACGATGTACAGAATGTAGGTGTAAGTTCAGTGTGGGAATGGAGGGGCTTGAAAAGAGGGTGGGTGCAGTGAGGTGGAGGTGCCTCTCCGTGCAGCTGATCACCTTTGATTCATGGACTCACTGGTAGCGGCTGCGGATGGTGTCCAAGGTGCTGCGTGTGGTGGAGAGGTGGGCTGTGGATGTTGGAGGGTGTCACAGTAGCGTCCGTCACGTTACACCGCACAGTAGCGTCCGTCACGTTACACCGCACAGTAGCGTCCGTCACATTACACCGCACAGTAGCGTCCGTCACATTACACCGCACAGTAGCATCCGTCACGTTACACCGCACAGTAGCGTCCATCACAAAACACCGCACAGTAGCGTCCGTCACATTACTCAGCACAGTAGCGTCCGTCAGTCACATTACACCGCACAGTAGCGTCCGTCACATTACACCGCACAGTAGCGTCCGTCACATTACACCGCACAGTAGCGTCCATCACATTACACCGCACAGTAGCGTCCGTCACATTACACCGCACAGTAGCGTCCGTCACATTACACCGCACAGTAGCGTCCGTCACATTACACCGCACAGTAGCGTCCGTCACGTTACACCGCACAGTAGCGTCCGTCACGTTACACAGCACAGTAGCGCCCGTCACGTTACACCGCACAGTAGCGTCAGTCACATTACACAGCACAGTAGCGTCCGTCACATTACACAGCACAGTAGCGTCCGTCACATTACACAGCACAGTAGCGTCCGTCACGTTACACAGCACAGTAGCGTCCGTCACGTTACACAGCACAGTAGCGTCCGTCACGTTACACCGCACAGTAGCGTCCGTCACATTACACAGCACAGTAGCGTCCGTCACATTACACAGCACAGTAGCGTCCGTCACATTACACAGCACAGTAGCGTCCGTCACATTACACCGCACAGTAGCGTCCGTCACGTTACACAGCACAGTAGCGTCCGTCACGTTACACAGCACAGTAGCGTCCGTCACGTTACACAGCACAGTTGCGTCCGTCACGTTACACAGCACAGTAGCGTCCGTCACATTACACCGCACAGTAGCGTCCGTCACATTACACCGCACAGTAGCGTCGGTCACATTACACAGCACAGTAGCGTCCGTCACATTACACAGCACAGTAGCGTCCGTCACATTACACAGCACAGTAGCGTCCGTAGCGTCCGTCACATTACACAGCACAGTAGCGTCCGTCACGTTACACAGCACAGTAGCGTCCGCCACATTACACCGCACAGTAGCGTCCGTCACAAAACACCGCACAGTAGCGTCCGTCACATTACTCCGCACAGTAGCGTCCGTCAGTCACATTACACCGCACAGTAGCGTCCGTCACATTACACCGCACAGTAGCGTCCGTCACATTACACCGCACAGTAGCGTCCATCACATTACACCGCACAGTAGCGTCCGTCACATTACACCGCACAGTAGCGTCCGTCACATTACACCGCACAGTAGCGTCCGTCACAAAACACCGCACAGTAGCGTCCGTCACATTACTCCGCACAGTAGCGTCCGTCAGTCACATTACACCGCACAGTAGCGTCCGTCACATTACACCGCACAGTAGCGTCCGTCACATTACACCGCACAGTAGCGTCCATCACATTACACCGCACAGTAGCGTCCGTCACATTACACCGCACAGTATCGTCCGTCACATTACACCGCACAGTAGCGTCCGTCACATTACACCGCACAGTAGTGTCCGTCACATTACACCGCACAGTAGCGTCCGTCACGTTACACAGCACAGTAGCGCCCGTCACGTTACACCGCACAGTAGCGTCAGTCACATTACACAGCACAGTAGCGTCCGTCACATTACACAGCACAGTAGCGTCCGTCACATTACACCGCACAGTAGCGTCCGTCACGTTACACAGCACATTAGCGTCCGTCACATTACACAGCACAGTAGCGTACGTCACATTACACCGCACAGTAGCGTCCGTCACATTACACAGCACAGTAGCGTCCGTCACATTACACAGCACAGTAGCGTCCGTCACGTTACACAGCACAGTAGCGCCCGTCACATTACACCGCACAGTAGCGTCCGTCACGTTACACAGCACAGTAGCGTCCGTCACGTTACACCGCACAGTAGCGTCCGTCACATTACACAGCACAGTAGCGTCCATCACGTTACACAGCACAGTAGCGTCCGTCACATTACACCGCACAGTAGCGTCCGTCACAAAACACCGCACAGTAGCGTCCGTCACATTACTCCGCACAGTAGCGTCCGTCAGTCACATTACACCGCACAGTAGCGTCCGTCACATTACACCGCACAGTAGCATCCGTCACATTACACCGCACAGTAGCGTCCATCACATTACACCGCACAGTAGCGTCCGTCACATTACACCGCACAGTAGCGTCCGTCACATTACACCGCACAGTAGCGTCCGTCACAAAACACCGCACAGTAGCGTCCGTCACATTACTCCGCACAGTAGCGTCCGTCAGTCACATTACACCGCACAGTAGCGTCCGTCACATTACACCGCACAGTAGCGTCCGTCACGTTACACCGCACAGTAGCGTCCATCACATTACACCGCACAGTAGCGTCCGTCACATTACACCGCACAGTAGCGTCCGTCACATTACACCGCACAGTAGCGTCCGTCACATTACACCGCACAGTAGCGTCCATCACATTACACCGCACAGTAGCGTCCATCACGTTACACAGCACAGTAGCGCCCGTCACATTACACCGCACAGTAGCGTCCGTCACATTACACCGCACAGTAGCGTCCGTCACATTACACCGCACAGTAGCGTCCGTCACAAAACACCGCACAGTAGCGTCCGTCACATTACTCCGCACAGTAGCGTCCGTCAGTCACATTACACCGCACAGTAGCGTCCGTCACATTACACCGCACAGTAGCGTCCGTCACATTACACCGCACAGTAGCGTCCATCACATTACACCGCACAGTAGCGTCCGTCACATTACACCGCACAGTAGCGCCCGTCACATTACACCGCACAGTAGCGTCCGTCACATTACACCGCACAGTAGCGTCCGTCACATTACACCGCACAGTAGCGTCCGTCACGTTACACAGCACAGTAGCGCCCGTCACATTACACCGCACAGTAGCGTCAGTCACATTACACAGCACAGTAGCGTCCGTCACATTACACAGCACAGTAGCGTCCGTCACATTACACCGCACAGTAGCGTCCGTCATGTTACACAGCACAGTAGCGTCCGTCACGTTACACAGCACAGTAGCGTCCGTCACACGTTACACCGCACAGTAGCGTCCGTCACATTACACCGCACAGTAGCGTCCGTCACATTACACAGCACAGTAGCGTCCGTCACATTACACAGCACAGTAGCGTCCGTCACATTACACCGCACAGTAGCGTCCGTCACATTACACAGCACAGTAGCGTCCGTCACATTACACAGCACAGTAGCGTCCGTCACGTTACACCGCACAGTAGCGTCCGTCACATTACACAGCACAGTAGCGTCCGTCACGTTACACAGCACAGTAGCGTCCGTCACATTACACCCCACAGTAGCGTCCGTCACATTACACAGCACAGTAGCGTCCGTCACATTACACAGCACAGTAGCTTCCGTCACATTACACAGCACAGTAGCGTCCATCACATTACACAGCACAGTAGCGTCCGTCACGTTACACAGCACAGTAGCGTCCGTCACGTTACACCGCACAGTAGCATCCGTCACGTTACACAGCACAGTAGCGTCCGTCACGTTACACCGCACAGTAGCGTCCGTCACATTACACAGCACAGTAGCGTCCGTCACATTACACAGCACAGTAGCGTCCGTCACATTACACCGCACAGTAGCGTCCGTCACATTACACAGCACAGTAGCGTCCGTCACATTACACCGCAAAGTAGCGTCCGTCACATTACACAGCACAGTAGCGTCCGTCACATTACACCGCACAGTAGCGTCCGTCACATTACACAGCACAGTAGCGTCCGTCACATTACACAGCACAGTAGCGTCCGTCACATTACACAGCACAGTAGCGTCCGTCACATTACACAGCACAGTAGCGTCCGTCACGTTACACAGCACAGTAGCGTCCGTCACGTTACACAGCACAGTAGCGTCCGTTACGTTACACCGCACAGTAGCGTCCGTCACATTACACAGCACAGTAGCGTCCGTCACATTACACCGCACAGTAGCGTCCGTCACATTACACCGCACAGTAGCGTCCGTCACGTTACACCGCACAGTAGCGTCCGTCACATTACACCACACAGTAGCGTCTGTCACGTTACACCCCACAGTAGCGTCCGTCACGTTACACCGCACAGTAGCGTCCGTCACATTACACCGCACAGTAGCGTCTGTCACATTACACCCCACAGTAGCGTCCGTCACGTTACACCGCACAGTAGCGTCCGTCACATTACACCGCACAGTAGCGTCTGTCACATTACACCGCACAGTAGCGTCTGTCACATTACACCCCACAGTAGCGTCTGTCACGTTACACAGCACAGTAGCGTCCGTCACGTTACACCGCACAGTAGCGTCCATCACGTTACACCGCACAGTAGCGTCCGTCACGTTACACAGCACAGTAGCGTCCGTCACATTACACAGTACAGTAGCGTCCGTCACATTACACCCCACAGTAGCGTCCGTCACGTTACACAGCACAGTAGCGCCCGTCACGTTACACCGCACAGTAGCGTCCGTCACATTACACCGCACAGTAGCGTCCGTCACGTTACACAGCACAGTAGCGTCCGTCACATTACACCGCACAGTAGCGTCCGTCACGTTACACAGCACAGTAGCGCCCGTCACGTTACACCGCACAGTAGCGTCAGTCACATTACACAGCACAGTAGCGTCCGTCACATTACACAGCACAGTAGCGTCCGTCACGTTACACAGCACAGTAGCGTCTGTCACATTACACCCCACAGTAGCGTCCGTCACGTTACACCGCACAGTAGCGTCCGTCACATTACACCGCACAGTAGCGTCCGTCACGTTACACAGCACAGTAGCGTCCGTCACATTACACCGCACAGTAGCGTCCGTCACGTTACACAGCACAGTAGCGTCCGTTACATTACACCGCACAGTAGCGTCCGTCACGTTACACAGCACAGTAGCGTCCGTCACATTACACCGCACAGTAGCGTCCGTCACATTACACAGCACAGTAGCGTCCGTCACATTACACCGCACAGTAGCGTCCGTCACAATACACCGCACAGTAGCGTCCGTCACATTACACAGCACAGTAGCGTCCGTTACATTACACCGCACAGTAGCGTCCGTCACGTTACACAGCACAGTAGCGTCCGTCACATTACACCGCACAGTAGCGTCCGTCACATTACACAGCACAGTAGCGTCCGTCACATTACACCGCACAGTAGCATCCGTCACATTACACAGCACAGTAGCGTCCGTCACATTACACAGCACAGTAGCGTCCGTCACATTACACAGCACAGTAGCGTCCGTTACATTACACAGCACAGTAGCGTCCATCACATTACACCGCACAGTAGCGTCCGTCACATTACACCGCACAGTAGCGTCCGTCACATTACACAGCACAGTAGCGTCCGTCACATTACACCGCACAGTAGCGTCCGTCACATTACACAGCACAGTAGCGTCCGTCACAGTCACATTACACAGCACAGTAGCGTCCGTCACGTTACACAGCACAGTAGCGTCCGTTACATTACACAGCACAGTAGCGTCCGTCACATTACACCGCACAGTAGCGTCCGTCACATTACACCGCACAGTAGCGTCCGTCACATTACACAGCACAGTAGCGTCCGTCACATTACACCGCACAGTAGCGTCCGTCACATTACACCGCACAGTAGCGTCCGTCACGTTACACAGCACAGTAGCGTCCGTCACGTTACACAGCACAGTAGCGTCCCTTACATTACACAGGAGGGGAGAGAGAAAAAGAGAAGGGGGTGGGGGAGAGTGAGAGAGAGAGGAGGGTGAGAGAGTGAAGGGGGGAAGTGAGAGAGAGAGAGAGAGAGAGAGAGGGGGTGAGAGAGTGAAGGGGGGTGGGTGAGAGAGAGGGGAGAGAGATCTTCTCTGGCATGGTCCCAGCTCCCTGTCCCTCCTGCAGCTCTTTGAATTTGTGTCCCACAGCAGGTCATCTCATGTTCCCTTCCCTCAGACCCCTCTAACCTGTGTCTAGTCAGTGTGAGCCACGGGAGTGGAGGGCCGGGCAGAGGGGGACTGTCATCATGGAGCTGCTGGGAGCCGCGGCGTGTGGCCAGACATACAGGCAGGCAGGCAGGAGAGGAGGGCTGGGCAGAGGAGGCACATCACGGCTGAGGGCGGGGGCCGGTGCGCTGTACAGTGAGTGAAGGTGACTCACTCACTGAGCAGCGGTTCCCTCCACTGACCGGCGCTCTATGCGGCTTGCAAAGCCCGCGTACGCGTTGTGCCGGCCAGAGCACACGGGGAAGGCAGCTTCACCGCTGCAGTGCTAATACAGCGCAGGCAGCGCTGAATCTCCGGCACAGGTTGTGGGTCCAGGTGAATGGCGCCTCTCTCATGATTTGGGGGGAGCGAGTTGCCCCCTTGCCCCCCCCCATTCCGATGCCCCTGCCCCCCACCCCAATACCCGCCGTGTGCAGGAGCCAGGAGGAGCGTGCCGGGACGGGGAATCGCAGGCAGGACGTGTAATAATTATTACCTGCCCTGCATCCAGCGCAGCTATCTCCTGATTCTGCCCTGCATCCTCTCCTCGATCTGTGACTCCGCCCAGATCTGTGACTCCGCCCAGCGTTACGGGCAGGCACAGAGTCACAGATGTAGGCAAATATATAGGAGATTGCTTTGTTTTCCATTTATGCTATGTCTCATAATGCATGTTATTTTACTAATGTTAAAACTATGTTGTTATGGCTTATGTGGGTATTCTGCGCTCTTTGGGGGTCATTCCGAGTTGATCGCTCGCTAGCAGTTTTTAGCAGCCGTGCAAATGCTATGCCGCCGCCCACTGGGAGTGTATTTTAGCTTAGCAGAAGTGCGAACGGTTGTATCGCAGAGCGCCTGCAAAATATTTTTGTGTAGTTTCAGAGTAGACCTACTCAGCGCTTGCGATCACGTCAGACTATTCAGTTCTGGATTTGACGTCACACACCCACCCAGCGTTCGCCCAGCCACGCCTGCGTTTTTCCTGCCACGCCTGCGTTTTTCCAAACACTCCCTGAAAACGGTCAGTTGCCACCCAGAAACGCCCACTTCATGTCAATCACTCTGCGGCAACCAGTGCGACTGAAATGCATCGCTAGACCCTGTGCAAAACTACATCATTCGTTGTGCCCGTACGTCACGCGTGCACATTGCGCCGCATACGCATGCGCAGAATTGCCGAATTTTAGCCTGATCGCTGCTCTGCGAACAAATGCACCTAGCGATCAACTCGGAATGACCACCTTTGTCACTGCCTTTGGTGATAGAAATAAAAACTTTTATTGCAAATATAAAAATTGAGCAGAAGTCAAAACATGAGAGCAGACCGGTAAAAGTGTGTCCTGGAGCAGGGAAGCACCACTCAGGCTGACGCCTTCAGCGCAATGAGGTCTGCATTACCTTTTAAGCCACAGTAAACCAATGAGAGACAGTCAGCACAGGAGTGTGAAATGAGAATCAGACGTATAGGAAAGATGTTGCAGCGCTGAGTACATTAATAGTACACAATGCAAAAAACGTAAATTAAAAGTATATATACATTTATTTGTCTATATATTTGTAACTTTCTTCTCGCATTTTGTACTTTTATTGTATCTAGTGCTGCAACATCTTTTCTTTATTCTGTCGCCATTTCCCACATGTTGCTCTGGCTGCTGGTACATTATTATTACAGTTAAACATGTAGACTGGATATATGTATTCCTTAGTAACTCCATAATGAGGAGAACCCTGTTATTAGTCAACCAGCTGGACTCCATATTGATAAACGATGCCTCACTATTCACGAGCCGTCACATGGACACAATCACTGGAATGATCTTAGGTTTGTGCGGAGGTTGATAAGCCGATATGAGGCCTAATTCAGACCTGATTGCTAGGCTATGTTTTCATACAGCAGGCGATCAGGTCTAAACTGCGCATGCATATGCACCGTAAAGCGCAAGCGCGTCGCACGGGTACAAAGCGGATCGCCGCTCAGCGATGGGTTTGTGCGAAGAATCCATTCGCGCGGGCGTTCGCAAGGAGATTGACACGAAGAAACCATTTGTGGGTGGCAACTGACCGTTTTCAGGGAGTGTCTGGAAAAACGCAGGCGTGTCCAAGCGTTTGCAGGGAGGGTTCCTGACGTCAATTCCGGCCCCGGACAGGCTGATGTGATCGCAGCGACTGAGTAAGTCCTGGGCTGCGCAGAAACTGCACAAGATCTGTTTGTACTGCTCGGCTACACATGCGATCGCACACTTGCACAGCTAAAATACACTCCCCTATGGGCGGCGACTATCTGATCGCAGCAGTGCAAAAATCCCCTGCTAGCGATCAGGTCTGAATTTGGCCCATTAAGTAGGTCATGACCCGATGCACACAACCCATGCACATTTCTACCCATGCCCACTCACAGCCATGTCCCCTTTCCAACAACCTAATCTACTTCTCCTTTGGCTACCACAAATTGTTATTGTCTTGTAAAAATGGGGACTATTAAAAGGTATACACAATATGTAGAGGATGTGGTGAGGGATGAGGCCGTGAAGCTCTGTGGTGATGGGGGCAGGTCGCACTGTAAATGAGGCCTAGTGAGGAACAGGAAACATATGAAATCAGGGATAGAGCCAGGTTTACTAATTCTCAACAATTATAGGCATTTATTTATAATAGTGTTATATAGCGCTAAGTATGTAGCGCTAAGGCTCCTTTTATCTATTTATATAGTTGCTCATATTGGTACACATTGATAGGCCACTTTTTCTCCCTTATGAAATCACATTTTTGGATGAAACGCGTTGGTTAGTTGTACTTTTTGGCTCTTCTGGATACCCATGTGTGTCTTAACAAAGACTCCATACTGTAGTTTGAGAGGATCCTTGGCCTTAGGAGCTTGTGATCAGATCACATCAGGACTATACCCAAACAAGTTTGATAAGTTAGATATGTTATTGATATGTATGTGCAGACATATTTACACTATTAATTCTTTACTCTTTCTTTTTAAGTGACTACACTATTGTAACTTTTTCCTTCTTTCCATATCACATCAGCAAGGTATATAGGTATCAAGAGGAATACTTCCATTTTGGACCCACACTATGGTCTATTAGACACTTTTTTTTTTTCACGGTACGCACAATTATTGCACTTTTATTCACTGGTTATACGAAATACTACTCTATCGGCAGGGCCATCTTCACCCCTTCAGTGGCAAGTTTTTAATTTGAAACACACCCGGGGGGATGTTTTTAAATTGAAGTGGATCGGGTGGGGGAGCGACTGATGGAGCAGGGCGAGGTAATCGCCTGACGATCGCCCACCGGGATCGCGAGCCCCATTGCTGTTTCCAGGCCGCCTTGTGGCACCCGAGAATCAGCATAAGCCATTTTACTGCTAAGCCCGCCCCCTGGCCAATAGAAGTCCGGGGGGCGGGCTAAATTCCATAATGGAGTATACTGATTCCCAGGCGCCGTGCACGCTGCGTGAGGTCGGGCGGCTGAGTGACATCCAGCTGCAGCGCTACTGTAGCGCTGATCTCCCTGTATGCCCGCCGGCTGTCCCCCCGTCTCCCTGCAGCTCCCCCCCCCTCGCCTCCTCTGGGTCCGCATCTCAGTCCGACATAATTTTGATGTCGGACTGAGATGGTCAAAAAGGGGGCAAATCCTGTCGGTTTTGGCCCCGTTTTCGACACAAGCACGTGGATTGGCAGCTATTCCGCCGATCCACGTGCTTTTCGACAAGTCGAGTTCATCGACTTGTCGAAAAATTTAGGGAAATATTGAATAGGTCGAATCAGGATTCGACCTTAAAAAGTCGAAAACTGCCGTCTTTTCGACAGACGGCAGTTTTCGACTTCAATTGAATATACCCCTTTGTGATCTGACTTCTAAAAACAAAAACCAGCATCCACCTATCCATCCATCCACTCACTAATAGCAGTCAGCAAAAGATGGCACTGCAGAATAAATGCAGTTTAGAATATTCATGTATTTTATATCTAAAAAATGTGCAGAAGAAAACTGTCTGAATTTAGGCCCTCATTCCGAGTTGTTCGCTCGCTAGCTGCTTTTTGCAGCAGTGCACACGCTAAGCCGCCACCCTCTGGGAGTGTATCTTAGCTTAGCAGAAGTGCGAACGAAGTATTCGCAATATAGCGAAAAGAGTTTTCTTTGTAGTTTCTGAGTAGCTCGAGACTTACTCTTCCAGTGCGATTAGTTCAGTGCTTGTCGTTCCTGGTTTGACGTCACAAACACACCCAGCGTTCACCCAGACACTCCTCCGTTTCTCCAGCCACTCCCGCGTTTTTCCCAGAAACGGCAGCGTTTTTTCGCACACACCCATAAAACGGCCAGTTTCCGCCCAGAAACACCCACGTCCTGTCAATCACACTCCGATCACCAGAACGAAGAAATGTATTCGTTAAGCCCTGAGTAAAATACCAAACTTCTTAGCAAATTTACTTGGCGCAGTGCGAACATTGCGCATGCGCAGTTTGCGGAAAATCGCTGCGATGTGAAGAAATAGAACGAGCGAACAACTCGGAATGAGGGCCTTAGGGGGTAATTCCAAGTTGATCGCAGCAGGATTTTTGATAGCAACTGGGCAAAACCATGTGCACTGCAGGGGAGACAGATATAACATGTGCAGAGAGAGTTAGATTTGGGTGTGGTGTGTTCAATCTGCAATCTAATTTGCAGTGTAAAAATAAAGCAGCCAGTATTTACCCTGCACAGAAACAATATAACCCACCCAAATCTAGCTCTTTCTGCACATGTTATATCTGCCTCCCCTGCAGTGCACATGGTTTTGCCCAGTTTCTATCAAAAATCCTGCTGCGATCAACTTGGAATTACCCCCTTAGTTCCCATATAATCAGGGGATCCGGTCTGAAGATCGACAGTGTCTAGGTCGACAATGTTTAGGTCGACCACTATAGGTCGACAGTCACTAGGTCGACATGGATGGAAGGTCGACAGGGTTTCTAGGTCGACATGTGCTAGGTCGACAGGTCTAAAGGTCGACATGAGTTTTTTTAAAAAAATAAAAATTTTGGATTTTTTCATACTGAACGATCCACGTGGACTACGATTGGAACGGTAAAGTGTGCCGAGCGAAGCGAAGGCACCATGCCCGAAGCATGGCGAGCGAAGCAAAACATGCAAGGGGACGCGGTGCACTAATTTGGGATCCCGGTCACTCTACGAAGATAACGACAAAAAAATAAATAAATCCTCACGTCGACCTTTAGACCTGTTGACCTAGCACATGTCGACCTAGAAACCCTGTCGACCTTCCATCCATGTCGACCTAGTGACTGTCGACCTATAGTGGTCGACCTAAACATTGTCGACCTAGACACTGTCAATAAAACGAACCACACCCATAATCAGATGTTTTGAAAGTTCGGTCAAAGCCAGAACTGTGCACAATCTTTAGGCAGCGGCACCATCTAGTGGACAGTTTTCAGATTACGGTGTTAAAAAAAATGTTAAAAGAATTTTAAGGCAATGGATACAATGCTTAATGCAAGTGGGCACAGTGAGGCGTCCCCAGCCAAAGTAGAACTCCCAGGACTGTCTGTCAGATAATATTACTGACTTTCTTGTCCAATCATGGATGTCATTTTGTTTTTGTTCCAGGATCGCCTGATGTTGAATGGTCAATCACAATAAATATTGCAGTTCATACAGTTCACACTCTTTATTATTGTCTGTGGGAAATCCCAGAGGGTAAGGTCTAAGTAGCACCGTCCCCCCCCTTACTGCATCCAGGAGTTTAATCTTTTGTTTTGGGAAACTGGGGGAGCCCCACAAAATGTGGGAGTCTCTCGATTTTCCGGAAGTGTAGGTAAGTGTGTTGCAGTCAGACTGGGTGGGACATCCACCCAGTGCACTTTCTGTAATATTTGACATGACCCAGTAAATTGGCCTATCCATGATTCAGACAGTCCAGAACCTAGCAATCCCTGACAAGCTATGTCCAGTTCTGCGGACCGCGGTGAGGATGAGATTCCAAAGTGACAGGTGTATTTAGAAAGTAGAGGTGGTAGCGGCGCATCCGTGTAGCGTGTGTTATGTTGTATGATTGGGGGGCATCATTATTATAACATGTGTGATCAATTAGCCAATAGTGCTCTAATTGGGAATGGGTTAAAACATCGCTAATCGGGATCCCGGCGGTCATAATGCAGAGACCGGAATCCTGACTACCGCTGAAATGCCGCCGCCGGAATCCCAGCCACACAGGCTATTCTCCTTATGTGGGTGTCCACGACACCCACAGAGGGAGAATAGAACCTGTGGCGAGTGCAGCAATGGCACATATGTGGCACGTAAGTGGCATGTGGAGATGTCTGATGGCAAATAAGGGGCACGTGGAGGTGTTTGATGGCACAAAAGGGGTATGAGGTGAGTTCTGATGGCACAAAAGAGGCATGAGGTGAGGTCTGATGGCACACAAGGGGTCCATGGAGGGGTCTAATGGCACATAAGGGGCAGTTAGAGGGGTCTAATGGCATATAAGGGGCATGTGGAGGGGTCTAATGGCAAATAAAGGGCATGTGGAGGGTTCTAATGGCACATAAGGGGCATGTGGAGGGGTCTAATGGCACATGTGGGGCACTTGGAGGAGTCTGATGGCATATAAGGGGCATGTGGAGGGGTTTAATGGCACATAAGGGGCATGTGGAGGGGTCTGGTGGCACATACGGGGCAGTTGGAGGGGTCTGGTGTAAGGGGCATGTGGAGGGGTCTAATGGCACATACGGGGCAGTTGGAGGGGTGTAATGGCATATAAGGGGCATGTGGAGGGGTCTGATGGCATATAAGGGGCATGTGGAGGGGTCTAATGGCACATAAGGGGCATGTGAAGGGGTCTGATGGCACATACGGGGCAGTTGGAGGGGTCTGATGGCATATAAGGGCCATGTGGAGGGGGTCTAATGGCACATAAGGGGCATGTGGAGGGGTCTAATGGCACATAAGGGGCATGTGGAGGGGTCTGGTGGCACATGCAGGTCACTTGGAGGGGTCTGATGGCATATAAAGGGCACATGGAGGGATGTAATTAACATTTAAGTGTGGAAATAAAATGAATAAATAAATAAATAAATAAAAAGGTCACAGTTAGTTCTGTATCCAAAATGGAGAAGTGACCTATTTTCTGGAAATTACAAGCATAGTACACAGAAGACTTTGTGCTTAAATTGGGACTATAGTGAACAAATGATCAAAGTGATGATTCAGCTTAAACGTGTACTGTATTACATACTGTATATATCACGTTACAATAAAATGCAAATCTCTCTCTCTCTCGCTATATATATATATATATATATATATATATATATATATTATATATATATATTAGAAGAAAAGTGGAGGGCGCAAGTATGAGTAAATAGTAAAAGCACTTTTAATTAAAGTAAAAGCTCACATACATTATAGTAAAAGATCACCGGATCGGTCTCCTATTAATGTTGCCTCCGGATAGCGCGAATCTAAGGATTTCCACGCCACGTGTAGCGGGCACCAGCAATCCGAACTCACAGGCTCCGGGACCAACAGGTCGACGTCACCACGTTCAGCGTCTGCACACCATGCCCAAACGCGCAAACCACATATATATCACGTTACAATAAAATGCAAATATATATATATATATATATATATATATATATCTTTATCCATATATTTGACTGTGTCTACAGTATCTATCTATATCTACCTATATATCTACAGTATATCGATCTATAGCTTCTTTTTCCCTTACACATTTTGTGTTTAATGACTCGTGTATGTGTCCCGGGCCCTTCCACCCTTTCTTTCTCTTACGTCCTAGAGGATGCTGGGGACTCCGAGTCCGTAAGGACCATGGGGTATAGACGGACTCCGCAGGAGACATGGGCACTATAAAGAACTTTTAGTATGGGTGTGCACTGGCCCCTCCCTCTATGCCCCTCCTCCAGACCTCAGTTAGATCTTGTGCCCAGAGGAGATAGGGTGCATTACAGGGGAGCTCTCCTGAGTTTCTCTGATAAAATAATTTTGTTTGTTTTTTTATTTTCAGGGAGCACTGCTGGCAACAGGCTCCCTGCATCGTGGGACAGAGGAGAGAGAAGCAGACCTACTTAAATGATAGGCTCTGGTTGTTAGGCTACTGGACACCATTAGCTCTAGAGGGAGTCAGAACGCAGGTCTCACCCCGCCATTCGTCCCGGAGCCGCGCCGCCGTCCTCCTCGCAGAGCCGGAAGATAGAAGCCGGGTGAGTATTAGAAGAAAGAAGACTTCAAGGCGGCAGAAGACTTCAGATCTTCACTGAGGTAAGCACGCAGCGGTAACGCTGCGCGCCTTTGCTCCCACACAACACACACAAAGCAGGCACAGATGGGTGCAGGGCGCAGGGGGGGCGCCCTGGGCAGCAATAAACCTCAAGGCTGGCATATTGGTGTATATTAGGCTGCGGAGGCAGTAAATAGATAAACCCCCGCCATTTTTTACAATTTGAAGCGGGACTGAAGCCCGCCGCTGGAGGGGGCGGAGCTTGATCCCTCAGCACTAACCAGCGCCATTTTTTCCACAGAAGCTGCAGAGACGCTGGCTCCCCAGACTCTCCCCTGCTGAACACAGATCAGAGGGCTGAAAAAGAGGAGGGGGGCACATTTATTGGCGCAGTGAGTGGGGAAGTTATTAATTATAACATAAAAGCGCTATCTGGTGTTAGTCCAGTGTAAGTGGGCGCTCGGTGTGTGCTGGCATACTCTTTCTATGTCTCTCCAAAGGGCCTGGTTGGGGAATTGTCCCCTTATAGTTATATCCCGGTGTGTGTGGGGTGTCGGTACGTGCGTGTCGGCATGTTTGATGCAGAAGGCTCGTCCAAGGAGGAGGTGGAGCAGATGTGTGGTGAGTCCCCGTCGGTGGTGCCGACTCAACAGTGGATGGATATGTGGCATATGTTAAATGCAAGTGTGGCATCACTACATAAGAGACTGGACAAAACAGAGTCCAGGGAGACAACAGGGGGTCAATCCACGGATTGGACCGACTCACAGGGCCCTTCAGGGTCTCAGTAACGTCCCTTGTCACAAATAGTAGACACGGATACCGACACGGAGTCTGACTCCAGTGTCGACTACGATGAAGCGAGATTGCACCCTAGGGTGACAAAAAGTATTCAGTGTATGATTATTGCAATAAAGGATGTTTTGCATATCACTGATGAACCCTCTGTTCCCGACACAAGGGGAACACATGTTTAAGGGGAAGAAGCAGGTAGTAACCTTTCCCCCATCTCATGAACTTAACGAATTATTTGAAAAAGCTTGGGAATCTCCAGATAAGAGACTGTAGATTCCCAAAAGGATTCTTATGGCGTACCCTTTCCCTACGCAGGACAGGGTACGTTGGGAATCCTCTCCCAGAGTGGACAAGGCTTTAACACGCCTGTCCAAAAAGGTGGCGCTGCCGTCTCCAGACACGGCGGCCCTCAAGGATCCTGCAGACCGCAGGCAGGAGACTACGTTAAAGTCTATTTATACACATACTGCTGCTTTGCTCAGACCGGCAATTGCGTCGGCATGGGTATGTAGCGCAGTTGCAGCTTGGACAGATACCTTGTCAGCTAACCTTGATACCCTAGATAGGGATACCATTTTATTAACTTTAGCCCATATTAAGGACGCGGTCTTATATATGAGAGACGCTCAAAGAGACATTGGTTTGCTGGGTTCCAGAGCCAATGCCATGGCTATTTCTGCGAGATGAGCCTTATGGACCCGCCAATGGACGGGTGACACGGACTCAAAAAAGCATATGGAGGTTTTACCTTACAAGGGTGAAGTGTTGTTTGGGGAGGGGCTCACGGACCTGGTTTCCACAGCTACAGCGGGTAAATCTACCTTTTTACCTTTTGTTCCCCAACAACAAAAGAAAACTCCACAGTATCAGATGCAGTCCTTTCGGTCGCAAAAGTCCAGAAGAGGTCGGGGATCCTCCTTCCTTGCCAGAGGTAAGCGTAGAGGAAAAAGAACACCTGCTTCGGCTGGTTCCCAGGAGCAGAAGTCCTCCACGGCTTCTACAAAATCCACCGCATGACGCTGGGGCTCCCCTACGGGAGTCCGCACCGGTGGGGGCACGCCTTCGACTCTTCAGCCAGGTCTGGGTTCGGTGAGACGTGGATCCTTGGGCGATGGAAATTGTTTCCCAAGGCTACAAGCTGGAATTCGAAGAGGTGCCCCCGCGCCGATTTTTCAAGTCGGCCTTACCAGCTTCTCCCCCAGAGAGGGAAGTAGTGTTAACTGCAATTCAAACGCTGTGTCAACAGCAAGTGATTGTCAGGGTTCCCCTGGGCCAACAGGGAAAAGGATACTATTCGACCCTGTTTGTGGTCCCGAAGCCAGATGGTTCGGTCAGACCCATTTTAAATCTAAAATCCCTAAAACTGTACTTGAAAAGATTCAAATTCAAGATGGAATCGCTCCGAGCTGTAATATCCAGCCTGGAAGGGGGGGATTTTATGGTGTCGCTAGACATAAAGGATGCTTACCTTCATGTCCCCATATATCCCTCTCATCAGGAGTACCTGAGATTCAGACGTTGCCGTTTGGGCTTTCCACGGCCCCGAGGATTTTCACCAAGGTGATGGCGGAAATGATGGTTATCCTGTGCAGACAAGGAGTCACAATTATCCCATACTTGGACGATCTCCTGATAAAGGCGAAATCCAGAGATCAATTGCTGAAGAACGTGTCGCTCTCCCTGAGAGTGCTCCAACAGCACGGTTGGATTCTCAATCTGCCAAAGTCGCAATTGGTTCCAACGACTCGACTATCGTTCCTAGGCATGATACTGGACACGGAACGAAAGAAGGTTTTTCTCCCATCGGAAAAAGCCTAGGACCTCCAGAACATGGTCAGAGACCTGCTAAAGCCAAGAAGAGTGTCAGTTTATCAATGCACTCGAGTTCTGGGAAAAATGGTGGCCTCATACGAGGCCATTTCCTTCGGCAGGTTTCATGCGAGGACGTTTCAGTGGGACCTTCTGGACAAGTGGTCCGGGTCCCATCTACAAATACATCAGAAAATAACACTGTCCCCCAGGGCCAGAGTGTCTCTCCTATGGTGGCTGCAAAGTGCTCACCTTCTAGAAGGTCGCAGGTTCGGCATCCAGGACTGGGTTCTGGTAACCACGGACGCGAGCCTCCGAGGATGGGGAGCAGTCACGCAAGGAAGACATTTTCAGGGACTATGGTCAAGCCAGGAGTCTTGTCTGCACATCAACGTGCTGGAATTAAGGGCCATATACAACGGCCTTCGACAAGCGGAGGATCTTCTTCGCAACCTACCGGTTCTGATTCAATCAGACAATGGTGGTCATTCCGAGTTGTTCGCTCGCAAGCTGCTTTTAGCAGCTTTGCACGCGCTAAGCCGCCGTCTACTGGGAGTAAATCTTAGCATAGTAAAATTGCGAACGAAAGATTAGCAGAATTGCGAATAGACACTTCTTAGCAGTTTCTGAGTAGCTCCAGACTTACTCGGCAACTGCGATCAGTTCAGTCAGTTTCGTTCCTGGTTTGACGTCACAAACACACCCAGCATTCGCTCAGACACTCCCCCGTTTCTTCAGACACTCCCGCATTTTTCCCAGAAACGGCAGCGTTTTTTCACACACACCCATAAAACGGGCAGTTTCCGCCCAGAAACACCCACTTCCTGTCAATCACATTACGATCACCAGAACGAAGAAAAAACTTCGTAATGCCGTGAGTAAAATACCTAACTGCATAGCAAATTTACTTGGCGCAGTCGCAGTGCGAACATTGCGAATGCGCAATTAGTGGAAAATCGCTGCGATGCGAAGAAAATTACCAAGCGAACAACTCGGAATGAGGGCCAATGTTACAGCCGTGGCTCATGTGAACCGCCAAGGCGGGACAAGGAGCAGAGTCGCGATGGCGGAAGCCACCAGGATTCTTCGCTGGGCGGAAAATCACGTAATCGCTCTGTCAGCTGTCTTCATTCCGGGAGTGGACAACTGGGAAGCAGACTTCCTCAGCAGGCACGATCTCCATCCAGGAGAGTGGGGACTTCATCAAGAAGTCTTTGCAGAGATAACGGGTCTCTGGGGAATTCCTCACATAGACATGATGGCGTCACGCCTCAACAAGAAGCTTCGGAGGTATTGTGCCAGGTCCCGGGACCCTCAGGCAATAGCAGTAGACGCCCTGGTAACACCATGGATGTTTAGGTCGGTCTATGTGTTTCCGCCTCTTCCTCTCATCGCAAAAGTTTTGAGGCTCATAAGACAAAAAAGAGTACAGACAATACTCATTGTTCCAGACTGGCCTTGAAGGGCCTGGTACTCAGATCTTCAGGAAATGCTCACAGAAGATCCTTGGCCTCTACATCTCAGGGAGGACCTGTTACAGCAGGGGCCCTGCGTGTTCCAAGACTTACCGCGGTTACGTTTGATGGCATGGCGGTTGAACACCGGATCCTAGCTGGGAAAGGTATTCCGGAGGAAGTCATACCTACTCTGATAAAGGCTAGGAAGGAGGTGACGGCAAAACATTATCACCGTATCTGGAGGAAGTATGTCTCTTGGTGTGAATCCAAGAATGCTTCTACGGAAGATTTCCATCTGGGTCGTTTTCTACACTTCCTACAAACAGGAGTGGATATGGGCCTGAAGTTAGGCTCCATTAAGGTACAGATTTCGGCCCTATCTATATTCTTTCAGAAGGAATTGGCTTCTCTACCAGAAGTCCAAACATTTGTAAAGGGAGTGCTGCACATCCAGCCTCCTTTTGTGCCCCCAGTGGCGCCATGGGACCTGAACGTGGTGTTACAGTTCCTTAAATCACACTGGTTTGAACCTCTTCAAACAGTTGAATTAAAATTTCTCACTTGGAAGGTGGTCATGTTATTAGCCTTGGCATCTGCAAGGCGGGTGTCCGAGTTGGCGGCCTTGTCTCACAAGAGCCCCTATTTGATTTTCCATGTAGATAGAGCAGAGTTGAGGACTCGTCCTCAATTTTTGCATAAAGTGGTGTCTTCATTTCATATGAACCAACCTATCGTGGTGCCTGTGGCTACGAGTGACTTGGAGGACTCCAAGTCCCTGGATGTAGTCAGGGCCTTAAAGATTTTTGTAGCCAGGACGGCTAGGGTTAGGAAAACAGAGGCTCTGTTTGTCCTGTATGCAGCCAACAAGATTGGCGCACCTGCTTCGAAGCAGACTATTGCTCGCTGGATCTGTAACACGATTCAGCAGGCTTATTCTACGGCTCGATTGCCGTTACCAAATTCGGTAAAGGCCCATCCCACTAGGAAGGTGGGCTCTTCTTGGGCGGCTGCCCGAGGGGTCTCGGCTTTACAGTTGTGCCGAGCAGCTACTTGGTCGGGTTCAAACACTTTTGCAAAATTCTACAAGTTTGATACCCTGGCTGATGAGGACCTCGCATTTGCTCAATCGGTGCTACAGAGTTATCCGCACTCTCCCGCCCGGTTGGGAGCTTTGGTATAAACCCCATGGTCCTTACGGAGTCCCCAGCATCCTCTAGGACGTAAGAGAAAATAAGATTTTAAACCTACCGGTAAATCTTTTTCTCCTAGTCCGTAGAGGATGCTGGGCGCCCGTCCCAGTGCGGACTTACTCTGCAAGACTTGTATATAGTTGTTGCTTACATAAGGGTTATGTTACAGTGGATCGGTCTTTGACTGATATTGTTTTTTGTTAATTCTGTTAACTGGTTGCATGCTTCCAGGTTATATGGTATGCTCGGTGTGGGCTGGTATGAATCTTGCCCTTAGATTAACGAAGTCCTTTCCTCGTATTGTCCATCTCCTCTGGGCACAGTTCTCTAACTGAGGTCTGGAGGAGGGGCATAGAGGGAGGGGCCAGTGCACACCCATACTAAAAGTTCTTTATAGTGCCCATGTCTCCTGCAGAGGCCGTCTATACCCCATGGTCCTTACGGAGTCCCCAGCATACTCTACGGTCTAGGAGAAAAAGATTTACCGGTAGGTTTAAAATCTTATTTTTTCACCTATATGTTCCTCCATGCAGTTTGTCTCACTCCCCTGTCTCAGCAGGAGGAGGGGGCTTGGGGGAACCAGAGAAATCCTGAAGCACCACTTGCAAATAAGCTGCTGTGGTCTGCTCCCGTGCCGCTCTCCCAACGGACTTGACCTCAGAGCACCCGGGGAGCGGAGCACTCTCTGCCGGCCATCAGGCATGTGTCTGCGGTCCTCCTAGTAACTAGTAGTTGTAGTACAGAATGAGTTTCTGGCCGCCGCCTGATCAGAGAAAGTCTAAAAGACCAAGAAAAGGTAACAGGCCTACCTAGGGGTGTCACTGGGGTCAGTGACACTCGGGGCGTAGAAACCCCCCCCCCCCCCTGTGTGTGGCCAAAAAGGGGGTCATGGCATCATGGCCCGGCCTCGTTTTCATCACTCCGGGGGCGTGCGCATCATTTTTGGAGATGCTGGTCTGCCCCCGGGGACTTGTCTGCCTGCACTATGACAGGAGATAGGTGCTGCAAAATAATGTCACAGTGCAACACTCGGCTCCTTGTCTCTGAGTAGGAGCCGCCATTTTGGTGTCACCCTATGGGAAGTCCACCCCCCCAATGATGCCTCCGAGCCTACCTCCCATCGTTACCCCACTCTGTCCCACCCCCTCTGCCTGCCTCTCTATCCCGCCCTTAATCTGTCTAGCCCTGCCCTCTCTGCCTGCTGCTCCACCCCCGCTCTGTCCCACCCTCTCTGTCTGCCTCTCTATCCCGCCTCTAATCTGTCTAGCCCTGCTCCCTCTCTGCCTGCTGCTCCACCCACACTCTGTCCCACCCCCTCTGCCTGCCTCTCTATACCGCCCCTAATCTGTCTAGCCCTGCCCTCTCTGCCTGCTGCTCCACCCCCGCTCTGTCCCACCCCCTCTGTCTGCCTCTCTATCCCGCCCCTAATCTGTCTAGCCCGGCCCCCTCTCTGCCTGCTGCTCCACTCCCGCTCTGTCCCACCCCCTTTGCCTGCCTCTCTATCCCGCCTCTAATCTGTCTAGCCCTGCCCCCTCTCTGCCTGCTGTTCCACTCCCGATCTGTCCCAACCCCTCTGCCTGCCTCTCTATCCTGCCCCTAATCTGTCTAGCCCTGCCCTCTCTGCCTGCTGCTCCACCCCCGCTCTGTCCCACCCCCTCTGTCTGCCTCTCTATCCTGCCCCTAATCTGTCTAGCCCTGCCCCCTCTCTGCCGGCTGTTTCACTCCCGCTCTGTCCCACCCCCTCTGCCTGCCTCTCTATCCCGCCCCCAATCTGTCTAGCCCTGTCCCCTCTCTGTCTGCTGCTACACCTCCGCTCTGTCCCACCCCCTCTGCCTGACTATCCCGCCCCCAATCTGTCTAGCCCTGCTCCCTCTCTGCCTGCTGCTCCACCCCCGCTCTGTCCCATCCCCTCTGCCTGCCTCTCTATCCCGCCCCTAATCTGTCTAGCCCTGCCCCCTCTCTGCCTGCTGCTCTGTCGCGCTCTGCCCTTCCTATATATTTTACCTCTTCTGCCACTTGATAAATGGGATACAAATGCAGTTTGAGACCTTTTTGATTCACGCCACTTGATGCGCGGTTCTGCCTTCAGTAAATTCCGCCATTTACACACCGCGCAGTGAATAGCAGGAACACCTACCATTTGGTGAAAATGCAGTTAAGTAAAAATCATCGATGTTTCTAAATAAATTACTTTTTATAATTGCAGCAATTCTTGTTTAGCAATTTGCTGCACAACCATTGATGCCTATAATATGGACGGTGTATGAAGGAAATACTGTGTAAACCAGCGTTCTTTAGGTACCAGGTTGGGTGAAAAAGGTAGAATAGGGAATCTAAAGGGCCCCATACACTAAAATGATTTTACATGATTTCATACAATTCCGATATATCCGTCTGATATATTGTATGAAATTGTGTACAATCGTATGTGTTTTATGGTGCCTGCCCATACACTTGTGAGATAATCGGTGCTAACCTTAGATTTCGACCTCATCTGTGAGAGAAATCGAAGGATTGTATGCACATTTTAGGTACCTTTCGACGTGATGCGCGGGCACACCAGTCGAATCTCACGTCTCAAGATAGTATGTGCTGCACTTAATATTATCGAATCTGTCAAAGTCAAAAAAAATATTACATAAAAAGAACATACAAACTACACACATTATAAGTCGCTATACTTGCAAATACGCGCAGCGAGCACAGCAATATATGGTAACACACGCATTTACACGGACATGCCACAGAGATGGATTCGACACTTATTTCATACAGTACATAACTATAATAATATCAAGCGCTAGACATCATGATGATTTAAAATTATATATAATGAAGTAATGTCATTTATGTGTATTATTTGAATGAAGCCAGATACACCTGTCATATTTGGTATTAAAGCAAGCAGATTAATGTGTAGATTCATTTGATACTTGTTATTAAGTTGTAGGACATTGCATAGTTATGATTAAACGTATAAAAGCTAAAATCACTTTTATTAGAACAATAGATATTCCAAACAGGTAGTGGACAGGAAGCTCAGGCCAGCCCCTTTTGATGTCTGATTTGGCTGAACCTGTTTAGCATATACACAGACTAGTGACTCATCATGAATGAGTAAGTTCCCTCCCCCAAACTAGATAACACATTGCTGATCACACAGGAGTCAGTTGCTGTTTTGTCTCAGAGGATGATGGAGTTCCTCCATGATTTTACAGAGAGAGAGAGAGAGAGAGAGAGTGATATGGAGAGACAAATTTATATAACTTAAGGATAATGGTATTGTATGCTGGCCTGTAACTGTCTGTAACTGTATGTAACTGTATGTAACTGTATGTATGTATGTATGTATGTATTAACTGCTTACTGTATAAATTGTAATCACGTAACTATAAGTACATTGTAATATATTGAATCCATATCCTTTTAATAACAAATATAAACATCAATGAGCTTTGGAACTCAGATAATGTGTGGGTGTATTGTTTTCTCTTATGGGATGCAGTGTTTTGCTATGTATAGCGCACATTCATGGCACATGGTAATAAGAGGTGCAGGCGTTTACAATATATATTAGAGCGGGCATTTTAAATATTTGTGGGAAAGCAATTTGGCATTCACAGATGAGGGCTCTTACGGGATATCATGGTCTTAATGATGCACTGTACATTATAAACGCGATGCTGTGGTCGATCATCTTGTGGTGGACGCATCGTAAAGCTGAGAAAATCATATCCGTGTGTATTGTTGTGATATCAGTAAGCCAATGATATGAAATTTCAAGGGACAATGCGTTTCTCATAATATTTAAAATGCTAAAATGTATTTTTATTGTTGCAAAACAAAAGTTCAAATAAGTCATATTGTGTTTGATTCAGATTGGATTGTTTTTCTGTTAAATAGGTTTAAAAGTATATTTAAAAGTTGCTGCATAGCCTTGATATAATTTTTTTTAAACTCAGGCCTAAAGTAACTTCTGGTGCTTGTATAATTTGTGATTTCTTTGTGACAAAGGAAGCCGCATGGTCTGTCCTCAATTTTGGACTAACCACATGGCCTGTCCACCATTTTGTGTAAACCTCATGGATGTGGAAGGGGGAGGAGCACTGGCCATTTTAGGAAGGTCATTTTCTAAATAGCTGATTTTCACTCTGCTCAGAACAATCAGTTTCCTTGGTCACATCAAACACCATTTATGAGTTACCAATGCATTTATTTAACCCATGCCATAGTCAATTACAAATAGTTTCAATTGGGCCTAGTGAGAGTAAATGGTGAGATAAATGCTTGGCTTGGTGTAAAAAAAATTGCACACAGATAGAAAAAGGAAAGAAAGGGTTTTTTTTTTCTTTTTCTCTTTTTCCTTCCAAGACTTGTAGAATCTGCTTGCTATAGGATAGCCATTGAGGTGCAAATTAACCTGTGTAACTGCTTTTTCTTAGCAGTGAAAACCACTTTTACAGGCAGGCAAAAGCACATAGCTTTGATATGCAAATTAGAAGCACTCAATGGGTAAATGAGTCTCATAGGAGACCAGTGAATGGTACATATATATATTATTATAATTATGTGTATATTTATATCAGTGTATATTCTGCAAGATAGCTATCCAATCTGAATCATATCATTTAAATTATAGATTATTGCATTCATTATAGATTTGTGTGAAACCGGATACATTTGTTGCTATATAGTTAAAACTAAAATAAAAGTGTTTAAGGAAGTAAGTGTAAAGACACAAACGCAGTTCTGACCTGGTTGTAAAGGTTTATACAGAAAAAAACGGTGTTGTGTTAAGTGAATGATTATAGTTGGTATTGCTCACATTTATAGAAGTTGTGGGATTTGTTTTATTGCGGACGCACGGTTTTGTACACGTGTCTCAGACAAAGTACAGGACTGCTCACACAGCGTAAAAGACACGCACGGTTGCGTGTTTACGCAAAGTGCGTAAGAGTGCGGGCGCTAAGTACAAATTACACAATAGTGTCGTTTAGTTAAAAGGTTGGACAGTAGCCACATTGCAATAGCACAAAACTGCTCAGTTTCTAAAGCAGATTAGTATAAAACTTTTTGTTTAAACTGTATTGCCTCTGGGGGTAAAGCTGCCTATCTGAATAAATTAAAATTTTCTGTACAGAAAAACAAAGTGTATTTGAGTGAGCGAACGTAGGAGTGAGTGGATTCGAACCTCAGGAATTCGGGATCCCGTCGTGTGGTACATCAAGTGAGTGGAGGCTTGGTGGCGTGAGGCGGCTGACTCACGTTAGTATAAGGTTTAATACGCAAATCGTGAAGTGATTTGCAGAGGTGCGTGATAGTGCATAGTATTGCGAAGTATTGAAGTAAAAAGGTTTTTGTATTATGCTCCGAACTGAGGGTCGCAGTTTGTACATCGACCCGTGGTTGTACGGCAGATAGGTAACAAGTACCTATACGCTGTGCGATTGGACCGCGCGTTTGTGGGTGCGATATATACAGCGCAACTTGATACCCCTTTTACGAGCTTTTGCATAGAATCTCGGTATCAGTAGCACTGTGTAGAGCATACGCAAGCGTGATTTGTGTATAAAAAGTGTATAGGGAGTTTTCGCTGGTCTCTCTCAGGAAAATCTCCAGCAGTGTATATTCACTGGAAAAGGTAAGTCACTCCTAACACTTCCAGTGAATAGAAACCAATTAGGGACCTCACTGGGTATGCGGTGGTCACTATTGGAGTGAGTCGTGGTACTCAGCGGAGAAGGAGTGGGTGAAAGCGCTCTAAGAACTTTCACCGTCTATTCGTATTGTGCATTGGGGATTGCGTAAAAAGGAAAAAGTCCGCGATGGGATCCAATTGCACAAGCGGTGGACGTTTTGTAGCCAGGGTTCAGGTTGAAGAGCCGCGGCCCAAGGGGTCAGCAAAGTTTATTATGTGTGGGAAATATGGCCCACACGCTGAAGACTTTTTGTCTGAATGGGTATGTATGACTGACAAAGATAGGGTACCATTCCCTAGAGTGGGCAGCTTTGAACCAGAGGTATTGCAGAACTTAAGGATAAGAATATGTCTGATAAAATCCAGAAAACAAAGGGTCAGACATACAAAGTGTTTAAACCTGTGGCAGCAAGAGGGGTTGGTGAGTTTGATCCTAAGGTATTGCAGGTGGTATGTCTAACCAAAGTCATATAAGACAAGAATGGAAATATAAGAACTGTTTGAACTTGTAGCAACAATAAACAAGTTAAAAAAAAAAAAGAATGCAAATACACCGCCATATGTAGAAGTGGAAACAGTTACGGCCAGCATACAAACTATAGAAAATAATAAAAATATGAAAAATATGACTGTAACCTATTTATGTACTAATGAATGTTGAAGTTTTATTTAGGAGGAGAAGGTGACCTGATTGTTTTCAGCCATTTCTCATGCACCCAGAGGAGTATCCAACCGGTAAAAGAAGAGCAGTAGCCTGTGGGGGAAGTGGCTGAGACTAGTGGAACAGGTAAGTATGGTATCATTCGTGTACATATATAGTAAAAAAAAAAAAAAATCAAGAAAGTAACGTCAGAAATGGAGAAAAAACTGTACGCACATTAGTATTTGCCAGTAGGAAAGCGGACAGAGATAAGGTATCCCCCGGGTATTTCTTTCAGATACCATATAAGAAGTATTCATTCCTAGTAATGCCCCTAGTCAAGATGAGCTCCGAAATGTTTGATGGACCATGTACAGACCCTTAATACGGGATGAGAAGGATTGAATGAATACTTCGCGTGACCTAGAAGCTTGTTAAACTTTTTTTTTTTTTTTATCTCTTGCAGTAATAGAAAACTCTACATCTGGATAAGACCACTGGTAAACACTAATTCGGCAAATGGGAGGTGGCTGTCTCTGTGCAAATGGACGGGCTTAATAAGGCATTGAGTGTCAGGGTGCAGACTTCTTTGCAAAATTGGAAAGGGGTCACAGTTGCTAATCTTAGATAGTGTGCTATTGAACATCACAAGAATAGTGTTAGGCGCAGAGAACAACAGGTGGAGAGGTTGAGGACGGTAAGTATACTGGCACATACAGGAAATACCCATCAGTCCAAACCCCAGATCCCTAATGGTCAATAATATGTTACACTTGTAGGAAGGAAGGGCATTTTGCCAGAGATTGTAGGAGTAGTAGGACACATAGTCAATATAGATCCCCTAGACAGAAAACACAAGCCACATTATTAAACACATAGACGGGACCAAGGGACATATAGTAAGGAATCACAAGCCATATAGAAAACACAGATTCGGCTAATGGGAAGAACAGAATAAATGCAACATTACCCTTAGACAAAACTTGCTGGGGATAAGATGGGGCCTCTAAACTTTTGCTTCTTTTTCCTAGCAGAAATAGCCCCTGATTAACTTAATTTTGTTAGATATGATATACATATACTGTGCTCCCGCTCAGGAAGTACAAAGTATGTTAGACACCCATGAAGACTAATGTCGCATTCTACTGTTCTAAATACATGTCCATCACAGGTAGAGTAAATTATCTCACAGATACCGGGTTCCCTATGAACTTAGGATGGACAGGACACTGGATTGATGGCTAGGATAGTCCCAATAGCGACACGACAAACACAGAATTTTTTTTAAGGGGAGTAGATCAAGTAGAGAATCACTTCCCCGTAGTGCCCAATCCAGTTGTCAAATTTTTATAAAATCTTCACCTCTACAAACTCATCTGTCACCAACCTCTATTCTGTTTCTCTACAGTTTTCTCTTCATCTTTTGCGTTCACACAGGGTGGTACAATACATGGACCCAATTACAGTTCAAACTCCACATGCCTAGGTCCTTCAGAGTTCTGCCCAAACCCAGTATATCTCAACAGCACGATAACACCAGTATTACTGCAGTGTGCCTTCTCATGCACAAAGGGTGGAGAATGGGAATACTGGTGAAGGGAAATTTTGCATAGACACTAGTGATGTGCACCGGACATTTTTCGGATTTTGTGTTTTGGGTTTGGATTCGGTTCTGCGGTCGTGGTTTGGATTCGGATGCGTTTTTGCAAAACCTCCCTGAAAATTTTTTGTCGTATTCGGGTGTGTTTTGGATTCGGGTGTTTTTAAAAAAAAAACCCCTCAAAAACAGCTTAAATCATAGAATTTGGGGGCAATTTTGATCCCATAGTAATATTAACCTCAATAACCATAATTTCCACTCATTTCCAGTCTATTCTGAACACCTCACACCTCACAATATTATTTTTAGTCCTAAAATTTGCACCGAGGTCGCTGGATGACTAAGCTAAGCGACCCAAGTGGCCGGCACAAACACCTGGCCCATCTAGGAGTGGCACTGCAGTGTCAGACAGGATGGCACTTAAAAAAAATAGTCCCCAAACAGCACATGATGCAAAGAAAAAAAGAGGCGCAATGAGGTAGCTGTGTGACCAATCTAAGCGACCCAAGTGGCCGACACAAACACCTGGCATATCTAGGAGTGGCACTGCAGTGTCAGACAGGATGGCACTTCAAAAAAATAGTCCCCAAACAGCACATGATGCAAAGAAAAAAAGAGGCGCAATGAGGTAGCTGTGTGACTAAGCTAAGCGACCCAAGTGGCCGACACAAACACCTGGCCCATCTAGGAGTGGCACTGCAGTGTCAGACAGGATGGCACTTCAAAAAAATAGTCCCCAAACAGCACATGATGCAAAGAAAAAAAGAGGCGCAATGAGGTAGCTGTGTGACTAAGCTAAGCGACCCAAGTGGCCGACACAAACACCTGGCCCATCTAGGAGTGGCACTGCAGTGTCAGACAGGATGGCACTTCAAAAAAATAGTCCCCAAACAGCACATGATGCAAAGAAAAAAAGAGGCGCAATGAGGTAGCTGTGTGACTAAGCTAAGCGACCCAAGTGGCCGACACAAACACCTGGCCCATCTAGGAGTGGCACTGCAGTGTCAGACAGGATGGCACTTCAAAAAAATAGTCCCCAAACAGCACACGATGCAAAAGAAAAAAAGAGGCGCAATGAGGTAGCTGTGTGACTAAGCTAAGCGACCCAAGTGGCCGACACAAACACCTGGCCCATCTAGGAGTGGCACTGCAGTGTCAGACAGGATGGCACTTCAAAAAAATAGTCCCCAAACAGCACATGATGCAAAGAAAAAAAGAGGCGCAATGAGGTAGCTGTGTGACTAAGCTAAGCAACCCAAGTGGCCAACACAAACACCTGGCCCATCTAGGAGTGGCACTGCAGTGTCAGACAGGATGGCACTTCAAAAAAATAGTCCCTAAACAGCACATGATGCAAAGAAAAAAAGAGGCGCAATGAGGTAGCTGTGTGACTAAGCTAAGTGACCCAAGTGGCCGACACAAACACCTGGCCCATCTAGGAGTGGCACTGCAGTGTCAGACAGGATGGCACTTCCAAAAATAGTCCCCAAACAGCACATGATGCAAAGAAAAATGAAAGAAAAAAGAGGTGCAAGATGGAATTGTCCTTGGGCCCTCCCACCCACCCTTATGTTGTATAAACAGGACATGCACACTTTAACAAACCCATCATTTCAGCGACAGGGTCTGCCACACGACTGTGACTGAAATGACTGGTTGGTTTGGGCCCCCCCCCAAAAAAAAGAAGCAATCAATCTCTCCTTGCACAAACTGGCTCTACAGAGGCAAGATGTCCACCTCCTCCTCTTTATTATAAACTGGTGGTCAGCAAACTGTGCAAAACTGAAATGCACCACAGGTATGGATGGATAGTATACTTGACGACACAGAGGTAGGTAGAGCAGTGGCCTACTGTACCGTACTGCTATATATTATATACTGGTGGTCAGCAAACTGTGCAAAACTGAAATGTACCACAGGTATGGATGGATAGTATACTTGACGACACAGAGCTAGGTAGAGCAGTGGCCTACTGTACCATACTGGTTTATATTATATACTGGTGGTCAGCAAACTGTGCAAAACTGAAATGCACCACAGGTATGGATGGATAGTATACTTGACGACACAGAGGTAGGTAGAGCAGTGGCCTTCTGTACCGTACTGCTATATATTATATACCGGTGGTCAGCAAACTGTGCAAAACTGAAATGCACCACAGGTATGGATGGATAGTATACTTGACGACACAGAGGTAGGTAGAGCAGTGGCCTACTGTACCGTACTGCTATATATTATATACTGGTGGTCAGCAAACTGTGCAAAACTGAAATGCACCGCAGGTATGGATGGATAGTATACTTGACGACACAGAGGTAGGTAGAGCAGTGGCCTTCTGTACTGTACTGCTATATATTATATACTGGTGGTCAGCAAACTGTGCAAAACTGAAATGCACCACAGGTATGGATGGATAGTATACTTGATGACACAGAGGTAGGTAGAGCAGTGGCCTTCTGTACCGTACTGCTATATATTATATACTGGTGGTAGGCAAACTGTGCAAAACTGAAATGCACCACAGGTATGGATGGATAGTATACTTGACGACACAGAGGTAGGTAGAGCAGTGGCCTTCTGTACCGTACTGCTATATATTATATACTGGTGGTCAGCAAACTGTGCAAAACTGAAGTGCACCACAGGTTTGGATGGATAGTATAATTGACGACACAGAGGTAGGTAGAGCAGTGGCCTACTGTACCGTACTGTTATATATTATATACTGGTGGTCAGCAAAATTATGCACTGTACTGGTACTATATATACTACAATGCAGCACAGATATGGAGCGTTTTCAGGCAGAGAACGTATAATACTGGTGGTCACTGGTCAGCAAAACTGCACTGTACTCCTCCTATATAATACTGCTGGTTCCCAGTCCCCACAATAAAGCAGTGTGAGCACAGATATTTGCAGCACACTGAGCACAGATATGGAGCGTTTTTCAGGCAGAGAACGTATAATACTGGTGGTCACTGGTCAGCAAAACTCTGCACTGTACTCCTCCTATATAATACTGCTGGTCCCCAGTCCCCACAATAAAGCAGTGTGAGCACAGATATTTGCAGCACACTGAGCACAGATATGGAGCGTTTTTCAGGCAGAGAACGTAGATATT
This sequence comes from Pseudophryne corroboree, assembly GCF_028390025.1. Classification (NCBI taxonomy): domain Eukaryota; kingdom Metazoa; phylum Chordata; class Amphibia; order Anura; family Myobatrachidae; genus Pseudophryne; species Pseudophryne corroboree. Next base: position 925,556,993 of record NC_086447.1, read on the forward strand.
TGCAGCACACTGAGCACAGATATTTGCAGCACACTGAGCACAGATATTTGCAGCCCCCTGAACATAGAAACTGAGAGGACGCCAGCCACGTCCTCTCACGATCATCTCCAATGCACGAGTAAAAAATGGCGGCGACGCGCGTCTCTTTATATAGAATACGAATCTCGCGAGAATCCGACAGCGGGATGATGACGTTCGGGCACGCTCGGGTTAACCGAGCAAGGCGGGAGAATCCGAGTTGCTCGGAACCGTGCAAAAAAAGGTGAAGTTCGGGCGGGTTCGGATTCCGACGAACCGAACCCGCTCATCACTAATAGACACTGATATGCCTGTTGGTGAATGGCAAACCTGACATTTTCTTTTTCATTTTCTTCTTCCTTCTCTCCTCTAGAGATGTTTCTTTTTTCTTTTATTTTTTGAGTTATGCTCATGATACTCTGCATTGCAAACACACAATGACTTCGTACAGTTAACACCCTTTAGGAATTATTGTTATGTATTAGTGTGCACTGATGTTTTCTCAAACTGGGTAGAGGCATTTCCTGCCGCCACGGATGCTGCTGTGTTTACCGCAAAGAAAAATTGCGCAGAAATTTGTGTGTAGATAATGTTACCCCTAGAAGTAGGAGCAAAGCTTGAAATTGTACCATTGTGATCATAGATACTGCCACTAGTATTATGTAGCTTCGGAACCACTCCCAGATCTTCACTCAACGAATCACCCTCTTCGAAATTTGTTTTTGTTTTTGTTTTGGTATTTGTGTCTTTTTGGGTTGTTTTTGGAAGACAACCTCATGTCATGATTGATCCGCACAATGATCAGAAATACACCAATGAGGTGACAGTACAGTACCTTATTGAGATGAGCCAGCATTTGAGAACTTGACAAAAGAACTTGAAACTGTTGATTGCTGGTATGCCAAATACTGTCTTGATTGTGAACCAAGAGACTGTGTGATTGTTCTTACGCTCAGGTTGCCTAATAGGTGGGAAGGACCATACCAAGTTTTGTTGACAGCACTATCCCAGTGAAAGTAGCCGAGAGAGAGACTTGGGTCCACGATTCCCATTGCAGGAAAGTCGGTAGTCCGGAAGGAACTCGTAAATGGAGTGAGATCGCAAAAGTATCACCAGAAACTCTGTTCCGTGAAGACTGAGAGGCGGCACTGTTGAACACTACCTGAGCGTACTAAAGGATTGCAGAAAGACCAGTCATTGTAATTGATTTGTTATGAACAAGAGTTGTTTTGTTCTATTTCTCTTTTCTCTCTTTCCCGCTGACAAACATTTTTTTCAGGATATTCTATTTTTGCGAGGTTTTTTTTTATGAGGAGACGAGTGTGGGACTGGAACTGGTTCTGGAGGAAGGAGTGATTTCCTTATAGGATCCCAGGATTAGCCGATCAGTTTGTTAAAGTCAGAGAAAAATCAAAGGTCTAGTAGTTATGGAGTTCAGAGGTAATCAGGAACAATCAGACAATGGCTATTCACACATTGCAGATAAAGAGCTCATTAATATATGTGGAAGAAAGGTCTATGAGTGGCTCTCCCCGAACTCCGAAGGTTTATGTTATTTAGGAAGGACACTACTTATAACCCTTGTTCAATTACCAAACAGACCTAGCATACGTTCCAGAAATGGAAACAATGTTCAGAAAATGATAGGAATATGTAGATCATGAAAATTTTATATGTCACTGTCACGATTTGTTTGTGTCTTCTTCATCTACCCAGCAGAACCTCAATCGAATCCAAACATCAGTGTACAAAGACGTAGGTACATGTATGTGTGAAATGTTCGTCGCAAATCAGACATTATAGGCCAAAGCACTGTCCCAGCATACTCTATAGATTGAATGTTGTCCCACACCCAACCAGTGGTCCCGTGACCGCCGAGTGCATATAGAGGATGTCTCGTCCTCCTCCCTGTCTTCCCCAAATATACACAAGTGTCTGATTTGCAAATTAATACATACTTGTGTCTAGGTCACCGATTATTGTATGAAATATTTTTTTTTCCTTATGTTAATAATTGATGGCAGTTATTGTTTGCTGCCAAAGGGTGGACTGTCAAAGTAAAAAAAAATATTACATAAAAAGAACATACAAACTACACACATTATAAGTCGCTATACTTGCAAATACGCGCAGCGAGCACAGCAATATATGGTAACACACACATTTACACAGACATGCCACAGAGATGGATTCGACACTTATTTCATACAGTACATAACTATAATAATATCAAGCGCCAGACATCATGATGATTTAAATTTATATATAATGAAGTAATGTCATGTATGTGTATTATTTGAACAAAGCCAGATACACCTGTCATATTTGGTATTAAAGCAAGCAGATTAATGTGTAGATTGATTTGATACTTGTTATTAAGTTGTAGGACATTGCAACAAATAGCTATGATTAAATGTATAAAAGCTAAAATCACTTTTATTAGAACAATAGATATTCCAAACAGGTAGTGGACAGGAAGCTCAGGCCAGCCCCTTTTGATGTCTGATTTGGCTGAACCTGTTTAGCATATACACAGACTAGTGACTCATCATGAATGAGTAAGTTCCCTCCCCCAAACTAGATAACACATTGCTGATCACACAGGAGTCAGTTGCTGTTTTGTCTCAGAGGATGATGGAGTTCCTGCATGATTTTACAGAGAGAGAGAGTGATATGGAGAGACAAATTTATATAACTTAAGGATAATGGTATTGTATGCTGGCCTGTAACTGTCTGTAACTGTATGTAACTGTATGTATGTATGTATGTATGTATGTATTTATTAACTGCTTACTGTATAAATTGTAATTACGTAACTATAGGTATACTCTACATTGTAATATATTGAATCCATATCCTTTTAATAACAAATATATACATCAATGAGCTTTGGAACTCAGATAATGTGTGGGTGTATTGTTTTCTCTTATGGGATGCAGTGTTTTGCTATGTATAGCACACATTCATGGCACATGGTAATAAGAGGTGCAGGCGTTTACAATATATATTAGAGCGGGCATTTTAAATATTTGTGAGAAAGCAATTTGGCATTCACAAATCGCAGTGCGATCGCATGTGTTTTTAAAAACACATGCTATATATCGCACTGCGATGTGTGATGGGCACCCGCCAGGAGCGGCCAGAGGCCGCTCTTACTCAGCGGTGACGTGCCCATCAAGTGATTACCATGCGCATGATCGCATGGTAATCACTTTGGCAGTTCAGGTGCGATTTCATCGCACCTGAACTGCCGGTGCGATGCCCCGCGATGTTGCGTCGCGGGGCATCGCACAAGTGTATGGGCACCATTAGATCGTATCCAATCTGATGCGCGTCCTCGTGGCTGTTGGATAGGATCCCCTAGGTCGTTGGTGCTGCACTAATGATATATCGGAATTGGATGGAAAAAGTGTGTTTTTTGTGCATGTGATATATCGCATGGAATGTATCACAGGGAAGTTTGACTGGCATTCTCAGGACACTCCCAGCCCCCGTAGCCCTGATATATTGCATGCGATGTATAGCGGCTTCATCAATCGCATGCGATATATCTTATGCAAAAATAGCACAAAGTACCAAATCGTATGGAATCACTCCTGGGAAGGTCCTGGGGAAGTTCAAGAGAAATTACATCCGACTTCAGCCTCAGACGTATCGTTGTAGTGTATGGGGCCCTTAAGAAGAGTGATGAGGAGAAGAGGAACATTAATGATGGAAGAGCAGAGTATTTGCAGAAAACCTTTTCTTTAATATGAATGTTCTGGAGAGATACATGTGACAGGAAACTGTTCCTCTGCCAGGTAATTTGCGGAGGGTCCCATTAGGTGAACAATTAGGAACATTTTATTAAGACAAACTGTAAATCATGTTCAGGATCCGGCATTTTTTAGTGAAAGGAGCAATTTAACAAGAACAGTCCCCTGTGAGAGTCTCAGACGTTTTCCCATGTTCCAGAATGAACCTTCTCCAGTACAGAAGCCATTCCGTGATCCTGGATAGTACAAGGTCCACACCGGAGCAGCAGATACAGGAATGAAAGTGTGCACCAAGGAATTGTGGGTAAGAGACATGCAGGTCAGTGCTTTTTCACAGTCTGGGCCAAATGTAACAAGGTGTGAAAAAGTGGCGCCTATTTCCGGCAACTTTCAAGTCGCCATATGTAATGGACTGCTCATACACCTAAACTCACCAGAACTGAACCTCAATCATTCCTGCCACAACTCACCTCACCCTCCAGATGTTTCTAATGTTAAACATAATAATAATAATAATAATAATAATAATAAAGTACAGAAACAATGAATAGAAAGAGCGTTGAGAAGTCGGCAGAAATGCACCAGAATAGCTTCCTAAACAATAGATGGGTCTCAGGGCAGCAAGATAGTTTTATTTATGTAAAAATGAAATAATTTCAAGAAGCAAAATGCATAGAGCTCTCCGCTAAGAAGAACCAAAGAAAAAAACCAAACATGAGGCCCCCCTCCAATAATGCTAGGGATCTTCTCAATACCCCCAGGACGTTGGGTACAGAAGTAATATTAATTAATTAATTTATTTGTTTATTTCTTAATTATTATTATTATTATTATTATTATTATGTCCTGGCTAGGAATGTTAAAATTAAACTCCATGGGGTAAATTTACTAAGAAGGGAGTTCTATTTAAGATGGAATGTTACCCATCAGATTCCAGGTATTATTTTCTAGAATGTGCTAGATAAATGAGACGTAGAATCTGACTGGTTGCTATGGGTAACATCCCATTTTAAATAGCACTCCCATCTTAGTACATTTACCCCTAGGAGTCTCCTCTTTTACCAATTTATTACATACAAAATCCTCGGGGAAAGGTCCTTTTTGATACATGTAGGCATCACCATGCTTGGCACAACAAAAAAAATATCACATGTCAAATATCTTCTCACAATGGGAGCCTCACACTAATTATGGAAGAGGTCACATACAAAAAAATCTCACAGGAAAGAATGACTCTGACTGGCAAATTTGAACTGGATGACCAGTGCTCTGAAGGCTACATTGGCACCTTAAAGCTTAAGGGATGTTTATTACTAATGTTCTCTTCTGGTGTAACAACGGTGCATATACTACTGTTCTACACTATGGCCCTACAGCAGCCAGAAGCACCAAACCAGAAGTCAACCCACTGAAGAGTTGTGTCAATGAACTGACCTGGACTCCTACTGGTCCAGGAAGAGGAGTCCCAGCTAAGAGAGCAGGTATGGTTGGAACTGGTGTGTTGGGAATGTGAACAACCATGACATTTTGTGCGAGCATGATTTTAAACTAACATCCACCGCGATTATGAGTCAAACTGTGAGGGGGGAGGAGTAAATATCACCAACTTGTCTAATCAGATTGGTGAGTGTCCCACTTTAGTAGCAAGACTGGCCAGAAGAATTCAGTGTTGTCTCTTGGAAACAGGGTCACAGATATTGGCTGAGAGGTGCTTCCAGGAGAACTAATCGAAGAAAGAGACCCCTGATATTGGAAGTATCTGGAAGTACAGAAATCCATATAACAGGCCTTTCAGAAGGTTGTTCACTTTGTGAGGAGCAGCTACCTGCCAGAAGTTTGGGCCCCTTAGAATGAATTAAAACCCACCATAACCAGAAGGTGAAAATCCCAACAAGACAGGAGGTGGTTCTGTATTTGTGTGTTCGGTATCAATAGTGATTGGAGGGATGATACAAGGATGGAAGACGCCAAACACTGTGATGGAGGTGAAGACGTTCCTTGGTGGGTTATTACCGATTATTTATCCAGGTTTGGCCAGGATAGCCAGGCCCTTGCATGAGCTGCTGCGAGGTGTTGCTACTGATGTTTAAAAGAGAGCAGTAGCATGGTGTCAGGCCCAGGAGGATGTTTTCAGCTAGCTGAAGTATACCCATGCCCTAGTGTTGGCCTACAGAGATTTCAACATTCTTGGTTTGTACAGATGAAAGCCACATGGGACTGGGGGGGCATGCTTTCCCAAGTCCATGGAAGTCAGGAGAGAATGATCAATTATGGGGAGAGAATGAAAACTTATGGAGACTGTGGGAGTCAGAGTGAAACCCTGGGAACTGCTGCTCCTTTAAACTGGAGTTGCTGGTCATGGTGTGGGCAGTAACAAAAAAGTTTGCAGAATAACTGACTACTGAGTTTTCCTTCAAGATCCAATATTGGCTTGGGGAGTACAACACCAATGCTGATACCCTGTCTCATTTTCCAGTGGAGTCAATCATCAGTCCCATAGATTCAGAACAGGAGGAACTTGAAATTCCTGACCTCGCTAGGATGAGGTCCAACTACAGAGCCCTAAAACTGACCAGCTGTGATATACTATTGTGAAGAATCATGCAAGACTGGGTAGTGCAGCAAGAAAAAGACCAAGATTTGCGGACCATCAGCAACTGAAGCAGCAGAAACTTTGATATTCAGCCATGGAAAGGGATCAACTTGGTAAGGTAGGCAGGAAAGTACTACATCAATATGATCTACTGGCTGTCTGAGAAGCTGTGATTTGTCAGCATGCTTAACTGGTACAGAAACACCACGATGTGTGACATCATTTTCCCGGAAAGTCTGGCCTGAGAACAGTAGTATATGGGCCTGGCAAAGGCTCCTGAAGAGGGAACCACTTAGGAGTGGTTAAAATATTCCAATGGATCCTTCGACAGTACTTCCTTCCAGGATTGCAGGAATTGGTGAAGGAAATATGTCAGACTTGCAAGAGGTGAGGTGTTACCAAACCCCCAGAACAACTAGCCCCCGTGAAGACAATAAAGATAAAGAGCCCACTTGAACTTTTGCTGGAGGATCATGTAGGAGAATTGGTGAGTGGGTATCAGTATACCTAGGTGATGATGGACCACTTCACCAAGTTTATCATGGTAGTTCCTACCATGGATCAGACTGCTGAGGTAGCAACTAAGGCCATTGTAGATTACTTTGTTAGGCGATATGGCTGCCCCGATTGGATTCATTCAGACCAGGGAGTGAACTTCCACGGTCGAGTGATGGAATGACTACAAAAGTCTTGGACTACGCCATATCATCCCCAGGGAAATTAGGTTTGTGAGTCTTTCAATAGGACCCTATTACAGATGTCAAGGACCCTGGAAGGCAAGAAGAAAAGACATTAGGCCAGACTTTGTCCCAGAGTTGCTGTAGGTGTATTACAATTGGGAACACCGAACCATGGGCTTTTCACTCTACTTTCTGCTCTTCAGCTAGCCCAGTAGGGAATTGCAAGATCTGGAGTTGTACTTATCTGAAGAAGAGGGTTAGTGAGCACAAAGGGAAAAAAGATGAACAGAACAGGGCTAATTATTCAACCAATAAATATACTAAATAATAAAATACTAAAGGCATCAATAATGCTAATATACTGGCTTGGTTAATAAAAGTATAAACATTTAAGGCCAGATGTAATGATGTCCGAGTTGGCTGTTATTGCCTTGTAATTGATTAACGCTTTAAAAACTGTCCAAGTTCGGCCGGGAACTTGCACCTCCAGCCAACTCGGACGTCATTTCATCCGGCCCTTAATATTTAAAAATAGAAAGATTGCATACACAATAAGTATAATCACACTAAAATCATATAAAACAAGGACACTCAGGGTTAGTGTTAAGTATCCCAAGTTGGTGATATTAAGAGGACTACTCAATCTCAGGCATCAGAAATTGTGAATATCAAACCACATGGTGTGCACAATGGGTTAATAGATATTCAGATGAATGGTCAGCAAAAGGAGGACTTACTGTTAGCAGGGCAGTAGTAGAGGCCATCCATAGTTCAAGCTGATAAGGACAGATAATGAAAATGAGTCACAAGGTGTCCAATTGAAGCGGGCAATTAACACTCCTATAGATTGTAAGCTTGCAAGCAGGGCCTTCCTACCTCTATGTCTGTCTGTTTTTACCCAGTTTTGCTCTATTACTGTTGTTCCAATTTTATAGCGCAAGGGAATATGCTGCACCATATAAGAAACTGTTAATAATTAAATCTTATCTTACTAACCAAGACAGTATATCAGTGTCATTAATGCCTTATTATTTTTCTAAATTAGTATATTTATTGGTTAAGCAAATCAGCGCTGTTCATTCTGTATTTTTTTGTTTTCCGTTTTTTAGATTGACACTCTCCATTTGAAGAGCAGCTTCTATCTGACAGCATTGTTGGGGGTCAACATAATTTTTCTGCTTCAGTGGACACAAAGGGGTTGGGTTGAGGAGCGGAGACAGCGGTGGTTTATGCAATAGCCTGTAACCTGCAGGCTGTGTGGAAATTCTAACGCATGTGTCCGTATTTTTAAATCCCTGGTTCCAAAACAATGTGCCTCAGATGGTCGCGGATGCTCCCCACCTAGCACCGGAAAATGTTGCAGCCTTATTATGTTTATGATCTGCTTTCACTGAAGCCGATCTCAGAGGAATTTACCAACCTCACAGAGCCCAACCCCCATGACTGGTGGATACCCACACCTGCTACAGAGCTAGTCGCTCTTCCGCCACCAAAGTAGATGCTGCAGAACCACCATTAACCACTCTTCCTCTAACCGCCCAGACCAGGCGGTCTACCTGGTCCATGTTGGTTGTGCAGGTGCCACGTTTTCCACGATCCTCCACAAGGGTACCTCTGTCATACGTCATGTCCATGTCATGTTGCATGTTATCACTGTATGATGTTTCGGGCCAATCTGGGTCTCACGACTTTATCAATCCTAGGCATCTTATTTAAGCCAGGCAGATGGCACGAACAGGGTTAGTGTCCAAATGCTGTTGGAGGAAAAGGATAACTGCGCCAGAGGAGAAGTCGCTGCAGCTGCTGGAGAAGACACCCTGGCCATTTAGGAATACACTGGGTCAACAGGAGAAGAAGCCAGTGAAGCCCCCTGCCATAACCCTGTGTGGAGATTGCTGCTCAGCCTGGACCCACTGGCCACTGCAGGGCTGGGGAGAGAGGTTGCTGTTGACAGGTTGGGCGGGGGGAAGAGGGGGTGGCGGCGGTCCCAAGCCCCTCCAACAAGCCCACTCCCGAATAGTTAGTAACTACCCTCTCAGTGGCCCTGCTCATAGTCATTGGAAACAGGCCCCCATGAGTTAGGTGGGCACTTAGCCATAGGCGTTTCTGTAATAGTGTGGGCTCCTTGGTCCAGGGGGGGGCCCACACCGCACACATTGCACCCATTTTTAATACCTTTACAGAGCCCAGCATTGGATGCTGCAGTTGCGGTGAAACTGGGCACCAAAATGGTTGATGCGCATGCGCAGTAGCCAAATTGGTCTCCGGAACATGGTGGATGCCATATTTCCGGAGACCTGTGCATGCGCAGTAGACTCCAGCACAATGCCGGAGACTACTGTGATGTACAGAGGAGGGGGCCCACCTGGAGGTGCACACGGGCCCCCTCCTCTGTTAAAACCTCCCTGCTCTTAGCCGCATTTAGTGGATAGGCTAAATTTACAGGATGTGCCTTGTGGTAAGTGGGTCACATCAACACTACATCTTCTGCAGTTAGGCCTCCATTAGTAAAGTATCTGATTTTGTTTGCTACTTTGTTCATCACTGTACTGTCGCTACTTTGTTTCATCACTGTACTATTGCTACTTTGTTTCATCACTGTACTATTGCTACTTTGTTCATCACTGTACTATTGCTACTTTGTTCATCACTGTACTATCGCTACTTTGTTTATCACTGTACTATTGCTACTTTGTTTCATCACTGTACTATTGCTACTTTGTTCATCACTGTACTATCGCTACTTTGTTTATCACTGTACTATCGCTACTTTGTTTCATCACTGTACTATCGCTACTTTGTTTAATCACTGTAGTATTGCTACTTTGTTTCATCACTGTACTATCGCTACTTTGTTCATCACTGTACTATTTCTACTTTGTTTCATCATAGTACTATTGCTACTTTGTTTATCTGTACTATTGCTATTTTGATTCATCACTGTACTATCGCTACTTTGTTTCATCACTGTAGTATTGCTACTTTGTTTCATCACTGTACTATCGCTACTTTGTTCATCACTGTACTATCGCTACTTTGTTCATCACTGTACTATTGCTACTTTATTTCATCACTGTAGTATTGCTACTTTGTTTCATCACTGTACTATCGCTACTTTGTTCATCACTGTACTATTGCTACTTTGTTTCATCACTGTACTATTGCTACTTTGTTCATCACTGTACTATCGCTACTTTGTTCATCACTGTACTATTGCTACTTTGTTCATCACTGTACTATTGCTACTTTGTTTCATCACTGTACTATTTCTACTTTGTTTCATCATAGTACTATTGCTACTATGTTCATCACTGTACTATCGCTACTTTGTTTCATCACTGTACTATTGCTACTTTGTTTCATCACTGTACTATTGCTACTTTGTTTCATCACTGTACTATTTCTACTTTGTTTCATCATAGTACTATTGCTACTATGTTCATCACTGTACTATCGCTACTTTGTTTCATCACTGTACTATTGCTACTTTGTTTCATCACTGTACTATTGCTACTTTGTTTCATCACTGTACTATTGCTAATTTGTTCATCACTGTACTATTGCTACTTTGTTTCATCATTGTACTATTGCTACTTTGTTCATCACTGTACTATCGCTACTTTGTTCATCACTGTACTATTGCTACTTTGTTCATCACTGTACTATTAGTAGATAAAGACAACCTTTCTGTCAAACTTGACAGGTGACACACCCCCTTGCTCCTAGGCGCCACCCCCTTTAATATTAAATGATAGTGTTTTATATCGCTTTAATATAAAATTTTATATTAAATTTTATATAAATTTATAGTGTTCGATATTAAACCGTATTAAAAATTGTTGCGTAACACCAGTCGCAGAGTGTCACGCAACACCAGTCGCAGAATGTCACGCAACGCAGCGCGTCAAATCAGGCGGATGAAAGATGCATATTACACAGTGTTAAAACCAGGTAGTTTTAGCGGCATTGATAAATATTATGGGTCGGTTAAAAATAAATTTAAAAGATCCGACGTAAGAAAGTGGTTACAAGAACAAGACGCATACACGCTGCACAAGCCAGCAAGAAAAAACTATAAAAGGAACATGATTTGTGTATCGGGTATAAACCAACAGTGGCAATGCGATTTGGTCTCGCTGATAGATTTGTCAAAATACAACGATGGCGTTAAATACATATTAACAATCATCGATATATTCAGTAAGAGGGTGTGGGGTGAAAGTCTGACCGCTAAGAATGCAGCAACGGTCGCTAATGCGTTTGAAAAAATATTCCAGCGCGGTGATGTGCCGATGAAGCTACAAACCGATAATGGTAAAGAGTTTCTAAACAGAAACCTAAAAAAGGTGTTAGAAAAATACGGTATAAATCATTTCACGACCAATAACGATGTGAAAGCGGCTGTTATAGAGCGCTTCAATAGGACTTTAAAAACACGCATGTGGCGCTATTTCACGGCAAAGAATACCTACAGATATATAGACGTTTTACAAGACTTCATACGCAGCTATAATAACACATACCATAGAACGATTAAGTGCACTCCAAACGATGTGAATGACTCTAACGCATTGAGTGTCTTCAAAATGACCTACGGTGATTACTTTAGAAGTAAGAAAGCCCCAGTTTGTTTAGGAATCGGTGACCACGTCCGTATTTCTAAATATAAGGACATATTTCAGAAAGGTTACGAACAGAGCTTTTCTGAGGAGATTTTTGTTGTACATAGTGTGAACACTAAAGGGATTAAACCGCTTTATAAGTTGGCAGATCTGTATGGTGAAGTTATAACAGGTAGTTTTTACCCCGAAGAGCTTCAAAGCATACCAAAAAACTATAACAGAGTTTACAAAGTGGAAAAGATTTTAAAAAATAAGACGGTCAGAGGCCGTAAATACGCGTTAGTCAAGTGGCGCGGGTACCCCGCAAAATTTAACAGTTGGGTCGCAGCATCGGTGATAAAAGACATATAAAGATCATCAGTATCTAACAAGACGAGCGATGGATGACAAGTCGTTCTACATAACCTTACCCAGCAACGCATCGGCTGTTACCTTCCCGCAAAATAAGATTTCTAACTATACGACAAAGTTGGCTAAACCGATAGACTTAAATGGCGAATGGGAAGTGGCACTTACTGAGATACAATACCCGCATACGTGGAATACATTGGATTTACAAGATTGTAGACTGCAATTATCATGGGATGGAACGGCGGACCAGCCGGTGGCGAGAGTCGCGAGTTTGTGCATTAAACCCGGTTTTTATGAAACAATCGATGCGTTACTGAACGTAATCAACGCTGAAATTGTACAACTGAAACTGGACGTTGGATTAAGACTAACGTATGATCCATTTGCACGCGTTGTAACCTGTGACAGTAAACTGTTGTATCAAATCCACGCCGGTTCTAAGCTGACATGGATACTGGGTTTACAGCCTAAAACTAATATTTCTAAACCATGCACCGACATCAAAGGCGGCCAATATACGATGTACGTGTACACAGACATTATCGAACACCAACGGGTCGGGGATAGTTATGTACCGCTACTTCGCACTGTTGAAATGAAGGGTTATAACAATGAGGTTGTCACAATACGATACGAGAAACCCGATTACGTACCATTGTGCAAAACACATTTTGACACGATAGCCATAGAGATAAAGAACGACCAAAACGAGAACATAGCATTTAAGTTTGGGAAAGCGATCGTGAAGCTACACTTCAGACGCCGCAAAACTGAATTTTATTAACTAAGCAGAATGGTCGCTGTTAAAAATTATGGCGATCCGGGCCTCTATGCGCAATATTATAAATCTCAAGCCGGTAATGGATTACCAGGTTTTCACGGCAGCGCATACATGTACGGCTGCGGTTTAGGCGGTATTTTTCGAAGTCTTTTCAGAAAAGCTGTTCCTCTTTTCCGGAGAGGTTTAGAGTTGGCTAAACCGCATATGAAGACAGCGGTTCGTAATATAGCGAAAGATGTTATCGGGCAAGCCACAACGGCCGTTGTGAATAAGATACACGAGGCGAACCAAGCAAAGCAAGACGGTTCAGGACTAATATATACAAGAAAAGGCGTGTCTAAAAGAAAACGGAAGCGTATGATAACGCTTCCGCCTTGGGACATACCCTTTTTAAATAAAAAACAGAGACGACGCAACTCAAAGAAGAAGAGAAAGCCGAAGAGTGCCGTTGGTGATATTTTTTAAACATGTCTTTCATACACCACGAATCCGTTGAATGTGCAAAAACAGAGCTGGATCTTTTTGACGTGCCCCCGACACAAACTAGCATAGAGAAAAGTCTATACGTCGAAGTTCAACCTTTAGCGGCGTTATCCGACACAGCTCCGCTTGAATTTTATATAGCAGCCAGCGGTGAACACTACTACGATCTGAACAATACGCTGTTGTACGTGACATGTAAGATCGTACGAACCGATAACACGCCGATACCGCAAGGTGCGCGGGTCGCGCTTATTAATTACCCAATAGCGACTTTATTCAACCAAGTGGATGTAACTTTGGGCGACAGGCTCATATCACAATCCAACAATCTTTACGCATACCGCGCGTACATTGAGACTATATTGAATTACAGCTCGGATGCATTGTCAACAAAACACACAACAGGATTATTTTACAAAGATGCGGATGGTGAATTTAATACGGGATTCAAAAAACGAGCAGGCGCAACAGCGCAGAGTCGCACTGTTGAACTGCTAGGCCCGCTTCACTGCGACCTTTTCCATCAACATAAACTAATTTTAAACGCCGTTGATCTGAAGATTAAACTAACCAGAAACAAAGACGCATTCTGCTTAATGTCGCCTGAGGCGGATGCCTTTAAAATACAGATCACAGCTGCATCCCTGTTCGTGAAAAGAGTTCAGGTCTCACCGGCCGTGCGGATTGGGCACGCGCAGGCTCTGTTAAACGGTAACGCGAAATACGCGATTGGCCGCGTTGGGATGAAAATCTACAGCGTACCAACAGGCAGTAGAGTATTTAATCTAGAAAATTTATTTTTAGGACAAGTGCCGAAAACAGTTATAGCCGGTTTCGTGGATAACGAATCATTTTCAGGAATCCATAACCGGAACCCCCTGTGCTTTGAACATAAAAATGTAAGTTTTGCGTCCCTTTATCTGGATGGAACGCCGCACCCCGCCAAGCCATTTCAACCCGACTTTGAAAGCGGTAATGCTGTAAGAGAGTATATGTCACTCATACAGATCACAAATAAGCAGAAATCTGACAATGGTATACTGATTGACCGCGAAGAGTACCTCAGGGGCTACACGCTATTTGCTTTTGACCTTTCACCAGAACAGGAGTGTGGAGAACACCTTTCCCTGATAAGAACAGGCAATCTACGTGCCGAATTCCGCTTTGCAGAAGCGTTGGACCGGACAGTCAATGTGATAATATACGCTCTATTTGATAACATCATCGAGATTAATCAAAGGCGCGATGTGCTGTACGATTATCTATAAATGAAATAAACTAACACTACGCTGCTGAAAAAATGAACACATTACAGATAAACTGTATTCTGTACGCCGTGCAAAGCACAAGGCATATTTTTAAAGGAACGAACGTATCCGTGCGATATGTTGCCGGTCAGTAAACTGTCGCAATATCCCTGCGCGTTTGTAATCAATACGCATAGCAGCGGGCAGCCGGGTGAGCACTGGTTGGCCGCTTATTTTAACGAACAGCGTGAATGTTACTTTTTTGATTCTTACGGGTTAGCCCCTGACAGCCCCCTATTCCCAAAAGCAATAATACATTTTTTAAACTTGAATTCAAAAAGTGTTTATCACCAAAATAAGCAGTTGCAAAATTTTAACAGTACCGTTTGCGGTCAATATTGCATATACTTTATATTTTACATGTGTAAAAAATACAAATATGTGGATGTACTGGCCCGTTTTAGTGATGACACAAAACGTAATGATTGTTTTGTTTCAAATTTTGTAAGACGACTCCCAAGAAGCCATTGTCTGAGTCATTATGCATATAGATATATATTTTGGTCCACAATACATGATGCCTGATGAATTATCTGAGTTTACAGCCTGGTATAAACAGCATGTACACAAACCGTTTAACTTTCAAAAAGAGCTCGTACGATATTGTAAAGAAGATGTGAAAATATTACAAAAAGCTTGTGATGCTTTCAGATCGGCTGTTATAGCCATGACAGAACAGGAATTTCTGATAACAAAGAAAAAAAAAAAGGTTGTGGTTAAACGTCACATCGAAGCTTTTCAATTAGTCACGTTGGCTTCCGTATGCATGGCCATGTACCGTTGTAAATTTTTACAGGAAAAGACACTGGCCTTGTACCGAGTGATAACTATCACAAGACTCAGAAGCGTTACTCAACGCCAGCCATACAGTGGTTAATGTACATAGAACACAAAGAAGGTGTGAGTATAAGACACGCTTTACAAGGGGGCAAGAAGAAAGTTGGTAAATACAGCCTGGATGGTTACGCCGTGATTAACGGAACACCCACTGCATTTGAATTTCAAGGTTGTTTTTATCACGGCTGTGGTGCTTGTTACAACGCCGATGATAAAAACAAACTGACTAAAACGACCTACGGTCAATTACACCACAAGACGCAGGTAAAGTTGCACTACCTTAAACGTTGTGGATTTCAGATACGTGAAATCTGGGGTTGTGAATGGAAGTCTATGCTAGATTCTGATGCGGATCTACAGGCTTTTCAGAAGGGCAAAGAATTACCCGAACCCTTGGAGCCGCGTGATGCTCTTTATGGCGGGCGCACAAACGCCATAAAGCTGTATCACAAAACAGGCTGTGATGAAAAAATTCAATATTTTGACTTCACCAGTTTATATCCATATGTTAACAAAACCAAAACGTATCCTATACAGCACCCACGCATTATTTATAAGGACTTTGGTGATGTCACAAAGTATTTTGGTTTTGCCAGGGTTAAAGTTTACCCGCCTCGTGGCCTGTTTTTTCCGGTTCTGCCGGTTAAAATGGGTGGCAAGTTAATGTTTCCATTATGTCGCACATGCGCTGAGTCTGGACAGACTGAGCCGTGCGTTCATGATTCAGAAAAACGTGCACTCATCGGTACATGGTGTACCGTGGAACTAAACTTGGCTGTAGAAATGGGGTACATGGTGTGTAAAATCTATGAGGTGTGGCATTTTGATGAGAGCTCTGACAAATTGTTTTCAGGCTACATTAAAACGCACCTCAGGGATAAACAAGAGGCCTCTGGTTATCCCGAATGGTGTACAGACGCCGAGAAACGCCAAGAGTATATAGACGCCTATCAAAAAAATGAAGGCGTGTCTTTACGCCCCGATCACATAGAAATCAATCCCGCTAAAAGACAAATTTCAAAATTGTTTTTAAATTCCTTATGGGGTAAATTTGGTCAACGTAGCAACATGCCCAATACGTGTCTAGTGACCGATCCCGACAAACTTTTTGAATACGCGTTCTTACCATACTATGACGTGTCCGCTTTGGACTTTGTTGACGATGATACAGTTATGGTAAATTGGAAGTATGCCAAAGATCATTACACCAGGGGCGCAATTTCAAATGTAACTATAGCCATCTTTACAACGGCTTATGCACGTGTTGAACTGTACAAACTACTGTATAGATTACAAGATAGATGTCTTTATCACGACACAGATTCTGTGATTTTTGTCAGTAGACCCGGTGACTGGTGTCCGCCATTGGGTGATTATTTAGGCGAGTTGACCAGCGAACTACCCACAGGCACCCATATAACAGAATTTGTCTCAGCCGGTCCCAAGTCATACGGCTATCGACTAAACAACGGAAAGACCTGTTTAAAAGTTAAAGGTATAACGCTCAATGTTGATAATGCGCAGCACGTTAACTTTGACAGCCTGAAAGAACTGGTCTTAGATTATCCTTTAAAACCCGAAGGCGATGACCAGAAAAAGGTTGTGATCCGTCAACCCGGTATAGTACGTGTGAAAAAGTGCTGGCAGATAGAGACGCGTACTTTGCAGAAGACGCAAAGGTGTGTTTATACTAAACGGTCTCTTACGGACAACTTCACAACACTGCCGTTCGGCTATTAAGATAGACACCAGATTTCAGCACCCTTTCTCATGTATTTTAGCGGGTCCGTCCAATTCGGGTAAAAGTTATTTTGTGAAAACGCTGTTGCAACACGCTGCAACACATATGACTCATGTACCTGATAATGTTGTTTGGTTTTACACCTGTTGGCAGCCTATATACGACCAACTTCTGCGTGATTACCCCAGTACGCGTTTTATAGAGGGCTTACCAGAGTCTTTTAGCGATGATCAACTTTTTCCCACTGATAAGATTAATTTAACAGTGATTGATGATTTGATGGACGCGGCAAGTAATAATTCTGAGGTTGAGAAAGCTTTCACAAAGTATGTACACCATCGTAATCTCAGTATCCTGTACCTTGTCCAAAACATATTTTGTCAAGGTAAAAAGAGCAGAACTATACATTTAAACACAAAATATATGGTCCTGTTCAAAAACCCCAGGGATAAAATGCAGGTGGGCATTCTGGCTAGACAAATGTACCCATCGAAACATCGTTTTTTTCTCGAAGCCTATGAATCCGCGACGGCTACCCCTTATGGTTATTTACTGGTTGATTTAAGAAACAACGCTCTTGACGATTATCGTTTACAAAGCGACTTATTCCCACCAGACACGCCTGTCGCTTTTGTCATTAAGAAGCGCGGTTCTATAAAGCTATAACCGTACAACCTTTAGTCATTTGTTGTCATTCTAACAACGGTGAACATGTCGGGGCGGATAAGACGTAATTGGGTGCTTTTAAAAACGTTAATTAAAGCAACACCATTCCAAAGAAATGCTATTTTATCCAACGCTTCAAACGATTTAGTCACGGCTATTTGTGAGATAGCGCTCAACACGCTTAAAGGTAAAATACCGCTGTCTCAACGCCAGTTGAACTACCTTAAAAAGAAGCGAGCGCTTATAAAATCACTTTGTAATAAGAAATGTGCCATTGGAAAAAAGAAGAGGTTGGTTAAACAGTCGGGTGGTTTTATCGGTTCGCTGCTTGGTTTTGCTATACCACTAATTACAGGACTATTGTCTAATCGCTGATGGAGTACGCTGAGAAAATGTATCTGGTACCTCAGAATCAGATAGACCGTTTACATAATAAACCGAACAGCGACGACATACGTAAAACAGCAACGCATGGTCTAGATGTAGAGATCGTGAAAATACTACAGAATAATGATTTATCAGAATATGAAAAAGCAAAGCGATATACAATGTTGTTGCAGAGATACCTGGTGTTGAGTAAACAGGCTGATAGTGAAATGTCAACTTTAGCTCTTTTATCACCCGTTGCAAAATCTGTTGATGAATCAAATAATACGACACAGCCTATTGCACCCGATGCTGTTTATCATGAGCTTTTGAGCGGTGTTAATGACCGGTATAAGAAAAACTGTGAAATACTATTGAGTAAAATGACACGCTCTAAACACATCACAGACTGGAACAGTAAAGGGGAGTTTCTGGACAAAGGCGTCACTGTGCCTGGTTCCAACATGTTAGATTTAATAAGAAGCATCACGCAAAGTAACGGTGTGTCGATCCGTAATATACCGAATGGTTGGCCTGAATTTATGCGGGCAATGTCTGAATTGAATATTCCCTCAACCGTCATAGCCAATGCGGGGAATAGAATGTGTTTAGAACGATTAAAAGCTGAGAAGCAGGATGACTCTGATGGCGCTGTGACATCGCCCATGTCGTTACAAACCCTTAACAAAGGTCGAATAAATGTTTTAAGTCCCCCAGGTTTAACAACACCGCACGGTTACTTACTGCCTAGGAAAAGATCCGTAAATCTATTTCAGGATTCACAGTGGCTGAAACTATAACATATAACTAATTTATAATATTTTTATACACTGTATTTTGTGTTGGTATTTTGCGCCACAATGTTTAACTTATGTCAATAATATTTTATGTAATGTTTTAAATGCTTCTTTACCGTGTTATATATATATATATATACATATATCAATAAAATATGCTTATGCTTTATAAAACAACGTTTTGTTCTTTGTTTCTATTGCTGTAAACGGAAGAAATTTCAAGCACGCGATATAAAGTTTAATAAACAACGTTGTTTATTAGAAAAACATCATAGATATGATGCGTTGTACATAAAACGTATCAAACAGAATGTTGATTACAAGTTACACAAACAATACAACGTTGTGCGTAACACGCTTCACACACAGCGTTGTGCGTGAAGCGTTTTATGTACAACGTGTCATAGTTATGACACGTTGTACATAAAACGCTTCACGCACAGCGTTGGTTACAAGTTACACAATTCTGTATATATCTATATGCATAATGACTCAGACAATGGCTTCTTGGGAGTCGTCTTACAAAATTTGAAACAAAACAATCATTACGTTTTGTGTCATCACTAAAACGGGCCAGTACATCCACATATTTGTATTTTTTACACATGTAAAATATAAAGTATATGCAATATTGACCGCAAACGGTACTGTTAAAATTTTGCAACTGCTTATTTTGGTGATAAACACTTTTTGAATTCAAGTTTAAAAAATGTATTATTGCTTTTGGGAATAGGGGGCTGTCAGGGGCTAACCCGTAAGAATCAAAAAAGTAACATTCACGCTGTTCGTTAAAATAAGCGGCCAACCAGTGCTCACCCGGCGGCCCGCTGCTATGCGTATTGATTACAAACGCGCAGGGATATTGCGACAGTTTACTGACCGGCAACATATCGCACGGATACGTTCCTTTAAAAATATGCCTTGTGCTTTGCACGGCGTACAGAATACAGTTTATCTGTAATGTGTTCATTTTTTCAGCAGCGTAGTGTTAGTTTATTTCATTTATAGATAATCGTACAGCACATCGCGCCTTTGATTAATCTCGATGATGTTATCAAATAGAGCGTATATTATCACATTGACTGTCCGGTCCAACGCTTCTGCAAAGCGGAATTCGGCACGTAGATTGCCTGTTCTTATCAGGGAAAGGTGTTCTCCACACTCCTGTTCTGGTGAAAGGTCAAAAGCAAATAGCGTGTAGCCCCTGAGGTACTCTTCGCGGTCAATCAGTATACCATTGTCAGATTTCTGCTTATTTGTGATCTGTATGAGTGACATATACTCTCTTACAGCATTACCGCTTTCAAAGTCGGGTTGAAATGGCTTGGCGGGGTGCGGCGTTCCATCCAGATAAAGGGACGCAAAACTTACATTTTTATGTTCAAAGCACAGGGGGTTCCGGTTATGGATTCCTGAAAATGATTCGTTATCCACGAAACCGGCTATAACTGTTTTCGGCACTTGTCCTAAAAATAAATTTTCTAGATTAAATACTCTACTGCCTGTTGGTACGCTGTAGATTTTCATCCCAATCGCGTATTTCGCGTTACCGTTTAACAGAGCCTGCGCGTGCCCAATCCGCACGGCCGGTGAGACCTGAACTCTTTTCACGAACAGGGATGCAGCTGTGATCTGTATTTTAAAGGCATCCGCCTCAGGCGACATTAAGCAGAATGCGTCTTTGTTTCTGGTTAGTTTAATCTTCAGATCAACGGCGTTTAAAATTAGTTTATGTTGATGGAAAAGGTCGCAGTGAAGCGGGCCTAGCAGTTCAACAGTGCGACTCTGCGCTGTTGCGCCTGCTCGTTTTTTGAATCCCGTATTCGGGCCGTCCAGCGCCGTGTTGTTAAATTCACCATCCGCATCTTTGTAAAATAATCCTGTTGTGTGTTTTGTTGACAATGCATCCGAGCTGTAATTCAATATAGTCTCAATGTACGCGTGGTATGCGTAAAGATTGTTGGATTGTGATATGAGCCTGTCGCCCAAAGTTACATCCACTTGGTTGAATAAAGTCGCTATTGGGTAATTAATAAGCGCGACCCGCGCACCTTGCGGTATCGGCGTGTTATCGGTTCGTACGATCTTACATGTCACGTACAACAGCGTATTGTTCAGATCGTAGTAGTGTTCACCGCTGGCTGCTATATAAAATTCAAGCGGAGCTGTGTCGGATAACGCCGCTAAAGGTTGAACTTCGACGTATAGACTTTTCTCTATGCTAGTTTGTGTCGGGGGCACGTCAAAAAGATCCAGCTCTGTTTTTGCACATTCAACGGATTCGTGGTGTATGAAAGACATGTTTAAAAAATATCACCAACGGCACTCTTCGGCTTTCTCTTCTTCTTTGAGTTGCGTCGTCTCTGTTTTTTTTTTAAAAAGGGTATGTCCCAAGGCGGAAGCGTTATCATACGCTTCCGTTTTCTTTTAGACACGCCTTTTCTTGTATATATTAGTCCTGAACCGTCTTGCTTTGCTTGGTTCGCCTCGTGTATCTTATTCACAACGGCCGTTGTGGCTTGCCCGATAACATCTTTCGCTATATTACGAACCGCTGTCTTCATATGCGGTTTAGCCAACTCTAAACCTCTCCGGAAAAGAGGAACAGCTTTTCTGAAAAGACTTCGAAAAATACCGCCTAAACCGCAGCCGTACATGTATGCGCTGCCGTGAAATCCTGGTAATCCATTACCGGCTTGAGATTTATAATATTGCGCATAGAGGCCCGGATCGCCATAATTTTTAACAGCGACCATTCTGCTTAGTTAATAAAATTCAGTTTTGCGGCGTCTGAAGTGTAGATTCACGATCGCTTTCCCAAACTTAAATGCCATGTTCTCGTTTTGGTCGTTCTTTATCTCTATGGCTATCATGTCAAAATGTGTTTTGCACAATGGTACGTAATCGGGTTTCTCGTATCGTATTGTGACAACCTCATTGTTATAACCCTTCATTTCAACAGTGCGAAGTAGCGGTACATAACTATCCCCGACCCGTTGGTGTTCGATAATGTCTGTGTACACGTACATCGTATATTGGCCGCCTTTGATGTCGGCGCATGGTTTAGAAATATTAGTTTTAGGCTGTAAACCCAGTATCCATGTCAGCTTAGAACCGGCGTGGATTTGATACAACAGTTTACTGTCACAGGTTACAACGCGTGCAAATGGATCATACGTTAGTCTTAATCCAACGTCCAGTTTCAGTTGTACAATTTCAGCGTTGATTACGTTCAGTAACGCATCGATTGTTTCATAAAAACCGGGTTTAATGCACAAACTCGCGACTCTCGCCACCGGCTGGTCCGCCGTTCCATCCCATGATAATTGCAGTCTACAATCTTGTAAATCCAATGTATTCCACGTATGCGGGTATTGTATCTCAGTAAGTGCCACTTCCCATTCGCCATTTAAGTCTATCGGTTTAGCCAACTTTGTCGTATAGTTAGAAATCTTATTTTGCGGGAAGGTAACAGCCGATGCGTTGCTGGGTAAGGTTATGTAGAACGACTTGTCATCCATCGCTCGTCTTGTTAGATACTGATGATCTTTATATGTCTTTTATCACCGATGCTGCGACCCAACTGTTAAATTTTGCGGGGTACCCGCGCCACTTGACTAACGCGTATTTACGGCCTCTGACCGTCTTATTTTTTAAAATCTTTTCCACTTTGTAAACTCTGTTATAGTTTTTTGGTATGCTTTGAAGCTCTTCGGGGTAAAAACTACCTGTTATAACTTCACCATACAGATCTGCCAACTTATAAAGCGGTTTAATCCCTTTAGTGTTCACACTATGTACAACAAAAATCTCCTCAGAAAAGCTCTGTTCGTAACCTTTCTGAAATATGTCCTTATATTTAGAAATACGGACGTGGTCACCGATTCCTAAACAAACTGGGGCTTTCTTACTTCTAAAGTAATCACCGTAGGTCGTTTTGAAGACACTCAATGCGTTAGAGTCATTCACATCGTTTGGAGCGCACTTAATCGTTCTATGGTATGTGTTATTATAGCTGCGTATGAAGTCTTGTAAAACGTCTATATATCTGTAGGTATTCTTTGCCGTGAAATAGCGCCACATGCGTGTTTTTAAAGTCCTATTGAAGCGCTCTATAACAGCCGCTTTCACATCGTTATTGGTCGTGAAATGATTTATACCGTATTTTTCTAACACCTTTTTTAGGTTTCTGTTTAGAAACTCTTTACCATTATCGGTTTGTAGCTTCATCGGCACATCACCGCGCTGGAATATTTTTTCAAACGCATTAGCGACCGTTGCTGCATTCTTAGCGGTCAGACTTTCACCCCACACCCTCTTACTGAATATATCGATGATTGTTAATATGTATTTAACGCCATCGTTGTATTTTGACAAATCTATCAGCGAGACCAAATCGCATTGCCACTGTTGGTTTATACCCGATACACAAATCATGTTCCTTTTATAGTTTTTTCTTGCTGGCTTGTGCAGCGTGTATGCGTCTTGTTCTTGTAACCACTTTCTTACGTCGGATCTTTTAAATTTATTTTTAACCGACCCATAATATTTATCAATGCCGCTAAAACTACCTGGTTTTAACACTGTGTAATATGCATCTTTCATCCGCCTGATTTGACGCGCTGCGTTGCGTGACATTCTGCGACTGGTGTTGCGTGACACTCTGCGACTGGTGTTACGCAACAATTTTTAATACGGTTTAATATCGAACACTATAAATTTATATAAAATTTAATATAAAATTTTATATTAAAGCGATATAAAACACTATCATTTAATATTAAAGGGGGTGGCGCCTAGGAGCAAGGGGGTGTGTCACCTGTCAAGTTTGACAGAAAGGTTGTCTTTATCTACTACTATTTCTACTTTGTTTCATCATAGTACTATTGCTACTTTGTTCATCACTGTACTATCGCTACTTTGTTTCATCACTGTACTATTGCTACTTTGTTTCATCACTGTACTATTTCTACTTTGTTTAATCACTGTACTATTGCTACTTTGTTTCATCACTGTACTATTGCTACTTTGTTTCATCACTGTACTATTGCTACTTTGTTTCATCATTGTACTATTGCTACTTTGTTTCATCACTGTACTATTGCTACTTTGTTTCATCACTGTACTATTGCTACTTTGTTTCATCACTGTATTATTGCTACTTTGTTCATCACTGTACTATTGCTACTTTGTTCATCACTGTACTATCGCTACTGTGTTTCATCACTGTACTATTTCTACTTTGTTTCATCACTGTACTGCATTGTTTGTGTAAATGCTCTGTTATCTGCAAGGTTCAGCATATCCTGCATCGGCTATTCTACAGGGCCAACCTGAAATGTCTGAGAACGACGCTGTTTACAGACATGTCGGGTACACACACCTATCAATGCACTGCAGATATTTTTCCATTTATATTCTTTCAGACAGAAAAGGCTGAAATTCCCGGCTTTTCCTGGCATTTCAATGCTGGGTCGCTTAGCCGGACGCAGCCTGATTCCCCTTTCACACAGGGAAACAAATTGCTGGCCGAAGCAGTTCTACCCGGTAATTTGCAGATCAACACGGGTCCTTTTTCTGTGTGACAGGGTCAACCCAGGTCGAAATTTCCCGGTCAATTCCTGAGTAAAAGTCCTGGGAATTTCAACCCGGGTTTAAAAAGGACCCATGTTTATCGGCAAATTACCGGGTAGAACTTCTTAACCCGATAATTCTATTTTCTGTCTGAAAAGGGTATCAGTGGAACAGGTGATGTATTTTTTAGTGGGTACCCAGCTTAAGTCTAGGCCAAATATGCAAATGATGATCCCCCCACTGAATCCTGTGGAGCCCATCCAGACTTAGGGGTCTATCTATGTATTAAGCCTTGGAGAGAGATATAGTACCAGCCAACCAGCACCTGCCCTTTTTCAAACAGCCTGTAATGCTTCCTCTGGGGCTCAAGGTGAGCGCAAGTAGCATGAGATAACTGTACGATTACACCTGCACCGCAGAACGCTTGCTCCCCCCACTGCCTTCTCTCACATTAGTTAATAAGCTTACATGTGCGCCAGCTGGATGATCTCGAAAACACGCACTCTTAGGGGTAAATTTACTAAGATTCGTATTTTACCCGTGTTTGTCCGAGAATAAACATGGGTAGGGTCAATCGTACACGGGTGTATTTTTTAAAATGAAATAATGGAGACTTACCAGTGTTTGAAGGGTTCGTGTTTTCCGATGGTGTATGTATGCGTATTTCTAAACTGCATTTCAGTCGTGATTGAGCATACACCCCAGTACATGGCTTGTTGTGGGTCCAGTTCGTGTTTTACAATTGCGCCCACATTCCGGTCCATCAAAATACGGGAGTATACGGAAGATGCTTCTAATCATTTTTCATTGGTGGAAAGTGTCATATGTGGGAGTGACATGCCAGAGCATTATAAATACGCCCAAACCATCTGAACCCTCGTGGGTTTAGGTTGTAGTTTGTGAAGTTGGCAAGTTTATTTGTGATTTCTGAGTGATGTCCTGTGGGTCTAATTTAGCATGGATCGCAAAAGCATAATCTTTCTCTAATGGGCAAAACCATGTGCACTGCAGGTGGGGGCAGATGTAACATGTGCAGAGAGATCTAGCACAGACCGCTCAGCACACATCTCTCCGTGTGTACTGGCCTTTACACATTTCTTATCCCAGCCAACCAGCAGCCTGCAGCCACAGTGGGTTCTGAAAGAGAAGAGACCTTCACATTAAATTTGGAGCCCATAACTCAAGAATGTCCCACACCACCACTGATGCTAACACCACCAGTACAACCACTCAGCCAGACATCTGAGCCGGACCAGAACACGGAACAGATGTTTTGGACTAGCTGGTCCCAGCACCACGGACAGCAGTCCAGGCAAGTGCAAGAAATAGCTGATTCCCTGCAATGTCAGCCACCTGACTACAGAAATGACACGGGTGGTCAACACGTTAGAACAAATAAGGGCTGATGATAACAGATTCCATGAATCATTCATCAGGCTATTGGAGGACAATCAGAAATGTCACCAGACCTACAATCAAATACAACAAACTGTCATAGAATCCCAAAATGCAGTTTGCAGGGACTTAAATACCACCCTTGGGCAGGTGGGCACGCAACTGATTGGCCACTGACCTAACCCAAATAAGAGCACGTCAGGGAGAACAACCCCACAATCAACTCCTTCGTGATGGGCGCGGGGCACAGCGCAGAAGCTACTGATCTAGGGGTATATATATTTTTTTTTTGTTGCAGACAATATTTAGCATCTGTTTATTCTATTAACACTCCAATCATATTAATGGTTTTGTTTAATATTTGCATTGTTTTTTATGTTTATTTTGAATCTGAATTTTGACAAATGTAAAAAGTAATTTGTATTTTGACATCAAAACACAATATTTTTGTTATGTTTTATTTTTAAGTGATTGTAGACATTTATGTAAAATGTGGTTGTGCACAAATATACACACAAGTTGGCAATAATTATAACATTAGGTGCTTAGAAAAGTGGAGATGTTGACCAAAACAACCAAACATAATTAGACAAACAGATGCGATTGGTTGATATGGGCAACCCAAAAGAAATATGAGAGAAGTATACTGTACAGATGGAGCCTCTGTTATCTTGGCTGGCTGAGGGGTTAGTGCGATCGTGCATACGCAGCGTGCCTGGACACAAGGAGGCGCGCCTAGTCGTAGAGAGGCGCGCCTAGTCGTAGGGAGGCTCACAGAGCGTTTGGCGTTACCTTTAAGTGTAATACCTGCGATCATCCACCAGATGTCGCTTTTTAAAATCACCATTGCGCATGCGTGTGGTCTCCATTAAAATACAATACTGAAATACATAGTAAGAACTACTTTACTGGTGCGTCTCATTACGCTACAATATGCTACAGTATGTCATACAGTATATTACAGTGTACAGACGTAAATACAGTAGTACAGTATATACAGACGCAAACGAACAAGATAAAGCCACAGTATAGTCTATTGACGTTAGGAATATGTGAGCGTCCAAGTCCCGCAGACATATCAACAAATAAAACCAGTAGTGTATACAGACGGAAACAAACGTGTTACCGGTACAGTGTGGTCTATTGATGTTAGGGATATGTTAGCGTCCAAATCCCATAGCCATTACGGCATAATCAAAAGCAATGGGCTTAGCCATCTGTCATTCGGGGACTTGTCTGAGTGGTGAAGTGTGCCACTTCCTATGCTTAGAGTCCCGGGTTCGATTCCCAAAGTGCGAATGCATGTTAATTTTTTCCTGACACTTTATTCATTTTTTTTTTTGTATCTAGTGTACTGTACTTTCACATACAATAGAAGTGTGCACACAAGTTTTACATAAAGCAAGGCAAAGCTGCAGGAGCGTATCTACTGTAAAATACATAGCGGCTATGAGGATAAGGTTCTGTGCACCGTATGGTACACATACAATTCTGTAGCAGGCCAGACTCGATTGAAATGGCTACCACCTGTGACCCCTTGCCTCGTGGAAGCCCTCAGCTATCGAGCCAGCGACTGCATAGGTTTTGCAAGTTACAGGGCAATGCTGAAGGAGCGTCACAATACCCTAGCTAAAATACACAGGGGCAATAGGGATAAGCAAGCTCTATGCACATTACGATACACCGGACTTGATTGCATCGCAAGTTGACAAAATGGCCACCGCCCGTGACCTTCAGCCTCGTGGCAGCACTCAGCTATGGAGCGAGCGACGGCATAGGTTTTTGCAGGCTACAGGGCAATGCTGAAGGAGCGTCTTAATACCCTACAGTAGCTAAAATACACAGGGGCAATAGGGATAGGCGAGCTCTATGCACATTACGATACACCGGACTCGATCGCATAGCAAGTTGACAAAATGGCCGCCGCCAGTAACTTAAAGTACAGCAATCTACTGTACTGTACTTACAGTCCCGAATGGCCTGCAGGCGTCTTGGGGTCATCCGGACAAGGTCACTCAATTGCCTTTCGAGTGACCTCACCATCCGACTCCGGTTATACTTCCGGAGGATCTCCCTGCATGCCCTCCGGTATGCTCTCGAACCCGGGACTCTAAGTGTGGGAGGCGGAAGCCTTCACCGCTTGCCCACATTGCTGCTTGGAAGATGCACAGGTTCATGTGTAAAAGTACTGCAAGCAGCGATTCCTTCTCATTGGTGTTCATTTATGCCGTTAGGGGACTTGGACGCTCATATTATAAAAAAACATACAGTGCACTGCACATACTTTAAAGTCAATGAACTACATTGTTCCTTTTACACATTAGTTGCGTCTGCATACACTATTTTGATTTTTACTCTATTGCTTTGTCTACGGGACTTGGAAGCTCACAAGCAGTAACACGGCAATTGACAAGTGTTTTAACATGGCAATTGACAAGTGTTTTAACACGTTCGTTTGCGTCTGTATAAACTATTTTTATTTTTACTCTCTCTGTCTGACCATTGGTCACCATCTGTGTGTACAGTATGCAGTACAGGACTGTACAGTATATTAACATTACAGTCATCACTGACCATTTGCCAGAGCTTGTAGATCAATCCGCCTCTATTCGATCTAAAGTACTGGATTAGTGGAGCATTAGCCATCCAGTGGTGGAGAAGTGTATTGTCTGCTGAGTATGTAGTCGTGCCTCAACGCGCCTGTCCGTGATTAAACTCAGCAACCTAAGCTATCACCTAGGCGCGACTAAACCTCCGTTTAGGCGGAGAAACAGCCAAGATAATGGAGGCTCCATCTGTATGTATTAAGAATCAAACAGTTATTTTGGTGGGTAATTTAGAATAAAAAGCACATGTAAGTCACTTTCTGAGCAAGTGAAGCATAAACGGTGTATTTCGTATACAAAGAACATCATAATTGAGTATTCAGTGGTGTGTAAGTACACACATCTCATACACGCTGGTGGATAGGTGGTCTAATTCAAACTTCTATTTTGGTCTGTGTTTCCTCCATTTACGCCTGGTTCCGCCCCTATTTGCAAACACTAATGAAGGTAAATTCCCATGTTTTATTGATGTCTATGGAAAATACATAGATCGATGGTCGATGGTGTATTTGGTCGTTTGCCCAGTCCACCTGTGTTTGAAACTTCTATTTCACCTAACATGCCCATATTTGGACTTTGGTAAAAAAAAAATTCAAGTTTTGAAAAATAGCCAAACACTCTCGTGCCAACTCGGGCAGACATGGAGCTCAGTAAATTTACACCTGAGGCTTCCATGAGGATCAGAACTGTACTCATTTTAAGACACGTAGTTATAGACACTGATGAAGGACAAGCCCTGCCCTGAGTGTCTCCTAAACGGAGACTGTGAGTGCGAGACTGCACGTACCACCATTGCTGTTTAGGATATATACCCGTTACCAACACTATGTATATGTGTGCTTCCCTATACGCACACCACCTGCATTAACCCACATGTGTTTTTGGCTTAAACTGTAGAACCTGCTGTATTGTGTATCTATTTCATTAACCCTGTGTTAGATTAACCCCCCGGTGTCCCCCAGAACACCAAGCTGTACCTGTACCAAGACATGAAGGACTATATATATAATAGAAATCCAGAGGTCTTAGTTACATACATTTGCAAATCTATCTATATACATATATATAAAAATGGATGTATGTGTGTATGTTCCAGCATAACTCTGGAATGCCTGGAGCAATTTACACCAAACTTGGTACACATATGACTTACAATCTGGAAAAAAATACTGTGGGGGTAAGACACCCCTAGCACCCCTAGGGGTGGGGGTGGGAAGGAGGTGACATGTTAAAATCCATAGTTTTTGGAGTCGCTGAGATGAATAGTGACACTCCCGATGCCGTTTCAGTCCAAGTTCAGCCCCCATCAGCATGGGGGGTGAGAAGGGGTAGTGAACATAACATACAGCAGGCGGATCTTGGCCTGTCGTCCCTGCATTTATAGCACTGAGCAGGTCAGCATCAGAGGCAGGACGGCCAGAGAAGGAAGCGGATTATTCTCATCAGCACCAGCAGTTACAGCACTGAGCAGGGCAGCATCAGAGGCAGGACGGCCAGAGAAGGAGGCGGATTATTCTCCTCAGCACCAGCAGTTACAGCACTGAGCAGGGCAGCATCAGAGGCGGGACGGGCAGAGATGGAAGCGGATTATTCTCATCAGCACCAGCCTTTTGACAGCATTAATCCGGGGAAGCCAGAAGTGCGACCTGACAAAGATTGCCATTATTCTTTAAATTCCATAGCGAAGCACAGGTATTCAGCTAGTATATAATAAAGCCATCAGGCCCGACAAGGCTACTCTGATGCTGGTGGTCACTAACTCTGGGTCTGGGGTGCAGAACCCCAGATACCGGCATAGGCCAGCTACCCCAGGGCAGCACAACACAAGAAGATAAAGTGTTAGTACGTGTTAATAAAAGGAAATCAAAAATTAACATACTTAAGGTGTAATTTAAAAAATAGAATGATTAATAAATGTTTTATTGTATTTGGGCGCCCTTCTGCAGCGTCCCATGAACCCCCCGCTCTGAGTTCAGGTCTGTCACCTCCGACACAGGCCCATAAGTGCATTAACTGGACCTTCACAGAATCCGGAGGAAAGGCTAAGGGCGCCCATGAGTTCCATGTGCAATAGCAGAGGATCCTCTTTCCCTTGGTGCAGAAAATGCTTGAATGTTGCATATACAGTAGTTGTTTATAGAGGTTCTCTCACCCCACCAGTGAAGACCTCAAACATCCTTTATACACTGGCAGGTGCTCGCACCCTTCTACCTCCCTACCTGAGTCACCAGATATTGTAGTGTGCACTAGGCTGCTACACGCTATGACATTTAGTCATCACCCTAGTTAGGAGGTTGCACCTAACTATTCTACGACTGGTCAATTAGCTACGTATGTGTCAGGGCAGAGTTGGGGTCTTCAAGTTACCGGGCCGTGCCCCACATGGGTTTCCTCCTAAAAATCAGGGTCTTCTCACCATAAAATGCACAGTGCATGCCTGCGTAGTGGGCCCCACTTGAGTATGTGTGTGCGTGTGTGTGTGTGTGTGTCGTCGGGGTGGGGGTTGAATAAGAGAATATTGAGAAGCACTGACTGTAGGTGCCTGGAAGTCGTCATCTTCATCGCCATATCTGTACAGCGCTGCGGAATATGTGTGCGCTATATAAATAACTGGTAATAAATAATAAATAAATATAGATGGGCAGGGGCCACACTGCTTTCACAAAGAGTCCATACCCAATTCTCTCCTTCAGTCATTTTTATAACAAAACAGAAATATT
This sequence comes from Pseudophryne corroboree, assembly GCF_028390025.1. Lineage (NCBI taxonomy): Eukaryota > Metazoa > Chordata > Amphibia > Anura > Myobatrachidae > Pseudophryne > Pseudophryne corroboree. The sequence goes on from NC_086447.1 coordinate 925,588,285, forward strand.
TGCAAAATTCGGTCAACACGAATGAGGACGAAACGGTTAAACATCTCACTCGGAGAGTAATAATCTTAGATTTACCATTGGCTTTTTAATATATTGAATCAGTTTTCACTGCGCAACTCTCAGCAACACTAACACGTTAACGATATTACATTTTAAGCTGCGGCCAGAGGTTTTATAGCGCGCCATTCTGTCAATGCCAAGAATATTACTGGCTCTAAATAAACATAAGATATGTAACAGGAAAAGTCAGAATACTCATTTTTTTTTTCTCTTTCAAAGTTGGGAATGGTCTGCATTGTTCACAAGTGGAAAATCTATTAACGTTTAATACTTCGCCCGGCCTAGCACGTGGAAATAATCACAGAAAATAAAACTTTTATAAAAGGTTATTATCCCATTACCTATTTATTTTATCCTATATTTTATTAATTACTCAAGGCCGTTCAATAAAACAAGTAATTTCACATAAAGAATTAATTTTCATTCAATCTGTTAAATTTCAGATCTATATTCTGAAAAATGTCAAGAAGAGATATACATGCTATATAAATATAATATATGCAATATAAATATTGGAACACACTCACACACTATGAAGCTCGGGAAAGACGTTGGCTTCTATGGAAAGTTTATACAATAGCTGCAAAACGAGCCTTAAATTGTCATTTTATTAAAACCATTATTCCTACATAGTGCGGGGACGGCTAACTCCTTTCCCGTCTCCTGTTTTGTCCTGTACTCAGTTGTTCTGATCTGCACTGAAAGCATCATCTGAACCTTCGCTGTAGTATAGGGGTATCGTTACTAATGACTGGTTACCTTTCTACCCTGTTACCTGTTTGGAAAAGTTTTAAACGGGAGGCAGTCAATTGATGGGTGGATGGGATCCCGGTGGTCAATATACATACGTCGGAATCGCGACACAAGCTACAATGCCGGCGGTTGGAATCACGACCGCCGGCTGGTTCCCGCACTTGGGTGGTGGTCCACGCCACCACCTAAGGGGGAATAGAAGCCTGTTGGTCACCACCGGGCCCGAAGTATGGCGAGCGCAGCAAGCCCGCAAGGGGACACGTTGTGCTATCTGCTAGGATCCCGGCATCGGTTTCCTGACCGCCAGGATCCAGACTGCTGGGATCTCATGCTGATCCCTTTTAAACAATGTCTTTCAGGTCAATTTCTGAGATATGCTGGAAGGTTTGAAAGTGTGCGTGACTATAAAATGGGAAAAGACAAACAATTTTAACCATAGTCAAACTGACTGGCAGCGTGTTCCCCGGACTGGAGGCAGGATGCTCAGTCCCTGCCTGCCAGAGCCTCAGCTGCTCCACTCGAACTGAAGTGCATTGCAAAAGAGTTCTGCTTTCTGGGAGTCTGCAATATGTTACCCTAGTGATGGGACACCGGAACCACCACTATTGAGAAAGCCACAGGGTTGCCATAGCCAAGACTACATTTCCCAGGTGCCTTTGCTGCCACTCGAGACTCCCACTGGAAGTTCACCACTTTTTTGCATCCCCTCAAATTCGGCACCCGGGGCACCTGCCCCGCTTAGTTGCAGCCCTGGTTAAGGGGTGGATTTTTGGGGCTGAGATGTTGGTTTATAATACTGATTTCTTGGTTGGGAGGTCGCTTACTTCTTTTGAAAGTTCCAACCCCCTTCCCCCATTTGCTAATTGTGAATATTGACTTAGTTTTGTAGGAAAGAACAGTAACAATGGCTGTCTTTTTGTAGGCTTGAGGTTATGTGACCTGCGACACAGTTAGGCTGATTCTACCCTATCGGAGTAGCTGACACCACTGATCTGTGCTCCTATATGTGCATTATTGGCAAGGGAGTTTGGATATCTTGAGTTGTTGAAGATAGGATGACAGTTGGCCCCTGTCTAAACCTTGATGGGCTGGAAGATGGTCCCCATATAAGCCCTTGGACTGCTGGCGATGGGCTGGCATTTAGCCTCTATCTGACATTTCAGTTTTTGGTAATGGGCTGGCAGCTGTACCCCATCTAGAGTTGTTGTTGATGAGCTGGCAGTTGGCCCGTATCTACACCTTTTACATGTCGATACTATGTGTAGGGCTTTTTTTGCTACCATACCTTTTCCACCCTTTCAATAAATAAATAAAACTGACCCTTTTCCCTGCCAATATTTCTCTGTGTCTTTATAATAGATGTTTTTCCTCTATTCATGTGGTGTAGAAAGCAAGCTGATATAAGATGATAGGAATTTACAGACCTGTTAAAAAACAACTGTAAAATGTAACCAATTATCCAAACTTTGAGCCACTAATGCGAGCTTGAGGATTGCCAATTGAGGACAAGGTGATTGTTTTAGTTGTACAACACTGAACCAGAAAATTGTACCACAATTAATATTGAGCCACTTACGCTATTTGATTATATCTCCCCATGATGTTTTAAGGTTTCTAGCTAGGCCTCCGGTACATCCAAGGCCACTACATAAGGAAATCTATGCCTGAGCCTCCTTGCTGCTACTGTTTAAAGCTCAGGCTCCCTCACTTCCATAAAACTCAGACAACATCACTGCAGAAAACTAAAACACCATCACTACTATATAGCGCAGACACCACCACTGCTGTAAAGCTCAGACTCCATCATTAATATAAAGCTCAAATAACATCACTACTATAAAGATCAGACTCCATCAGTACTAGAAAGCTAAGATTCCGATGCTACTATAACGCTCAGACTCCATCGCTACTAGAAAGCTCAGACTCCATCACTACTATAAAGCTCAGACAACATCGCTACTATAAAGTTAAAACACCATCACTATTATAAAACTCAGATTCCAACACTACACTAAAGCTCCAACACCATCGCTGCCATAAAGCTCAGACTTCATCACTACTATAAAGCTCAGACTCCACCGCTAATATAAAGCTCAGACTCAATCGCTACTATACAGCTCAGACTTCATCACTACTATAAAGCTCAGACTCAATCGCTACTATAAAGCTCAGACTCCATCGCTACTATAAAGCTCAGACTCAATCGCTACTATAAAGCTCAGACACCATCGCTACTATAAAGCTCAGACTCCATCGCTACTAGAAAGCTCAGACACCATCACTACTATAAAGTTCAGACACCATCGCTACTATAAAGCTCAGACACCATCGCTACTAGTAGAAAGCTCAGACAACATCGCTACTAGAAAGCTCAGACAACATCGCTACTATACAGCTCAGACACCATCGCTACTAGAAAGCTCAGACAACATCGCTACTAGAAAGCTCAGACAACATCGCTACTAGAAAGCTCAGACAACATCGCTACTATAAAGCTCAGATTCCATCGCTACTAGGAAGCTCAGACAACATCGCTACTATAAACTTAAAACACAATCACTATTAGAAAACTCAGATTTCAACACTACACTAAAGCTCCAACACCATCGCTGCTAAAAAGCTCAGATTCCATCGCTACTATAAAGCTCAGACTCCATCGCTACTATAAAGCTCAGACTCAATCGCTACTATAAAGCTCAGACTTCATCGCTACTATAAAGCTCAGACTCCATCACTACTATAAAGTTCAGACTTCATCACTACTATAAAGCTCAGACTTCATCGCTACTATAAAGCTCAGACTCCATCGCTACTATAAAGCTCAGACTCCATCGCTACTATAAAGCTCAGACTTCATCGCTACTATAAAGCTCAGACTCCATCGCTACTATAAAGCTCAGACTCCATCACTACTATAAAGCTCAGACTCCATCGCTACTATAAAGCTCAGACTCCATCGCTACTATAAAGCTCAGGCTCCATCACTACTATAAAGCTCAGACTCCATCACTACTATAAAGCTCAGACCCCATCGCTACTATAAAGCTAAAACACCATCACTACTATAAAGCTCAGACTCCATCGCTACTATAAAGTTCAGACTCCATCGCTACTATAAAGCTCAGACTCCATCGCTACTATAAAGCTCAGACTCCATCACTACTATAAAGCTCAGACTCCATCGCTACTATAAAGCTCAGACTCCATCGCTACTATAAAGCTCAGACTCCATCACATTTATAAAGCTCAGGCTCCATCACTACTATAAAGCTCAGACTCCATCACTATTATAAAGCTCAGGCTCCATCACTACTATAAAGCTCAGACTCCATCACTACTATAAAGCTCAGACTCCATCACTACTATAAAGCTCAGACCCCATCGCTACTATAAAGCTAAAACACCATCACTATTATAAAGCTCAGACTCCATCACTATTATTAAGCTCAGACTCCATCGCTACTATAAAGCTCAGACTCCATCGCTACTATAAAGCTCAGACTCCATCGCTACTATAAAGCTCAGACTTCATCGCTACTATAAAGCTCAGACTTCATCGCTACTATAAAGCTCAGACTCCATCGCTACTATAAAGCTCAGACTCCATCGCTACTATAAAGCTCAGACTTTATCGCTACTATAAAGCTCAGACTCCATCGCTACTATAAAGCTCAGACTCCATCACTACTATAAAGCTCAGACTCCATCGCTACTATAAAGCTCAGACTCCATCACTATTATAAAGCTCAGGCTCCATCACTACTATAAAGCTCAGACTTCATCACTACTATAAAGCTCAGACCCCATCGCTACTATAAAGCTCAGACTCCATCGCTACTATAAAGCTCAGACTTCATCGCTACTATAAAGCTCAGACTCCATCGCTACTATAAAGCTCATACTCCATCGCTACTATAAAGCTCAGACTCCATCACTACTATAAAGCTCAGACTCCATCGCTACTATAAAGCTCAGACTCCATCGCTACTATAAAGCTCAGACTTCATCGCTACTATAAAGCTCAGACTCCATCGCTACTATAAAGCTCAGACTCCATCGCTACTATAAAGCTCAGACTCCATCACTACTATAAAGCTCAGACTCCATCGCTACTATAAAGCTCAGACTCCATCACATTTATAAAGCTCAGGCTCCATTACTACTATAAAGCTCAGACTCCATCACTATTATAAAGCTCAGGCTCCATCACTACTATAAAGCTCAGACTTCATCACTACTATAAAGCTCAGACCCCATCGCTACTATAAAGCTCAGACTCCATCGCTACTATAAAGCTCAGACTTCATCGCTACTATAAAGCTCAGACTCCATCGCTACTATAAAGCTCATACTCCATCGCTACTATAAAGCTCAGACTCCATCACTACTATAAAGCTCAGACTCCATCGCTACTATAAAGCTCAGACTCCATCGCTACTATAAAGCTCAGACTTCATCGCTACTATAAAGCTCAGACTCCATCGCTACTATAAAGCTCAGACTCCATCGCTACTATAAAGCTCAGACTCCATCACTACTATAAAGCTCAGACTCCATCGCTACTATAAAGCTCAGACTCCATCACATTTATAAAGCTCAGGCTCCATTACTACTATAAAGCTCAGACTCCATCACTATTATAAAGCTCAGGCTCCATCACTACTATAAAGCTCAGACTCCATCACTACTATAAAGCTCAGACTCCATCGCTACTATAAAGCTCAGACTCCATCGCTACTATAAAGCTCAGACTCCATCACATTTATAAAGCTCAGGCTCCATCACTACTATAAAGCTCAGACTCCATCACTATTATAAAGCTCAGGCTCCATCACTACTATAAAGCTCAGACTCCATCACTACTATAAAGCTCAGACTCCATCACTACTATAAAGCTCAGACCCCATCGCTACTATAAAGCTAAAACACCATCACTATTATAAAGCTCAGACTCCATCACTATTATTAAGCTCAGACTCCATCGCTACTATAAAGCTCAGACTCCATCGCTACTATAAAGCTCAGACTCCATCGCTACTATAAAGCTCAGACTTCATCGCTACTATAAAGCTCAGACTTCATCGCTACTATAAAGCTCAGACTCCATCGCTACTATAAAGCTCAGACTCCATCGCTACTATAAAGCTCAGACTTTATCGCTACTATAAAGCTCAGACTCCATCGCTACTATAAAGCTCAGACTCCATCACTACTATAAAGCTCAGACTCCATCGCTACTATAAAGCTCAGACTCCATCACTATTATAAAGCTCAGGCTCCATCACTACTATAAAGCTCAGACTTCATCACTACTATAAAGCTCAGACCCCATCGCTACTATAAAGCTCAGACTCCATCGCTACTATAAAGCTCAGACTTCATCGCTACTATAAAGCTCAGACTCCTTCGCTACTATAAAGCTCATACTCCATCGCTACTATAAAGCTCAGACTCCATCACTACTATAAAGCTCAGACTCCATCGCTACTATAAAGCTCAGACTCCATCGCTACTATAAAGCTCAGACTTCATCGCTACTATAAAGCTCAGACTCCATCGCTACTATAAAGCTCAGACTCCATCGCTACTATAAAGCTCAGACTCCATCACTACTATAAAGCTCAGACTCCATCGCTACTATAAAGCTCAGACTCCATCACATTTATAAAGCTCAGGCTCCATTACTACTATAAAGCTCAGACTCCATCACTATTATAAAGCTCAGGCTCCATCACTACTATAAAGCTCAGACTTCATCACTACTATAAAGCTCAGACCCCATCGCTACTATAAAGCTCAGACTCCATCGCTACTATAAAGCTCAGACTTCATCGCTACTATAAAGCTCAGACTCCATCGCTACTATAAAGCTCATACTCCATCGCTACTATAAAGCTCAGACTCCATCACTACTATAAAGCTCAGACTCCATCGCTACTATAAAGCTCAGACTCCATCGCTACTATAAAGCTCAGACTTCATCGCTACTATAAAGCTCATACTCCATCGCTACTATAAAGCTCAGACTCCATCGCTACTATAAAGCTCAGACTCCATCACTACTATAAAGCTCAGACTCCATCGCTACTATAAAGCTCAGACTCCATCACATTTATAAAGCTCAGGCTCCATTACTACTATAAAGCTCAGACTCCATCACTATTATAAAGCTCAGGCTCCATCACTACTATAAAGCTCAGACTCCATCACTACTATAAAGCTCAGACTCCATCACTACTATAAAGCTCAGACTCCATCGCTACTATAAAGCTCAGACTCCATCGCTACTATAAAGCTCAGACTCCATCACTACTATAAAGCTCAGACTCCATCGCTACTATAAAGCTCAGACTCCATCACATTTATAAAGCTCAGGCTCCATCACTACTATAAAGCTCAGACTCCATCACTATTATATAGCTCAGGCTCCATCACTACTATAAAGCTCAGACTCCATCACTACTATAAAGCTCAGACTCCATCACTATTATAAAGCTCAGGCTCCATCACTACTATAAAGCTCAGACTCCATCACTACTATAAAGCTCAGACTCCATCACTACTATAAAGCTCAGACCCCATCGCTACTATAAAGCTAAAACACCATCACTATTATAAAGCTCAGACTCCATCACTACTATAAAGTTCAGACTTCATCACTACTATAAAGCTCAGACTTCATCGCTACTATAAAGCTCAGACTCCATCGCTACTATAAAGCTCAGACTCCATCGCTACTATAAAGCTCAGACTTCATCGCTACTATAAAGCTCAGACTCCATCGCTACTATAAAGCTCAGACTCCATCACTACTATAAAGCTCAGACTCCATCGCTACTATAAAGCTCAGACTCCATCGCTACTATAAAGCTCAGGCTCCATCACTACTATAAAGCTCAGACTCCATCACTACTATAAAGCTCAGACCCCATCGCTACTATAAAGCTAAAACACCATCACTACTATAAAGCTCAGACTCCATCGCTACTATAAAGTTCAGACTCCATCGCTACTATAAAGCTCAGACTCCATCGCTACTATAAAGCTCAGACTCCATCACTACTATAAAGCTCAGACTCCATCGCTACTATAAAGCTCAGACTCCATCGCTACTATAAAGCTCAGACTCCATCACATTTATAAAGCTCAGGCTCCATCACTACTATAAAGCTCAGACTCCATCACTATTATAAAGCTCAGGCTCCATCACTACTATAAAGCTCAGACTCCATCACTACTATAAAGCTCAGACTCCATCACTACTATAAAGCTCAGACCCCATCGCTACTATAAAGCTAAAACACCATCACTATTATAAAGCTCAGACTCCATCACTATTATTAAGCTCAGACTCCATCGCTACTATAAAGCTCAGACTCCATCGCTACTATAAAGCTCAGACTCCATCGCTACTATAAAGCTCAGACTTCATCGCTACTATAAAGCTCAGACTTCATCGCTACTATAAAGCTCAGACTCCATCGCTACTATAAAGCTCAGACTCCATCGCTACTATAAAGCTCAGACTTTATCGCTACTATAAAGCTCAGACTCCATCGCTACTATAAAGCTCAGACTCCATCAGTACTATAAAGCTCAGACTCCATCGCTACTATAAAGCTCAGACTCCATCACTATTATAAAGCTCAGGCTCCATCACTACTATAAAGCTCAGACTTCATCACTACTATAAAGCTCAGACCCCATCGCTACTATAAAGCTCAGACTCCATCGCTACTATAAAGCTCAGACTTCATCGCTACTATAAAGCTCAGACTCCATCGCTACTATAAAGCTCATACTCCATCGCTACTATAAAGCTCAGACTCCATCACTACTATAAAGCTCAGACTCCATCGCTACTATAAAGCTCAGACTCCATCGCTACTATAAAGCTCAGACTTCATCGCTACTATAAAGCTCAGACTCCATCGCTACTATAAAGCTCAGACTCCATCGCTACTGTAAAGCTCAGACTCCATCACTACTATAAAGCTCAGACTCCATCGCTACTATAAAGCTCAGACTCCATCACATTTATAAAGCTCAGGCTCCATTACTACTGTAAAGCTCAGACTCCATCACTATTATAAAGCTCAGGCTCCATCACTACTATAAAGCTCAGACTCCATCACTACTATAAAGCTCAGACTCCATCACTACTATAAAGCTCAGACTCCATCGCTACTATAAAGCTCAGACTCCATCGCTACTATAAAGCTCAGACTCCATCACTACTATAAAGCTCAGACTCCATCGCAACTATAAAGCTCAGACTCCATCACATTTATAAAGCTCAGGCTCCATCACTACTATAAAGCTCAGACTCCATCACTATTATAAAGCTCAGGCTCCATCACTACTATAAAGCTCAGACTCCATCACTACTGTAAAGCTCAGACTCCATCACTATTATAAAGCTCAGGCTCCATCACTACTATAAAGCTCAGACTCCATCACTACTATAAAGCTCAGACTCCATCACTACTATAAAGCTCAGACCCCATCGCTACTATAAAGCTAAAACACCATCACTATTATAAAGCTCAGACTCCATCACTACTATAAAGCTCAGACTCCATCACTTCTATAAAGCTCAGACTCCATCACTACTATAAAGCTCAGACCCCATCACTACTATAAAGCTAAACCACCATCACTACTATAAAGCTCAGACTTCATCACTACTATAAAGCTCAGACTCCATCACTACTATAAAGCTCAGACCCCATCGCTACTATAAAGCTAAAACACCATCACTACTATAAAGCTCAGGCTCCATCACTACTATAAAGCTCAGACTCCATCACTACTATAAAGCTCAGACTCCATCACTACTATAAAGCTCAGACTCCATCACTACTATAAAGCTCAGACTCCATCACTACTATAAAGCTCAGACCCCATCGCTACTATAAAGCTAAAACACCATCACTATTATAAAGCTCAGACTCCATCGCTACTATAAAGCTCAGACTCCATCGCTACTATAAAGCTCAGACTTCATCGCTACTATAAAGCTCAGACTCCATCGCTACTATAAAGCTAAAACACCATCACTACTATAAAGCTCAGACTTCATCGCTACTATAAAGCTAAAACACCATCACTACTATAAAGCTCAGACTTCATCGCTACTATAAAGCTCCGACTCCATCGCTACTATAAAGCTCAGACTCCATCACTATTATAAAACTCAGACTCCATCACTACTATAAAGCTCAGACTCCATCGCTACTATAAAGCTCAGACTCCATCACTACTATAAAGTTCAGACTCCATCACTACTATAAAGCTCAGACTCCATCACTACTATAAAGCTCAGACTCCATCGCTACCATAAAGCTAAAACACGATCACTACTATAAAGCTCAGACACCATCGCTATTATAAAAATCAGATTCCAACACTACTCTAAAGCTCCAACACCATCGTTGCTATAAAACTCAGACACCATCACTATTATAAAGCTCAGACTCCATCACTACTATAAAGCTCAGACTCCATCACTATTATTAAGCTCAGACTCCATCACTACTATAAAGCTAAGACTCCATCACTACTATAAAGCTAAGACTCCATCACTACTATAAAGCTCAGACTCCATCACTATTATTAAGCTCAGACTCCATCACTACTATAAAGCTCAGACTCCATCACTATTATTAAGCTCAGACTCCATCACTACTTTAAAGCTCAGACATCACTGCGGGTTGGGGCTGTGAGACCCCGGGATCCCGACCGCAGAATGCCGGCAGGGGGAGGAGCACAACAGAGCCCCTTGTGGGCTCGGTGGATCGCTGTTCTCGCCACAGGTTCTATTCCCACTCTATGGGTGTCGAGTGGGAATAGTCCCTGTTAGTTGGCATGCCGACTGATCGATTGGGATCTTTTACTGTCTATGTGGATTACCATCTATCGGGATACTTTACCATCTATGTGGACTACGATTGAGAATAATAACCTGTCACATGACCGCATCCCATCACCGCTACTGTGTAAAGATCAGTCTCAACCACTATTATAAAGTTCAGACTCGATCATTACTATAAAGCTCAGATGCTATCGCTACTGTAAAGCTCAGATATCATCACTACAATTAAGCTCAGACTCTATCACTCCTACTAGAGATGAGCAGGTTCAGTTTTCTTACAATTGAAAGCACCTGAACTCCACATTTCGAGCAGATCCGAGTACTGGCTCGGGTCATCCCTCCAGACTTGGATTCGAAAACGAGGCAAAACATAACTTTTCCCAATGCTGAATCTCACGTGTTTTGGATTGTATAAAGTCCCTCCCTCGTGATTTGGATGCAATTTCACACAAGGCGCTGGTAGGAGAGATTGTGGGACTGTGGGCTCTGAGGCACTACACAAAAAATGCATAGGACACACACCAGTGGTAGTGACCAGAGGGAAAGGGTGTGGGACTGTGGGCTCTGTTGTGTGGGACTGCAGGCTCTCTGAGGTACTGTGTTGTGTGTTCAAGCACCGTGTAAAAAATAAAATAAAAATAAAACTGTTGTGCTTCAAGCACTGTGTAATTTTTTTTTTAAATAAAACTGTTGTGTGTTGTTCAGACACTGTGTTAAAAAATTATGTAATTAATGTGTCATTACTAGGAGCGCTGTGAGTCAATATGGATCAGTCGAAAGTAGAGCAGAAACAGCAACCCAGTACTAGTGCTGCAGCTGCTGCCAGTCATGATAGTACTACAGCATCTACTAAAGGTGGTCCTGGGAGACACAGGGCTAGATGCATCATCGCTTGGAAAGTGATAAAATGGAGAGTGAAAAAGTGCCAGCCGATCAGCTCCTAACTGCCATGTCACAGGCCGTGTTTGAAAAATGGCAGTAAGGAGCTGATTGGCTGGTACTTTTTCACTCTCCATTTTATCACTTTTCAAGCAATGGTGCATCTGGCCCACAATGGTTTAAACAGTGCACCTGAAATCTAAACAATATTCATAATGTTAAAGAAAGCATCACCTCTAATAATAAAAGGAATGTTTACTGCCAAAAAATGTAAAATTGAAAACATGCCATACACCACATGCAGTGACAAGCATAAGCTCAGGCCACAGCCTTTTTATGCAAGTGGTGGTCCTGTTAGTGCTACTACTGTTTTATGCACTAGAATGACTATAGCAGAAGCCAGAGCCAAACACTTCAGTAAGCTCATACGATAATGCAACACCTTCTTGCTATGAGTCTGGTAATGGTGTCAATCCAGCCCCCCACCCCCACCCCACTAAGGCTGAAGAACAAACTGTGTGCTCGCAAACTTCACAAATCCCTGTAGAGAGTCTAGGGGTGTCCACAAGTGTTATATGTGAGTCAGACATTCCATATGCTGTACTCATAGAGAAGCCTCCTTTCACCATTTCATCACCCTCTGCAAATGTGGGGATGAGCAGTACAAGTAGAGATAGTGACATAGAAATTGAGGATGCTACTGTGGAAGTGCAACAAGATGAGGGGGATATTTGTGTATCTGGTGCTAATGAGGATGTTGATGATGAGGATGTTGATAATGAGGATGTTGTTTGTGTCAAAGTAAGTCAGCCACCAGTGGCAGCAGTTCTTGCCCATGATAGAGAGAAGGCCATTGTCATGCCTGGGTAAGTCCAATGCTGGGTAAGTCCAAAACAGCCACCTCTTGTGTGTGGAATTATTTTTACCAAAATCCTTACAACATTTGTCAAGCCATCAGTAGTGTTTGTAAATCCAAAGTAAGTAGAGGTAGGGACGTTAACTTTCTAGGAACCTCAACCCTGTTACATAATTTGGAGCAAGTTTATGCAAAGTTTTTGGAAAAACATGAAAATTACAGTAAAATAATGATACCAAGCAGTCCAACATCATCTAGCTTCCAGCTCTCAGCTAGATCCCAGCACGTGCAATCTCCACCACAACACTTTCATCATCAATCTCTTCATTACTGATTGCAGGTAGTCCTCCTGTATCCAATTTGCAAAGGTATCTGGTCTTTAGGTTGACAGTAATACAGGTCGACAGTCAATAAGTCGACCACTAATGATTGACATACTGTGCACTAGGTCGCCATGGTGTAACAGTCAGCATGATAATGGTTGACAGCATATGGTTGACATGACTTTTTTATTATTTAAATGTTCTCAATTTTTTTTATACTTTACCATCGATGTGGACTACGATTGAGAATAGTAACCTGTGCTGAGCGCAGCAGAGCGAGGCATCTTGCCCGAAGCATGGAAAGCAAAGTGAGACATGCGAGGGAGCGCAGTACACTAATTGGGGTTCCCAGTAGAGATGAGCGCCGGAAATTTTTCGGGTTTTGTGTTTTGGTTTTGGGTTCGGTTCCGCGGCCGTGTTTTGGGTTCGACCGCGTTTTGGCAAAACCTCACCGAATTTTTTCTGTCGGATTCGGGTGTGTTTTGGATTCGGGTGTTTTTTTCAAAAAACACTAAAAAACAGCTTAAATCATAGAATTTGGGGGTCATTTTGATCCCAAAGTATTATTAACCTCAAAAACCATAATTTACACTCATTTTCAGTCTATTCTGAATACCTCACACCTCACAATATTATTTTTAGTCCTAAAATTTGCACCTAGGTCGCTGGATGACTAAGCTAAGCGACCCTAGTGGCCGACACAAACACCGGGCCCATCTAGGAGTGTCACTGCAGTGTCACGCAGGATGTCCCTTCCAAAAAACCCTCCCCAAACAGCACATGACGCAAAGAAAAAAAGAGGCGCAATGAGGTAGCTGTGTGAGTAAGATAAGCGACCCTAGTGGCCGACACAAACACCGGGCCCATCTAGAAGTGGCACTGCAGTGTCACGCAGGATGTCCCTTCCAAAAAACCCTCCCCAAACAGCACATGACGCAAAGAAAAATTAAAGAAAAAAGAGGTGCAAGATGGAATTGTCCTTGGGCCCTCCCACCCACCCTTATGTTGTATAAACAGGACATGCACACTTTAACCAACCCATCATTTCAGTGACAGGGTCTGCCACATGACTGTGACTGAAATGACGGGTTGGTTTGGACCCCCACCAAAAAAGAAGCAATTAATCTCTCCTTGCACAAACTGGCTCTACAGAGGCAAGATGTCCACCTCATCATCATCCTCCGATATATCACCGTGTACATCCCCCTCCTCACAGATTATCAATTCGTCCCCACTGGAATCCACCATCTCAGCTCCCTGTGTACTTTGTGGAGGCAATTGCTGCTGGTCAATGTCTCCACGGAGGAATTGATTATAATTCATTTTAATGAACATCATCTTCTCCACATTTTCTGGATGTAACCTCGTACGCCGATTGCTGACAAGGTGAGCGGCGGCACTAAACACTCTTTCGGAGTACACACTTGTGGGAGGGCAACTTAGGTAGAATAAAGCCAGTTTGTGCTAGAGATGAGCGCCGGAAATTTTTCGGGTTTTGTGTTTTGGTTTTGGGTTCGGTTCCGCGGCCGTGTTTTGGGTTCGACCGCGTTTTGGCAAAACCTCACCGAATTTTTTTTGTCGGATTCGGGTGTGTTTTGGATTCGGGTGTTTTTTTCCAAAAAACCTAAAAAACAGCTTAAATCATAGAATTTGGCGGTCATTTTGATCCCAAAGTATTATTAACCTCAAAAACCATAATTTCCACTCATTTTCAGTCTATTCTGAATACCTCACACCTCACAATATTATTTTTAGTCCTAAAATTTGCACCGAGGTCGCTGTGTGAGTAAGATAAGCGACCCTAGTGGCCGACACAAACACCGGGCCCATCTAGGAGTGGCACTGCAGTGTCACGCAGGATGGCCCTTCCAAAAAACCCTCCCCAAACAGCACATGACGCAAAGAAAAAAAGAGGCGCAATGAGGTAGCTGTGTGAGTAAGATTAGCGACCCTAGTGGCCGACACAAACACCGGGCCCATCTAGGAGTGGCACTGCAGTGTCACGCAGGATGTCCCTTCCAAAAAACCCTCCCCAAACAGCACATGACGCAAAGAAAAAAAGAGGCGCAATGAGGTAGCTGTGTGAGTAAGATAAGCGACCCTAGTGGCCGACACAAACACCGGGCCCATCTAGGAGTGTCACTGCAGTGTCACGCAGGATGTCCCTTCCAAAAAACCCTCCCCAAACAGCACATGACGCAATGAAAAAAAGAGGCGCAATGAGGTAGCTGTGTGAGTAAGATAAGCGACCCTAGTGGCCGACACAAACACCGGGCCCATCTAGGAGTGGCACTGCAGTGTCACGCAGGATGTCCCTTCCAAAAAACCCTCCCCAAACAGCACATGACGCAAAGAAAAAGAAAAGAAAAAAGAGGTGCAAGATGGAATTGTCCTTGGGCCCTCCCACCCACCCTTATGTTGTATAAACAAAACAGGACATGCACACTTTAACCAACCCATCATTTCAGTGACAGGGTCTGCCACACGACTGTGACTGATATGACGGGTTGGTTTGGACCCCCCCCAAAAAAGAAGCAATTAATCTCTCCTTGCACAAACTGGCTCTACAGAGGCAAGATGTCCACCTCATCATCACCCTCCGATATATCACCGTGTACATCCCCCTCCTCACAGATTATCAATTCGTCCCCACTGGAATCCACCATCTCAGCTCCCTGTGTACTTTGTGGAGGCAATTGCTGCTGGTCAATGTCTCCGCGGAGGAATTGATTATAATTCATTTTAATGAACATCATCTTCTCCACATTTTCTGGATGTAAGCTCGTACGCCGATTTCTGACAAGGTGAGCGGCGGCACTAAACACTCTTTCGGAGTACACACTTGTGGGAGGGCAACTTAGGTAGAATAAAGCCAGTTTGTGCAAGGGCCTCCAAATTGCCTCTTTTTCCTGCCAGTATAAGTACGGACTGTGTGACGTGCCTACTTGGATGCGGTCACTCATATAATCCTCCACCATTCTATCAATGTTGAGAGAATCATATGCAGTGACAGTAGACGACATGTCCGTAATCGTTGTCAGGTCCTTCAGTCCGGACCAGATGTCAGCATCAGCAGTCGCTCCAGACTGCCCTGCATCACCGCCAGCGGGTGGGCTCGGAATTCTGAGCCTTTTCCTCGCACCCCCAGTTGCGGGAGAATGTGAAGGAGGAGATGTTGACAGGTCGCGTTCCGCTTGACTTGACAATTTTGTCACCAGCAGGTCTTTCAACCCCAGCAGACTTGTGTCTGCCGGAAAGAGAGATCCAAGGTAGGCTTTAAATCTAGGATCGAGCACGGTGGCCAAAATGTAGTGCTCTGATTTCAACAGATTGACCACCCGTGAATCCTTGTTAAGCGAATTAAGGGCTCCATCCACAAGTCCCACATGCCTAGCGGAATCGCTCCCTTTTAGCTCCTCCTTCAATGCCTCCAGCTTCTTCTGCAAAAGCCTGATGAGGGGAATGACCTGACTCAGGCTGGCAGTGTCTGAACTGACTTCACGTGTGGCAAGTTCAAAGGGCATCAGAACCTTGCACAACGTTGAAATCATTCTCCACTGCGCTTGAGACAGGTGCATTCCACCTACTATATCGTGCTCAATTGTATAGGCTTGAATGGCCTTTTGCTGCTCCTCCAACCTCTGAAGCATATAGAGGGTTGAATTCCACCTCGTTACCACTTCTTGCTTCAGATGATGGCAGGGCAGGTTCAGTAGTTTTTGGTGGTGCTCCAGTCTTCTGTACGTGGTGCCTGTACGCCGAAAGTGTCCCGCAATTCTTCTGGCCACCGACAGCATCTCTTGCACGCCCCTGTCGTTTTTTAAAAAATTCTGCACCACCAAATTCAAGGTATGTGCAAAACATGGGACGTGCTGGAATTTGCCCATATTTAATGCACACACAATATTGCTGGCGTTGTCCGATGCCACAAATTCACAGGAGAGTCCAATTGGGGTAAGCCATTCCGCGATGATCTTCCTCAGTTGCCGTAAGAGGTTTTCAGCTGTGTGCGTATTCTGGAAAGCGGTGATACAAAGCGTAGCCTGCCTAGGAAAGAGTTGGCGTTTGCGAGATGCTGCTACTGGTGCCGCCGCTGCTGTTCTTGCGGCGGGAGTCCATACATCTACCCAGTGGGCTGTCACAGTCATATAGTCCTGACCCTGCCCTGCTCCACTTGTCCACATGTCCGTGGTTAAGTGGACATTGGGTACAACTGCATTTTTTAGGACACTGGTGAGTCTTTTTCTGACGTCCGTGTGTTATGCACACCAGTGCCTGCAGGAAAGTACTGGTGTCAGAACTGTTATGCACTCCAGTGTCTGCAGGAATGTACTGGTGTTTGAACTGTTATGCAAAACAAATGGACTCACAGACAAACTGGGGAATATGACATAACGTACACAGAAGGTAATAGGGTAACAAAATACACACAAAGTGAACAGAGAAGCCCAGAGGCTAAGGAACTGGGTATCTCCCTTGTATTAGAACTGCACAGATGGAAAAAGCAAGATGTTGTGTTTTAATACGTAGAGAACCCGAAATGCTGTTGCTAAGGGCAACAGCAAAACCCTAAAGGGTTACCAACGGGTGTGGCAGTAAACTCCTTGGTCAGAGATGGAATGATAGACACAAGGAGAGTCTCCACAATCCTATTTCTCACTTGCAGTGCACAGGTTTTAGCTTACTGCCACTAAACTGACCCCTGACACCTAGCACAGTGAGACAGGATTAGACAGGCAAGTCTTAGAATACAGCCGCAAACTTGCTAAGTTCACAGAGTAGTAACAGAACCCCAGCAAGCTAAACGACTGACTCCAGTCTTACTGCTAGGTCTGGATTGGCAGAGTGTAATACCAAATCCCCAGGCCTATTTGCAGTAAGCAACAAACAAATACAAAGCTACACAGTACTGGCTAACTTTCATGAACTGACTAACCAACAAAGATTCAGCAGCATCTGCTTACCCTGAAAAGAGGCCTTATAAAGCAGGTGCTGTCCACGCCCCACTCAGACCTCACAGACTGTGAGCACAAAAACCAGCACCGGATCCCCTGCCGTGCACAGAGCCTATAACCACTGCACAGCAAAAGACCCGAACCGGAGTATCAGCTGCGCTCAGGTTACTCCACTAGCACTTGTCTCCCGGTTGCCATGACGACGTGGCAGCACAGGGCAGGAGACCCTAACAGTACCCCCCCTCTGACGAGGGGTCAAAGAACCCCTACCACCGGGTTTATCGGGGAACTGCGAGAAGAAAGAGCGTATCAGTCTGGGGGCATGAAGATCACAACTGCGCACCCACGACCGCTCCTCCGGGCCATACCCCTTCCAGTGCACCAAAAATGACAGCCGACCCCGAACCACCTTGGAGTCAAGAATCCTTTCAACAACAAACTCCCTCTGGCCACGTATCAGAAGAGGGGAAGGTCTTCCACTGGAAGAAGGATTACTAATCGCCCGTTTTAAAAGGGAACAATGAAATGTTTTATTGATACCCAAAGAACGGGGCAGATCTAACTGAAATGCCACCGGATTGATAACCCTGGTGATCTTATAAGGGCCGATGAACCGGGGCCCTAACTTATGAGATGGCTGTCTCAACTTCAAATTCTTGGTAGACAACCAGACGAAGTCTCCTAATTTGAAGCTGCAGGGTCTTTTCCGCTTATCAAAAACCCTTTTGGTCACTAATGACACAGACACAAGGGCTTTCTTCACTTTCCGCCAAATACCTCTAAGGACCGAAACCACAGAGGAACCACCAGGCGTGGAGTCCAGGGGGTCAAAAGAATTGGCCTTAGGATGATGCCCATACACACAAAGGAAGGGAGAGATACCTGTAGCAGAGTGAGCCGCGTTGTTATAGGCAAACTCCGCCATGGACAGATGAGCAACCCAGTCAGTCTGACACTTGGAGACATAACACCTGAGGAACTGCTCCAAGGACTGGTTCACCCTTTCAGTCTGCCCATTAGACTGCGGATGGTAGCCTGACGACAAGCTGACAGAAATCTGGAGATCGGAACAAAATGCCCTCCAGAATTTGGCCACAAACTGGGATCCGCGGTCAGAGACCACATCAAGTGGCAACCCGTGGAGACGCACAACATGCAGCATAAATAATTCAGACAGGCGTCTGGCTGATGGCAGCCCAACCAGTGGAACGAAGTGCGCCATCTTCGAAAACCTGTCAACGACAACCCAGATGGCTGTCATCCCCGAGGATTTGGGCAAGTCCACCACAAAATCCATTGAAATGTGGGTCCATGGCTTAGATGGGATAGAGAGTGGATGTAATGGGCCAACAGGAACCCCTCTAGGAGTCTTATTTCGGGCACAGATGTCACATGCCCGAACCCACTGATCCACATCCTTAGCCACCGAGGGCCACCACACCGCCCTAGATAGCAACTCCCGAGTTCTGGCAATACCCGGGTGACCTGCCGACTTCTTGGCATGGAATTCCAGGAACACTCGCTGTCTTAACCTAGGAGGCACAAACAAAAGACCTACCGGAAGGTCTGGAGGAGCCTGCTCCTGTGCTCTAAGGACTAATGATAAGAGGTCCTGGGTAATGCCCACTTTAATACATGATGGGGAAACAATGGGCAACGGCTCCTCGGTGGTCTCCTGGATTGGAGCAAAACTCCGCGAGAGCGCATCAGCCTTGATGTTTTTTGACCCAGGGCGATATGTTATCAAAAAATTAAAGCGAGCAAAAAACAAAGCCCATCGTGCCTGCCTGGCATTGAGACGCTTCGCTGACTCTAAATATGCCAGATTCTTATGGTCAGTGAGAATTGAGACCACAAACTTAGCCCCCTCAAGCCAGTGTCTCCACTCCTCGAGTGCATCCTTAATAGCCAACAATTCCCGGTTACCCACGTCATAATTCATCTCGGCAGGCGAAAATTTACGGGAAAAGTAAGCACAGGGATGAAGGCGATTATCAGACACTCCCATCTGAGAAAGCACTGCCCCAATACCCATCTCAGAGGCATCCACCTCCACCACAAAAGGACGCTCTGGATCTGGGTGTCGCAGCACCTTGGCCGAAACAAATGCCCTTTTGAGACGGGCAAAAGCCGCTTTAGCCTCACAAGACCAGTGAGCAACATCCGCCCCTTTCTTAGTGAGTGCCACCAAGGGCGCCACTATAGACGAAAATCCAGCGATAAATCGTCTATAAAAATTCGCAAAGCCCAGGAAACGCTGAAGCGCCTTCAAACTAGTGGGCTGCACCCAATCCAGGACTGCCTGTACCTTGGAACCCTCCATTTGGAAACCTTCTGGGGAGATAATATATCCTAGAAATGCGATTTGCTGAACTTCAAATTCGCACTTCTCCAGCTTCGCCCCAAGCCGGTGGTCTCTGAGTTTCTGGAGGACTAAGCGTACATGCTTCCGATGTTCCTCCAGGGAATGGGAGAAGATTAGGATGTCATCTAAGTATACAACTAAGAATCTATCCAAATATTCCCTGAGCACATCATTCATGAAATCCTGGAAGACTGCCGGGGCATTACAGAGCCCAAAAGGCATCACCAAATATTCATAATGCCCTGAGTGGGTATTAAAGGCAGTCTTCCATTCATCCCCCTCTCTTATTCGGATTAGATTGTACGCACCGCGTAGGTCAATCTTAGAAAAAATGGTGGCAGTACGAAGCTGGTCAAACAAGACCGAAAAGAGAGGCAGTGGGTATGAGTTTTTAATCGTGATACGGTTCAATTCCCTGAAGTCGATGCAGGGTCGCAACGAACCGTCCTTTTTACCCACGAAGAAGAACCCCGACCCAACTGGAGACTGTGAAGGTCTGATAAATCCCTTAGCCAAGTTCTCCTGAATGTACTCTGCCATAGCCTGAGTCTCAGGACGTGACAGGGAGTACAACCTGCTCTTGGGAAGCTTAGCATTTGGCAACAAATCAATGGCACAGTCATAGGGGCGATGGGGAGGTAGTACCTCTGCAACTTTTTTGGAGAACACGTCCGCAAAATCTGCATAACACCCTGGCAATCCTGGCAAACTTAGCTGCGAGAGCCTGACTGGAAGGCTCAAGCAACTCCTGAAACAATCAGTACCCCAACTAAGAATCTCCCCAGAGACCCAGTCAAATTGAGGATTGTGGGCCCTTAACCAGGGTAACCCCAACACCAATGGGGAAAAAGTACAGACAGTCACATAAAAGGACAATTTTTCAGAGTGTGTGGCTCCAATAAACAAAGAAATCTGGCTAGTGCAAGAGGTAATTTTACCTTGGGATAATGGTTCCCCATTTAACCCACAAATCTCAATTTCCGATGCCAAGGGTACTAAGGGAACAGAGTGTTTCAGGGCGAATTGGCGGTCCATAAAAACCCCGTCGGCCCCACTGTCCACAAAGGCCTCAGTCTTGACAGTTTGACCGAGGATCTTCAAGGTCACCGGAATGATAAAAGTCTTCTTGGGAAATTCTGACTTCTGGCCTGACAGGATATTTCCCATCACCCTCAGGCCCTGAAGTTTTCCGGCTTTTCTGGGCATGATACTACCACATGACCTTTATTCCCACAGTACAAACACAACCCCTGCTGTCTCCTCCGCGTCTTCTCACGCGAGGAGAGGCGGCTAGCCCCAATCTGCATAGGCTCCTCAGAAAATTCCTCAGAGTCTGAGGTTCCCTTGGGAAGGAAGGAAATCTCAATCTCCCTTTCAAGCCTACGCTCTCTCAGCCGTCTATCCACCCGGATGGATAACTGCATGAGCTGATCCAAGCTATCAGGCAAGGGATATTGTACCAGTTGGTCCTTTATCTGGTTAGAAAGACCTCTTCGGTACTGGTGTCTCAGGGCTGGGTCATTCCACTGGGTATCATGGGCCAACCTCCGAAACTCCGTACAGTAAACCTCAACTGGCCTTCGCCCTTGCTTAAGGATCGAAATCTGAGCCTCGGCTGAGGCCGTCTTGACAGGGTCATCATACAACATGCCCAGTGCCGTAAAAAAAGCATCAACACTTTTAAGCGACGGACAGTCAGGCTGCAACCCATATGCCCAGACCTGTGGGTCTCCTTGTAGCAAGGAAATCACTATGCCCACCCGCTGAATCTCCGACCCAGAAGACTGAGGCCTAAGCCGGAAGTATAGCTTGCAGCTCTCCTTGAAACAAAAGAACTGCGAGCGATCTCCAGAAAAACGATCCGGGAGATTTACTTTCGGCTCCTTAACCCCTGCAGGTGCTGCTGCTGCGGGAGCTCCGCCAGCAGCCTGGGAGGTGTGCATTTTAATGGACAAATCATTTAATTGTCGAGTCAGGACCTGCACCTGATCGACCACCTGTTGCAACGTATTTTGAGGGGTATGCTCCATATTCCCACAAAATTTCAACAGGAGTATTGGGCTGCTGAATATGTTATGCACACCAGTGCCTGCAGGAAAGTACTGGTGTCAGAACTGTTATGCACTCCAGTGTCTGCAGGAATGTACTGGTGTTTGAACTGTTATGCAAAACAAATGGACTCACAGACAAACTGGGGAATATGACATAACGTACACAGAAGGTAATAGGGTAACAAAATACACACAAAGTGAACAGAGAAGCCCAGAGGCTAAGGAACTGGGTATCTCCCTTGTATTAGAACTGCACAGATGGAAAAAGCAAGATGTTGTGTTTTAATACGTAGAGAACCCGAAATGCTGTTGCTAAGGGCAACAGCAAAACCCTAAAGGGTTACCAACGGGTGTGGCAGTAAACTCCTTGGTCAGAGATGGAATGATAGACACAAGGAGAGTCTCCACAATCCTATTTCTCACTTGCAGTGCACAGGTTTTAGCTTACTGCCACTAAACTGACCCCTGACACCTAGCACAGTGAGACAGGATTAGACAGGCAAGTCTTAGAATACAGCCGCAAACTTGCTAAGTTCACAGAGTAGTAACAGAACCCCAGCAAGCTAAACGACTGACTCCAGTCTTACTGCTAGGTCTGGATTGGCAGAGTGTAATACCAAATCCCCAGGCCTATTTGCAGTAAGCAACAAACAAATACAAAGCTACACAGTACTGGCTAACTTTCATGAACTGACTAACCAACAAAGATTCAGCAGCATCTGCTTACCCTGAAAAGAGGCCTTATAAAGCAGGTGCTGTCCACGCCCCACTCAGACCTCACAGACTGTGAGCACAAAAACCAGCACCGGATCCCCTGCCGTGCACAGAGCCTATAACCACTGCACAGCAAAAGACCCGAACCGGAGTATCAGCTGCGCTCAGGTTACTCCACTAGCACTTGTCTCCCGGTTGCCATGACGACGTGGCAGCACAGGGCAGGAGACCCTAACACCGTGTACATTCTCGGTATCGCCTGCCTAGAGAAGTGGAACCTAGATGGTATTTGGTAACGGGGGCACACTGCCTCAATAAATTGTCTAGTTCCCTGTGAACTAACGGCGGATACCGGACGCACGTCTAACACCAACATAGTTGTCAAGGCCTCAGTTATCCGCTTTGCAGCAGGATGACTGCTGTGATATTTCATCTTCCTCGCAAAGGACTGTTGAACAGTCAATTGCTTACTGGAAGTAGTACAAGTGGGCTTACGACTTCCCCTCTGGGATGACCATCGACTCCCAGCAGCAACAACAGCAGCGCCAGCAGCAGTAGGCGTTACACGCAAGGATGCATCGGAGGAATCCCAGGCAGGAGAGGACTCGTCAGAATTGCCAGTGACATTGCCTGCAGGACTATTGGCATTCCTGGGGAAGGAGGAAATTGACACTGAGGGAGTTGGTGGGGTGGTTTGCGTGAGCTTGGTTACAAGAGGAAGGGATTTACTGGTCAGTGGACTGCTTCCGCTGTCACCCAAAGTTTTTGAACTTGTCACTGACTTATTATGAATGCGCTGCAGGTGACGTATAAGGGAGGATGTTCTGAGGTGGTTAACGTCCTTACCCCTACTTATTACAGCTTGACAAAGGGAACACATGGCTTGACACCTGTTGTCCGCATTTCTGGTGAAATACTTCCACACCGAAGAGCTGATTTTTTTGGTATTTTCACCAGGCATGTCAACGGCCATATTCCTACCACGGACAACAGGTGTCTCCCCGGGTGCCTGACTTAAACAAACCACCTCACCATCAGAATCCTCCTGGTCAATTTCCTCCCCAGCGCCAGCAACACCCATATCCTCCTCATCCTGGTGTACTTCAACACTGACATCTTCAATCTGACTATCAGGAACTGGACTGCGGGTGCTCCTTCCATCACTTGCAGGGGGCGTGCAAATGGTGGAAGGCGCATGCTCTTCACGTCCAGTGTTGGGAAGGTCAGGCATCGCAACCGACACAATTGGAGTCGGACTCTCCTTGTGGATTTGGGATTTCGAAGAACGCACAGTTCTTTGCGGTGCTACTGCTTTTGCCAGCTTTAGTCTTTTCATTTTTCTAGCGAGAGGCTGAGTGCTTCCATCCTCATGTGAAGCTGAACCACTAGCCATGAACATAGGCCAGGGCCTCAGCCGTTCCTTGCCACTCCGTGTGGTAAATGGCATATTGGCAAGTTTACGCTTCTCCTCCGACAATTTTATTTTAGGTTTTGGAGTCCTTTTTTTACTGATATTTGGTGTTTTGGATTTGACATGCTCTGTACTATGACATTGGGCATCGGCCTTGGCAGACGACGTTGCTGGCATTTCATCGTCTCGGCCATGACTAGTGGCAGCAGCTTCAGCACGAGGTGGAAGTGGATCTTGATCTTTCCCTAATTTTGGAACCTCAACATTTTTGTTCTCCATATTTTAATAGGCACAACTAAAAGGCACCTCAGGTAAACAATGGAGATGGATGGATTGGATACTAGTATACAATTATGGACGGGCTGCCGAGTGCCGACACAGAGGTAGCCACAGCCGTGAACTACCGCACTGTACTGTGTCTGCTGCTAATATATAGACTGGTTGATAAAGAGATAGTATACTCGTAACTAGTATGTATGTATAAAGAAAGAAAAAAAAACCACGGTTAGGTGGTATATACAATTATGGACGGGCTGCCGAGTGCCGACACAGAGGTAGCCACAGCCGTGAACTACCGCACTGTACTGTGTCTGCTGCTAATATAGACTGGTTGATAAAGAGATAGTATACTCGTAACTAGTATGACTATAAAGAAAGAAAAAAAAACCACGGTTAGGTGGTATATACAATTATGGACGGGCTGCCGAGTGCCGACACAGAGGTAGCCACAGCCGTGAACTACCGCACTGTACTGTGTCTGCTGCTAATATATAGACTGGTTGATAAAGAGATAGTATACTCGTAACTAGTATGTATGTATAAAGAAAGAAAAAAAAACCACGGTTAGGTGGTATATACAATTATGGACGGGCTGCCGAGTGCCGACACAGAGGTAGCCACAGCCGTGAACTACCGCACTGTACTGTGTCTGCTGCTAATATAGACTGGTTGATAAAGAGATAGTATACTCGTAACTAGTATGTATGTATAAAGAAAGAAAAAAAAACCACGGTTAGGTGGTATATACAATTATGGACGGGCTGCCGAGTGCCGACACAGAGGTAGCCACAGCCATGAACTACCGCACTGTACTGTGTCTGCTGCTAATATATAGACTGGTTGATAAAGAGATAGTATACTCGTAACTAGTATGTATGTATAAAGAAAGAAAAAAAAACCACGGTTAGGTGGTATATACAATTATGGACGGGCTGCCGAGTGCCGACACAGAGGTAGCCACAGCCGTGAACTACCGCACTGTACTGTGTCTGCTGCTAATATATAGACTGGTTGATAAAGAGATAGTATTCTCGTAACTAGTATGTATGTATAAAGAAAGAAAAAAAAACCACGGTTAGGTGGTATATACAATTATGGACGGGCTGCCGAGTGCCGACACAGAGGTAGCCACAGCCGTGAACTACCGCACTGTACTGTGTCTGCTGCTAATATAGACTGGTTGATAAAGAGATAGTATACTCGTAACTAGTATGTATGTATAAAGAAAGAAAAAAAAACCACGGTTAGGTGGTATATACAATTATGGACGGGCTGCCGAGTGCCGACACAGAGGTAGCCACAGCCGTGAACTACCGCACTGTACTGTGTCTGCTGCTAATATAGACTGGTTGATAAAGAGATAGTATACTCGTAACTAGTATGACTATAAAGAAAGAAAAAAAAACCACGGTTAGGTGGTATATACAATTATGGACGGGCTGCCGAGTGCCGACACAGAGGTAGCCACAGCCGTGAACTACCGCACTGTACTGTGTCTGCTGCTAATATAGACTGGTTGATAAAGAGATAGTATACTACTAATATTATATATACTGGTGGTCAGGTCACTGGTCACTAGTCACACTGGCAGTGGCACTCCTGCAGCAAAAGTGTGCACTGTTTAATTTTAATATAATATTATGTACTCCTGGCTCCTGCTATAACCTATAACTGGCACTGCAGTGCTCCCCAGTCTCCCCCACAATTATAAGCTGTGTGAGCTGAGCACAGTCAGATATATATATACATTGATGCAGCACACTGGGCTGAGCAGTGCACACAGATATGGTATGTGACTGAGTCACTGTGTGTATCGTTTTTTTCAGGCAGAGAACGGATATATTAAATAAAACAAACAACTGCACTGTCTGGTGGTCACTGTGGTCGTCAGTCACTAAACTCTGCACTCTCTTCTACAGTATCACAGCCTCAGGTCAATCTCTCTCTCTCTCTCTCAACCCTAATCTAAATGGAGAGGACGCCAGCCACGTCCTCTCCCTATCAATCTCAATGCACGTGTGAAAATGGCGGCGACGCGCGGCTCCTTATATAGAATCCGAGTCTCGCGATAGAATCCGAGCCTCGCGAGAATCCGACAGCGTCATGATGACGTTCGGGCGCGCTCGGGTTAACCGAGCAAGGCGGGAAGATCCGAGTCGCTCGGACCCGTGAAAAAAAACATGAAGTTCGGGCGGGTTCGGATTCAGAGAAACCGAACCCGCTCATCTCTAGTTTGTGCAAGGGCCTCCAAATTGCCTCTTTTTCCTGCCAGTATAAGTACGGACTGTGTGACGTGCCTACTTGGATGCGGTCACTCATATAATCCTCCACCATTCTTTCAATGGTGAGAGAATCATATGCAGTGACAGTAGACGACATGTCCGTAATCGTTGTCAGGTCCTTCAGTCCGGACCAGATGTCAGCATCAGCAGTCGCTCCAGACTGCCCTGCATCACCGCCAGTGGGTGGGCTCGGAATTCTGAGCCTTTTCCTCGCACCCCCAGTTGCGGGAGAATGTGAAGGAGGAGATGTTGACAGGTCGCGTTCCGCTTGACTTGACAATTTTCTCACCAGCAGGTCTTTCAACCCCAGCAGACTTGTGTCTGCCGGAAAGAGAGATCCAAGGTAGGCTTTAAATCTAGGATCGAGCACGGTGGCCAAAATGTAGTGCTCTGATTTCAACAGATTGACCACCCGTGAATCCTTGTTAAGCGAATTAAGGGCTCCATCCACAAGTCCCACATGCCTAGCGGAATCGCTCCGTGTTAGCTCCTCCTTCAATGTCTCCAGCTTCTTCTGCAAAAGCCTGATGAGGGGAATGACCTGACTCAGGCTGGCAGTGTCTGAACTGACTTCACGTGTGGCAAGTTCAAAGGGCATCAGAACCTTGCACAACGTTGAAATCATTCTCCACCGCGCTTGAGACAGGTGCATTCCACCTCCTATATCGTGCTCAATTGTATAGGCTTGAATGGCCTTTTGCTGCTCCTCCAACCTCTGAAGCATATAGAGGGTTGAATTCCACCTCGTTACCACTTCTTGCTTCAGATGATGGCAGGGCAGGTTCAGTAGTTTTTGGTGGTGCTCCAGTCTTCTGTACGTGGTGCCTGTACGCCGAAAGTGTCCCGCAATTCTTCTGGCCACCGACAGCATCTCTTGCACGCCCCTGTCGTTTTTTAAAAAATTCTGCACCACCAAATTCAAGGTATGTGCAAAACATGGGACGTGCTGGAATTTGCCCATATTTAATGCACACACAATATTGCTGGCGTTGTCCGATGCCACAAATCCACAGGAGAGTCCAATTGCGGTAAGCCATTCCGCGATGATCTTCCTCAGTTGCCGTAAGAGGTTTTCAGCTGTGTGCGTATTCTGGAAAGCGGTGATACAAAGCGTAGCCTGCCTAGGAAAGAGTTGGCGTTTGCGAGATGCTGCTACTGGTGCCGCCGCTGCTGTTCTTGCGGCGGGAGTCCATACATCTACCCAGTGGGCTGTCACAGTCATATAGTCCTGACCCTGCCCTGCTCCACTTGTCCACATGTCCGTGGTTAAGTGGACATTGGGTACAGCTGCATTTTTTAGGACACTGGTGAGTCTTTTTCTGAGGTCTGTGTACATTTTCGGTATCGCCTGCCTAGAGAAGTGGAACCTAGATGGTATTTGGTAACGGGGGCACACTACCTCAAGAAATTGTGTAGTTCCCTGTGAACTAACGGCGGATACCGGACGCACGTCTAACACCAACATAGTTGTCAAGGCCTCAGTTATCCGCTTTGCAGCAGGATGACTGCTGTGATATTTCATCTTCCTCGCAAAGGACTGTTGGACAGTCAATTGCTTACTGGAAGTAGTACAAGTGGTCTTCCGACTTCCCCTCTGGGATAATAGGACAAAAGAAGAGAGAGACTCTTTGTTGGGGCACTCTTAGTCAAAAAATATATATTAGACACTAAAACTTAACGTTTAATAGATATAATAAAAATCTAGTGACTCAAAAGTAAAGATAAGAATTGTGAACAAATATATTCATGCATATTATTCATGCATATCGCTCAATGCTTCTATTTTAAAATAGATCTGAAAAGTGCCTGGGTGAAAATTATTTGTAGTTAATATTTTATTTGGGACAGATCTGTCTATATTTTGAGACAGGATATAGTTATGGTCCCCCAGGGATACTACCTATGTTCAGTTTTTAAATATTGTGCAATTTCTTAAAGAGAAAGATTAAAGGAAATATGGTCTTTAAATGTTGCCTTAAAAGGTCCTTAGACACCTACTGCTCTATGTCTGGGCAGTGGCGTTACCGGAAAGGCTTTTACTTGATTAAGCAATGCATTTTTTCGACTCTATGCAATCAGTAGAAGTCTGAAAATACGATGTAGGGATAAGGATAATTACATACTTAATAGTAATACAGTAATGCAGTTGGTAGAGATTTGAAAAAACAGTATTATAAATTTTGCATGAAGATATATTGAAAAGAAGAGGAATTATTTTGTGCGGTATATTTTGTAATAGTACAGTAAAATTCTCACATTCAAAATAACATTAAGGAAAAGAAAGCGATTAAAAGAGAGAGGAAAAAGAAGGGGGTATGTCTTACTTCTGCTGTTCAGCTGGGTTGTTTACTGCACCTGGTGTTCGCTGTTGGTCCCCCACACAGTTACTGACCAGGCCTACCACAGATTTGCTTCCAAGATCGGACGAGATCAGGCGTATCCTGTGGAGTATGGCCGTAATCTGCTGAATGAGAGAGTATGACTGCCAAAGTGCTTCTGCTGTCCAAATTAATGGATGAGAGAGCATGAAAAGAATATATTGTTTATATATATATAATGGGCTCTATAATGATGCCATAGTTTGTAGTATGCCCAGATGGACTCCTATATGGAGATAGATATATCCAAAAGGAGGGAGCTGGATGCTCTCCAATATTTTTAAACTAACAGTATTTTCTTTGTTATAGGAAAAAGGAGAAAAAATGAATAAAGGGACCCTAGAGATACTGACAAACCGTAGTCACTTAGTTCATGTGCGAGTATTGCATATATTCACACTGCATATACCGTAAGTGTCAGCAATGCCCTAACATTCATATAATTACACTGCATATAACATGGGTATCATAAGTACCCTGACATTCCAACAGTTAGTGAGTATGAAACAGAAGTATTAAACAAACTGCAAAAGCTTAATTCTTATGAAGATATTACATGTGGTCACACTGCAGTATGATATGAATATCAAAAAAATGCTGCAAACACTTTAGTTATTGTACAGATATTACATATGGGCCCTCATTCCGAGTTGTTCGCTCGGTATTTTTCATCGCATCGCAGTGAAAATCCGCTTAGTACGCATGCGCAATGTTCGCACTGCGACTGCGCCAAGTAACTTTACTATGAAGAAAGTAATTTTACTCACGGCTTTTTCTTCGCTCCGGCGATCGTAATGTGATTGACAGGAAATGGGTGTTACTGGGCTTAAACACGGCGTTTCAGGGGCGTGTGGCTGAAAACGCTACCGTTTCCGGAAAAAACGCAGGAGTGGCCGGGGAAACGGTGGGAGTGCCTGGGCGAACGCTGGGTGTGTTTGTGACGTCAACCAGGAACGACAAGCACTGAAATGATCGCACAGGCAGAGTAAGTCTGGAGCTACTCTGAAACTGCTAAGTAGTTAGTAATCGCAATATTGCGAATACATCGGTCGCAATTTTAAGAAGCTAAGATTCACTCCCAGTAGGCGGCGGCTTAGCGTGTGTAACTCTGCTAAATTCGCCTTGCGACCGATCAACTCGGAATGAGGGCCATGGTCACACTGCATAAACGTGATATATAAATATCAAAGGATGCTCTCAATTCAAAGGTATTGACAGACTGCAAACTTGATTGCTGTACAGATATTACATGTGATCACACTGTAGTATGATATAGATATCAAAAAATGCTCTCAATTCAAAGTTAACATGAACATCCCTCTGGGATGACCATCGACTCCCAGCAGCAACAACAGCAGCGCCAGCAGCAGTAGGCGTTACACGCAAGGATGCATCGGAGGAATCCCAGGCAGGAGAGGAATCGTCAGAATTGCCAGTGACATGGCCTGCAGGACTATTGGCATTCCTGGGGAAGGAGGAAATTGACACTGAGGGAGTTGGTGGGGTGGTTTGCGTGAGCTTGGTTACAAGAGGAAGGGATTTACTGGTCAGTGGACTGCTTCCGCTGTCACCCAAAGTTTTTGAACTTGTCACTGACTTATTATGAATGCGCTGCAGGTGACGTATAAGGGAGGATGTTCCGAGGTGGTTAACGTCCTTACCCCTACTTATTACAGCTTGACAAAGGCAACACACGGCTTGACACCTGTTGTCCGCTTTTCTGTTGAAATACCTCCACACTGAAGAGCTGATTTTTTCGGTATTTTCACCAGGCATGTCAACGGCCATATTCCTCCCACAGACAACAGGTGTCTCCCCGGGTGCCTGACTTAAACAAACCACCTCACCATCAGAATCCTCCTGGTCAATTTCCTCCCCAGCGCCAGCAACACCCATATCCTCCTCATCCTGGTGTACTTCAACACTGACATCTTCAATCTGACTATCAGGAACTGGACTGCGGGTGCTCCTTCCAGCACTTGCAGGGGGCGTGCAAATGGTGGAAGACGCATGCTCTTCACGTCCAGTGTTGGGAAGGTCAGGCATCGCAACCGACACAATTGGACTCTCCTTGTGGATTTGGGATTTCGAAGAACGCACAGTTCTTTGCGGTGCTTTTGCCAGCTTGAGTCTTTTCAGTTTTCTAGCGAGAGGCTGAGTGCTTCCATCCTCATGTGAAGCTGAACCACTAGCCATGAACATAGGCCAGGGCCTCAGCCATTCCTTGCCACTCCGTGTGGTAAATGGCATATTGGCAAGTTTACGCTTCTCCTCCGACAATTTTATTTTAGGTTTTGGAGTCCTTTTTTTACTGATATTTGGTGTTTTGGATTTGACATGCTCTGTACTATGACATTGGGCATCGGCCTTGGCAGACGACGTTGCTGGCATTTCATCGTCTCGGCCATGACTAGTGGCAGCAGCTTCAGCACGAGGTGGAAGTGGATCTTGATCTTTCCCTAATTTTGGAACCTCAACATTTTTGTTCTCCATATTTTAATAGGCACAACTAAAAGGCACCTCAGGTAAACAATGGAGATGGATGGATACTAGTATACTTATGGATGGACTGCCGAGTGCCGACACAGAGGTAGCTACAGCCGTGGACTACCGTACTGTGTCTGCTGCTAATATAGACTGGATGATAATGAGATGAAATCAATATATATATATGTATGTATATATAATATCACTAGTACTGCAGCCGGACAGGTAGATAATATATTTATTAGGTAATGATGAGTGATGACGGACCTGCTGGACACTGTCAGCTCAGCAGCACCGCAGACTGCTACAGTAAGCTACTATACTATAGTAGTATGTACAAAGAAGAAAGAAAAAAAAAAACCACGGGTAGGTGGTATACAATTATGGATGGACTGCCGAGTGCCGACACAGAGGTAGCTACAGCCGTGGACTAACGTACTGTGTCTGCTGCTAATATAGACTGGATGATTGATAATGAGATGAAATCAATATATATATGTATGTATATATAATATCACTAGTACTGCAGCCGGACAGGTAGATAATATATTTATTAGGTAATGATGACTGATGACGGACCTGCTGGACACTGTCAGCTCAGCAGCACCGCAGACTGCTACAGTAAGCTACTATACTATAGTAGTATGTACAAAGAAGAAAGAAAAAAAAAAAAACCACGGGTAGGTGGTATACAATTATGGATGGACTGCTGAGTGCCGACACAGAGGTAGCTACAGCCGTGGACTAACGTACTGTGTCTGCTGCTAATATAGACTGGATGATTGATAATGAGATGAAATCAATATATATATGTATGTATATATAATATCACTAGTACTGCAGCCGGACAGGTAGATAATATATTTATTAGGTAATGATGACTGATGACGGACCTGCTGGACACTGTCAGCTCAGCAGCACCGCAGACTGCTACAGTAAGCTACTATACTCTATAGTAGTATGTACAAAGAAGAAAGAAAAAAAAAAACCACGGGTAGGTGGTATACAATTATGGATGGACTGCCGAGTGCCGACACAGAGGTAGCTACAGCCGTGGACTAACGTACTGTGTCTGCTGCTAATATAGAGTCTAGACTGGATGATAAATTATTGATAATGAGATGAAATCAATATAATATCACTAGTACTGCAGCCGGACAGGTACTATATATATTTATTATGTAATGACTGATGACGGACCTGCTGGACACTGTCAGGTCAGCACAGCACCGCAGACTGCTACAGTAAGCTACTATAGTAGTATGTATAAAGAAGAATGAAAAAAAAAAAAACCACGGGTAGGTGGTATACAATATTATATATATATATATATATTATATACAATTTTATATATATATATATATATATATATATTAAACTGGTGGTGATTGATTATTAAACTGGTGGTCACTTCAGGTCACGTTGCAACTTGCAACTAGTACTCCGAGGCCTAAGCAGACAATCACAAAATATATTATTATACTGGTGGTCAGTGTGGTCACAACAATGGCAGTGTGGCACTGACTCTGGCAGCAAAAGTGTGCACTGTACGTTATATGTACTCCTGAGTCCTGCTCTCAGACTCTAACTGCTCCCCACTGTCAGTGTCTCCCCCACAAGTCAGATAATACACTTACAGTCACACTATCTAATCTATAAATATCACTTCAGCAAGTAGTATAGTAGTATACAGTATAGTAGTACTCCTCCTAATAATGCTCCCCAAAATACTGTGTCTCTCTCTTCTCTAAACGGAGAGGACGCCAGCCACGTCCTCTCCCTATGACTCTCAATGCACGTGTGAAAATGGCGGCGACGCGCGGCTCCTTATATAGAATCCGAGTCTCGCGATAGAATCCGAGCCTCGCGAGAATCCGACAGCGTGATGATGACGTTCGGGCGCGCTCGGGTTAGCTGAGCAAGGCGGGAAGATCCGAGCCTGCTCGGACCCGTGTAAAAAACCTGAAGTTCGGGCGGGTTCGGATTCAGAGGAACCGAACCCGCTCATCTCTAGTTCCCAGTGGTTGAACGGAGTAGACAACATAAAAAAAACATTGAAAAACTAATGTTGATCTTTTTTACGTGTGGACCTTTTCTGTGTCGACCTTTTGACCATGTTGACCTTTTATCCATGTCAACCTTGTCCATGTCAACCTTTTGAGATCAACCTAGACACTGTCAACCTTTTCACTGTCAACCTAATGATCCACACCCATTTGCAAAGGCTAAATGACTCCTTCCCTATCCAGGAATCCACAGAAACATCCATGTGTGCAAGGGCTGCTGCTGCTGCTGCTGGGGGTGAATCTTCATACCAGAAGGGGACCAAGAACACAACATTTGACTGTGAAACAACATTTTGCAAGAGGAAGCAAATATGAAAACTGCCATCCGGTTGCACAGCGGATCACTGAAGCCATGACGGCTTTGCTAGTATTAGACCCGCGTCCAATATCCACCATCAATGCATCTGATTTTAGACAGTTAATTGAGGTCCTGAGTGCTCGCTACTAATTCCATCTCGAGTCAATTTGACCAGAACAGCCATTCCTCGCTTGTACCAGGAGGTAAAAAAAAAAAAATGATAATTCTTGGCCTAGAAAATGTCATTATACCTACTATCCACCTAACCACAGATATGTGGACAAGCCATGGTGGTTAAACTAAAGATTACATGACTGTGACAGCCCACTGGGTGGGTGTATCGCCCTCAGCAGCAGCAATATGTAACACGGAATGCCAGCTCATTCACAGGCAGCTACTCTCTGTATCATCAGCTTCCCTAAGAGGCATACCAGTGTCAACCTGTTTGAAAAACTCAGGGATGTCATAACAAGATGGCTTACCACGCTAGAACTCTCCACAGGATTTGTCAATTTGTCATTTCCGATAAGGCAACTAATGTTGTGAGAGCATTACAACTGGGTGAATTTAAATGTGTCCCATGTTTTGCGCACACAATAAGCTTGGTCGCACAATTTTATTTTTTTAAATACAGGTGTGGGCAAAAGATGCTTTTTGTGGCACAAGAAATTGCTGGACATTTTTGGTATTCAGCAACCTCATGAAAAAGTTTGCTGCAATAACAGTTTAAACTTTTAAAATTAGCCCTGCAAATTTAAATAACAGTTTAAAATTTGCCATGCCACCAACAAAAGCAAGAGGTAGTAAGAATTCCACCCTTTAGATGCTTCAGTGAATAGAGGTACACAAACAAGCCATCTAAACCTACACAACAAGCCATGACATAGGAAGAGGAGGTGGAATGCATCTTAGTCCAGCACAGTGGAGAGTACTTTCCATTTTATGCAATGTACTGAAACCATTTGAAGTAGTAACCAATGAAGTGAATTCAGACACTGACAGCCTGAGTCAGGTGAGTCCCTTAATTATACTGCAGGAAAAGCAGTTAGAGAAACTGAAGGAGGAGATTAAACAAAGCAATTCCTCTAATTATGTTGGACTTGTAGATAAAGTTCTTTATTCACATTGCCAGAACAAAAGGGCTGACAACATCTTGCAATTAAATCACTAAATTTTGTCAACCATGCTTGATCCCAGGTTTAAGTCATATGTAATGTCTTTCTTTCCAACTGACACAGATCCTAAGATATGCAAAAGCTCCATGTGAGTAAGTTGTCAGCTCAAGTGGCACATTATATGGCAATGTCTCCTGCTTCAGTTTCTCCTGCAACTGCTGCTGCCAGGAAAAAACTGACCTTTTCCAAGAGACTCACTGGTGATGAGGATGACAAAGGATCGTCCGAAATGTGTTGGTGGAGATGCAAGCCAGCTGCTGCCCCAGTGGACATTAAGAGGATACGCACCAGAAGGAGGTGATAAAACATGGGAAATTCCATCTTTGTCCCTACTTGCCTTAAAGTGTGCCTTTCTCAAAAGGTCACATGCAGTATGCAGAAACCAATTTACTGTTGTGAATTGTTTAACTGTTTATATGTATGGATTTACACATATTGTGAATAAACCCCCCTTTTAAAACTTTTCAACACTATGAAGAGCTTTTCTTTTCTGATTTATACATTAGAGGAGATATCCATTTGTCTGATCTGGATGTTGTGAAAAGCAGTGTATGATCATCAGACTTTAAAGAAACCTTTCAAGGCTTCATCACACCTGCCTAAGGTGAGCCCAGCTATAGAAGATTTGTTCCATTCACTGAGAACTTTTTTTGCTCACGATTCACCATCCATTTTTATTTGATCTGAAAGAAAAAAGTAATGTGTCCAACACCTGTTTCTCCCCCCTGATATATGTTTCTATGTTCCAATAGGATTGGTTATCCTAGGGGATTGCCTGCTGCTGTACTATTTTATGGAACGCTGGGTATATTACCTGTTTTTTATTTGTGTATCAACAGAATGGTGGAGGATTATTTTAATGAAAATGTACAAATTAGTATGTCAGACAGTCTTTTGAATACTGGGAAGACCAAAAAGGCAATTTGGAGGCCCTTGTACAAACTAGTGATGAGCGGGTTCGGTTTCTCGAAATCCGAACCCGCCGAACTTCAGCTTTTTTTACACGGGGCCGAGCAGGCTCGGATCCTCCCGCCTTGCTCGGTTAACCCGAGCGCGCCCGAACGTCATCATCCCGCTGTCGGATTCTCGCGAGGCTCTTATTCTATCGCGAGACTCGTATTCTATATAAGGAGCCGCGCGTCGCCGCCATTTTCACACGTGCATTGAGATTGATAGGGAGAGGACGTGGCTGGCGTCCTCTCCGTTTATAGAGAAGAGAGTAGAGAGTTAGAGACACTATTTACTAATTTTGGGGAGCATATTAGGACTGGAGTACTACTACTTGCTGATAGTGTGACCAGTGACCATTGACCACCAGTTTAATTAATCCGTTCTCTGCCTGAAAAAAAAACGATACACAGTGTGACACAGTCACATACCATATCTGTGCTCAGCCTCAGTGTGCTGCATCATCATATGTAATACTGTATATCTGACTGTGCTGAGTGCTCACTGCTCACACAGCTTAATTGTGGGGGAGACTGGGGAGCAGTTAGAGCAGGAGTACATAAATAATATATTTTAAGTACAGTGCACACTTTTGCTGCCAGAGTGCCACACTGCCAGTGTGACTGACCAGTGACCACACTGACCACCAGTATATTGTGATTGTCTGCTAAGGACGGAGTACTACTTGCTGATAGTGTGACCAGTGACCAGTGACCACCACCAGTTTAATTAATCCGTTCTCTGCCTGAAAAAAAACGATACACAGTGTGACACAGTCACATACCATATCTGTGCTCAGCCCAGTGTGCTGCATCATATGTAATACTGTATATCATTATCTGACTGTGCTGAGTGCTCACTGCTCACACAGCTTAATTGTGGGGGAGACTGGGGAGCAGTTATAGCAGGAGTACATATTTTAAGTACAGTGCACACTTTTGCTGCCAGAGTGCCACTGCTAGTGTGACTGACCAGTGACCACTGACCACCAGTATATTGTGATTGTCTGCTGACCACAAGTATATTGTGATTGTCTGCCTAAAAAAGTTAAACACTCGTCGTGTGGTGTTTTTATAAACGCATTCTGCAGACAGTGTCCAGCAGGTCCGTCATTACATAATATATACCTGTCCGGCTGCAGTACTAGTGTGATATATATATATATTTTAATTTTATCTCATTATCATCCAGTCTATATTAGCAGCAGACACAGTACGGTAGTCCACGGCTGTAGCTACCTCTGTGTCGGCAGTCGCTCGTCCATCCATAATTGTATACCACCTACCCGTGTTTTTTTTTTTTCTATCTTCTTGATACTAGTAGCTTACTTTAGGAGTCTGCAGTGCTGACAGACAGTGTCCAGCAGGTCCGTCATTACATAATATATACCTGTCCGGCTGCAGTACTAGTGTGATATATATATATATTTTAATTTTATCTCATTATCATCCAGTCTATATTAGCAGCAGACACAGTACGGTAGTCCACGGCTGTAGCTACCTCTGTGTCGGCAGTCGCTCGTCCATCCATAATTGTATACCACCTACCCGTGGTTTTTTTTTTTCTTTCTATCTTCTTGATACTAGTAGCTTACTTTAGGAGTCTGCAGTGCTGACAGACAGTGTCCAGCAGGTCCATCATTACATAATATATACCTGTCCGGCTGCAGTACTAGTGTGATATATATATATATTTTAATTTTATCTCATTATCATCCAGTCTATATTAGCAGCAGACACAGTACGGTAGTCCACGGCTGTAGCTACCTCTGTGTCGGCAGTCGCTCGTCCATCCATAATTGTATACCACCTACCCGTGGTTTTTTTTTTTTCTATCTTCTTGATACTAGTAGCTTACTTTAGGAGTCTGCAGTGCTGACAGACAGTGTCCAGCAGGTCCGTCATTACATAATATATACCTGTCCGGCTGCAGTACTAGTGTGATATATATATATTTTAATTTTATCTCATTATCATCCAGTCTATATTAGCAGCAGACACAGTACGGTAGTCCACGGCTGTAGCTACCTCTGTGTCGGCAGTCGCTCGTCCATCCATAATTGTATACCACCTACCCGTGGTTTTTTTTTTTCTATCTTCTTGATACTAGTAGCTTACTTTAGGAGTCTGCAGTGCTGACAGTGTCCAGCAGGTCCGTCATTACATAATATATACCTGTCCGGCTGCAGTACTAGTGTGATATATATATATATATATATTTTAATTTTATCTCATTATCATCCAGTCTATATTAGCAGCAGACACAGTACGGTAGTCCACGGCTGTAGCTACCTCTGTGTCGGCAGTCGCTCGTCCATCCATAATTGTATACCACCTACCTGTGGTGTTTTTTTTTTCTATCTTCTTGATACTACTAGTAGCTTACTTTAGGAGTCTGCAGTGCTGCTGACAGTGTCCAGCAGGTCCGTCATTATATAATATATACCTGTTTGGGGAGTGTTTTTTGGAAGGGCCATCCTGCGTGACACTGCAGTGCCACTCCTAGATGGGCCAGGTGTTTGTGTCGGCCACTTGGGTCGCTTATCTTACTCACACAGCTACCTAATTGCGCCTCTTTTTTTCTTTGCGTCATGTGCTGTTTGGGGAGTGTTTTTTGGAAGGGCCATCCTGCGTGACACTGCAGTGCCACTCCTAGATGGGCCAGGTGTTTGTGTCGGCCACTTGGGTCGCTTATCTTACTCACACAGCTACCTAATTGCGCCTCTTTTTTTCTTTGCGTCATGTGCTGTTTGGGGAGTGTTTTTTGGAAGGGCCATCCTGCGTGACACTGCAGTGCCACTCCTAGATGGGCCAGGTGTTTGTGTCGGCCACTTGGGTCGCTGAGCTTAGTCATCCAGCGACCTCTGTGCAAATTTTAGGACTAAAAATAATATTGTGAGGTGTGAGGTGTTCAGAATAGACTGAAAATGAGTGGAAATTATGGTTATTGAGGTTAATAATACTTTGGGATCAAAATGACCCCCAAATTCTATGATTTAAGCTGTTTTTTAGGGTTTTTTAAAAAAACACCCGAATCCAAAACACACCCGAATCCGACAAAAAAAATTCGGTGAGGTTTTGCCAAAACGCGTTCGAACCCAAAACACGGCCACGGAACCGAACCCAAAACCAAAACACAAAACCCGAAAAATTTCCGGTGCACATCTCTAGTACAAACCAGATTTACTTTACTTAAGCTACCCACCTTCCAGTGTGTACTCGGAAAGAGTGTTTAGGACATCCGGGAACTGTATGAGATATCAGCTTAGGTGGCTACTTCCAAAAAATGTGGAAAAGCTAATGTTCATAAAAATGAACTACACATTCCACAAGGAAGACCTTTCCAGCCAATTACATCAAAGTACAAAGATTCCATAATGATGGATTCCAGTGGAGATGAGCTAATATTGTATGATGATGATGTTAACATTGATGAGGGTGAGGATGAGGACAATATCTTCAAACTGTAGAGATGATGATGATGATGATGATGTATAACAATGGGTGTGGTTCAATAGATCTACAGTAAAAAGATAGAAAGGTCGACATGGAATTGGTAGGCAGAAGAAAAGGTCAACAGGTACAAAAGGTCAACAGGGTCAAAAGGTCGTCATGAAAAAGGTTGACATAAAAATGGTTGACACAATTTTTTGTGTGATTTTCTATGTTTCATCATACCTGAGCCAAATTAGTGGAAACATGTACCAGCGCGGACTCGCTTCAGGCAAGGTTACTATTTCCAATCGTAGTCCATGTGAATGATAAATGATGTAAAAGTTTAAACAAATTAAAATGTAAAAAAAACCTTACATTGACCAAATGTCTGTTGCCCATTGTCATGTCGGCCTTTTTAACCTGTCAACCTTATGCACCGTCTACCATTTACCCATTGACCTTTTGACCCCTTTGACCTTTTGCATGTCGACCATTTGGGGTTGAACGATTTACTGCCTATCTTTTTACTGTAGATCTATCAACTGGATACCAATAACAACACTGTTAGCCACCTTAAGCCCATTGGCTGCTTGTTTTTTGGTGGCCCAAACAAACCAAGCACTTCATACATGAAAGCGACAGTCCCTGTTGCTGAAGTGCTTGGCTTGTTAAACTGTGTACTTTATGTCCTTTTAATATCCAACATAAGGGTGGGTGAGAGTACAATTCCATCTTGCACCACTATTCTTTTTATTATGGGCTCTATTTTTAGGGGGTATTGGTGATGTTCTTTTTTGCATAGACAAACAGTTTTATTGGTTATGGCTCTAATACATTACTAATTTGCAAAACATTTTTAAACAGAAATAACTGCCGTGTGTTTGTGCTGCTTCTCTGTTGCTTAGTTTAGCCAGCCTTAGCCCAATATGGGTGAACAATATTGTGAGCTGTGAGGTGGTCAAAATTGACTGGAAATGGCTGTAAACATATGTTATTTAGGTTAATAATACTGTAAAAACAGGCCCAAATTACATGATTTTAGCTGTTTTTAATATTGGGTTTTTTTTTTAAGCCAGATCTAAAGCCAAAACACTTGAGGGTAGTTTTGTTAAAACTGGAAAACAAAAATAAAACACGGAGGGTGGTTTTGGCAAAAACTAAACACTGGGGTCCACGCACATCTCTAATTTATTGTATGTTACATTACAATCATCTATTACAACATATTCTTCAATTCCATTTGGACTACTGTGTGAAAGAAGATTCCCACTGTAATGTTGGGGTTTTGTATTCAGGAAAATTTTTTATGGAAAATGGCAAATTTCCATTTATTAATAAGTGTTGCATAATATAGAGAAAACTTTACTATGACCAGTATATGTCAAAATTCACAACAAAGCATAGAGCCTTGACATACAAGAAAGCATCAGAGAGTACACCAGCACAATAAAGAGACATGACTCAGTGATGACTTAGGACACAGCGCCACCTACTGTCCCACCAGTACAGCTTATCATGTAATACTGTCCTCATCCTGCAGCTGTTGTTACACCACAAAACTAATGTTAACATGTGAGGCTTAGGGGTTAATTTACTAAAGGTCTATTTGTAATTGAGCTAAATCGATGTTGTGTATCAAGAGCTAACTTGTACATTTACTAACATTTAAAAATCAATATAAAAAATCATCTATTAGTAAATGTACAATTTAGCCCCCCGAAACACAACAGCGATTTAGATCAATTTAGATCAATTTAAGCCCGCAAATTTCACCCATGGTGTTCAACCATTTGCTGAGCTCAGTATTTCTTCAGAAGATGTCTTGATGGACTGATTAATGTAGAATTTCTCCTCCATAACTAAGCCTAGTGGAGATGTAGTGTCTTCCCTAAGGCCTTCAATAAAAGCCACAAATATGCTGATAGTAGTCTTCCCTATTCTTTGATCTAGAACCCTGTATCCTTTGGCTCTGTCAGTTTATTCAACAAGAATACAGTACCTTCCGCTACTCGGGTTTGTAGGTTGCTTTGTTTTTCTTTAGGAATTTAAATGAATGCTTTGCATCCAAATGTTTATATGGAAATTCTCTACCGGTCTGGAAAGTAATCTGTTTTGTATGTAATTACCCATCATCAATGCTTCACCCCAATATTTTTCACATAATCCAGAGTCTGTGAGCATCCATCTGGTTATTTCAGTCAGAGCTCAGTTCTTCCTTTCAGCTGCTCCATTGTTCTTTGGTGTATATGGAAATGTCCTTTGATGATCTTATATGTGTTGTCGTAAGAACCTCTCTATTTTATGTTCTGTAAATTTACCTTTATTATCGCTTCAAAATGTGAGTGGATTTCACTGGAATTAGGGGTCTATGTACTATGCCTTGGAGAGAGATAAAGGGCCCGATTCAGACCTGATCACTGCTGTGCGAACTCGCACAGTGGGCAATTATTGAATGACTGCGCATGCATATGCAATGCGCAGGTGTGAGCCCAAACAGCGACAGAATAGTGAGAAAATTTAGATTGCACGACGTACGCAAAGTGATTGACAGGAAGCAGACATTTGGGGGTGGTAACTGGCCATTTTCTGGG
This sequence comes from Pseudophryne corroboree, assembly GCF_028390025.1. Classification (NCBI taxonomy): domain Eukaryota; kingdom Metazoa; phylum Chordata; class Amphibia; order Anura; family Myobatrachidae; genus Pseudophryne; species Pseudophryne corroboree. The sequence goes on from NC_086447.1 coordinate 925,630,464, forward strand.
AGTGTCAGGGAAAACACAGGCGATCCCAAGCATTTTATGTGAGGGTGTGTGATGTCAGCTTCGGCCCCGATCAGCCATGTTACAGGCTGTGTTTGAAAAATGAGTTAGGAGCTGGTTGGTTGGTACTTTATCTCCATCAACTTTTACTCTCTCCAAGGTTTAGTACATAGAACCCACAATCACTTTTTATTGTTATGTACTCCTGTAATTTGTTCAGTAGGCCATCTTTGTTCCTCATTTGATAAGTGACTGTATATCTTCAATAGTTATCTGTAAAATCGCTATATGCCTCCTGCTGTGGGTAATTTCATAGCTGACAAGTGTCATTATTTAGTTTAGTCAGTGTTAGTTTAAATTCTAAGTTTCTGGTCATCTTTCTTTCTTTCTTTCCTCCTTTTGGAATACAGTGCTGAGTTACTCACAAACACATTTCATATTTCACTGGAAGATTGCTTCTGTTCTATTGTATTTGGACCCATAACTTCAAATATTAACATGTAGGAACGATTGTGGGATAAACTTTGCTGTAAGCAGTACATGTAATACTACAGTACGTGGAGGTATAATTAAAAAAAAAAAAAAACCCAGAAGAGAGTACACTTGTACAATAAAGAGAAACTAAACAGTAAAGGCTTAGGATTCAGTTCCACCAACTGTCCCTTCAGTATTGCCTCTTAAGTAATACTCAGCCTGCAGTTGTTGCTGTACTTCAACAATAAACTGTGTATGCAATACGCATTTGTGCACTTCACAGAGAAGTATTTCTGTATTACAGTATGAGGTGGATCTGGAGATACATATAACTCAAAATAATCGTAAGTCTGCAATTGTGCATGCACCTTTTGTTTTATAAAACAATGTATTTTTATTGAGAATGACTGAGACCAACAGTACAGAGAAGCAATAGTCCAAATATAGTGAACAACAGTAAACATAATAAAAGTAATCGAACAGTAATAATAGTGTTTAGCTTGGAATGAGCTTAAATACTGTAATAACTAAATTAACTATATTGTGTAGAGAGTGTACTGGATGGACGTGTCCATCTCAGTACTGTGTAGTCTGGCATGGGTCAGGTGCTCTGATTGCTGTATCTAAAAGGGGTGCTCTGTCTGCTGCATATGAAAAAGGGGTGCTCTGTCTGCTGTATCTGAAAAAGGGGTGCTCTGTCTGCTGTATCTGAAAAAGGAGCGCTCTGTCTGCTGTATCTGAAAGGGGTGCTCTGTCTGCTGTATCTGAAAGGGGTGCTCTGTCTGCTGTATCTGAAAGGGGTGCTCTCTGCTGTATCTGAAAGGGGTGCTCTCTGCTGTATCTGAAAGGGGTGCTCTCTGCTGTATCTGAAAGGGGTGCTCTGTCTGCTGTATCTGAAAGGGGTGCTCTGTCTGCTGTATCTGAAAGGGGTGCTCTCTCTGTCTGCTGTATCTGAAAGGGGTGCTCTCTCTGTCTGCTGTATCTGAAAGGAGTGCTCTGTCTGCTGTATCTGAAAGGGGTGCTCTGTCTGCTGCATATGAAAAAGGGGTGCTCTGTCTGCTGTATCTGAAAAAGGGGTGCTCTGTCTGCTGTATCTTAAAGGGGTGCTTCGCTCTATCAGTCCAGGCAGGGGTGCTCTGTCTGCTGTATCTGAAAAAGGGGTGCTCTGTCTGCTGTATCTGAAATGGGTGCTCTGTCTGCTGTATCTGAAAGGGGTGCTCTGTCTGCTGTATCTGAAAAAGGGGTGCTCTGTCTGCTGTATCTTAAAGGGGTGCTTCGCTCTATCAGTCCAGGCAGGGGTGCTCTGTCTGCTGTATCTGAAAAAGGGGTGCTCTGTCTGCTGTATCTTAAAGGGGTGCTTCGCTCTATCAGTCCAGGCAGGGGTGCTCTGTCTGCTGTATCTGAAAAAGGGGTGCTCTGTCTGCTGTGTCTGAAAGGGGTGCTCTGTCTGCTGTATCTGAAAGGGGTACTCTGCTGTATCTGAAAGGGGTGCTCTGTCTGCTGTATCTTAAAGGGGTGCTCTGTCTGCTGCATATGAAAAAGGGGTGCTCTGCTGCATATGAAAAAGGGGTGCTCTGTCTGCTGTATCTGAAAGGGGTGCTCTGTCTGCTGTATCTGAAAAAGGGGTGATCTGTCTTCTGCATATGAAAAGGGTGCTCTGTCTGCTGTATCTGAAAGGGGCGCTCTGTCTGCTGTATCTGAAAAAGGGGTGCTCTGTCTGCTGTATCTGAAAGGGGTGTTCTTTCTGCTGTATCTGAAAGGGGTGCTCTGTCTGCTGTATCTGAAAAAGGGGCGCTCGGTCTGCTGTATTTGAAAGGGCTGCTCTGTACGTTCATCCAGGGGCTCTGCCCCAGTGTAAACTTAAAAAAAATAAAAGCTAAAAACAAAAAGCCTAAAAATATAATTATATATATAAAAAAAAAATATATATATATATATATATATATATATTTTTTTTTTGTGTGTGTGTGTGCTGTACCCCAGTGTACTATACAATTTTTATTTTAGTTTCATAAGTACTATGACCACTGGCGGTCAGACCGCAGTATATTATTATTTCGTACTGTATATTGTGCCACAACTGTTGGTGACGGTCAACCGCAGTGTTTGATTGCTATTTCTGACACACACACATATTGTGTAACACTGTGGGTGAAGGTGGTTCCACAGTAATATATAAAATATATTAAACCGTAGCATTCAATCATTATCTCTGACACATACACTGAAGGTCAACCACAGTGTAGTATATTTTATTTCGTACTCATACACGTATTGTGTGACGCTGTGGGTGAAGGTGGTACCACAGTAATATATTTTATTTCCTACTCTTACATATATTGTGCGACACTGTTGGTGAAATTAAACCATAGCATTCGATTATTATCTCTGACTCATACACGTATTGTGACACTGTACAGGGGGGGTCATTCCGAGTTGTTCGCTCGTTATTTTTTTGTCACAACGGAGCGATTAGTCGCTAATGCGCAGGCGCATTAGCCAAGTAAATTTGCTATGCAGTTAGGAATTTTACTCACGGCATTACGAGGTTTTTTCTTCGTTCTGGTGATCGTAATGTGATTGACAGGAAGTGGGTGTTTCTGGGCGGAAACAGGCCGTCTTATGGGAGTGTGTGAAAAAACGCTACCGTTTATGGGAAAAACGCGGGAGTGGCTGGAGAAACGGAGGAGTGTCTGGGCGAACGCTGGGTGTGTTTGTGACGTCAAACCAGGAACGACAAGCACTGAACTGATCACACTGGCAGAGTAAGTCTCGAGCTACTCAGAAATTGCACAGAGAAGTCTTTTCGCAATATTGCGAATCTTTCGCTCGCAATTTTACTATGCTAAGATTCACTCCCAGTAGGCGGCGGCTTAGCGTGTGCAAAGCTGCTAAAAGCAGCTTGCGAGCGAACAACTCGGAATGACCCCCAGTAGGTGGTACATTTTTTGTACTAATTGTAGTGTGTGCTGTACCCCACTTGGTTCGTGTTAGTTGATAGATATGGAGGACAAACAATTGAGAGGCGAGGCATAGACGGTTTAAAATCAAAGAAAAAGTAAAAGTCGGATTAATACAAACCAGATTAGTGCAATGATATAACCAATAAAAATTGTTGTCTATGCATTAAAGACCATCACCAATGCCCCCAATGATTAATTAACATTTTTTCAAACAAACAAATAATTGAAATTACTAATCAATCTTTCCTTCCACTACATACATACTCTACCTCACTTGGGCCCCTGATTTAATTATTGATAAAGATCTGATTTTGGTTTCATGTTTTTTTCTTAAAAATTTACAAAGACAGCTAAAATCACATGATTTAGCCTTTTTTTGTTCCTGGAGTATTATAAACCTCAGTAACATTCATTTCCATGCATTTCCAGACAATTTTGACCACAGCACAAACAATGAAAAACATATATTGTACAATATATATTTTTTAGATGCTGTAATCATCTGCACAGATTATTTTCAGCCTCAATGTAGGATCAGTTCCTGAAAGTAATGTTTGACCTGAAGAAGGTTCCGCTTCATCCAGCTTTATGCAAGGTATGTAGTACCATGTAAATGTCTTTTTCTACCAATATACAGAACTAATTTTTGGATTAATTCAACATATTCCCACTTTATTGCAGACATCATGGTAAAGGGAGTGCAATCGCGCAGAGTCCCGGATGCGGCTCCCTTATATGGAATTCAAAACCTGCAAGATCCGACGCTGGACGAAAACAATATTGTGATGTGGTCAAAATTGACTGGAAATGAATGTTATTGAGGTTAATAATACTGTAGGAACAAAAACACCCCCAAATTCTGTTATTTTAACTGTTTTTATGATTTAAAAAAAAACATCCTAAACAAATATAGCTCCAAAACTTGCAAGGGAGGTTTTGGTAAAACAAATACAGCGCCCAAAACACAAAGGAGATACATATCCAAAACAAGAACCCAAAACCCGGCGCACATCCCTACAAGAAAGGAAATGTTTTCCCGTTATTCACAAGTCCACATTTACAGTACTGTCACATTTTATTTTCACCTATACAATGCACACACCTTGTTAAAATACTCATTTGCTTGGAAACTTTGGGGGTCATTCCGAGTTGTCCGCTCGTTATTTTTTTCTCGCAACGGAGCGATTAGTCGCTAATGCGCATGCGCAATGTCCGCAGTGCGACTGCACCAAGTAACTTTGCTATGCAGTTAGGTATTTTACTCACGGCATTACGAGGTTTTTTCTTCGTTCTGGTGATCGTAATGTGATTGACAGGAAGTTGGTGTTTCTGGGCGGAAACAGGCCGTTTTATGGGAGTGTGTGAAAAAACGCAACCGTTTCTGGGAAAAACGCGGGAGTGGCTGGAGAAACGGAGGAGTGTCTGGGCGAACGCTGGGTGTGTTTGTGACGTCAAACCAGGAACTAAACTGACTGAACTGGTCGCAGATGCCGAGTAAGTGTGGAGCTACTCAGAAACTGCTAAGAAGTGTCTATTCGCAAGTCTGCTAATCTTTCGTTCGCAATTTTGATAAGCTAAGATTCACTCCCAGTAGGCGGCGGCTTAGCGTGTGCAAAGCTGCTAAAAGCAGCTTGCGAGCGAACAACTCGGAATGACCCCCTTTGTCCTAAGCCACTTTGGAAAGGAAGTAATAAGAATCGACACCTACAGAAGGAGAATAACTCTTCAGTCTAATCTTTACTTTAGGGTTCAACGTGGACCTAGACAATCAGTCACTAGTGATATATTCGCCGTGGAGGGGATTATACGTCAGCTGTTATTATTACTGTATGCACGGCTTTTTTCGTTAAGTGTATTTTGCAATTTTATAGGATATCAAATGGAAAAAAAAGAAACATCCTCAATCAACCCTGGCAGACTCTATCACTGATTTAGCTATGAGGAGTATTAGATTCTGAATGGGTATTTTACACCTCATTGTAAAACCACTAAACTCTACTCATTATACACCGCAGGCTGATGTTTTTAACATCTGACCAAAATAAAATGTCTTTAGCAAATACTTTTCAAGCCCCCGTTGTTTCCCTGCAAGGTTTCGGTTTCTGGCTGGAAGTCTAGTCCCAAACGCGACGCTCTCCATCCTCTTACCAAACCGTCGGGGGGTTCAGACATTGATCGAAAATCAGTCTCATGGTTCACGTTGCCCCCCCCCACCCCCCTTTACTTCATAGAAGAAGAGACATCTTTCCTTATTTTTACGACTTTGTAATAATTTCTTCCCCCTTCAATCGCTCCCCAATGCAACTTTAAATAGTCTAGTCCAAAGAAAAATGATCCTGACCTTCGTGCAGTTGTATAGGATCGGTTGCTTAGCGAGCGGCCGAGTTTATAAAACAGTTGGCAGGGAGATGATATTTGTACGGCTGAATGAATGCGAGAATCATATAATACACATAATACAGAGAGGCATATTAGTAAGGAATTTCCATATTACAGCATACGATACTCCCACCTTGCTTCTTGGTTACTGAGAATATAGCTCTTTCAGCTGAGCAGATAGTAATTTGATATTAAACAAAGTTCTTATTAAGCACTTGCAGTAAGAGGGGTTTTATGTTGCATGAAACAAGGTTACGCTCCAGTATCACTCATTAAGCTCAGGGTAACTCTTTGGACAGGGCTCATTAACCGAAATGTGACCTCCGTAGGTATGAAAATGAAGTAGTTATGAGACGTGAACGCAGAGTAGACCACACGCAGGAAATCCGACATTTTTCAAAATTCAGATTTTTTTTTGAAACTCGAGAGATTGATAATCTAATTTAAGCAGAAACTTTTGACGAGCTCCCTAATTGTAATATTACAAGGAGCGCTGTGATCTCATTTGCTTTAATAAGTAGTGATAAATGCACTTACACGACGGACGCTGTGATCATTGCTGATTGATATAACGTATTCCGCAGATACGATGTGATGCGGGTGTGTTATCTGAGATCAAGGCTTAATGAGTCCAGGTCTCACGGATTTCTTCTAAAAGCTTTTCTTATTTTCATTTGGGAAAGGCGTGCGGTACTTACAGACATTGTTGAAGGAGATGACGCGGCCTGCTCGGAATTACTAACAACAAACTAATCAGTTTAGGCCTAGATTCTAGACACGGTCTCCAGGTAATTTAAGTTGCGAAACACTACGATATTTCTCTCTTAGCTTCACACGATTATGTGAATGAGCACCGGTCAACTTTGCACAAGTTACATTTGCTGGCACAAGTAAATATATATCACTGTAACAGTACAGCTCAATACAATGATTCGATATAAATGCAGGAGGTAAATCAGTTTTTAATAAAAAAAAGCAATGTGGTGGAATTTGGCCTTCAGCGTTCTGCGCGGAATTCCCGCCATCGTTTCTGTTCTACACATAATTAAAAGTAAAAAACAGAGCAGAATGAATTGACACCTCTATTATAAATAAACAGATTTATTTATAAAGACTTTGTATTCTGCAAAATGTGGCATTTACAAACGCATTGCAGTATGAGGTCCCGCAGAATGACAAAGATAATGCAAAAATCATCTCATTGGAGCCTCGCACCTCTACGAAGCTGCGTGTTCTGCTGTGACATCTGATTTTTACGCATCTTTTTTACGCTCATACGGTAACACTAAGCGTAAAACGCCACTGACAAACCGCAGGGAACTACCGTACTCAGAAAAATGTAAATTTAAATCAAACCAACTTTAAAAGCCTAAAAAAAATCCTTTGGCTTTATGTAAATGACTGTTTAATAAATAGTCATGGAAAAAGGTCGACATGAGTTTTTGAACTTTTTTTTGGTGTCGTTTTCTTCGTAAAGTGACGGGGAACCTCAATTAGTGCACCGTGTCCATGTCTCGCTTCACTCGCCATGCTTCAGGCTACTCCCAATCGTAGATCGTAAAAGTAAAAAAAATGAAAAATAATGTGAAAAACTAAGGTCGACCTTTTTCCACGTCGACCGACTGCATGTCGGCTAACAGTGGTCGACCTAATGACTGCCGACCTAAGTGGTGTCGACCTAACGACCGTATCCCGTACTGTATCCCTCCCATTTATTTAACTCTATATTACATGTGTAGTATTATTTAATGTTGGGTAGACTATAGGTGTTAGTACAGTAGACGGGGGGGGGGGGGGGGGGTGATTACCAGTATTACTTTATGAAGAAGGCGCTGAATGACCATTACAAAAAGAAAAATCTGTGGAATTTAACCATTTGCCAGACTGGAGGGGATATTCAATTACCCCAACTTGCTGTCGGGTGTAATCAGGAGCGGTTCTTGTTGCGGTCAAGCAGTGCCTGCGCCCGGGGCGCTGCGGCCTGGGGTCGCGGCTGCAGTCACCCAGCAGGCACCGCCGCCTACCCGCACCCCGCTCCCCGGCTGCAGCAGACGCCGTGGGCTGTGTGGGCGTCCGCTGCAGCCGGCTCCAGTGACAGACACTAGAGGTCAGGATTTACCTCTAGTGTCTGTGCGGCGCTGCTATGGGAGAGACGTCATGACGTCTCTCCCATAGAGAGGAGCCGCGGGAGGCCAGACTGAGCAGCAGCAGCGATCGGGAAGCAGGAGCGGGGCAGTGGTAAGTATTGTTTGTAAGCGGCTACTAAGGGGCACAGCGACAGGGGGCACAACTGCTGGGGGCAAAGCAACAGGGGGCACAGCGATGATGCACAACTACTGGGGCAAATCTACTGGGGGCATAGCTATTGGGGGCACAACTACTGGGGCAAATCTACTGGGGGCATAGCTATAGGGGGCACAACTACTGGGGCAAATCTACTGGGGGCACAACTACTGGGGCAAATCTACTGGGGGCATAGCTACAGGGGGCACAGCTACTGGGGCAAATCTACTGGGGGCATAGCTATTGGGGGCACAACTACTGGGGCAAATCTACTGGGGGCATAGCTATAGGGGGCACAACTACTGGGGCAAATCTACTGGGGGCATAGCTATTGGGGGCACAACTACTGGGGCAAATCTACTGGGGGCATAGCTATAGGGGCACAACTACTGGGGCAAATCTACTGGGGGCATAGCTATAGGGGGCACAACTACTGGGGCAAATCTACTGGGGGCATAGCAACAGGGGGCACAGCTACTGGGGGCACAGCTACAGGGGTGCAAATCTACTGGGGGCAAATCAACTGGGGGGCACAACTACTTGGGGCAAATCTGGGGGCACAACTACTGGGGGCATAACTGGCCACGCCCCTTCCCTATGAAGCCATGCCCCTATTTTTCTCTTACGTCCTAGAGGATGCTGGAGACTCCGTAAGGACCATGGGGATAGACGGGCTCCGCAGGAGACATGGGCACTAAGAAAGACTTTAGGATATGGGTGTGCACTGGCTCCTCCCTCTATGCCCCTCCTCCAGACCTCAGTTTATTACTGTGCCCAGAGGAGACTGGGTGCATTACAGAGAGCTCTCCTGAGTTTCCTGTAAAGAAAGTATTTTGTTAGGTTTATTATTTTCAGGGAGCTCTGCTGGCAACAGACGCCCTGCAGCGAGGGACTGAGGGGAGAGAAACAGACCTACTTTAATGTCAGGCTCTGTTTCTTAGGCTACTGGACACCATTAGCTCCAGAGGAAACGGAACGCAGGTCTCACCCTGGAGTTCGTCCCAGAGCCGCGCCGCCGTCCTCCTCACAGAGCCGGAAGATAGAAGCCGGGTGAGTATGAGAAGAAAGGAAGACATCAGAGGCGGCAGAAGACTTCAGACCTTCACTGAGGTAAGCGCGCAGCGGTAGCGCTGTGCGCCATTGCTCCCACACAGCACACACACAGCAGTCAATGTAAGGGTGCAGGGCGCAGGGGGGGCGCCCTGGGCAGCAATAAGGACCTCCAAATCTGGCAATAAGTATATATACAGGCTAGGCACTGTATATGAAAGAGATCCCCCGCCAGTTTTTTTCAATGTTTCAGCGGGACCGAAGCCCTGCCGCTCACCAGCGCTATTTTCTCCACAGCACAGCGCTGAGAGGAACCTCCCCAGACTCTCCCCTGCTTGTCACAGTGAAAGAGGGTTTTAAAGAAGGGGGGGGGGCACATAATTTGGCGCAAATACATAAACACAGCGCTATCTGGGTAAACATACTGTGTTTTTTCCTGGGTTATTGGCGCTGGGTGTGTGCTGGCATACTCTCTCTCTGTCTCTCCAAAGGGCCTTGTGGGGGAACTGTCTTCAGAAAAGAGGATTCCCTGAGTGTGTGGTGTGTCGGTACGCGTGTGTCGGCATGTCTGAGATAGAAGGCTTTCCTAGTGAGGAGATGGAGCAAATAAAGGTGGTGTCTCCCTCGGCGACACCGACGCATGACTAGGTGGATATATGTGGAATGTTTTAAGTGCTAGTGTAAAGTTATTACACAAAAGGTTGGACAAAGCTGAGTCCTGGAATTATGCAGAGAGTCAGGCCCTGCCTGCCCCTATGTCTCAGGGACCCTCGGGGTCTCAAAAGCGCCCACTATCCCAAATGGTAGACACTTATGCCGACACGGATTCTGACTCTAGTGTCGACTACGATGATGCAAAGTTGCAGCCAAATATTGGCTAAAAAGTATTCAATATATGATTATTGCAGTAAAGGATGTTTTGCATATCACAGAGGAACCCCCTGTCCCAGACACGAGGGTACGCATGTATAAGGGAAGGAACCCTGAGGTAACCTTTTCCCCTTCTCATGAGCTGAACGAGTTATTTGAAAAAGCTTGGGAATCTCCAGACAAGAAACTGCAGATTCCCAAAACGGATTCTTATAGCGTATCCTTTCCCGTTCAAGGACAGGATACGGTGGAAATCCTACCCAACGCTAGACAAGGCGTTGACACGCTTACAAGCAGGAGGCTACATTAAAGTCCATTTACACGCACTCTGGTACCTTACTCAGACCGGCGATAACGTCGGCTTGGGTTTGTAGCGCTGTAGCAGCGTGGACGGATACCTTATCGACAGAATACCCTAGATAAGGATACCATTTTATTAACCCTGGGTCATATTAAGATGCTGCCTTATATATGAGGGATGCTCAAAGAGATTCTAGAGTCAACGCTATGTCCATTTCTGCTAGACGAATCCTATGGACCCGGCAATGGACAGGTGATGCTGACTCAAAGAAGCATATGAAGGTTTTACCTTACAGGGGTGAGGAATTGTTTGGGGACGGTCTCCCGGACCTGGTCTCCACAGCTAGGGCAGGTATATATATATATAAAATTGTTTGCCTTATATTCCCTCACAGCCTAAGAAAGCGCCACGTTATTAAATGCAGCCCTTTCGGTCACAGAGAAACAAGGAAGCACGAGGATCGTCCTTTCTTGCCAGAGGTAAGGGCAGAGGGAAAAAGCTGCCAACCACAGCTAGTTCCCAGGAACAGAAGTCCTCCCCGGCCTCTACGAAATCCACCGCATGACGCTGGGGCTCCACTAAGCGAGTCCGCCCCTGTGGGGGCACGTCTTCGACTTTTCAGCCACATCTGGGTTCGCTCACAGGTGGATCCCTGGGCAATAGAAATTGTCCCAGGGTTACAAGCTGGAATTCGAAAAGGTACCCCCTCGCCGGTTTTTCAAATCGGCCCTACCAGCTTCTCCCCCAGAGAGGGAGATAGTTTTAAACTGCAATTCACAAATTGTGTCTTTCACAGGTGGTGGTCAAAGTTCACCTGCTTCAACAAGGGAGGGGGTATTACTCAACCCTAGTTGTAGTTCCGAAACCGGACGGTTCGGTCAGACCCATTTTAAATTTAAAATCCTTGAACCTATACTTGAAAAGGTTCAAGCTCAAGATGGAATCGCTCAGAGCGGTCAGCGCCAGCCTAGAAGGAGGGATCTTATGGTATCCCTGAACATAAAGGATGCATACCTTCATGTTCCCATATATCCACCTCATCAGGCGTACCTGAGATTTGCGGTACAGGATTGTCATTACCAATTGCAGACGTTACCGTTTGGGCTTTCCACGGCCCCGAGGATTTTCACCAAGGTAATGACGGAAATGATGGTGCTCCTGTGCAAGCAGGGTGTCACAATTTCCCATACTGGGACGATCTCCTGATAAAAGCGAGATCACGAGAACAGTTATTGAACAGCGTGTCACTTTCACTGAAGGTGTTACAGCAACATGGCTGGATTCTTAATATCCTGAAGTCAGAGACCTATTGAAGCCAAAACAGGTGTCGGTGCATCACTGCACTCGAATCCTGGGAAAAATGGTGGCTTCTTACGAGGCCATTCCATTCGGCAGGTTCCATGCGAGGAATTTCCAATGGTACCTACTGGACAAGTGGTCTGGGTCACATCTACAGATTCATCAGCGGATCACCCTGTCCCCCTGGGCCAGGGTATCTCTCCTGTGGTGGCTGCAGAGTGCTCACCTACTGGAGGGTCGCAGTTTCGGCATTCAGATCTAGGTTCTGTTGACCACGGACGCGAGCCTCCGAGGTTGGGGACCAGTCACAAAAAGGAAAAAGCTTCCAAGGACTTCGGTCAAGTCAAGACACTTGTCTTCACATCAACGTCCTGGAACTGAGGGCCATATACAACGCCCTTAGTCAAGCGGAGACTTTGCTTCGTGACCTATCGGTTCTGATCCAGTCAGACAACATCACCGCAGTAGCTCATAAAAACCGCCAAGGCGGCACAAGGAGCAGAATGGCAATGGCGGAAGCCGCCAGGATTCTTCGCTGGGCGGAAAATCATGTGGGCGCACTGTCAGCAGTGTTCATTCCGGGAGTGGACAACTGGGAAGTAGACTTCCTCAGCAGACACGATCTACATCCAGGAGAGTGGGGACTTCATCAGGAAGTCTTCGCACAGATTGCAAGTCAGTGGGGCCTGCCCCAGATAGACATGATGGCGTGCCGCCTAAACAAAAAACTACAGAGGTGTTGCGCCAGGTCAAGAGACCCTCAGGCGGTGGCAGGGGACGCCCTAGTGACACCGTGGGTGTTCCGGTCGGTCTATGTGTTTCCTCCTCTTCCGCTCCTCCCCGAGGTGTTGAGAATAATAAGGGAAAGAGGAGTACAGACAATTCTCATTGTTCCAGATTGGCCGCGAAGGGCCTGGTATCCGAATCTGCAATGCTTGCAGATGATCCGTGACCTCTTCCTCTACGACAGAACCTGTTACAACAGGGGCTCTGTCTGTTCCAAGACTTACCCTCGGCTGCGTTTGACGACATGGCGGTTGAACACCGGATCCTAGCAAAAAAGGGCTTTCCGGATCAGGTAATTCCTACTCTGATAAAGGCTAGGAAGGACGTGACAGCTAAACATTATCACCGTATATGGCGGAACTGTGTTTCTTGGTGTGTGGCCGGGAATGCTCCTGCGGAAGAATTCCATCTGGGCCGTTTTCCTTCACTTCCTACAAACGGGAGTGAATTGGGGGCCTAATATTAGGCTCTATCAAGGTTCAGATTTCGGCCCTATCCATTATCTTTCAGAAAGGCTTAGCTTCTCTCCCAGAAGTACAGACTTCTGTAAAGGGAGTGCTGCGCATTCAGCCTCCTTTTATACCTCCGGTGGCGCCTTGGGACCTTAGCTTCCTTAAGTCGCACTGGTTTGAACCACTTCTGACAGTGGAATTTAAATATCTCACTTGGAGAGTGGTCATGTTGTTAGCCTAGGCTTCGGCTAGGCGAGTGTAGGAAATGGCGGCTTTATCTCATAAAAGGCCCTATCTGGTTTTTCCATATGGATAGAGCGGATTGCGGACCCGTCCTCAATTCTTGTCTAAGGTGGTTTCATCGTTTCATATGAACCAACCTATTGTGGTGCCTGTGGCTACACGTGACTTGGAGGATTCCGAGTCCCTAGATGTGGTCAGGGTTTTGAAAATTTACGTGGCCAGAACGGCTAGAGTCAGAAAAACAGAATCACTGTTTTGTTTTGTATGCAGCCAACAAGGTTGGCGCTCCTGCTTCAAAGCAGACTATTGCTCACTGGATCTGTGGCACGATTCAGCAGGCTCATTCAACGGCTGGATTGCCGTTACCAAAATCAGTTAAGGCCTATTCCACTAGGAAGGTGGGCTCTTCTTGGGCGGCTGCCCGAGGGGTCTCGGCATTGCAATTGTACCGAGCTACTTGGTCGGGTTCAAACACCTTTGCAAGGTTCACCAAGTTTGATACCCTGGCTGAGGAGGACCTCCTATTTGCTCAGTCGGTGCTGCAGAGTCATCCGCACTCTCCCGCCCGTTTGGGAGCTTTGGTATAATCCCCATGGTCCTTACGGAGTCCCCAGCATCCTCTAGGACGTAAGAGAAAATAAGATTTTGAACCTACCGCATACCCTCCAACATGACCCGCCCCACTAGGTACAAAATGCTCTGTTTCACTTTCTGGACTTCCCTCTTCATTTATTATTGCCATCACCTGTGAAGAAACAGCTTTCTTATCATTTAACTAGTTCAACACAAGTGATGGAAATCATAAATTAAGAGGGAAGTCCAGAAATAGAGCATTTTGTACCTAGTGGGGCGGGTCATGTTGGAGGGTCTGCTACCGGTAAATCTTTTTCTCCTAGTCCGTAGAGGATGCTGGGCGCCCGTCCCAAGTGCGGACTACTTCTGCAAGACTTGTATATAGTTTTGCTTACATAAGGGTTATGTTACAGTTTTCATCAGTCTCGGTCTGATGCTGTGTTGTTTCATACTGTTAACTGGTTCGTATATCAAGTTATACGGTGTGATTGGTGTGGGCTGGTATGAATCTTGCCCTTGGATTAACAAAAATCCTTTCCTCGTACTGTCCGTCTCCTCTGGGCACAGTTTCTCTAACTGAGGTCTGGAGGAGGGGCATAGAGGGAGGAGCCAGTGCACACCAATACCTAAAGTTCTTTCCTAAAGTGCCCATGTCTCCTGCGGAGCCCGTCTATCCCCATGGTCCTTACGGAGTCCCTAGCATCCTCTACGGACTAGGAGAAAAAGATTTACTGGTAGGTTTAAAATCTTATTTTTTACGCCACAAGGTGTAGAACCGGCCCTGGGTGTAATGTATCGCCGCCAGGGGCTATCTAATTAGCCCCAATAAGCCAGCGCGTGCCGCGGCTTATCTGAGATTTTGTTTCACCTGCCTCCGGCAGGCGAAGCAAAATCCCCGATAACAGCCCCTTTTTCATCTGAAAACGGGGCTATTTCACCCGAAAACACACAGGTTTCACTGAACCTTTGTGTTTTCGGGTGAAACCGCACTTTTTGCCGGCCGATTAAATCAAATAGGCCGAATGCAAAACCCGAAGTAATCCTTTAATTTAATATTTGTTTGTAATGACCTGGATGCAGTAGAATCTGATTCTGCATATGCTGCACGTGTTGCTGTACAGATTTGATTGTGTACACTACCATCAGAGAATGGCTGGTAAGAGTGATGGGTCAAGACTGACCCAGACGACTGTATAGCAGACGGACCCTGATATATGGTGGCCTTTGTTACAGCGGATCGCTCTCAGCGATGTGACTAATAAGGAGCCAGCACTAGTCACCACTGCTGACATTCATATCACCTAGCTACATCTGACTTGACCCAATATTGAAATACAGACAGTAGAAAGGAACAGGGCGTTGATCTTGGGGGTTGCACACAAAATAACATTAAATCTCAAATATTGTTCTGCTTAAATACTAATAAATTAATGACAAAATCAGCAAAATGTTTACAAACACAGACACATATAATTTCTGTACAATAAAGAACAGTTCCCTACATTTTTTACATGTGCGTATTAAAGATAGCTCCAAAAAGAAAACTTTGTTACACTTTCTCCTTTCTCAATTCCCGCCACACCGGCCGGTTTCCATCATAACAGCGCCACTTTCACAACCGATTGATTGTAAGTTGTGGACAGGGGAGTTTTTATTACGCCTGGGGGTCTTTTATCCAACACGAAGGGAAGGCAGGAGGGCGCAACAGGGCAAAGCGTTTATTATAACTGTTTTCTCTCTTCTTGTAAAGCTATCAAGTCACCTTCAATTTTCTTTTTGGCTATTTATACAAAGGGCTTCTAATGGCTTTTAAAAATTGTTATTGTGTTACTTTATTCTGGTTTCCAAATAATTTACACAACTCCTAACCTCGGCCTGGCCTGAAGTTGATATAGCTGTCCTGGAAATCCCATTATGTAAATGGAAGATGTAAATGGGAGAATCCTTTTGCACACAGCTGCTATGTGTCTACTGTCAAGTGCTAATCACAATGGGGGGGAAAAAATGTGTTGAGAAATTTAGCCTTGGATTTCCGAGAGGTGCAGATCTACTAAACGGCCAGTAGATGTCACTCACAACACAACAAAGACGCTTTCTCTCATTTAGTTGTTCACATAAAAATAAGGTTTAATTCAAATCCATTTGTCATTCTGGGGCAGATGTATTAACCTGGAGAAGGCATAAGGAAGTGATAAACCAGTGATATGTGCAAGGTGATAAAGGCACCAGCCATTCAGATCCTAACTGTTAATTTACATATTGGAGCTGATTGGCTGGTGCCTTTATCACCTTGCACTTATCACTGGTTTATCACTTCCTTATGCCTTCTCCAGGTTAATACATCTGCTCCTCTGTTTCTGATCCCATAACCAATAGAAATGTTTAGTTATGTCATTAAATAAAATTATGAGTACATCATTGTGTGCCAACTGGTTAATACATATTGGCCCTCATTCCGAGTTGTTCGCTCGGTATTTTTCATCGCATCGCAGTGATAATCCGCTTAGTACGCATGCGCAATGTTCGCACTGCGACTGCGCCAAGTAACTTTACTATGAAGAAAGTATTTTTACTCACGGCTTTTTCTTCGCTCCGGCGAACGTAATGTGATTGACAGGAAATGGGTGTTACTGGGCGGAAACACGGCGTTTCAGGGGCGTGTGGCTGAAAACGCTACCGTTTCCGGAAAAAACGCAGGAGTGGCCGGAGAAACGGTGGGAGTGCCTGGGCGAACGCTGGGTGTGTTTGTGACGTCAACCAGGAACGACAAGCACTGAAATGATCGCACAGGCAGAGTAAGTCTGGAGCTACTCTGAAACTGCTAAGTAGTTAGTAATCGCATTATTGCGAATACATCGGTCGCAATTTTAAGAAGCTAAGATTCACTCCCAGTAGGCGGCGGCTTAGCGTGTGTAACTCTGCTAAATTCGCCTTGCGACCGATCAACTCGGAATGAGGGCCATTATGCAGTAATTGGACCTCCCAATATATTAATTCCTTGATAGGGTTCATGTTTGGGGTAAACTGCTTATGAAATGCAACAGATACTGTAGCTATGTTTTCTGGAACTGTGTTTGGAATATAGACCCCCCTCCGCTGTAAAACTCTGGGTGGATTCCCATTTTAATTGCTCTCTTGGGAAATCTGATTTGCGTTATTTGTTCCATATATTTTGTGTAACGTCAGACTTTGAGGAAATAATTGTGTGAGCTGTAATGCTCTTTCCTCCATTATTTAATTCATATGAAGATAAAATGACAAACTATTAAAAATTTATACATGTGCCGCAAGGGTGACGCAGTTTAAAATGCCAATCCGTTTTGTGGAGGGGTCTTGCGTATTTTAGCACTGCGCATGAATGTAAGCCTCTAGGTGTGTATAGAAGTCTATGCAACCTTAGGCTGGAAGGGCGTCACCGTCAGTCGCTGGTAACGTTGCGTAATTAGTGGTGTCAGGGCACTCCCACTTAAAATAAGTTTAACAAGGGCTGTGCAGAGATGTGCGTACGCTGGCTTTCGTCTTTCTGATTTCAGACAGATTTCTTGCACCCCGGATAGGGCAGGTACAAATACATACAGACAGAGACGATGACCAAACATATGTGTAGAGGCAACGCGGTCACATATGTGTACAACTCTGCCTAAGGGCAAATATACACAATAGCGTTCAACTTTGTGTCAGCCAATGTATGAGATGGAGAATTACCAGACTGCGCGCAAAAGCCACTCAATGGGATCGTAAATGAGCAAATCATGTTTTTTTTACTATAACGGTGTGAAATACAGAATAATGCCTTATGGGGGTCATTCCGAGTTAATCGCTCGCTAGCAACTTTTTGCTGTGCTGCGATCAGATAACCACCGCCTATGGGGGAGTGTATTTTCACTTTACAAGTGTGCGAATGCTTTTGCAGGCAATGGCACAAAAAGTTTTTTGCCGTTTCTGAGTAGCTCTGGACTTACTCAGCCGCTGCGATCACTTCAGTCTGTCCGGTCCCGGAATTGACGTCAGACACCCGCCCTGCAAACGCTTGGACACGCCTGCATTTTTCCAAACACTCCCAGAAAATGGTCAGTTGACAGTTGACACCCATAAATGCCCTCTTTCTGTCAATCTCCTTGCGATCGGCTGTGCGAATGGATTCTTCGTTAAAACCATTGCCCAGCACCGATCCTCTATGTACCCGTACGACGTGCCTGCGCAATGCGGTGCAAACGCATGCACAGTTTTGCTGGGAATTAACCTGATCGCAGTGCTGCAAAAAGTTTCTAGCGAGCGATCAACTCAGAATGACCCCCTATATGCGGTAAGGTTCCTAATACTGAGATATGATTTGTGAAGGTTGAAACTTGGTTTTTTGGCCATCAATTAAATTATATATAGAGGAAGACGAAGGGTTGTTTCAAAAACTGGGAAATAAAATGTCGGGCACTAGGAAAATATGATCTGCTCAGAGACGATCAAATTCATAATTTTTTTCTATGAACAACGACTGTACCTCCCTGCTAATCAGTTTATGAGAATACAACTTAGAAAAATGAAAATAGAAAAAAAAATATTTGGAATTTGGAATAATGTTGACTTTTAATACTTTTTCTGCGAAATAATAAAATAATGTTTCACAATAACACATTTTATAACGTAAAACCAAAAAAAGTAATTGTACACGAGTTTCTTTTAAATAACTTTTTTTGCCCTTAAAATATTTTTGGTTAAATCTTCTTTGTTTGAACAACTTATAAAATATTTGTAAAGTGATTTGCCAACAATAGAATTTTTGGCCGCCGTTATGGCAAATCGTGCCATGAACCAAGGTGTTGGAGATACACAGGAGAGGTTACAGAAAGGAAGTGCAGTAATGTGCACTAGTTATTAATTGGTCTGGGACTATAGATTAATACATTTACTTTACTTTCTTACTCTTTATTATTCATAAACTTTGGCCAATAATAATACTCTAAGGGCACAATTTCAGTGATTTGCTTCTGAAGATCTTACATACATTGAGGCTAATTCAGGTTGGACCGCAAATCGCGATCCAAACGGAATTTTGACGATAGCCCCACGGGCCGCAGAAAATGTGATCGCTTCTACCTGTCAATCAGGCAGAGGTGGTCGCGGGGTGTGGGGGGTGGGTACAGCAATGCTCTGTTTCCAGGGAGGAGATGGGGCGTTGTGGGGGGCGGATCGACATGGATGGTGTGCGTGGTGTCACAAATGGGGGCATGTCGGGGGCGGGTTGTGGCGTCTGCCGCGACAAGTAAGATGGTGCCGGGTCTCCTGCGGGCGCAGCTAAGCTGTCCATAATTTCTGCTAACAAGCAGCTGCCTAGGGAAGGGGGGGGGGGGGGGGTGCCCAGCAGGTGCAGAGGTCAATACTGGCATAAAGGAGAGTACTGGAAATTTGCTCTATTTCAAGTCAATTAAAATATATTTTTACCTGGAACACTTTTAAGCTCACATTCTATTATTTTATGTCTGGCACTTCGGGAGCTGTATAAAAAAAGGTTAATACTTATTTTGATATATAAATATGTATCAATTATATAAACATTTATCAGTTATTTAAACATGTATCAGTTTTGCAAATTTTGCATAAATGATACGTGTTTATATATCAAAATAAGTAATAGCCTTTTTGTAATACAGCTTCTGTAGTGCCAGACTTAAAATAATAGTAAAGTGAACTTAAAAGTGAACCAGGTAAAAATAGCCCTACAGGGTTCATGTTACCGTAGGTGACTGTGAATTAAAACAACGTAATGAAAATTCAGATATCCACACAGCCACGTTGCTGTAGAGAAAGCTGCCTCTCACTGTACTGAAGCCTGTTAGTGCTGACATTACGTGTATCCTGCACTGCTGGGGGCATTACGTGTATCCTGCACTGCTGGGGGCATTACGTGTATCCTGCACTGCTGGGGGCATTACGTGTATCTGGCACTGCTGGGGGCATTACGTGTATCTTGCACTGCTGGGGGCATTACGTGTATCCTGCACTGCTGGGGGCATTACGTGTATCTGGCACTGCTGGGGGCATTACGTGTATCCTGCACTGCTGGGGGCATTACGTGTATCCAGCACTGCTGGGGGCATTACGTGTATCCTGCACTGCTGGGGGCATTACGTGTATCTGGCACTGCTGGGGGAATTACGTGTATCCTGCACTGCTGGTGGCATTACGTGTATCTTGCACTGCTGGGGGCATTACGTGTATCCTGCACTGCTGGGGGCATTACGTGTATCTGGCACTGCTGGGGGCATTACGTGTATCTGGCACTGCTGGGGGCATTACGTGTATCCTGCACTGCTGGGGGCATTACGTGTATCCTGCACTGCTGGGGGCATTATGTGTATCCTGCACTGCTGGGGGCATTACGTGTATCCTGCACTGCTGGGGGCATTACGTGTATCTGGCACTGCTGGGGGCATTATGTGTATCTGGCACTGCTGGGGGCATTACGTGTATCTGGCACTGCTGGGGGCATTTCGTGTATCTGGCACTGTTGGGGTCATTTCATGTATCTAGCACTGCTGTGAGCATTATGTGTATCTAGCACTGCTGTGAGCATTATGTGTATCTGGCACTGCTGTGGGCTTTACGTGTATCTGGCACTGCTGTGTGCATTATGTGTATCTGGCACTGCTGTGGGCATTACGTGTACCTGGCACTGCTGTGGGCATTACGTGTACCTGGCACTGCTGTGGGCTTTACGTGTATCTGGACTGCTGTGTGCATTATGTGTATCTGGCACTGCTATTGGCATTATGTGTATTTGGCACTGCTGTGGGCACATGTATCTGACACTGCTGGGGGCATTATGTGTTTCTTGCACTGTTGGGAACATTATGTGTACCTGGCACTGCTAGGGTTATTATGTGTATCTGGCACTATACTGGGAGCATTACATGTACCTGCCACTATACTGGGGGCCTTACGTGTACCTGGCACTATTCTGAGGGCCTGATGTATAAGCGGCATTACTGGGGACAGTATGTGTAAGCAGCTATTACTGTTGTCATTATGTGTAATGAGCACTACTGCGGACATTATGTGTAAGGCTGGTAATTGTGTGTGTGTAGAGGGGTGTGTGATAATATATATATATATAGTTTGTTGACAATATAAAGTTGTGAGGCCATGCCCACTTTTTCATTGAGAGGGGGGTACTTCAAAAATTCTCACTCAAAGTGCTAAAGACCTGGAGCTGGCCCTGATTGTATCTCCATATATGAAGGAGCCTTCCTAGGCTAGGATATAAGCCCTCCCTCTTGGTGCCGCTGATCATATATAGGGGCATATTTATTAAGCAATATTTGCAGGATATCCCCCCAAAACACCAATTTTGGGGGGGCTCCTGTGAATATTAAGATTCCCCTGGTAGCAAAGCAGTTGGATATATAGATTTCCCGCTGTAGCTTAATGCCATCTGAAGATAGCGTTAGCCTTCAGTAGCCTATGGGCTGTTCCTCAGATTCCTTGGGAGAGAGATCCTCCAGATCCCTCTCTGACGCCCCCTGCTGACATATGCCCCCACTGCGCATGCGCAGTCCGTGCACAGACGACAATCCAGGAAGCAGAGTAATATGGTAGCCTAAGCTATTGCTCTGCCTGGCTCATCGCAAGAGTCTATTTAACATATTTGCTTGAAAATGGTTATTTTCACATTGCAAATTTAAATGTCAAATACTGATCACAATCCACATTAAAAATGTGTTATACTTTGGCAGTTTTGGCATAACACAAAGAACACAATAACAGTTACCGATACAGTTAGCCGCCACTGCTATGAGGTGACTTATTACTGTGCAAGAAAATGTTTTCCATACAGTCTGCAGTATTCATAAGAAGAATAGCGGACAGCGGACAGTAACAAATACTTTCTGTGCTGCTGGAAAACTTGTGTGATAATAAAACCAAATAACTAAAACAAGGAATCATTTTAATAACTAACAATGACAGATTACAGAGCTGGCCTCTGGGACACCGATGATAACTTTCCAGGCAAGTTTACGAGTTTCCTTCATCGGGCCGCGTTTCATCGGTATGGCGGCCTGACAACTAGGCCTCTAGTGTCATATGTTTTCTTGCTGACAACTAAAAGTGTCCCTTGTATATGACTTGTTTATTGACATATATACACATGCAGTGCCACACTAACTTGTTCTCAAAGGGTGCCAAATAGCCCCATTTTGCACAATATCAGTGCCCGCCCCCACTGGCAAATATGCTTGCACAAATTTGATTAGGGGTGGGGCTAAAATGGCACAATTAAAATAGAATCACAATACTAAGCCCCGCCCTCTCCCAACGGACCACAGGAGGGGAATGCAGGAAGAAAGCCCACTCTTCCAGGGATGCGGGGGACTAGCCAAACAATTGAGTGTCTCCTGCAGGTTCTGGGAGAGTATGTAAATAGGAGCGGCCTCTCCTTGCACTGAATGGACCCTGCGCACATCCAAGTGGCCTCCAGTCACCGCTGCTGCTCTGCAGCTTGACCAGCGGTAACAGTGTCCTCAATATACCAAATTAAATGCTCTGCATGCCTATATGTGGCAGAGCACAGTTGACATTTATTGTCCTGTAAGATGTCAAATTACTGCATGAAGTAGCGTCATGCCCTGAAGCTAGATTCTGTAGTAGAGATTTTGGGTGGCAAGGTTGGGCACAGTCACTTATTGCACGGATCTCAGACCCGCTATGCAGGTACCGATCAACCAACCATTGCTGAAGGGAAGCCAAATGATGTTCTGTGCAGCCTTTTGCCCCCAAATGAAAACCAGGGATGTATAAGGCTTTTGGGGGTTGGGTAGAAGGACCTATGTCAGGCATGGTGGCTTCACATTACACCTCCCGCTCCCACACCTGTCCTGCAGCCATTTTAAAGTGGTAAAGGAAAATGTTCACTACACTGGCAGTTATTGTACATCCAATGGATTTGTATGCAAATTAATGTAACTAGACCTCTAATTCCATTAATTTGCAATGATTTGGAATCATAGCATTACTCTATGTCCTACATCTAGCATTCACTTTCATCAAAACCACTGGCTCTCTCTCCTTGATATGACACAATTTTAGTTATCCATATTTTTATTTCATAACTTCAGTTGTGACTCGAGAACTAGGATGTGATGTGCGCTCAGGTTGAGTAGACCCAGTGCTGGGAGCAGCTGAATTCTCGACATGTTCGGTAGATACGTAATGTAGCTGAGAAATTTATATCCAGTGCTCACCTGTGTCCTGTCGGTGCATTCACAAACTATGACAAAATGGTCCTTCGGGAACAGTGTAATTACCCTAATGTGATGACCTGGTATGAGAGAGTGACTCCTGATGGGGGAGCCACTTATAGTAAGAGTACATATGTATGCCTCACCCTGGTGTAGTGGTTACCGGGGTGTACCAGATAGCAGTGGACCTGCGTGAGTGCAGTGGCAGTGCAGTCACCAGTAAGTGTGGTAAGTGTTAGCAGGGATCCTGCAGTGCTTGGTGGGTAGTGGGTTGAGTCCACACCTCCCCTTATAGAGCATCCTTTGCTGGATACTCAGTGTAGGTCTTGCACTATTCAAGCAGGGGCCTCTTGAGTCCGTGGGGTCCAGTAGTTGCTTCAGATGTTGGCGCAGTGGCAGTATCCATGCTGTGGCAGTGATGGAGGATGTGCAATGGCAGCTTGCTGGTGATCGATGCATTTCACCTAATCAGAGCCTCTCTTTGTTGTGACTCGACAACATAAGCTCCATCAGTCATCATCCTACGCCTCTTGTCTCTGAAAGCCAACAAGTCCCATATCTTTTAATTTTTCCTTTTTTATGTCATGGTACAATAACCTTGCTGGTGACCAACGCGTTTTGCCTAATCAGAGCCTCTCTTGATTGTGACTTGACAACACAAGCTCCTTCAGCCATCATCCTATGCCTCTTGTCTTTAAAAGCCATCAAGTCCCATGTGTTTTCATTTTTCCTTTTTTTCATGGTACAATAACCTTGCTGGTGACCAACACGTTTCACCTAATCAGAGCTTCTCTCGGTTGTGACTCGACAATACAAGCTCCGCTCACTCTACATCATACACCTCATGTCTCTGAAAGCCAACAAGTCCCATGTGTTTTCTTTTTTCAGGGTACAATATCCTTGTTGGTGAGTGGTGACCAACGCGTTTCACCTAATCAGAGCCTCTCTCGGTTGTGACTCGACAACACAAACTCCATCCACTCTACATCATACACCTCATGTCTCTGAAAGCCAACAAGTCTCATGTGTTTTCTTTTTTCAGGGTACAATAACCCTGCTGGTGAGTGGTGACCAACGCGTTTCACCTAATCAGAGCCTCTCTCGGCTGTGACTCGACAGCACAAGCTCCGACCACTCTACATCATACACCTCATGTCTCTGAAAGCCATCAAGTCCCACATGTTTTCATTTTCCATTTTTTTTCGTCATGGTACAATAACCATTATAATGCAATATGATGTTGCGTTTTTAATGAAACTTACTTATATTCTGGGCGCTCCACCTCCCATGAGCCCATGACTCACGCTCGCTCAGTAAGGTTCTCCGGATTGTCTGGATATTTTGTCCCTGAGAGTATATGAGAAAGGAAACGTGACATGTATCAATACATCCTCCGCATAACTTTGAAAATGCCGGTGACGTGGATCCTCAGAAGCTGTTTTTAGTGAGGATATTCTGCTTATTATTGATTTGACATGGACTTGGCCTGAAGCCTTGAGGGTACGCTCCGTATGCATAATTTGCTTTTCCTGTAATTGTCTATTTAGCTTGGCAATCCAAAATAATTTTTTCCTGTAAGAAAGACGGAGACGTCAGTGAAGCATTGCTAGGATTAATTAATGAGGCATAATGAGGCGCATAATAAAAACTCATGAGCTGATACCTTTCCCCGCTGTTTCCTGTCTACTTCCCCAGAAGATTTACATCATGCACTCTGTATCGTGACTCATATTTCTTTAAGAACCGTTTAATCCCCTTTTATTTGACGTAAACAACCTGACCGAGAAAATAATAACAGTATAACCATCTGCTCCGCCGGGTCCTTGACATTTCATTTCATTTCCTAACAATAGGACTTAAAGGAAGTAAATATATATAAAAAAGGGACTAATTATATTGTTCCAGCGTGTTTACGGAGGAACGTTTACAGTTTCTTCTACAAAATGTTCCGTGCTAATCGCCCTCATCTAGTCTACACCCTTGTTGTTTTACCTTTTAAGTTATAAATTCTGATGACAGACAGGCTCTTTTTATTATTATTATTCTGTTTTAATTACGGACGAATGTTCTCAAGAACCCGCCTTTAGAGTTTTATTTAACTCATTAGTGTTATTTATAGCGTATTAAAAATAAACTATCCAATTTATGGCTTTTTTAAAAAAAAGAGGGTAATTTTACACGCCCTAAGGTAACGTCGGACCTGTTGGGTCCATATTTTTTAAATGCTAATGTATTCATAATGGATATGATAAGATGTAAAAAATGACCTTTAACGGGAAATGCACTTAGATATTGCGGATTGTTATCACTTCACTTCTGTGGGACCCTGCGGCGCTATTGTGCCCACGGTGAGTGGCCATTACTGGGGAGGGAACCTACTGATCCCTCTCCCGCCGTCACAAGACCACTGCGCAAATGCACAGTGCGACTTATACACAAGCGTGATCACATCAGGGAGTATTACATAATGACATCATCACTCAACAGCAACAATTATTTACTTTTTAGATCTTTTTTGATTTGGAACGTTCCAGATAATGGTTTTCTGAATGGAAGATCTTATAGCTGTGTGTGGACTGCGCAAGACAGGAAGCGTTACCTACAATCCCACTTGCCTTCTGAGTACTGTACATTCCGCCTGCGCACACCACTCCCGTACTCACTGTCACATCGCCGTGCTCAACTAAATGATTTCACTGGAAGATTAGTCGCATGGAATGAAGGGAAATAAACCGCAGTTGCGACTTTTATGGCTAATGGGTTAGGCATCTACACAGATAAATGATCTGGTCTATATTGTGTAAGGATGACAATAAAAATCCTTTATCAGCCTCCGAGCGCTCGCAAAAACCGCTTTCCAGATGTTGTTTGTTAATTGGGTGTTTTATTGCTTCTCGATCAGAAAACGAAATAAATGACCCAAGAAGACTTCGTGGTATGTACTTACTCCTGGAATCTATATGTTCTGCTGTACACAAGCTGCACGGAATGTGATACAGTATGCAGTATCCTCTGTGTGTAGTTTTATTTTCCTATGTACTTGTTCTTGCTTCAATTCTGGCGCCGGGGTGTGTGTGTGTGTGTGTGTGTGTGTGTGTGAAGGGGGGGTGGAGGGGGTTCCCCATTCTGTGTGGTTTTCAGGTTTTCTTAAAATTTGCCTGGAGAGTTGTTTTATAGCAGAAGTTTTAAATACGTTTTGTTGTTGTTTTTTTTTATTCTGAACAATATCGCCCAGCCACATAATATCAATGAGAAACAGCTTGTTGCAAAGGTTTTCCCGAGGCAGCTTCCTGTATTGCTTGTGCCAAATATTGCTGAATATAAAGGGTATTGAGCATATTGGGTATTGTATCTGAGAAATGCGTTGGTGTGTGAATGCGTAGGGCCGCTGTGGCAACGTTTCTATAACCGCTGCGCAGCCTCTTTCTCCAATTATAGGTCTGGCAACATTCTGAAGCTGCTAGTGATTCACCCGTTTTGCCGCAGGTAGCATGCTGATACGCAGGGTATGGTAGTACAGTCAGTAGCACTGACTGTTGCAAGACCTGCAGCTATCCATTTTGACAGTTGCAGGTGTTGTTGCACATACACAACAGCCAGAGCCGGCCCTAACTAATATGGTGCCCTAGGCAACATTTTGGCTGGTGCCCCCTTGCACAGACGCTAGTTCCGCCTCTCACCCTGTACCCCGTTCCCAGCACCATCACCAATTACCCATAGCAGTCCTCATTTTGGTGATCCTGCCCCCTATATTTTACATAGCAACAATTTGCACATTCAGTGCGCAGTCCAAAACGGGGCGTGTTCTTGCTGGGAAGGGGCCTGGTCACACAGTAATACCCCCAGTTGAAATTACGTCACCCAGTACTGCAACTTTATTCACATTATATCATGCAATAGTGTCTCTTATTTATCACACAGTAGTACCACGTTACTCCTCACAGTAGTGCCCCTTATTCACATTACACCACACCATATTGTTCTTTATTCACATTAGACCACACAGTAGTGCCTTTTCTATACATTATGCCACAAAGTACTGTAGTACACCTTATACACATAATGCCGCACATTAGTAATGCATTTTGTATGCAGATAGAGCCGCAGTCACACACAGAACATAGGCATGCTGCATATCATTTTAATCAGCAGAAGCTGCTTGTGCCCCTAGACATTCCAAATGCCCTAGGCATTTGCCTAGTTTGCCTATGCCTATGGCCGGCTCTGACAACAGCAGAGGTGGCTCTGTCCCTGGATGTTGCGGCTGCCGGCTCCGGGCTGCACAGGAGATCTCGCGATAGTAGCGAGATCTCCCGCATACCCAGTTAGCCGGTCGGGGGAGAGACACAGCACATCAGTACTAGGCTAATGCGTTGTGTGCTCTGGCTGCGATCGCTGGAGGGGGGAGTTTTCACTCCCCTGCTCCGGCAGACAAGATGTTAATACACACACCAGGCATCTCACGCTGCGTGACGTACTGAAGCTAGAAGTATGAGGACGCAGCTGTATGTACAGCTGCTAATAACCTCAATCGGGTATGGATCACAGGGTCGACCCTAATTAGGTTGACAGTCGGCACTGCGAAAGGTCAACAGGGACAAAAGGTCGACGCCACATTTTTTGGTGTCGTTTTTGCCATCACAGCACATGGAATCCCAATGAGGTGCCTCGCTGGTTACTATTCCCAATCGTAGTCACGTGGATGTAACTTTGAAATGGGTGAGGTTAGAACCAGATTGCAGTACATTGATATATTAGAAATGATCACCAAAAAGGTAAGAATAAATGAGGGCTATATAACCAGAAGGCTATTAAATGCATAGATTTGGGAGTTTTTTAAATCCATGTCAGCTTGGACCGTTATTAGATAATTAGTTGTGGTATTCCTGGTCCGTGGCACAAGGACCACCGGGGTGAAAGGAGGGAGGGGTTTTGTAGGGATGTTATATATTGCCTGGCGGTTCTGTTTGCTGCCTCTTTGAATTTCCCGCCCGCCTGCCGTTTTAGCTTTGTTGCTGTGTGTTGTGCTGTAGTTCTCACTCCTGTTCCTTGCGGACTGGGCACAGCTTGCTGTCAGAAGTCACTGAGGACACTATAGATGGTCAGAAGCACTCACCTTAATAGTATGCAGCTGTATGGTGATACCACCCTCTACAGGGAGCCACTTTGGGCATCATAACTATGGGGTGCCCATTTCTTTCAGCTAGTAGGTTCTGCATGACCTTGGAATACTGTGCTTTCCCCATTAATTACTGATTTATTTAGGCTATAGCTGATTGCTTGTCTGTGCCTTCATGGCATCCATAATTAAGATAATGATAATAAAAGCTGCAACCTCTTTCACCAAATACAGGAGTCTGAGTTTTTTTTATAGCTATTGATGGGGTATCAGCAGCACCGGATTAAGGGAGGGGCATCGGGGCGGCTGTCCTGGGCCCCCCACACATTAGGAGCCTGAACACAGTGCATTTTTAATCTGTTGATAGCAAAACCAAAGAGGTAGGGAAGACCATAGGAAGTCATCAATGTTTCAGATCTGAGAGGCTTTTCTACTTGATGCCAGAGTTGCATTGGAAACCAGTATGCTACAATGGAAACCAGTATGCTACAATGGAAACCAGTATGCTACAACGGAAACCAGTATGCTACAATGGTAACCAGTATGCTACAATTGGAAACCAGTATGCTACGATGGAAACCAGTATGCTACAATGGTAACCAGTATGCTACAATTGGAAACCAGTATGCTACAATGGAAACCAGTATGCTACAATGGTAACCAGTATGCTACAATTAGAAACCAGTATGCTACAATGGAAACAAGTATGCTACAATGGAAACCAGTATGCTACAATTGGAAACCAGTATGCTACAAATGGAAACCAGTATGCTACAAATGGA
Source organism: Pseudophryne corroboree (assembly GCF_028390025.1). Taxonomy (NCBI): domain Eukaryota; kingdom Metazoa; phylum Chordata; class Amphibia; order Anura; family Myobatrachidae; genus Pseudophryne; species Pseudophryne corroboree. The sequence continues at coordinate 925,659,268 of NC_086447.1, forward strand.
AACCAGTATGCTACAATTGGAAACCAGTATGCTACAATTGGAAACCAGTATGCTACAATGGAAACCAGTATGCTACAATTGGAAACCAGTATGCTACAATTGGAAACCAGTATACTACAATGGAAACCAGTATGCTACAATTGGAATCCAGTATGCTACAATTGGAAACCAGTATGCTACAATTGCAAACCAGTATGCTACAATTGCAAACCAGTATGCTACAATTGCAAACCAGTATGCTACAATGGAAACCAGTATGCTACAATTGGAAACCAGTATGCTACAATTGGAAACCAGTATACTACAATGGAAACCAGTATGCTACAATTGGAATCCAGTATGCTACAATTGGAAACCAGTATGCTACAATTGCAAACCAGTATGCTACAATTGCAAACCAGTATGCTACAATTGCAAACCAGTATGCTACAATGGAAACCAGTATGCTACAATTGCAAACCAGTATGCTACAATTGCAAACCAGTATGCTACAATGGAAACCAGTATGCTACAATTGGAATCCAGTATGCTACAATTGGAAACCAGTATGCTACAACCGGAAACCAGTATGCTACAATGTAAACCAATATGCTACAATGGAAACCAGTATGCTACAATGGAAACCAGTATGCTACAATTGGAAACCAGTATGCTACAATGGAAACCAGTATGCTACAATTGGAAACCAGTATGCTACAACTGGAAACCAGTATGCTACAATGGAAACCAGTATGCTACAATTGGAAACCAGTATGCTACAACTGGAAACCAGTATGCTACAATGGAAACCAGTATGCTACAATTGGAAACCAGTATGCTACAATTGGAACCAGTATGCTACAATTGGAAACCAGTATGCTACAATGGAAACCAGTATGCTACAATGGAAACCAGTATGCTACAATTGGAAACCAGTATGTTACAATGGAAACCAGTATGCTACAATGGAAACCAGTATGCTACAATGGAAACCAGTATGCTACAACTGGAAACCAGTATGCTACAATTGGAAACCAGTATGCTACAATAGAAACCAGTATGCTACAAATTAAACCAGTAAGCTACAATGGAAACCAGTATGCTACAATTGGAAACCAGTATGCTACAATGGAAACCAGTATGCTACAATTGGAAACCAGTATGCTACACTGGAAACCAGTATGCTACAATGGAAACCAGTATGCTACAATTGGAAACCAGTATGCTACAATTGGAAAACAGTATGCTACAATGGAAACCAGTATGCTACAATTGGAAACCAGTATGCTACAATTGCAAACCAGTATGCTACAATGGAAACCAGTATGCTACAATTGGAATCCAGTATGCTACAATTGGAAACCAGTATGCTACAATGGAAACCAGTATGCTACAATTGGAAACCAGTATGCTACAATGGAAACCCAGTATGCTACAATTGGAATCCAGTATGCTACAATTGGAAACCAGTATGCTACAATGGAAACCAGTATGCTACAATTGGAATCCAGTATGCTACAATTGGAAACCAGTATGCTACAATGGAAACCAGTACGCTACAATGGAAACCAGTATGCTACAATGGAAACCAGTATGCTACAATGGAAACCAGTATGCTACAATGGAAACCAGGATGCTACTTTTGCACAGGGAGAAACACTGAGGCAGCTGCAGCTCTCCATTAGACATGCACAAGCCAGACCTGCCTTCTGTACATGCCCCAAACTGCACCTATAATGGCTTAAACCATTGAATGGTTTAGAATCTGTGGTCGCACGCCATTGCAATGCATGTTCCGATGGCTGCAAAGTCTTGATAATTTAATGGCAAATTTCCAAGGAACATCCCTACAAATAGGCGAAACTTTTGCCACTGCAGGTTTCACTGCCTAGGTTAGGTTATACTAGTCTCTGATGGGTCTTAGAATCAGCCTCAATAGAACAACCTGAGGATTTAGGGACATTTTCCAACTATAGTCACTAAAAGCAACAAGCCTCTTAAAAACACTGAATTATGGGTAATGACGGAGACTCTCGGCTTCTGTGTACTGTCCCATACCATGAAACATTAGACAGTCCCTGAAGATATAATATTCCTTTACTTACCGTCAGCTGGGTAAACAAAAATTTGAAGAGCTTCCTGGACCTCCCCTATTTCCTATGTGCGCGCCACGCTTAATTGTATAGCGGCGTCACGCTTACAGCTCACTACATTTGCAGTCGGTTCACCTCCCCATACCAAACATCCGGAAAACCTCTCAGTTTTATATTTTACATGCGGCGATTGCCTTGTAAAAAGCTCGTTTGTACATCATGGTCCTAATCTACCTACCATTCCCCCAAATTTACCATCACAGGTCGGCAGCTGTTAAACATGTGGCACCTGCGCGTTACACACAGAGGGTCCGGGCGACCAGCGGCTTTTATTGGCAGCAGAGCTAATGGTACACTTTAAAAGAGTCCTTGTTGAAATGAATGTATTTTCTTTACAGTTTCAATGGGGCGTAGAGGTGCCACAGTAAAACTTCCTTATGAAATCTTCCAGGACGCTAAAGGGAAACAGACTGACCTCTCTTTAAAAAAAAAACAAAAAAAAACCCTGACTCCATTATTTAATGAGCGCGGCAGACCTGTTTTCGCTCCACGCGCCTGTTACTGAGCCAGGCATGAGATCTACAAGGAAAATCGCACCCGACGTTCTCAAGATGTTGCTGATCCAGGGACTTTGACGTGAGACAATTAGGGATCGCTGCTGCGGCTTACGGCAAATTCTAGAAAAAAAGTTTTAATGGCAAACATAAAACTTTAGCAGCCGCTTCTTGTAGCAAAGTTCATAAAAGCCGAAATAAATAGGAAAAAATTATTATGTGACGACCGGAGGCAAATTCTTCGCTGGAGTTAGCGACAGTAAGTGAATAGGACTATAAACAGCGCTTGTCGTAACTCAATTCTACAGGATGAATATGGCTACTTTGCTGCAGTGTCCGTAATGATAATGTTTCCCTAGCACTAAACTTTGCAAGTGTCAATGGTGCGGCCACCGGCGTATTTATAAACAGGGTGTGTGAGGTGCACACACTGCACACCCTGCACCCATCATTTGCAATACCCTCCGGAATCCCGCGGCGCAGCAACAGCGCTGCAGAAATCACTGGGAAAATGGCGTGCAGACATTTTCCCGGTGTTTCGCGCATGTGCAGTAGGAAAATCACAGGGAAAATTGCTGTTGCGCCATTTTTCCGGAGATCTGTAATCTGTGCTCTAGACTCTGGGACAGCACTGAGAGGAGGGGGCTCAGATGGAGCCTGGACACAAGCCTCTTCCTCTTATATAGTTACGCCCCTCGGTGCGGCCAATGGTGGAGTCTAAGGATGCGCCACTAGATATTGTTGGGTGTATAGACATTAAAAGCGGGGTGTCCTAGTCCTTGTACACTGAGACGCACAGATGTACGCCAGAGAAGGGCTTTGTAGCTGCATCTGCATAAAGTCGCGGCCGGGCAATTGCCAACAGACGCTGCAGCGCGCACGTCTGCGCTCCCACGTCTGAGTCTGCCGCATCAGTTATATAAATAAATATATAAACATAATGGGCCTTACTAGTTCTGGATGCAATTCTGTTGGCACCACCCGCTTACAATTATCAGTCGTATACTGATGGCCAGTGTCACACTGGGGCATAGTGTTGTTTTTTTAGAAGTGAACCAAGAACCCATGTTCATCAGTGGCCCTGCTCCACTAGGTAACTGCCCATCTAATAGAGTAATATTGGGGGTAATTCCAAGTTGATCGCAGCAGGAATTTTGTTAACAGTTGGGCAAAACCATGTGCACTGCAGGGGAGGCAGATTTAACATGTGCAGAGAGAGTTAGATTTGGGTGTGGTGTGTTCAATCTGCAATCTAAATTGTAGTGTTTATATAAAGCAGCCAGTATTTACCCTGCACAGAAATAAAAGAACCCACCCAAATCTAACTCTCTCTGCACATGTTATATCTGCCCCCCCTGCAGTGCACATGGATTTGCCCAACTGCTAAAAAATGTCCTGCTGCGATCAACTTGGAATTACCCCCATTGTACAATATGAGTCTGGAACCAATGGCGCTGGGGAAGAGGGAAGGGGGGGGGGGGGGGGATACTAATTACCCGGGCCCAGGTCTGATGGAGGAACCCAGTGCAGAGGTCATCAGGCCTCACCTGTAGTGCAAGTTCTATTCGGAGACACAATTTGCTGCCACTTGTGCAATAACCTTTCCTGAACTGTTGACTGAGGTCACCCTAGCCTCATACGTCTGTTTTTAGAGGTCTGCCGCCATCTACAGTATCGGGGTTACTTCAGGAGGTGGGAAAACAGAACACATCAGAGATACAGTACCCCTTGTTGATGACCACAGGAGCTATACCCATACAGTAGCTGTGTCTATGATGCCAGACTTACCAAGCTCCAAACAACTTTGCTTCTCAGATCTTGCCCCCGTTAGTTAATGCCATTAGATGGCGCTAGCCGCTGTAACCTACAGTATACCCTAACACTGGCTGTGCAGGCACATTAGGCAAACCTGGCCCGAACCAACAAGTAAAGTTATATCCTTCGATGGGACAGGCTCAGTTGGAGGCATGTGTGACCGGAGCTCTCCCCTTAGTAATTAAGCCCTGGAAAGGCATTCCACAACACTGCAATGTGCGGTGATAAGAAATGCTACTTTTTCAGGGTTTTGCAGCTACTGTATTTGTAATAAAATCGAAGGAGAAGGAGAAGGAGGAGGAGGAGGAGGAGGAGGAGGAGAAGAAGAAGAAGAAGAAGAAGAAGAAGAAGAAGAAGAAGAAGAAGAAGAAGAAGGAGAAGGAGAAGGAGAAGGAGAAGGAGAAGGAGAAGGAGAAGGAGAAGGAGAAGAAGAAGAAGGAGAAGAAGGAGGAGAAGATGATGATTCTGGAAAACGTGGCTTACATATAACTGGATGTTGCTTTGATTTATGCAGGGAGTGTAACTAATTCCTGTAACGCACAAGCTACATTGTATCTTGCAGTAGAGTTACACACTGCTGTCACTGTTCCTTTGTGTGCTCCGGCACAAGACGCAGATTTGCTGTTCGGGGACCCTGGGACTGCTCTTCCCATCAGTGACTTGAGAAATGGGCATAATTCATCCGGAATTTTATTGGCTATGAACTGCTCAGTTGACGTTTTCCTCCACCTGCAAATTCATATGATAAGTAGTGTAAGTGGAGTGGGGACAAGTTAAGATCTCATTACACCGCACAGAATATATAGGTATTCCTTAAAAAAAAACGTTATGCACAAACAGTTCATCATGTATCATTTCTAGCAATGGCAAACTGCTGCCAAACTGATAAAAACAGGAAATTCATAGAAAATATAGATATTTATAGTTATTATGTATTTTCTGGAAAGCTGAATATTAACCATTGCATAATACACAGTATTGTACCAACTGGTTTATTTATATGAAGCATCTCTAAAACTAGTATACAGGAGTTTATAGAACAGTTTATGCAATGCCGGATTACCAAATAGACAGAGCTGGGACCGGCCTACGGGCCCCGCTCCTTTTAGGGGCCCCCGCAACAGTGGATCAAAATAAAATTACAATCAAGCCTTCTTATATTATTTCTAGTGAGGAGCAGGTTCGGTTCCTCGGAAACCGAACCCACCCGAACTTCACCCATTTTACACGGGTCCGAGGCATACTCGGATTCTCCCATATGGCTCGGTTAACCCGAGCGCGCCCGAACATCATCATCCGGCTGTCGGATTCTCACGAGATTCGGATTCTATATAAGCAGCCACGCGTCGCCGCCATTTTCACTCGTGCATTGGAAATGTTAGGGAGAGGACGTGGCTGGCGTCCTCTCCGTTTATTGTTGAACTTGATTGTGCTTTATTGCTTAATTGTGGGGAGGACTGGGGAGCAGCTGTATGTTATAGGAGGAGTACAGTGCAGAGTTTTGCTGATCAGTGACCACCAGTTTTATCCGTTCTCTGCCTGAAAAAAACGCTCCATATCTGTGCTCAGTGTGCTGCATATATCTGTGCTCACACTGCTTAATTGTGGGGACTGGGGAGCAGCTGTATTATATAGCAGGAGTACAGTGCAGAGTTTTGCAGACAGTGACCACCAGTATACGTTGTCTACCTGAAAAACACTCCATATCTGTGCTCAGTGTGCTGCATATATCTGTGCTCACACTGCTTTATTGTGGGGACTGGGGACCAGCAGTATTATATTATATAGGAGGAGTACAGTGCAGAGTTTTGCTGACCAGTGACCACCAGCAGGGCCGGCTCCAGGCACGTTCGACTAGAGCGGCCGCGCGGGGCGCCACCCTTAATGGGTGCCGCGCGCTGGCGCCGCCATCTTTGTGCCTGGAGCCAGCCTGCAGTGCTCCCTGCGTGCGGCGCCGGCGTCTGACGATAGACGCCGGGCAGCCGCGCACACGAGTTTTAGAAGAGCCGCCCGTGTCCTCAGCGGCACTCCCCCTCTTGCCACCACCGCAGGTATCGTGAAGCTGCAAGCAGTATATGGATTGGGCTCTGTGTGGGGGCACTGTGGGGGCATATCTTTCACTGTGGGGGCAATTATGTGTCTGGAAATGTGGGGGCATGTCTGCACTGTGGGGGTATATCTTTCACTGTGGGGGCGTTTATGAATCTGGCACTGTGGGGGCATATCTGTCACTGTGGGGGCATTTATATATCTGGCACTGTGGGGGCATTTATGTATCTGGCATTGTGGGGGCATTTATGTATCTGGCACTGTGGGGGTATATCTGCACTGTGGGGGCATTAATGTATCTGGCACTGTGGGGGCATATCTGCACTGTGGGGCATTTATGTATCTGGCGCTGTGGGGGTATATCTGCACTGTGGGGGTATTAATGTATCTGGCACTGTGGGGGCATATCTGCACTGTGGGGGCATTTATGTATCTGGCACTGAGGGGCCATATCAGCACTGTGGAGGCATTTATGTATCTGGCACTGTGGGGGTATATCTGCACTGTGAGGGCATTAATGTATCTGGCACTGTGGGGGCATATCTGTACTGTGGGTTCATTTATGTATCTGGCACTGTGGGGGCATTTATGTATCTGGCATTGTGGGGGCATTTATGTATCTGGCACTGTGGGGGCGTTTATGTATCTGGCACTGTGGGGGCATATCTGCACTGTGGGGGCATTTATGTATCAGGCACTGTGGGGGGGGGGGGCATTTATGTATCTGGCATTGTGGGGGCATTAATGTATCTGGCACTGTGGGGGCATATCTGCACTGTGGGGACATTTATGTATCTGGAACTGTGGGGGCATATCTGCAGTGTGGGGGCATTTTATGTATCTGGCACTGTGGGGGCATATTGGCACTGTGGGGGCATTTATGTATCTGGAACTGTGGGGGCATTTATGTATCTGGAATGGTGGGGGCATATCTGCACTGTGGGGGCATTTTATGTATCTGGCACTGTGGGGGCATTTATGTATCTGGCACTGTGGGGGTATATCTGCACTGTGGGGGCATTGATGTATCTGGCACTGTGGGGGCATATCTGCACTGTGGGGGCATATCTGCACTGTGGGGGCATTTATGTATCTGGCGCTGTGGGGGTATATCTGCACTGTGGGGGCATTAATGTATCTGGCACTGTGGGGGCATATCTGGCACTGTGTGGCCATTTATGTAGCTGGCACTGCTGGGGGGGGCATGTCACGTGTAGCTGGCACTGCTGGGGGGGCATGTCGCGTGTAGCTGGCACTGCTGGGGAGCATGTCGCGTGTAGCTGGCACTGCTGGGGGGCATGTCGCGTGTAGCTGGCACTGCTGGGGGGCATGTCGCGTGTAGCTGGCACTGCTGGGGGGCATGTTATGTAGTGTTCCCGCTAGGCGTCTGTGGCTAGGCAATGTGTCTCAGTTATCTCCCTGGTGCAATGTGTCTCAGTGCTGTGCCTGGCGCAAAGTGTATAGGAGGTTCTACCTGGTGCAGTGTGTATTAGCTGCACTACTGTATGGTGTAATGCAAATTGCCACTATTATGTGGCCACGTACCTTCCCCACGAAGTAACTCCCCTTAATTTTTGCTGCGCGCCTTTGGCGCGCACTGTCCATGCTTTGACATATAGGTATGGGAACAACAAGCAGTATGTACATCATTTTGCCCTCCTAACTTAAAAATGTGCCCTCCCTGTTATCAGCACCATGCCCTAAAAAGTGAACACTATCATGTGTAGCTGGCACTGCTGGGGGGCATGTCATGTGTAGCTGGCACTGCTGCGGGGCATGTCATGTGTAGCTGGCACTGCTGGGGGGCATGTCATGTCTATCTGGCACTGCTGCGGGGCATGTCATGTGTAGCTGGCACTGCTGGGGGGCATGTCATGTCTATCTGGCACTGCACATTGTGTATCTGGCACTATACTGGAGACATTGGCCCTCATTCCGAGTTGTTCGCTCGGTATTTTTCATCGCATCGCAGTGAAATTCCGCTTAGTACGCATGCGCAATAATCGCACTGCGACTGCGCCAAGTAATTTTACAATGGAGATAGTATTTTTACTCACGGCTTTTTCATCGCTCCGGCGATCGTAATGTGATTGACAGGAAATGGGTGTTACTGGGCGGAAACAGGCCGTTTTATGGGCGTGCGGGAAAAAACGCTACCGTTTCCGGAAAAAACGCAGGAGTGGCCGGGGAAACGGGGGAGTGTCTGGGCGAACGCTGGGTGTGTTTGTGACGTCAAACCAGAAACGACAAGCACTGAACTGATCGCAGATGCCGAGTAAGTCTGAAGCTACTCTGAAACTGCTAAGTAGTTTGTAATCGCAATATTGCGAATACATCGGTCGCAATTTTAAGAAGCTAAGATACACTCCCAGTAGGCGTAGGCTTAGCGTGAGCAACTCTGCTAAATTCGCCTTGCGAGCGATCAACTCGGAATGAGGGCCATTGTGTGTAAGGAACACTACTGTGGCTATGTGTAAGGCTGCTAATTGTGTGAAAATATGTTTATAGTTTGATGATATGAAGTTACGAAGCCACGCCCACTTTTCCAGAGGCCACACCCACTTTTCCGGGAGCATGCGCGCCTTCGGTGCACGCATGGGGGGGGGGGGCTTTTAAATTTTCTCACTCAGGGTGCTAGTAGGCCTGGAGCCGGCCCTGACCACCAGTATACGTTGTCTGCCTGAAAAACACTCCATATCTGTGCTGCATTGTAGACAGTATATAGTAGGAGTACAGTGCATAATTTTGCTGACCACCAGTATATAATATATAGGAGTACGGTACAGAAGGCCACTGCTGTACCTACCTCTGTGTCGTCAAGTATACTATCCATCCATACCTGTGGTGCATTTCAGTTTTGCACAGTTTGCTGACCACCAGTATAAAATATATAGCAGTACGGTACAGTAGGCCACTGCTGTACCTACCTCTGTGTCGTCAAGTATACTATCCATCCATACCTGTGGTGCATTTCATTTTTGCACAGTTTGCTGACCACCAGTATATAATATATAGCATTACGGTAGAGTAGGCCACTGCTGTACCTACCTCTGTGTCGTCAAGTATACTATCCATCCATACCTGTGGTGCATTTCATTTTTGCACAGTTTGCTGACCACCAGTATATAATATATAGCATTACGGTACAGTAGGCCACTGCTGTACCTACCTCTGTGTCGTCAAGTATACTATCCATCCATACCTGTGGTGCATTTCATTTTTGCACAGTTTGCTGACCACCAGTATATAATATATAGCATTACGGTACAGTAGGCCACTGCTGTACCTACCTCTGTGTTGTCAAGTATACTATCCATCCATACCTGTGGTGCATTTCAGTTTTGCACAGTTTGCTGACCACCAGTATATAATATATAGCAGTACGGTACAGTAGGCCACTGCTGTACCTACCTCTGTGTCGTCAAGTATACTATCCATCCATACCTGTGGTGCATTTCAGTTTTGCGCAGTATATATAGTAGTAGGCCATTGCTATTGATACTGGCATATAATTCCACACATTAAAAAATGGAGAACAAAAATGTGGAGGTTAAAATAGGGAAAGATCAAGATCCACTTCCACCTCGTGCTGAAGCTGCTGCCACTAGTCATGGCCGAGACGATGAAATGCCATCAACGTCGTCTGCAAAGGCCGATGCCCAATGTCATAGTAGAGAGCATGTAAAATCCAAAAAACAAAAGTTCAGTAAAATGACCCAAAAATCTAAATTGAAAGCGTCTGATGAGAAGCGTAAACTTGCCAATATGCCATTTACGACACGGAGTGGAAAGGAACGGCTGAGGCCCTGGCCTATGTTCATGGCTAGTGGTTCAGATTCACATGAGGATGGAAGCACTCATCCTCTCGCTAGAAAACTGCAGTGCCACTCCTAGATGGGCCAGGTGTTTGTGTCGGCCACTTGGGTCGCTTAGCTTAGTCACACAGCTACCTCATTGCACCTCTTTTTTTCTTTGCATCATGTGCTGTTTGGGGACTATTTTTTAAATCTGCCATCCTGTCTGGCACTGCAGTGCCACTCCTAGATGGGCCAGGTGTTTGTGTCGGCCACTTGGGTCGCTTAGCTTAGCCATCTAGCGACCCAACACTAGACGGGAAGAGCTTGCGCCTTCCACCATTTGCACGCCCCCTGCAAGTGCTGGAAGGAGCACCCGCAGTCCAGTTCCTGATAGTCAAATTGAAGATGTCACTGTTGAAGTACACCAGGATGAGGAAATGGGTGTTGCTGGCGCTGGGGAGGAAATTGACAAGGAGGATTCTGATGGTGAGGTGGTTTGTTCAAGTCAGGCACCCGGGGAGACACCAGTTGTCCGTGGGATGAATATGGCCATTGACATGCCTGGTCAAAATACAAAAAAAATCATCTCTTCGGTGTGGAATTATTTCAACACAAATGCGGACAACAGGTGTCAAGCCGTGTGTTGCCTTTGTCAAGCTGTAATAAGTAGGGGTAAGGACGTTAACCACCTAGGAACATCCTCCCTTATACGTCACCTGGACCGCATTCATCAGAAGTCAGTGACAAGTTCAAAAACTTTGGGTGACAGCGGAAGGAGTCCACTGACCACTAAATCCCTTCCTCTTGTAACCAAGCTCCTGCAAACCACACCACCAACTCCCTCAGTGTCAATTTTCTCCTTACACAGGAAAGCCAATAGTCCTGCAGGCCATGTCACTGGCAAGTCTGACGAGTCCTCTCCTGCCTGGGATTCCTCCGATGCATCCTTGAGTGTAACGCCTACTGCTGCTGGCGCTGCTGTTGTTGCTGCTGGGAGTCGATCGTCATCCCAGAGGGGAAGTCTGAAGACCACTTGTACTACTTCCAGTAAGCAATTGACTGTCCAACAGTCCTTTGCGAGGAAGATGAAATATCACAGCAGTCATCCTGCTGCAAAGCGGATAACTCAGGCCTTGGCAGCCTGGGCGGTGAGAAACGTGGTTCCGGTATCCACCGTTAATTCAGAGGCAACTAGAGACTTGATTGAGGTACTGTGTCCCCGGTACCAAATACCATCTAGGTTCCATTTCTCTAGGCAGGCGATACCGAAAATGTACACAGACCTCAGAAAAAGAGTCACCAGTGTCCTAAAAAATGCAGTTGTACCCAATGTCCACTTAACCACGGACATGTGGACAAGTGGAGCAGGGCAGACTCAGGACTATATGACTGTGACAGCCCACTGGGTAGATGTATTGCCTCCCGCAGCAAGAACAGCAGCGGCGGCACCAGTAGCAGCATCTCGCAAACGCCAACTCGTTCCTAGGCAGGCTACGCTTTGTATCACCGCTTTCCAGAAGAGGCACACAGCTGACAACCTCTTACGGAAGCTGAGGAACATCATCGCAGAATGGCTTACCCCAATTGGACTCTCCTGGGGATTTGTGACATCGGACAACGCCACCAATATTGTGCGTGCATTACATCTGGGCAAATTCCAGCACTTCCCATGTTTTGCACATACATTGAATTTGGTGGTGCAGAATTATTTAAAAACGACAGGGGCGTGCAAGAGATGCTGTCGGTGGCCCGAAGAATTGCGGGCCACTTTCGGCATTCAGCCACCGCGTGCCGAAGACTGGAGCACCACCAAACATTCCTGAACCTGCCCTGCCATCATCTGAAGCAAGAGGTGGTAACGAGGTGGAATTCAACCCTCTATATGCTTCAGAGGATGGAGGAGCATCAAAAGGCCATTCAAGCCTATACATCTGCCCACGATATAGGCAAAGGAGGGGGAATGCACCTGACTCAAGCGCAGTGGAGAATGATTTCAACGTTGTGCAAGGTTCTGCAACCCTTTGAACTTGCCACACGTGAAGTCAGTTCAGACACTGCCAGCCTGAGTCAGGTCATTCCCCTCATCAGGCTTTTGCAGAAGAAGCTGGAGACATTGAAGGAGGAGCTAAAACAGAGCGATTCCACTAGGCATGTGGGACTTGTGGATGGAGCTCTTCATTCACTTAACCAGGATTAACGGGTGGTCAATCTGTTGAAATCAGAGCACTACATTTTGGCCACCGTGCTCGATCCTAGATTTAAAACCTACGTTGTATCTCTCTTTCCGGCAGACACAAGTCTGCAGAGGTTCTTCAAAGACCTGCTGGTGAGAAAATTGTCAAGTCAAGCGGAACGTGACCCGTCAACATCTCCTCCTTCACATTCTCCCGCAACTGGGGCTGCGAGGAAAAGGCTAAGAATTCCGAGCCCACCCACTGGCGGTGATGCAAGGCAGTCTGGAGTGAGTGCTGACATCTGGTCCAGACTGAAGGACCTGCCAACGATTACTGACATGTCGTCTACTGTCACTGCATATGATTCTCTCGCCATTGAAAGAATGGTGGAGGATTATATGAGTGACCGCATCCAAGTAGGCACGTCAGACAGTCCGTACGTATACTGGCAGGAAAAAGAGGCAATTTGGAGGCCCTTGCACAAACTGGCTTTATTCTACCTAAGTTGCCCTCCCTCCAGTGTGTACTCCGAAAGAGTGTTTAGTGCAGCCGCTCACCTTGTCAGCAATCGGCGTACGAGGTTACTTCCAGAAAATGTGGAGAAGATGATGTTCATCAAAATTAATTATAATTGATAATCAATTCCTCCGTGGAGACATTCACCAGCAGCAATTGCCTCCAGAAAGTACACAAGGACCTGAGATGGTGGATTCCAGTGGGGACGAATTAATAATCTGTGAGGAGGGGGATGTACACAGTGAAAGGGGTGAGGAATCGGAGAATGATGATGAGGTGGACATCTTGCCTCTGTAGAGCCAGTTTGTGCAAGGAGAGATTGATTGCTTCTTTTTTTGGTGGGGGCCCAAACCAACCAGTCATTTCAGTCACAGTCGTGTGGCAGACCCTGTCGCTGAAATGATGGGTTCGTTAAAGTGTGCATGTCCTGTTTATACAACATAAGGGGGGGGGTGGGAGGGGCCCAAGGACAATTCCATCTTGCACCTCTTTTTTCTTTCATTTTTCTTTGCATCATGTGCTGTTTGGGGACAATTTTTTTGAAGTGCCATCCTGCCTGACACTGCAGTGCCGCTCCTAGATGGGCCAGGTGTTTGTGTCGGCCACTTGGGTCGCTTAGCTTAGTCACACAGCGACCTCATTGCACCTCTTTTTTTCTTTGCATCATGTGCTGTTTGGGAACTATTTTTTTTAAGTTCCATCCTGTCTGACACTGCAGTGCCACTCCTAGATGGGCCAGGTGTTTGTGTCGGCCACTTGGGTCGCTTAGCTTAGCCATCCAGCGACCTCGGTGCAAATTTTAGGACTAAAAATAATATTGTGAGGTGTGAGGTGTTCAGAATAGACTGAAAATGAGTGGAAATTATGGTTAGTGAGGTTAATAATACTATGGGATCAAAATGACCCCCAAATTCTATGATTTAAGCTGTTTTTGAGGGTCTTTTGTAAAAAAACACCCGAATCCAAAACACACCCGAATGCGACAAAAAATTTTCAGGGAGGTTTTGCCAAAACGCGTCCGAATCCAAAACACGGCCGCGGAACCGAATCCAAAACAAAACACAAAACCCGAAAAATGTCCGGTGCACATCACTAATTATTTCCAAAAGATAGAAAAAAATAAATCAACTCAAGGAAACAAAAACTAAATGAAAGACTCTCTGTATTAATGTAAAGTACCCATTAACAACTCAGGCCGCCCAACCGCAGACCTTGCATCAGGTTAGGTCTTGTGTCAGAGCGTTCCTACTCACCTCACCTCCCTCTTCTAACAAACCTGCGCAGGTGTCTCATTAATTGAGGCGATTTGGCAATGAAGACCCTTTTGCATCTAAATAGTCCCTTATCTTGGGGGCTGCAGCTTGCAGGCTGGACACTGAAATTAAATATACTGATGGAAATAAATTTATTCTTGTGAGCAATCTGGAATTTTTTCTCTTTTTTCATTCTTGCAGTTACCGACTGTGCGACAGCGTTTGTTTTGGGAATTGGAAACACCAGGTTGCAAGGACGGAATGAAATGATCTTGAAAATACATGTAAACAACTTTAATGCTTTAATGTTTTAGAAAGACCATAAATACTGTACATAAAAAGAAAAAAAATATTGTAGTGTAGAATAAGTCCAATCTGAATGATGATGATAAGCATTGTCTGGCCTTGTAGAACCATCTGGACTCCTCCCGAAGAAAATTATAATAATGAAAAACTACATAATAATCGCCTACAGCCTGTCCTGAGACCGACATGCGTAGTAGGAGCAGAGGGTCCCAACGGCTCTCACACTATGGGGGCCAGCCGAGGCGAGGCCGGGAGATGGGCAAAAGATGTCCAGGCCGGGAAAACTGAAAGGGTGTGGGGGGGAGGTAACAAGAATACTAGACTCAGAACAAATTACAATTAAAAATGAATAAGAAAATAATTCCTCTCTGGGCGCCGCAAATGAGCTGCACAGGAAAGTACTAAATAGAACACCAATCTATACAACCTTGTAGAAAAAGAAAAAAGTACGATCTCACTTTTGCGCTCAATGTCCAGAAAATTCAGTTTTGCCACAGTGGACCGATGTAGTTCATTCAATATGAAAAAGAAAAAAATGCAACATAGTATAATACTGCATTGAGACCAGATCTTTCACCACTGTGTAATACAGGGAATGGAAATGTGGATATAGTCCCAAAACTGGAAAGTTCAAGCTTCCACCTCTTTTTCAAGGCACCCAATGTGATATGCAGGATTTATGGTGATGGACGCTTACATGTAAGCTTACTTCTGTAAGACGTGATGAAAACTCATAAAGGTTTCTTTTGTTGGCCTTGCGATCACTTCATATAGGTAGATGGACCCCAATATCCCTCGTAACAAATCAAAGCCAGAGATACAATCCAATTAGGACAAGGACACTCTTTATTAGAGTACAAACAAAAGAGTGAACAGAAACAAACCATACCATGTGGGAAAAGGCAGGATGGTGTTAATAGCCAATAGCAATGGGTCCGGATACCAATAGCTATTTATCCCCCACTATGGATAGTCAAATCTGTCACCCACAACAACACACTGTGTCGACGCGTTTCGACGCTATGCAGCGTCTTTTTCAAGATTCACAGTGTGTAATAACCCTGAAGTGCAGCGTGTCCTGTCTGTTCAGGTAGAGAACAGACCTCTACCTGAAGCAGAAGCTGCTGATGCCCCTAGGCATATCAAATGCCCTAGGCAATTGCCTAGTTTGCCTATGCCTATGGCCGGCTCTGCCTGCAGAAAATCATTTATAAACTCTATTGTTGTGTAAATCAATATAGTAGCCTTACTCTTCCTCTCCTCGCACAGTGTACGATATAAAGGAGACTCTACCTGACTATCTGACCCTGTTACATGTTTACCCTCTTTGCCAAAAAGAATTTACATAAGTGGGAATTAAGCTTGATTTGAAGTGGAGGGGGTTTACTAGACAGGGTCCAAATGGATGGGGTACCAGTAGATGGGGTACCCATAATCAGTGGATGGGGTACCAGTAGATGGGGTACCCATAATCAGTGGATGGGGTACCAGTAGATGGGGTACCCATAATCAATGGATGGGGTACCAGTAGATGGGGTACCCATAATCAATGGATGGGGTACCAGTAGATGGGGTACCCATAATCAATGGATGGGGTACCAGTAGATGGGGTACCCATAATCAGTGGATGGGGTACCAGTGAAGGGGATCCCAGTGGATCAGATAAGAGTAGGGGAAGTTTTAGTAGACAGGGTTAAAGTGGATGGGTTCCAGTGAATCAAATTTCAGTGGAGGGGCCATGTCAGTGGATGAGTTACCAGTGGAGGAGCTTCCAGTGGATGGGATATTAGTGGAGGAGGTACCAGTGGATGGAATACCAGTGGTGGAGGTTTAAGTGGATGGGGTACAAGTGAAGGGCATTTCAGTGGTTTGGGAACCATTGGCAGGGGTTTTAGTGGATAGGGCACCAGTGGAGTGGGTTCCAGTGGATGGTGTACCAGTGGAGGAAGTATCAATGGCTGGGGTACCGGAGGTGGGGTTTCCAGTGAATGGGGTACCAGTGTTGGAAGTACCAGTGGATGGGGGTTTCAGTAGATGGGTCACCAGTGGAGGGCGTTCTAGTAGATGGGGTACCAGTACAGGGGGTTCCAGTGGATGGGGTACCAGTGGAGGAAGTACCAGTGGAGGGGGTTCTAGTAGATGGGGTACCAGTACAGGGGGTTCCAGTGGATGGGGTACCAGTGGAGGAACCAGTGGATAGGGTACAAGTGGAGGAGGTTCCAGTAGATGGGGTACCAGTGGAGGAGGAACCAGTGGATAGGGTACAAGTGGAGGAGGTTCCAGTGGATGGGGTTCCAGTGGAGGAGGAACCAGTGGATAGGGTACCAGTGGAGGAGGTTCCAGTGGATGGGGTACCAGTACAGGGGGTTCCAGTGGATGGGGTACCAGTACAGGGGGTTCCAGTGGATGGGGTACCAGTGGAGGAACCAGTGGATAGGGTACAAGTGGAGGAGGTTCCAGTAGATAGGGTACAAGTGGAGGAGGAACCAGTGGATAGGGTACAAGTGGAGGAGGTTCCAGTGGATGGGGTTCCAGTGGAGGAGGAACCAGTGGATAGGGTACCAGTGGAGGAGGTTCCAGTGGATGGGGTACCAGTGGAGGAGGAACCAGTGGATAGGGTACAAGTGGAGGAGGTTCCAGTGGATAGGGTACAAGTGGAGGAGGAACCAGTGGATAGGGTACAAGTGGAGGAGGTTCCAGTGGATGGGGTTCCAGTGGAGGAGGAACCAGTGGATAGGGTACCAGTGGAGGAGGTTCCAGTGGATGGGGTACCAGTGGAGGAGGAACCAGTGGATGGGGTACCAGTGGAGGAGGAACCAGTGGATAGGATACCAGTGGAGGAGGAACCAGTGGATGGGGTACCAGTGGAGGAGGAACCAGTGGATAGGGTACCAGTGGAGGAGGTTCCAGTGGATGGGGTACCAGTGGAGGAGGAACCAGTGGATAGGGTACCAGTGGAGGAGGTTCCAGTGGATGGGGTACCAGTGGAGGAGGAACCAGTGGATAGGGTACCAGTGGAGGAGGTTCCAGTAGATGGGGTACCAGTGGAGGAGGAACCAGTAGATAGGTTACAAGAGTAGGTGGAGGAGGTACAGTACCAGTGGTTAGTAACAAGCGGAGGTCGTTCCAGTAGATGGGGAACCAGTGGAGGAGGTACAATCAGGGCCGGACTGGCCCACAGGGGAACAGGGGAAACCACCGGTGGGCCCTACTACCTTGGGCCCTCCTCCTCCTCTAGGGATCAAGTTCCAGACTATCCTAGTGCACTGGATTTATGCATTATACATATGTTACATTATACTTCACAATAATTTGGTATATTATATAATTACCAAGGGGCACAGCACATGTAATGGTTAGCCAAACCTCTGTGGTGGCTGGCCACGCCCCCACTGGAACCTGGCTCCACCTTTAAGCATGGGCCCCTACAGCAGCATTCCCGCGGTGAACCCTTCATGGCCCAGTGCGACACTGGGTACAATACCAGTGGTTAGGGTACCAGTGGAGTGGGTTCCATTGTGTTATGATGAAGTGTGTAAACCTAACACTAGTCTGGAAAATCCCTTTAAAATCTACACCAAGTTTTCTCAAAAATGTTTTATCAGGCACTCCTGTGAGATGCCACCTGTTTACCAAGTGCCCCACATGTGCTTATACATACAACGTATCTCATGTGCATTTATAGGAATTGAAGAACCACATCATGTATGTAAACGCACTCCCCAATCTAAGTAGGGCTAAGTCACTCCTAAACGTTTTATAACTATCCCCACTGATGCGTTTTCTATGTCTAAGTCGCTGCTGCAAACGCTCTAGCCTATTTTTCCCCGGCCACGCCTGTGGCTGACGCTACTATCGGCTCTTCCCCTGGTGTACAGCCGTGTGTCTGAGTGCGCATGGGCTGAGATCTCCACCTTATGCGTCTTTAGATAAAACAATCGCTTGCTGCAGCTGTACATGTTACCATCGGTTGCACAATCACAACTTGCTCCTGACCCATGCCCGAGGCAGATTCTCCATCAGAGTACGGCCTCCAATGTGAGCGATTAAACTTCTGAGTACACAATCACCTCAGTGACACGTGACACTCCCCTAACACGCCCATAAGATGGACTCTTAGTGCGATTATCACAATTGCGTGCGACTTAGAGCTTAATATCACACGCTTGTTTCCTTGTGCGTAGCGAGCAGACCCCGATTGCTGCAGGAAAGGCCGTCGCCTCCATACTGAATGTACTTGATTCCTATCTTGCCTGCTAGGAGTGGACCGTTCGTGCACTCCCCGTGGGCCAGCAATAAAGCAGTAATTCACTACTATTGCCTAATGCAGTCACTTTTGTGAAGAATTATGCTCAATGTCTTATTATGTTATAATGGAGAACATAAAGTAGAAAAAAAATATTATTCACTGGGGAAGGAAAAGCCTCTTTGACTTATAGAAGCCGGAGAGTGGAGGCCACGTGGTCGCCTGCACCTGCGTTGTATGACAGCACTTATACAATTGTTTGGCGTATTCAATGCAGAAAAAATGAAAAATACCATTGACTTGAACACAGCTCTGCGTAGCTCGTATTCCCAGGCCTTTATTGCTCGTGAGGCCATGTAACACAATTCATAAGCTGAACTCTACTCCTTCAATCAACTGAAATCCATTTAATCTTTTATTAGGATGACTAATACTGGAACTTGCTGACATACGTTTCACATATTGCAACAACCTTTTCCTTTATGTTGCGTTTGCAGTTCCCGGGGCTCAGGACTGGGGATCTAGATTTGCTGTTATTAAAATGAGAGCCGGCAGAAGTCAGGCAGTAAGGGCCACCGGCGGCCCCGCGGTGCAAAGGTTGCTCTGTGACGTCAGGCTCCGACTCTGACGCAGATGTACCCATTTAGCACTCCTGCGGACGTTGCAGGTTTGCGTCATCTTCAGGGGTGCAGCTGTTTGCACCAGATAAGTGGAGGGAGGCTGGTCCGCTGCTGGGTGCAGTAGTACCCGGCTACTTTTGCACCAGCATGAAAAACTTGTGGGGTGAGAGTATTTAAAATGGGATCCCAGACTAGTAAAAGTTTGGATTGATGTTTAACCCCTTCATAACTGAAGAGTTTTCACTACCTTCATGACCAGACTTATTTTTACATTTTGTATGATCTGCCAGATTCCCCTAGAAGTGCACTTTAGTACAGAGGTGCTGCTGGTTGGTGTGAAATGCAGGGATTAGGTGAGAGCCGGAACGGTTCGGATTTCGGAACACAGGACTGGTTCAGACTGCACCAGCCACCTGCAGCGACCTCAGCTTCTGTGAAGCTCTTTGTGCGTGTCTCCCTGCACAAGGGATGGGCACAAAGAGCTCCACAGCCCACAGCTGCAAAAATTGCTGTAGGGAGCCGGCTCGGTCCAGCGTTCCAGAGTCCGTTCCGGCTGTGCTGCTCCTATTCCCTGTGCCCGAGTGAAGCAGCGGCGGATTGGGGGGGCTGTAACATCTCCCTGCACCATTTACTGTGTGTCCTACACAGGGACACGCCCAAGAAAGCTCCACAGCATCACAGGTCGCTGCAAGGACCTGGTCCGGGGTTCCGGAGCCTGGACCGTTCCGGCTTTCACCCAATTCCCGAAATGCGTCTCATTAATAGATTAGGGATGACGCTCGATCGCTGGGATGGTAGAAGGGCACTTCCATGCCCTGTTCCAGCACCCACCACCGCCTAGAGCACGGCTTCACGCCACTCTCAGCCGATGCCCTACACAACAAGTAAATGTGTAAATGTCACATGGAAGTACAGCTTCCAGCCTCTTTAGAGTCGCCCTTTTCCTAAAATGAAACTGTATTTTTCATTTCACTCCTATAACAGAGCCGGTTGCCTATTCTCGTTAATGCCGTATACCGGTCATGCATACTTGGTGGAGTTCTGTCTTCTGGAAAGAGAGGAAAAGTCTGTGTTCTCTCGCCGAGCAAATGATCCCAATACAAATATTTTAATTATGGGAAAACAGAGATTATTACCGTACAGCTGTATTTTACTAATGCGCTGACCCCCTCATCGCAGCTGTTCGGGCCTGCTGCTAAGTGATGCTGGTTCTTGTGAATATCATTCTGTTGCTGGACCGACACTACGGAATACCCAGGCCGACTGAATCCTGCGAAGGTAAAGAAAAACAAAACGTGATGAATAAAACTCTGGACGCCCCTCGCTCTCCCAGAGCCGACGTTACATCTGACACAACAGGAATGCGTGTAGGGAACTTGTCGTTTTCACGCAGCGTGCTAGAAACGACTTAATAACATGTCACAATAATGCACTAAGTTGTTAGAAATGTGCTACAAGGTTAGAGAAATCCCTCGCAGAAACACAGTGCACAAGGGCGCCAGGAAACAAAGTATTCATTTCACGTTCCTCCATTAGCCTGCCACCTGTTAATCCGAGCATTACTCTCCGCTCTGCCTAAAAGGCTAATCTGCGGGACATTTATGTCAACAAACTTGAACTGAATGCTGCCTAATTATCCCATTGAAGCCGTGTCAGCCGACAGTCCAGCTTGAGTCTCCTCGCCTGGCAGACGTCCAATGAAGTCAAGCTGGCGTACGTCAGGACTCACCACATGGGTGTATTTCAGGAGCAGAGGAATTGCCAGAAGTGGCTCACAGCCCCAATATTTATTAAGCTGTACCCATTGCATGTACAGTAGGTGCTGGAGTATCCTCCTGGAGACTCCCGAAAAGGCGGTGGAATTTCCTGGATCCCTGGGAGGGGAGCCGCTTTAGGTCGGCAGTAAGTAGGTCGACAATGTTTGGGTCGACCGCTATTGGTCAACAGTAAATAGGTTGACAGGGTCTCTAGGTTGACAGAATCTTTAGAGCGACATGTTCTAGCTCGACAGGTCAAAAGGTCGACAGGAGTTTTTCACATTTTTTTTTCTTTTTTTTGAACTTTTTCATACTTAACGATCCACGTGGACTATGATTGGGAATAGTAACCTGGCGAGCGAAGCGAGGGGACACGGTGCATTAATTGGGGTTCCCGGTCACTGTACGGAGAAAATGACACCAACAAAAAATCAAAAACTCATGTCGACTTATTGACCTGTTGACCTAAAGACCCTGTCAACCTTACATACCACACCCCCCTGGGAGACCTGGAACTTCTCCCGGCTGGGGGCGTACCTGCCTGCTCATTGCATCACCAAACACCGCCAACCCCTGCGAAACACTGCGAGCCTTATGTAATCGCAGGGGAAGGCGTCGGCGCAATTCCGGCGATTTAGAATGTATTTTAAAAACCGTTTGGTTTTGTCATATAAAATTATTTCTGATCGCCAGAATTGCGCCCATGCGTACATCTTGCAGGGTATTGTGTTATGCCCCGTGAATGATAATACTGTATCATCGTTACTATGACCGTGCGTCCGGTCACCGAGCCACGCCCATATTTTTCCTCCAACCCTTACTTTGTGGTGCTCACTGTTCAGAAATCAAATGCGGAGATTAAACCGTCTTCTTTCCATTATACTGTATATCAGTTACTGGTCCGGGAGGTGCTACTTACCTGTAACGTCACAGATACCAACAGCTAGAGAGTATTCAGAATAAAGAGCCCTAATATCACTTACCTGGCCTCTTACAGTGGCTATAAAGGGTACACAGTACCCATATACAATACGTAAGGAAAATGCTACTTTATTATTAGTGTTAGTTTATACAGTCAATGGTCACTTTTATTTTTTTTGCGGTTTTTTGGCCCGGAGATGGACGCAGTTTGTACAGCGCCTGCGTTTTTGGATGCAGCTGCTGTACGGAAATATGTAAAAGCAGCAGAAGGCGTCTTGTGTAAAAAAACTAAGGTGCCTCCTGTGTGCTTGTGTGACCCACTGCTGCAACCGAAAATGCAGCATCGGATCACTATCGTAAACATCGGCCATCGGAATAACCCTCAGGTAACGCAGGAACCCATCCTGCCAGGACCTGGAAGTCTGCATGCGAAGACACAGCCTCTGGCTTCTCCACTCCCAGAAAATGGGGGCGACATGCCCTGTTTTCTGTAAGCGCTGTCTGGCTCCGCCCACCCCCTGTCCCCAAACACCAACAGCCTGTCAATCTGGGTGGGAGATCATTTTTTCACAATTTATCTTTCAATAAACACCAACTGTGAGTCTTCAACAGCCGATTTCAGTCAGAAATCCTACTTCAAATACCATGAGTTATTCCTTTAAACTATAGTATCCAGCTTATCCAGCTTAATGACTTTACTACATGGGCCCTTCATATGCCTACTCCCCTCAGCCACCCACCTACCCCCGAAGGGCTGTTACACTTACTTGTGTGACTGGTGCTGCATTGTTGCATCTCTCCTCCACTAGCCCACGGCCACAAACTTGTGCCATCCAGGGACATATGCATATATGCAGAATAGTAGGGATTGTGTAACATAAGGAAAATGAGACAACTTGTTTTAGATGTATTTAATGCTCAATGTGAAAATGAGATTTTGCCGTCCAGGGCAGAGGTGCTGCACCAGAGCTAACGGATCAGAATATGTAAATGAGTCACAATCTCATTTACATACTACAGCCGTAGGCAACGTGGATGTCAGAGAACCACAAACAGGGAGACATAGGGATTTGACTTTCTGGTGTGTAATAGTTTTGCAGTTTCCTCTGCCTACAGCTCATATAATAAATCTGACTAGTGTACGATGGATGGTTTTATTTCATAACCCCATAACTGAAGGCGCATCTATATTTGATGAATTACCTTTTTCAAGATTTGTTTACAGGTCTCCGGTGCATCCAGAACGTCTCTTTGTTCTAGATATTACTGCTATAAATACTCAGAGTCACATCGGGACTTGTTCCAAGAGCTTATACCTTTCCTCTGACCCGGTAGTACTGGGATTATATGTGTAAGTGTACTCTAGCAAAGGAAATAAGGGTCAGCGCCACATCATTACACAGCACACAGGCCTCCAGACACGGGATTCGTTATATGCACAGTTGTGTGACCACGTTGTGGAGACCTTTCTCCTGGTAACAATGTGAATTAGCAGGTCATTAAATCTCACTTTCCATTCTCCAAACTGAAGATGGAATGTCTGAGAGTTTGGAGCAAAGAGTGTGGAGACCACGAAAGCAATTCTGTTCCTGTGCGCGGTCCAAGTATGTCACGTGTGATCTCTATTGGCAACTGCTGGCGGTTGTTTGCTAAAAAGAAAACCTAATGTAAATATGTGTCTATTTCCTTGTTTTTGTTGCGTGCATCTGCACCAGCAGCAGATCCGATGTTTGTGAACATCGCCGGATTAAGGCTTGGGGCTGCCCAGGGCCCTTAAGACAGGGGGGCCCTGGTGGAAGGGTGGGGGGTGTATATTAGATTGTGCATACCTCCCAACATGACCCATTTCAGGGGGGGACAACATGCTCTCTAGCTGGACTTCCCTCTTAATATATGATTGGCGTCACTGGTGTTGAACTATTTAATTGATAAGAAAGGTGTTTCATCAGCAGAGATTGTGATCATAAATTAAGAAGGAAATCCAGGTAGAGAGCATTGTATCCCTCCTGGAATGGGTCATGTTGGGAGGTATGGATTGTGTATATTACATTTAAACCAATTGTGTATTTTAGATTTAAACTAATACTGTAGTTCAATAATACCTGGACACTGTTTATAGCTCCACTAAACGGTCAGACAACTATTTTATAAAGTTTCTTGTAGTGGAAAAACAACAACTTAAACAACCTTAAAATACACGTAGAACAGTAAAATCTATCATTTATCTTGTCACATGCAAGAATAGCAGCAGCTTCTGTACTACTTACACGTTGGGACAGGACTCAGGAGGACTCTCTCTAGACCCTCATTAGATAACAGGTTACACAGGACCCAGAAACCCAGGTAGGGAGGAGGAAAAGCTGGGATCCCTGGTCACTTACAGCTCTCTCCACCCTCCTATCTCTCCTCTTGTTGGAAAGCTCCATAGGTAGGTCATGAAACCTGATACTCCTGTGTCTGCCTGCATACTTTCCTGCTTGCATTCTGGCTCTCTGGTTCTGCTGCTGCCCAAGAGGGAAAGCTATTGATGTCTGTTTCCTCCAACATGGGGGCCTCCTGACAAAGGGGGTCCTGGGGTATAGTATGCCCTGTGGGCCCTATTGACCTATGGCCAATGAATCAGTGAACTATTATTGGGCAAGTTCCAGATATGTACTAAGCCTTGGAGAGAGATAAAGTAGCAGCCAATTGGATCCTAACTGCCATGTTATCTAGTGAGATTTAGTATACTTAAGAAAGGACATTTTTTTTCACCACACAACGTATTTCAGGTTGGTTCAGCACTGCGGCAGGATACACTACCATACAGCCAGGAGTTCTTGCTGTATCCTCTATGTGGCAGATGGCGCTGACTATACAGCAACTAAAATGCAGTTGTTTTATGTTTTCATGGTCAGCTAGTGCATTTGAACCTTTACAGAAAATAATGTAAACTTACAAATATAAAATCACAGCCACACTAGGGCTGGTGTCACTCTGTGCAAATCGGGACTTTGCGCGCATCCAAAAAGGGGCATGACCTCCTGGGAAGGTTCATGGCCTTTCATCACTCTGGGGTCACGCCCAGCACTCCTGGAGATACTCAGCTGTCCCCAGAGACTCTCCCTAACACTAACACGCTGCTCTGCCTAACACTAACCGTCCCCTCCAGCCACCTAACCCTCCCCCTAGTGACTAAACCCAACCCTAATACTCACTGTCATCGTGGTTTTGACCATCAGAATGCCGGTGCTGGGATTCTGACCGTCGAGAAGGTGACCATCGGGATCCTGACTACCTCTGAAGTATCTATTATGGGTGCAGTGTGTGTGGTGCACAAGGGCCCACACCGCATGCGCTGCGCCCATTTTCTGAATACACACCCCTCCAAAGTCCCACGCCAACATCAGCAGAGCTGTTAAAATACTGTGAAAATGGCGCTGCGGTCATTTTTATGTATTTCTGCGCATGCACAGCAAAGGAATCACTAGGAAAATGGCCGCCCGACATTTTCCTGGAGATCTGCACATGCGCAGTACAGTTTGAGCCCTCTAGTGCTCAGACTGTCAGCTCTGCCGACAGAGAGGAGGGGGCCCAAACGGAGGAGGCTGGACGTGGGCCTCCTCCTCTCTTAAAGAATCCCTGCTGACTACTTACCTGTTATACATACCCATATTTGTTGGTGCAACCTAGCTTGTGCAGGGTGTGAATGCCAAATTGCTTTCTCACAAATATTTAAAATGGCCACTCTAATATATACTGCAGACGCCAGGCGCATCTTATTACCATATACGATAAAAGTGCGCTGTACATCGCAAAACACTGCATCCCATAAGAGAAAACAATACACCCACACATTATCTGAGTTCCAAAGCTCATTGATGTATATATTTGTTATTAAAAAGGATATGGATTCAATATATTACAATGTACAGTATGCACATAATTACATGGTTACAACTCACACAGTAAGCAGTTAAAACATACAGTTACAGTTACAGGCCAGCGATACAATTACCATTTCCTCAATGCATCTTCCTCTTAATATCTCTCTCTCTCTCAGCAAATAAATACAGGAACTGATCTGGCAATAACTTCATCATCGTCTAGTCCAAAACAGCAACTGAACTCCTGTGTGATCAGCAATGTGTTATCTAGTTTTTGGGGGAGGGGACTTACTCATTCATGATGAGTCACTAGTCTCTTTGTATATGCTAATCAGGTTCAGCCTTGAAGACATCCAAAGGGCTGGCCTGCGCTTCCTGTCCACTACCTGTTTGGAATATCTATTGTTCTAATAAAAGTGATTTTAGCTTTTATACATTTAATCATAATTATTTGTTGCAATGTCCTACAACTTTATAACAAGTATCAAATTAATCTACACATTAATCTGGTTGCTTAAATACCAAATATGACAGGTGTATCTGGTTTCGTTCAAATAATACACATACATGACATTACTTCATTATATAATTTTAAATCATCATGATGTCTGGCGCTTGATATTATTATATTTATGTACTGTATGAAATAAGTGTCGAATCCATCTCTGTGGCATGTCCGTGTAAATGCGTGTGTTACCATATATTGCTGTGCTCGCTGCGCGTATTTGTGTGTACGCTGCGCGTATTTGTTGTTTGCACTCATAATGTGTGTAGTTTGTATGTTCTTTTTATGTAATATTTTTGACTTCGACAAGGGGCTGCTACAGGACTGAAGCATACAGACATAACTGAGACATAGACTCACTGACAGAACAGACAGACACACGAACAGGGCTGAGGGACAGACAAACAGACGGTGAGAGAAGACATGCTCACAGGTCAGAGAGACACACTGACAGTGCTCAGTCACCCTCTTTCCTGTGCAGACCAGGACAGAGCCCCATAAGGGAAGTTCCACCTTCACAGCACGCCAAGTGTCAGCTCTGCTGCTTCCAGTACGAGTCTCACCCCTCCTGTCCTGCAGAGCCCGAAACTCTTGCATGACAGGGAATCTATACACTCATTTTCAGCAGTCATGTGGTCAGCGACATAGCAGTAGTCCCCGCAGACGCCGCGGTGGCTTGTGGGCACCGGTGAAATCTGTTCCCAGAGTAGCCTTGTGTGTGCGGTGGATGTCACGGATATAGAGGGTCATTCCGAGTTGATCGCTCGCTAGCAACCTTTTGTAGCACTGCGATCAGGTTAAAACTTGGCAAAACTGCGCATGCATATGCACCGCAATGCGCAGGCACGTCGTTCGGGTACAAAGCGGTTCGTTGCTGAGCGATGGATATAACGAAGAATCCGTTCGCACAGCCGATCGCAAGGAGATTGACAGGAAGAAGGCGTTTGTGGGTGGCAACTGACCGTTTTCTGGGAGTGGTAGGGAAAACGCAGGCATGTCCAGGCATTTGCAGGAGGGTGTATGACGTCAATTCCGGTCCCGGACAGGCTGAAGTGATCCCAGCGGCTGAGTAAGTCCAGACATACTCAGAAACTGCACAAACTGTTTCTGCAGAGCTCGGCTGCAAAGCCGTTTGCAGTCGCACACTTGCAAAGCGAAAATACACTCCACTGTGGGCGGCGACTATGCGTTTTAACATCTGCTAAAAGTAGCTAGCGAGCGATCAACTCGGAATGAGGGCCGTCATGCGGCGGACGCGCCCGCACTCCCAGAGTCCCGCCGTCTGCACTTAGAGGAGGAGAAGGTGCTAGGGAGAGTGAGCAGTGGAGGAGGGTAAGACTCGGAGGAGGAAATAGAGGAGATCTTGCTCTGGCTGCTGCCTTCTTGCTGACAGGCCCACCCAGCTGCCTGCCCGATGTGGGAGTGCTTCCACTGGCACTATCATGGCTACTTGTCATAGAACAGGTGGGATAGGGCATACCTAGAGTAGATGGCAGACTGGTGTGTATGGTGAGGGAGACATAGGGGAGGGGGTCGTCAGAAACTTTTTTGGCAGGGCGGAGCAAAATATATAGTTATGCCGCTGCAAGTGGTGGTGGGAGACTTCTGGGCAACAGGAAACACCCCTTATGGGTATCACTGAGCCCAGCAAGTGATCATCATGTTAGTCAAGCTGAATGGCATGCTGGGCAGTATCCTGGCAGTGCCATCTGCTGAGTAATAAAGAGCTGCTGTTATTGTATGAGCCCTACCAACCCACCGCTGTCACTGACCCTTGGAAGGGGCATTAAATTATTGGTAACTTACCCTTTCTTTAGCACGCACATTTAATATAATACTCAGTGTACACCATGGGAAAGTGCCCTGCTGGGGAGACTGCAATGGAAGGTGGGTCTCCCGCATGGTCATCTGTTACTTGTAGTTGTTCCTACATGTTGCCGCCTGAGTGGTATAGCGCTGTGTGAATGTGCTGGTTCTGATTGTGCTGCTGCTGTTTGTCTCACATAAACCTGCTCCATCTGCATCCTTCTCTTTCCTGGGACACATCTGCTGTGCTGAAGGCTATAGAGCAGGCATGTCCAAACTGCGGCCCTCCAGCTGTTGTGAAACTACACATTCCAGCATGCCCTGACACTACTCTGACAGCAAAACTGCTGTCATCACTAATATATATATATATATATATATATATATATATTAGTGATGAGCGGGTTCGGTTCCTCGGGATCCGAACCCCCCCCCCCCCCCCCCCCCCGAACTTCACCCATGTTACACGGTTCCGAGGCAGCCTCGGATCTTCCCGCCTTGCTCGGTTAACCCGAGCGTCATCATCCCACTGTCGGATTCTCGCGAGATTCGTATTCTATATAAGGAGCCGCGCGACGACGCCATTTTCACTCGTGCTTTGGAGATGATAGCGAGAGGACGTGCAGCGTTCACTCAGTTTCTGTGCTCAGTGTGCTGCAAATATCTGTGCTCAGTGTGCTGCAAATATCTGTGCTCAGTGTGCTGAAAATATCTACGTTCTCTGCCTGAAAAAGGCTCCATATCTGTCCTGCATTGTAGTATATAGTAGGAGGACAGTGCAGAATTGTGCTGACCACCAGTATTATATAGCAGTACGGTACAGTAGTCCACTGTTCTACCTACCTCTGTGTTGTCAAGTATACTATGCATCCATACTTGTGCTGCATTTTAGTTGTGCGCAGTATATAGTAGGAGGGGACAGTGCAGAATGTTGCTGTGACCACTGACCACCAGTATATAATATATAGCAGTACAGTACAGTAGTCCACTGCTCTACCTACCTCTGTGTCGTCAAGTATACTATGCATCCATACCTGTGCTGCATTTTAGTTGTGCGCAGGATATATTAGTAGGAGGGGACAGTGCAGAATGTTGCTGTGACCACCAGTATATAATATATATAGCAGTACGGTACAGTAGTCCACTGCTCTACCTACCTCTGTGTCGTCAAGTATACTATGCATCCATATCTGTGCTGCATTTTAGTTGTGCGCAGTATATAGTAGGAGGGGACAGTGCAGAATGTTGCTGTGACCACCAGTATATAATATATATAGCAGTACGGGACAGTAGTCCACTGCTCTACCTACCTCTGTGTCGTCAAGTATACTATGCATCCATACCTGTGCTGCATTTTAGTTGTGTGCAGTATATAGTAGGAGGGGACAGTGCAGAATGTTGCTGTGACCACTGACCACCAGTATATAATATATATAGCAGTACGGTATAGTAGTCCACTGCTCTACCTACCTCTGTGTCGTCAAGTATACTATGCATCCATACCTGTGCTGCATTTTAGTTGCGCGCAGTATATAGTAGGAGGGGACAGTGCAGAATGTTGCTGTGACCACTGACCACCAGTATATAATATATATAGCAGTACGGTACAGTAGTCCACTGCTCTACCTACCTCTGTGTCGTCAAGTATACTATGCATCCATACCTGTGCTGCATTTTAGTTGTGCGCAGTATATAGTAGGAGGGGACAGTGCAGAATGTTGCTGTGACCACCAGTATATAATATATATAGCAGTACGGTACAGTAGTCCACTGCTCTACCTACCTCTGTGTCATCAAGTATACTACAAAAGTTTAGTAAAAATGACCCAAAAATCTAAATTAAAAGCGTCTGATGAGAAGCGTAAACTTTCCAGTATGCCATTTACAACACGGAGTGGCAAGGAACGGCTGAGGCCCTGGCCTATGTTCATGGCTAGTGGTTCAGAATCACATGAGGATGGAAGCACTCATCCTCTCGCTAGAAAACTGCAGTGCCACTACTAGATGGGTCAGGTGTTTGTTTCGGCCACTTGGGTCGCTTAGCTTAGTCACACAGCTACCTCATTGCACCTCTTTTTTTCTTTGCATCATGTGCTGTTTGGGGACTATTTTTTAAATCTGCCATCCTGTCTGACACTGCAGTGCCACTACTAGATGGGCCAGGTGTTTGTTTCGGCCACTTGGGTCGCTTAGCTTAGCCATCCAGCGACCTTAGTGCAGCTCTTTTTTTCTTTGCATCATGTGCTGTTTGGGGACTATTTTTTTGAAGTGCCATCCTGCCTGACACTGCAGTGCCACTCCTAAATGGGCCAGGTGTTTGTGTCGGCCACTTAGGTCGCTTTGCTTAGTCACACAGCTACCTCATTGCGCCTCTTTTTTTCTTTGCATCATGTGCTGTTTGGGAACTATTTTTTTGAAGTGCCATCCTGCCTGACACTGCAGTGCCACTCCTAGATGGGCCAGGTGTTTGTGTCGGCCACTTGGGTCGCTTAGCTTAGCCATCCAGCGACCTTGGTGCACCTCTTTTTTTCTTTGCATCATGTGCTGTTTGGGGACTATTTTTTGAAGTGCCATCCTGTCTGACACTGCAGTGCCACTCCTAGATGGGCCAGGTGTTTGTGTCGGCCACTTGGGTCGCTTAGCTTAGCCATCCAGCGACCTCGGTGCAAATTTTAGGACTAAAAATTATATTGTGAGGTGTGAGGTGTTCAGAATAGACTGGAAATGAGTGGAAATTATGGTTACTGAGGTTAATAATACTATGGGATCAAAATGACCCCCAAATTCTATGATTTAAGCTGTTTTTGAGGGTTTTTTGTAAAAAAACACCTGAATCCGACAAAAAAATTTCAGGGAGGTTTTGCCAAAAAGCGTCCGAATCCAAAACACGGCCGCAGAACCGAATCCAAAACCAAAACACAAAACCCGAAAAATTTCCGGTGCACATTGAAAGGGTTAAAGCTCGTCTCTGCTTCAATGTCATAGAATTGCTTGTGTTATAGAACTTAATGTTCCAGCACATTCCTTGCTACTGTCCTTGTCTCTTATCTTTTTCTTATACCGTGTGAACAACCTCCCTATTTGAAATACAAACTTGCCCATATATGCATATCCTTCCACTGCGGCAGTTCCTAGCCAATCATGTTATGTTAGCCCCTTTTTGTGTTCTGTCCAATTAGTTATTGACTTGGGATATACACGCCCTAAATCCTTTCTTTTATATACTTTTGTTAAACGAACAATAAACAGTGTGAATCTTTACTGCTTGTGTTGTGCATGTAACTTGTGGCTAAAGGTTTACACTCACAGACGTCTGAGAGGCCATCACATCGAGGGTTAAAGAATATAGGGGCATATCCTTTCAAGTGGGGGCTACGTCCGCGATTCAGTGATCGTCCCCAGATGGTAAGATAGAGAATTTATTGTCTGTCTTTGCCATACGGGATTGCGGTCATACACTGAAGCTGAATCCGTGTCAGTGTTCTGGGAACACGTGACCAAACATCTTTAATGTCTGGGACTTAAAGATACGTCTGAGAAGGGACCAGGGGTCCAAGCGCAATTCTCCAAAGACGTTAGTATCTGGGATACTTAAAATAGACCTGGGAGTCTATACATAACGTGACGTTAGTATCTGGGATACTTAAAAATAGACCTGGGGTCTATACGTAACGTAGAGAATACCTCGATTTGATCGTCTATATATTCTTGTATGTTTGTAGTGAGATAAGTTCTTATATTTGGTCCAGACGGCTGGTAAGTTTTCGTCTGCCAGATATCTTTACTCAAACACTTTTCCTGCTTCCTGTTTAAAACGCTGTATTTTTCTGACATCTTGTACGAATGGTAAGTATCGTACACGTCAAAAGATTTCATGTTCTCACTATACAGATAATATTGTGATATTGTCAATGACTAATTAACTGGTTAGCTGATGCATGTATAGTAAGTAGAGTGTTGTAAATTTTAGATATTTTCTTTTAAAGTTGTACTGTTGATTTATATTACTGTCTGACAATGGGCTCTAGTCAGAGTAAAAAAAACTACATATCCCCCGCCCCTCCCTGGTGAGACATGCAAGATGTATGTCGCCCGCAACTCTACCTCAGAGTATTACTTAGTTAACCCATGGGTGGATAATTTAGCGGGATGGACAGAGAAAGCAGGACAGGACCCATTCCTACGGGAAGGCAGTAATTACCCTTTCTATATGGAGGATTAAAAAAAAAAAAAATATCAATTCCCAACAGCACAGAAGCGAAGAAGTGATAAACTGTAAATCTTTGAAATCCCTCTCGCCTCCCCCTTGCATTCCAATGTATCCTGCGCTTGAGGACACAGATCTCTTGGCAGCAGTAACCCTTTCACACCAGATGGGATCGCCTCCAACTCCACTGCTGGAGGGTGCGTCCACTAGCTCTATCCCTAACGCACCAGTAGCCCAGAGTTTAGATAATAGTAAAACACTGTCCCAAGCCCACTATTACCCTCGATGGCTGTATATCTTATTAGCGCAAAGCTTGCAAAGGACGCAGCTATACACATATGAAGGAAGTCTTTAAAACCCGTGCTCCTTTGCCTGTGCTTTTTTGCCTGTCGCTGTAGCTTGTAAACAGAAACCTTCGGAGTCTGTTACTGAGTTTTGGAAAAGGTTTAAGGACTGCTGGACAGATGACGCTGGCTTACCTTTGCTTAACTCAGAAAGCTTACTCATTTCCACCTTCATTAACAACCTTCTGTCATAGTTTCTGTTAAGCAAAACGTCTAACGTCTCTTCCTGGACTTCTGATAGTACGATAGATTTAAAAAGAAAAACATCTGTATGAGAAAGAGGCTGCAGGGTGTTTTGATGTAAAGAAACCTGCACTCACTCATAACTATCAGAACTCCAGACGCTTTGACAGACAGAACCAACCCCGCAGTCAGGGAAGATTCCAAAGACCCCGCGCACTGACGGGACCCGGAGGAGGGTATCCCAGCCTTTATTCAACTCACCCGTCATAGTAAAGATTCACCTCTGCTGCCACTTATTATAAATGGAAGTAAAATTCCCTTTTTAGTGGACAGCGGTGCAACAACCAGTGTTTTGTGTTCTGACCTATGCAGTATCCCCTCTCACCAGAAAAGATAGAAGGTCTCCGCCCCATGATACAGCAATTCTTACAACAGGGTATTCTCAGACATATTGTATCACCATACTGTACTCCTGTGAACCCTGTTGCCAAAGTTGATGGCAGTATAAGATTTGTACAGGATCTCAGAGCGATCAATCAGTTAATTGTCCCAATTGCACCAATTGTTCCAGATGTAAACTCACTCATTTCTGCAATCCCTGCAGATGCTGCGTTCTTCTCTGTAATTGATTTGAAGAATGCCTTTTTTCAGCATACCTGTAGATTCACAGACACAATTACTTTTTGCCTTTTCTTTTAAGGGTAAACAACTTACCTGGTGCAGATTACTGACGCACCTGTTGTCTCCAGGCCACATTGGGGCCCTGGCAACCTCACCATGGTTCAGTCCTGCTACAGTATGCAGATGATCTGCTGCTCTGTAGTCAAACTGAGGAGGCCTGCCGAGAGGATGGTGTTTCATTACTAAACTGGCTTTGTGAATGTGGACACAAGGTGTCCAAAATAAAAATGCAATGGTGTAAAAAGCATGTTGATTACTTGGGTTTTGTGCTCACTCAGGGAGAGAGGAAAATCAGTCCACAACGCATACAGTCTGTATTGGGCCTGGTCACCCCAACTACCCAGAGGGAACTACTGTCCTTCCTGGGTATGGTAAATTACTGCAGACAGTGGATTTCTGATTGCTCTTATTATGATAACATTTTGAGACAAGCCACACTGAAGGACAAACCTAAAACTGTACAATGGTCACAAGAAATGTTAACTGCATATGAAAGTTTAAAATGTATGTTGATGAAAAGTCCGGCACTTGGCCTCCCCAATTATGTACTACCTTTCCATCTATATGCAAGGGACAATTGTAAAACCATGGCGGGGGTGCTCACACAGTTTCATGGAGGGAAGTTGCGCCCCGTGGCATTTTTTTCCAAAGTCATGCCAGTGTCTGTGCAAGGTATGCCTGCCTGCCTCAGGGCTTTGGCAGCCTGTGCAATGGTTGCAGAAATGGCCACTACCCTCACTTTAGGCCACATCACAGTACTCCACACCACACATGATGTCCTGGCAATACTTAAAAGCTTGCACACACAGCACATGTCAGCACAACGCCTTAGTGGATATGAAGTACTCCTTTTGAGTAACCCTACCCTTACCATTAAGTACACTGCTAGTTCTTCTGGCCCTGCACCCATTCTCAATGCCCTTTTAGGCTTGAAAGGTCCCGAGGATGAACCACCCGACCTACATGACTGTGCTGCTTCCATTGAAGCTGAAACTTCAACCAGACTTGACATGTCTCCCGTTCCCATACCAGGCGCAGACATAGTTTTTGTTGACGGCTCCTGTAGTAGGCCCAATGACAATACATACCAGGCTGGCTATGCCATTGTCACCCTCCCTGACACTGTGTTGGAAACCCTGCCAATACCTTATCAGTCCGCGCAAGCTGCAGAACTCATTGCACTCACTAGAGCATGTCCCTCCCTTGACAACGTCCATCTGCTCACTCAACTTCAAGCTGCTGCGACTAATACTGATCTCTCCGACTGGACTTACCCAATTCTGCAGAAAAAATCCTAAATCAGGATTAATCTGCAAAGAGGGGAAACCCTGTATACCCCAGTCCAGTGCCCCTTTGCTCGTTGCCCAGTGCCGTGGTGTTGGTCACCGTGGTGAAGCCACAACACTCCTCCTACTAACCAATGATTTTTATGTTACTAATGCCAAATCACTTGTGGACCAGTATGTTAGCAGATGCATCACTTGCCTCAGGAACAACCCTAATAAAGCTAAACACCAGCATCTTGAATACCCCACCACCCCTTTTACACACTTACAAATTGATTTTACCCATATCCCTAGTACAGGTAAACAAGAATATGCCCAGGTCATTGTAGATATGTTCTCCCGCTGGCCAGAAGTATTCCTAACTAAGTCAGAGGATGCCAAGATAGTAGCAAGAATCCTAACACAGAAAATCATCCCTAGATGGGGGTGCCCCCTGCAAATAAATAGTGATAAAGGCTCAGCCTTTACAGCCAAAATCACACAGGCCTTAGTAAAAGCTCTGCAGGTGGAGTGGAAGTTTCACATCCCGTACCACCTGCAGAGTTCAGGGGTCGTAGGAAGAATGAATAGGACCCTCAAAGACAAACTAAGGAAGGCCACAGGAGGTACCTTCCACAAGTGGAAGCAGGTCCTTCCCATTATCCTAGCAGAAATCAGAATGACCCCACAGAAAACTCTAGGATACTCACCCTTTGAACCCTTTGAAATACTAATGGGTAGACCCTTCCCCACACCCTGGGCTAAGAAACCACTAGTAATACAGGAAGGAGATCTAGAACTCATCAGAGAAGAGTATGTCAGGTCCCTGATAACAAAACTGAATGAAATTGAACATGAGGTTGTTTGTAAAAACCCTTTGAATCCACAGGAACCTACACACCCCTTTAAAGTCAGAGACAGAGTCGTGGTGAAGGTGCTCCCCAGGAACAAGAGCCCAGGAGACTTCACCTATGGTCCAGAGACAGAGGTCGTAGCAGTTACCCGAACAGCAGTCCTGACAGAGGAAAGTCCTACCTGGATCCATGCATCCCGAGTAAAAAAGGTTCCTAGACCAGACCTAGAGAGGGAAGCAAGTGATTCCAGTGAGGTACGAACCGGGGCAGACAGCCCTGACCTCCCACCTAGCGAAGACAGAAGAACAGAAAACGATGAAGAACCTGCCCCCTATCTTTACCCTGGGGACTATCTTGATAGCCCTACTGGCCCATTTTTCCCCTCTCAATGACTGAGGTTGATATAACTCAGAATAAGGGAAACTGACACTATGGTATAACTCTTCCACCACATACACCGCAACCTACATACTAGATTATTTCCAATTCCCCCAACTAGCTGCTGTCCAAAAGTCTGTTGACTACCAGATCCGCGCTGACACCACAGACAACCTAAGCCCCGAGGTACCCTATATTTGCGTTACAGGCCATAACTGGGGAAATGATTGCAGCTCATGGTCCGCGGCTGCCTGGAACACAGGTACCCCATGGGGCTATAAGCCCGCTGAAGCCTTAGATGAAAAGGGTAAACACGGAACATCATTAACTCAACGATTAACCCTTCTTAAAATGCCCAACAATTACTGCAACTCCCGCTCAGGCTAAAAATTGCGCCATTGGTGTGCAGAAAGACGTAAGCTTTGCAAGAATCATATAGTATAACAATAATGATTCTAAGAGGGGATTGAAAGGGTTAAAGCTCGTCTCTGCTTCAATGTCATAGAATTGCTTGTGTTATAGAACTTAATGTTCCAGCACATTCCTTGCTACTGTCCTTGTCTCTTATCTTTTTCTTATACCGTGTGAACAACCTCCCTATTTGAAATACAAACTTGCCCATATATGCATATCCTTCCACTGCGGCAGTTCCTAGCCAATCATGTTATGTTAGCCCCTTTTTGTGTTCTGTCCAATTAGTTATTGACTTGGGATATACACGCCCTAAATCCTTTCTTTTATATACTTTTGTTAAACGAACAATAAACAGTGTGAATCTTTACTGCTTGTGTTGTGCATGTAACTTGTGGCTAAAGGTTTACACTCACAGACGTCTGAGAGGCCATCACATCGAGGGTTAAAGAATATAGGGGCATATCCTTTCACACATCACATATATATATATATATATATATATATATATATATATAATTCAGTCTTATTACATATTACAATCACAGTGAGTACTTCCAGAACTGATGGTCCCTGGGACTGGGCTGTGCAGAAGTGCAATGTTGTGTTGTGTACCTGCTGCATTCAGCACAACATCACACAGAGTACAACACACCACACACCACAACTGACATCCAACCCAACACACTGAACCCTTTTCCGCCCCATGAAAGCCAAAACATCTGATCTAATTACTGTCTCAGAATATGGGGAATAATCAGATGGTAACACTGTATGTACGGTTTGTACCTTCTCCGATGGCAGCTCTAGACATGACGTGTTTTCCTACACACTTTACATCCTTAACGTTCTCACTGCTCATTAACAGGTTCACTTGATTCTCTCCCAGGGATTTGGCAAAGTTCACCATTAGTCTCTGTGAAAATAGTTTGGAAGTGACCTGCCGGATAGAGCCTGGGTCCCCCCGGGACAGCGAGACAGTCTTAATTAGTGTATGCAGAGAGAAAATTGTGTTTAAGATGGTCTCAGGAAGTGGCTCTAGAAAGACGGAATCATTACAACTGTCTGCAACGCCTGGTTATGCACACTCTGCAAAGTATATTCATGTATATAACCTTTATGTTTGTTTTATGTGTATGAAAGAAAGAAAGAAAGAAAGAAAGAAAGAGAGAGAGAGAGAGAGAGAGAGAGAGAGAAAGAAAGAAAGAAAGAAAGAAAGAAAGAAAGAAAGAAAGAGAAAAAAAAAAGAATATATCCACTCACAAATAATGATAGTAAATTGTATGATAATAATACACACATTGCGTCCAGTACTTGCACATAAATACTAGAGATGAGCGCCTGAAATTTTTCGGGTTTTGTGTTTTGGTTTTGGGTTCGGTTCCGCGGCCGTGTTTTGGGTTCGAACGCGTTTTGGCAAAACCTCACCGAATTTTTTTTGTCGGATTCGGGTGTGTTTTGGATTCGGGTGTTTTTTTCAAAAAACACTAAAAAACAGCTTAAATCATAGAATTTGGGGGTCATTTTGATCCCAAAGTATTATTAACCTCAAAAACCATAATTTACACTCATTTTCAGTCTATTCTGAATACCTCACACCTCACAATATTATTTTTAGTCCTAAAATTTGCACCGAGGTCGCTGTGTGAGTAAGATAAGCGACCCTAGTGGCCGACACAAACACCGGGCCCATCTAGGAGTGGCACTGCAGTGTCACGCAGGATGTCCCTTCCAAAAAACCCTCCCCAAACAGCACATGACGCAAAGAAAAAAAGAGGCGCAATGAGGTAGCTGTGTGAGTAAGATTAGCGACCCTAGTGGCCGACACAAACACCGGGCCCATCTAGGAGTGGCACTGCAGTGTCACGCAGGATGTCCCTTCCAAAAAACCTGAACCACTAGCCATGAACATAGGCCAGGGCCTCAGCCGTTCCTTGCCACTCCGTGTGGTAAATGGCATATTGGCAAGTTTACGCTTCTCCTCCGACAATTTTATTTTAGGTTTTGGAGTCCTTTTTTTACTGATATTTGGTGTTTTGGATTTGACATGCTCTGTACTATGACATTGGGCATCGGCCTTGGCAGACGACGTTGCTGGCATTTCATCGTCTCGGCCATGACTAGTGGCAGCAGCTTCAGCACGAGGTGGAAGTGGATCTTGATCTTTCCCTAATTTTGGAACCTCAACATTTTTGTTCTCCATATTTTAATAGGCACAACTAAAAGGCACCTCAGGTAAACAATGGAGATGGATGGATTGGATACTAGTATACAATTATGGACGGGCTGCCGAGTGCCGACACAGAGGTAGCCACAGCCGTGAACTACCGCACTGTACTGTGTCTGCTGCTAATATATAGACTGGTTGATAAAGAGATAGTATACTCGTAACTAGTATGTATGTATAAAGAAAGAAAAAAAAACCACGGTTAGGTGGTATATACAATTATGGACGGGCTGCCGAGTGCCGACACAGAGGTAGCCACAGCCGTGAACTACCGCACTGTACTGTGTCTGCTGCTAATATATAGACTGGTTGATAAAGAGATAGTATACTCGTAACTAGTATGTATGTATAAAGAAAGAAAAAAAAACCACGGTTAGGTGGTATATACAATTATGGACGGGCTGCCGAGTGCCGACACAGAGGTAGCCACAGCCGTGAACTACCGCACTGTACTGTGTCTGCTGCTAATATATAGACTGGTTGATAAAGAGATAGTATACTCGTAACTAGTATGTATGTATAAAGAAAGAAAAAAAAACCACGGTTAGGTGGTATATACAATTATGGACGGGCTGCCGAGTGCCGACACAGAGGTAGCCACAGCCGTGAACTACCGCACTGTACTGTGTCTGCTGCTAATATAGACTGGTTGATAAAGAGATAGTATACTCGTAACTAGTATGTATGTATAAAGAAAGAAAAAAAAACCACGGTTAGGTGGTATATACAATTATGGACGGGCTGCCGAGTGCCGACACAGAGGTAGCCACAGCCGTGAACTACCGCACTGTACTGTGTCTGCTGCTAATATAGACTGGTTGATAAAGAGATAGTATACTCGTAACTAGTATGTATGTATAAAGAAAGAAAAAAAAACCACGGTTAGGTGGTATATACAATTATGGACGGGCTGCCGAGTGCCGACACAGAGGTAGCCACAGCCGTGAACTACCGCACTGTACTGTGTCTGCTGCTAATATATAGACTGGTTGATAAAGAGATAGTATACTCGTAACTAGTATGTATGTATAAAGAAAGAAAAAAAAACCACGGTTAGGTGGTATATACAATTATGGACGGGCTGCCGAGTGCCGACACAGAGGTAGCCACAGCCGTGAACTACCGCACTGTACTGTGTCTGCTGCTAATATATAGACTGGTTGATAAAGAGATAGTATACTCGTAACTAGTATGTATGTATAAAGAAAGAAAAAAAAACCACGGTTAGGTGGTATATACAATTATGGACGGGCTGCCGAGTGCCGACACAGAGGTAGCCACAGCCGTGAACTACCGCACTGTACTGTGTCTGCTGCTAATATATAGACTGGTTGATAAAGAGATAGTATACTACTAATATTATATATACTGGTGGTCAGGTCACTGGTCACTAGTCACACTGGCAGTGGCACTCCTGCAGCAAAAGTGTGCACTGTTTAATTTTAATATAATATTATGTACTCCTGGCTCCTGCTATAACCTATAACTGGCACTGCAGTAGTGCTCCCCAGTCTCCCCCACAATTATAAGCTGTGTGAGCTGAGCAGTCAGACAGATATATAATATATATAGATGATGCAGCACACTGGCCTGAGCCTGAGCAGTGCACACAGATATGGTATGTGACTGACTGAGTCACTGTGTGTATCGCTTTTTTCAGGCAGAGAACGGATATATTAAATAAACTGCACTGTGTGTCTGGTGGTCACTCACTATATAATATATTATGTACTCCTGGCTCCTGCTATAACCTATAACTGGCACTGCAGTAGTGCTCCCCAGTCTCCCCCACAATTATAAGCTGTGTGAGCTGAGCAGTCAGACAGATATATATAATATTATATATAGATAATAGATGATGCAGCACACTGGCCTGAGCCTGAGCAGTGCACACAGATATGGTATGTGACTGAGTCACTGTGTGCTGTGTATCGCTTTTTTCAGGCAGAGAACGGATTATAAATAAAACTGGTGGTCACTGGTCACTATCAGCAAAACTCTGCACTGTACTGAGTACTCCTAATGCTCCCCAAAATTAGTAAATCAAGTGTCTCTCTAATCTATTCTAAACGGAGAGGACGCCAGCCACGTCCTCTCCCTATCAATCTCAATGCATGTGTGAAAATGGCGGCGACGCGCGGCTCCTTATATAGAATCCGAGTCTCGCGATAGAATCCGAGCCTCGCGAGAATCCGACAGCGTCATGATGACGTTCGGGCGCGCTCGGGTTAACCGAGCAAGGCGGGAAGATCCGAGTCGCTCGGACCCGTGAAAAAAAACATGAAGTTCTGGCGGGTTCGGATTCAGAGAAACCGAACCCGCTCATCTCTAATAAATACTACCCTTTTTTGTACCCAAACTTCCCTATATTGACCCTGACAGTTTTGGGCCCAGCTGTGAGCTGCGCTGCACTCCCAACTTGTTCTTTACCTCAACTAATGAGTAACCAATGTCATCTATATGGTACTACATGTCCCAGCATCTACTTGCAGCCATTGACAGGAAAGTCCTGCTGTTACTTGATGAACCGCAAAGACCAGCCATCACTTATTGTCAATAACACATATTTCCACAGGAACAATAAAAAAGTTCAATATAAAAAACTCCCCACACTCTTCATCATCACTTTATTATGAAATTAAATCTCTTTTTTTTTTTTTTTGTATAATCTGTTTTTATTGAAACAAATACAGACTTATAACAACTTGTCAACATATCTGAGTATCAATCAACGGCATAATAAAGTGACAAATTTGAGCATGGACAAATTGGTAGCCGAGTGTTCAATATAGTTATAGTCTATATTAACAGTTTGAGCTAAGAAACAAGATAGAGCATAGGTATAGAACAAGAAAAAGAAAACAACAAAAGAGAGAGGTGACTGAACCGAGTATGCTGAGAAAAGGAGGGTAGAATATGTGTAATGAATTGATAGCTTTAAACATATTGGTCCGGAACCTTTGTCAAATAGCGAACAACAGAGTGGCCCCTACCACCCGCTCATTTCGCAGAGGAAATGTAAGTCTTATACGACTCAGAGGTCTTGTATTCTATCCAAGGCAACCACATAGCAATAAATTCAGAGCGTCTGTCTCCAGCGCTCAATAGTACATCTTCCATATTCATGTAATAGTCTTGTCTGGAGAACCAGGTATACCGTGTAGGAGGACTAGCGGATCTCCACAAAGTGGGGATTACTGCCCGTGCGGCATTGCCAAGGTGTCGTAGTAAAGATGACTTGTAAGTAGAGATGGGGGTAGTGGAGTGGTTTAGCAACCAAAAGGCCGGGTCAGTTGGGACAGGAGCATGTAGGATATCACCAGAAATAGAAATTACGTCATCCCAGAAACTTTTAATAAGGGGGAAGGTCCACCAGATGTGCAACAGAGCGCCTAGGTCCCTATGGCACCTCCAGCAGGCAGGTGAGATAGATGGGGAAATGACGTGTAGGAGGGTAGGGTGTCTGTACCATCTCATCAGGATCTTGTATTGTGTTTCTCTGACCTGTATACATATGGAGCTCTTATGGGCTTTAAGAAAAATAGAGTCCCATTCCCTGTCTGAGAGTGAGATGTTCAGATCCCTCTCCCATTTTTGGGTGAAGAGGGGAGGGGTTGGGGAGTCAGACGTACATAGGAGTCTATACAGGGTGGACACAGTATGTAAGGGATTCATGGGGGCCACACACATTTTTTCAAACGCGGTCAGCTCCCTTGACGCCTGACGGTACATATTATCCGTGTATAGAAAGTGTTGGACCTGCAGGAACTTCCAGAAGTCCGCCAGTGGGATCTCCCACTTCTCTCGTATCTCCGAGAACTGCTTAATCCCAGACGGGTGAACTAG
This sequence comes from Pseudophryne corroboree, assembly GCF_028390025.1. Classification (NCBI taxonomy): domain Eukaryota; kingdom Metazoa; phylum Chordata; class Amphibia; order Anura; family Myobatrachidae; genus Pseudophryne; species Pseudophryne corroboree. The sequence continues at coordinate 925,701,921 of NC_086447.1, forward strand.
CTGACCTACTCTAAAAAGTCCCTCTAACGCCCAATTTTGATAATACCCCAGTGAGAGGCCAGGTGGGAAGGTCGGGTTGCTCAAAAAGGAGGTGAGGGGGCCAAAAACAGAGGAAATGTACGATCTTCGCCGTATCCCTTTCCAAAAGGAAAGTGTAGGAGAAATAGTCGGGTGAGGGTGTAGCAGTCTGGGCAAGGTCGGGAGCCAGGGGAAGATTTCTGGGAACAGTTGTAAGCATAAACCCTCCAAGACCACCCATTGTTTAATCTCCCGGCTCCTGGTCCAATCCAAGACTCTGTTTAAGAGGATTGCCTGGTAATAAGTTTTAATATCTGGGAGTAGGAACCCACCTTTTTGAGGCAGGCGAGTCAGGATGGATCTACTAATTCTGGGTCTCTTACGACGCCAAATAAATTGCTGAATCAGAGATCCCATAGTTCGGAACCAGGAGTCAGGGATCTGAATTGGCAAGGTCTGGAGGAGATATAGCAGTTTGGGTAATGTGTTCATCTTTACAACGTTGATTCTACCTAGCCATAAATCTTTTTTCATCTTCATCATAATCCAGTTGGAAATTCTACAGTCTTTGTAATCCAACGTCCTGGACGGCACTTGCTATGCAAGCACCCCCCACCCTCCTCTCCCTGTGGTGAACGCATTTCACCATCCGTCCAGTTTTCACTGCGCCTGCCTGGAACACACATTTAGTGCAGATATACTGTACTTGGTTTTTGCAGCATTACTGTGGATCAGATACAGTATACAATGCAGTGTACAGTATACAGTATATAATGCATATCGTTTTTAAAATGCCATTTGATTATTAACAGGAGAGTTTAATAAATCAAGGTGTGCATTGGATGTCAGAATAATTATCTGGAATATCAAATAACCCATAATATTCCGCATGCTCTCCCAATGCGAGAATTTCCCGTACTGAGATCCATTTGTTATTAGTGACATTTGGAAAACGCATGTATGTGATAACCGGGAGGTCCGACATATTATAATGCGGTAACAGGAAAAAGTGACTATTCTGAGTGTATCCACTTGGGATAAATCGGGACAATTATGTAAAGTATATACAAGTAGTGCCTGTCAAGCGAATACTTTTTCTTCAACTTACACATAAGAGTATAATTATCTGTTTTCCAATAACGTCTGATAATTGTTTTACCATGTTTAGTCCTATGTATGTTCAAACAAAGAGAAAATTATTAACTATATGAACTAAAAGACTAATTTTAAAACTTTTTAATATATATATTTTTATATGTAACATCTGTAATAATACAACAGCCGGTTGGTTAAATGGGCATTCTCTAGCTACCCTCATGTTTCAATATATTCCCCAATAAAATGGACAATTACATAAAATTGTGCCTGTCAAGAGAAGAGCTTTGCTTCACCTTACACATAAGACTATAAAAATCTACTTTCTAATAAAATCCAATAACTGTTTTAAATTGCAGGTTCCACCGCAGAAGGACAAAGTTCCTGGCCGGTGAAAATAATTAATTTACTTTATTCATAATTCAGTAAAAAGCTACATTATTTTCTTCCAATTTAATTCTAGGGAAAAAAGTAGTGTAAAAAAACAAAAAAAAACCTCATTGCAAAATCCAACATAAAAGTGAAATGAAAATGGTAAATGAGGTAAAAATTTTCTTCAGAATTTTTTTTTTCATTGGAGAATTTTATATATGCAATTCAGTACACAACAACAGAAGTCGCGGCTGCAAGAGACCTAATGAGTATCGAAACATATGATGCGACTATGGAGAAATAATCAGTAACAAAGTAAAACGTCATAATACAAAATAATAAAATACATGAAAACATCAAAACATGAGCGACGAGAAGTCATTTAAAAAATTTTTTTGCATTAAATAATAAAAAACAAGATTAACTTTAGTAATATACAGTGAGCGCTAAGGGAAGTTCTTATTTTGTGTCATTTGTAACAAAATTGTATATCTATTGCATTAAGTGTGACGACATGCCTTCCCAAAAAGATGAAGCAAAATATCAAAAAGTTTTTGGATGTAAAAACTGGATTATTATTTTTTAACTCTAAAGAATAATAAAAATCCACCATAAGGGATTGTAACACGGATAGATGTAGATGTCATGTTTATTAACCGACAAACCATTCGCTGCTGTAAGTGGAGATTTACTACAATGTATGGGGCATATGTACTCAGCCTTGCAAAGTGATAAAGTGGAGAGAGATAAAGTAGCAGCCAATCAGCTCCTAACTGCCATGTTACAGGCTGTGTTTGTAAAAAATGACAGGTGGGAGCTGATTGTTTGACACTTAATCTCTCTCCACTTTATCACTCTGCAGGGCTTACTACGTATGCCCAATGAAAAGTAAAAATTGAGATGTTGCCCATAGCAACTGTAGGTAGCACATTCTGGGAAGTGATAGCTATAATGTGATTGGTTGCTAGGGGCAACCAACACCTCTACTTTTCCTCTTTAGGAGTTTTAGTAAGTCCATTCGTTCCCCACTAATTGTATCTGTGCCTGTTGTTATTATTATTATTATTATTATTATTATTATTATTTTAAATGCCTGTTACATTAATCTAGGAGGAATTTAATTTGGAAGTAAAGCAAAAAAGCAAGTAACTGTGCACCTGGGCAAAACTATGCTGCACTGCAGGTGGGGCAGATGTAACATTCAGAGAGAGTTACATTTGGGTGGGGTGTGTCCAAATTGACATCTAAATTGACGTTTTTAAAAATACTGCTGTCTAACGTGTGGGCTACATGCAAAAGCTGCCAGTATTTACCCTGCACAGAAAACATAAAATATTTGCTCCCCTTGCATTGGAACATAGGGGGTCATTCTGACCTGATCGCACGCTAGTTTTTTCTCTCGCTGCGGTGCGATCAGGCCAGAATTCTGTAAAACTGCGCATGCGTATGCACTGCAATGCACAGTGTGTCGTACGGGTACAAAGTGGATCGTTGCTGAGCGATGGATTTAACGAAGAATCCATTCACACGGCCGATCGCAAGGAGATTGACAGGAAGAAGGCGTTTGTGGGTGGCAACTGACCGTTTTCTGGGAGTGGTTGGAAAAACGCAGGCGTGTCCAAGTGTTTGCAGGGCGGGTGTCTGACGTCAATTCCGGGACCGGACAGGCTGAAGTGATCGCAGCGGCTGAGTAAGTTCTGGGCAACTCAGAAACTGCACAAAACTTTTTTGTACCGCTCGGCTGCAAAAGCATTCGCACACTTGCACAGCTAAAGTACACTCCCCTATAGGCGGCGACTATCTGATCGCAGCGCTGCAAAAAGTAACTCAGAATGACCCCCATGGTTTGTTCCAGATATAAAGTCACTTGCTGTTTTGCTTTACTTCCAAATCAATATCAGGCCCAGAGACTGCAGCCCTGGTAACTCATGCAGACGCACAGCTGGTCCTCAGGCATGTGTTGCTGCTTAATGTGAATTAAAGCAACTACCTTATCCCTAGCGCAGAAAAGAATGCGGTCAGATAATTACTCAGCACAGAGAGCAATCTGGACCTTTACCTTGTTAGGACTTATTTGTCTGACCAGATGCATCTCCCTAATCTCTTCTAGCTGTTGGCAGAGAAATGGTTTCATACCTTTATTTCACAACATGTTTTGCTTTGGAAAGTTTAGATTTTTTATTATTACAAAAAAAAAAAAAAAAAAATTCCGATTTATGGTTCTGTGTTGATTTCTCCCACTATAATCTTTTGTCTGTCTTCACAATGAGAATCTCAATTACAGTTATCTCCGAGAGGGTGTACGTGTCTCGCTCGGCTTTTGTTCCGTATCCTGAACAGCAGTCATCCTATGATTCCATTATTCTAAATATCTATGACGAAGTTGGACTGTTTCCTGTGAAAGCAAGTTTTCATTCATCGTTTAACGGCATCAAGTTCATGAAGTTTGTCCTAAAAAATAAAAATAAAATTTAAAATCACTGCCAAAAGCTGCCTGCACCTGCGCCGTTAATTTCATTATGATATCCCGGCTGTGGGGTTTCCGGCGGTCTGCAGACTGACGCCGGAATACCGGCGGCGAGCGCGTGTCCCCTCATGGGCCCACTGTTCGGGTCCGGTGCCAGTCACCACACTAATCTATTCCCCCTCGGGTGGTGGCGTGGACACCTAGCATTTCATCGGGCATTGGAATTATGGCGTCGGTATCCTGACGCCGGGATCCGACAGCCGGCAACGTGATTGCTTCCCGCTCAAAGCAATTGCAAGTGTTTAAGGTGCAGACATGGCTTGCGCAGTGGCGGTAACTTAAGAAGCACAAAGGCAGCTCTCCTCCCGGGCACATACAGTAGGTTGTCGGAGTGAGGTGGCAATGTTTGTGAAGACAGAAACACTCTAGGGTTTCTTGCGAGACTGTGCCCCCTCCAGCTACCTGTTTGGCTCTTGTGGATGTCTATCGTGGGCTAAGAACCTCCTCTTCCAGGATACCAGATTGCACATGCGAACTCTCCCCGATACAACCTAATCTTGCAGGCTACTGGACTGCTCATGCACCCGCTCCTGAGACTCCCCCTAATTTATCATGGGGGATGTAGTCTTTGTTCTGTGTCCAAATAGCAGCGGCTAAATTGGAGCACTGGAAATGCAGAGGGATTGCTATGCCGCCCCCAGCTAGTGTCACCCCTAGGCAAATGCCTCACGTGCCCAGTGGGAAATCCAGCACTGGTGGTCCCCATATACTGGAAAGTTGGGAATATTGTATCAATCAGGTGATGACTAGGTTTGGGCTGGAGAAACAAGAGAGAAATTAACAACTTTAAAGAAACCAAGGGTGGCAACCGGACGTTAGCATGCAAGAGTAACGCAACATGGGTGTTTCTTGTGCGTGTAGCGAGAGTTGTGACCTGTTCTGTGTTGTGCATATGCAGTGTGCGCGCCATTTTCCGCTGCATCTTCCGCATTAAGCATGGGATAGGAATAAGTGTCATTACTAATAGCGATGGCTGATCTCGTGGCCACGGGGCCTTGTGATCGCATAAATACATAGAACCCAGAATATGGGCAGATGGCTGCATAGAACTTGTGATCACTGTTGGAACCCAGAAATGCAACTGCAATACATACAGCTCGGAATTGGGCCCAATGTCTTGCTCATTGCTGTTGGAAGATGACTTCTATTGGTCCATGGATGCTCTAGTAGGCCTTAGTGAAGCTGGAAGTTATCCAGTAGTTCGGCCTCAACAGAACCAGTTTTGTGTGGCCAGGTTTACTCCTAGGAGAATAATCTGTAGGTGACCCCAGTGAAATTCACTAGGTTTTATTCATGTACTAGTTCCTTGCTCTCCCCAGATGTCCATGAGAATTCCAGCTTAGGTAGGAGCCTTTCAGACACATGGAAGAGCGCTATCCTGCCTGCAACTGGGATGGGATGTCCAAACTGCATCATCAAGACCCACCCACCCTGAAGAACATCATCGCGTCACGCCTACCTATTCTTTAAGCGTCTTGTCTCCTCATCTCCTGCTAGTAAGATATGGAAAGTAGACATGTATGACCTTGTCCTTGTGAGATGAGCTACGGTACATTCTGGTGTCTCACTACAGATCACACATCAAACCTGAATGGATCATATGCAGAATGGGGATCATTGATGTGAATGTACTATACGTGTGCAACAAGTATTCATTTGTTCGGATCATAAAAGAGAACAAAGACAGTACAGGTTGAGTATCCCATATCCACAATGCTTGGGACCAGAAGTATTTTGGATATCGGATATTTCCGTATTTTGGAATAATTGCATACCATAATGAGATATCATGATGATGGGACCCAAGTCAAAGCACAGAATGTATTTATGTTTCATATACACCTTATACACATAGCCTGAAGGTCATTTAATACAATATTTGGAATCATTTTGTGTATTAAACAAAGTTTGTGTACATTGAGCCATCAGAAAACAAAGGTTTCACTATCTCAGTCTCGCTCAAAAATTTCTGTATTTCGGAATATTTGGATATGGGATACTCAACCTGTATTGGTTTATTTTGGTCCCGATTTTGTTAGTGCTGTATTGTGCTAGTTTTTGGCTTTTGCCCCTAGAGATAGTTATGTTTTATGCTTTGTTGTCCAAAATGCAGACTCCTGGTCCCTATAAATGAACAGAATCAGTGGAATGTCCAACTAGAATGGTTTAATACCGGACTGCAAGGGTAAATGCAGGATTTAGTCAGGGGGGTTTCCGTGTGTGTATGTACGTATATATGGATATGTGTATGTATGTGTATGTATATGCAACAACATACCCTCCAACATTTTACACAGAAAAAACTGTACAAATTAGGAAAGGGGGCGTGGTCACGTGTAAAGGGGACATGGCCACGCCCCTTTTCCTATACTTTCAATGGAAGTTTGGAGAGCCAAAAATCGGTACAGACCATAAAAAAAGGTCCTGTACCTGCCAAAAAGGTGCAGCTGGAGGGGATGTGTAGCCAAAGAAATCTGTGAACAAAAGAAGAAGAACAAGAGCCTATGGTGTAGTATTTCTTTCCAGGATGCGCAAATAACACGCAAATAATGGAGTTGCGTACCAGATTATGGCTTATGTTGGAGCATATCAATCCCCTGCTTCATAATCCAAATACGATTTCAGAATCAGGGTCTTTTCAATTGAATAATTGCATTACTCATAACCTAAGCATGTCCACGTTTTAACACTGGCCTTTCTTATAACAGGATCACCACCACAGTGACGGACAGACAAACATATTCTGGTATGCAACTCCATTATTTGCGTGTTATTTGCACATCCTGGAAAGAAATACTACACCATAGGCGCTTGTTCTTCTTCTTTTGTTCATGTATATTATATACAGGCTTGGACTGGTTCACAGGGGTACAGAGGAAACCACTGATGGGCCCCTCTGCCTGGGGGCCCACCTCCTTCTCTAAGGACCAGGTTCCAGACTGTGCACTCGAATTATACATTATACATATGTTACCTTATACTCGGCTATGGTGTATTTTCTACATTGCATTGCTGTTATTAATCTGTTATTAATCTGGAGCTTTATCATGCATGCAGCAGCTGAATTTACTGTATATATTTATGAAGGGGCCCAAAAGTTGCACTCTCTAATGGTTAGTCAAACCAATGAGGTGGCAGGCCACACACCCTCTGCAGACTGGCCACACCCCTAACATGGGCCCCTATCACGGCATTCCCCGGTGGGCCCAACATGCCCCAGTTCGACACTGATTTTATATACACTGCTCAAAAAAATAAAGGGAACACTTAAACAACACAATATAACTCCAAGTCAATCACACTTCTGTGAATCAAACTGTCCACTTAGGAAGCAACACTGATTGACAATCAATTTCACATGCTGTTATGCAAATGGAATAGACAACAGGTGGGAATTATAGGCAATTAGCAAGACACTCCACAATAAAGGAGTTGTTCTGCAGGTGGTGACCACAGACCACTTCTCAGCTCCTATGCTTTCTGGCTGATGTTTTGGTCACTTTTGAAAGCTGGCGGTGCTTTCACTCTAGTGGTAGCATGAGACGGAGTCTACAACCCACACAAGTGGCTCAGGTAGTGCAGTTCATCCAGGATGGCACATCAATGCGAGCTGTGGCAAGAAGGTTTGCTGTGTCTGTCAGTGTAGTGCCCAGAGCATGGAGGTGCTATCAGGAGACAGGCCAGTACATCAGGAGACGTGGAGGAGGCCGTAGGAGGGCAACAACCGAGCAGCAGGACCGCTACCTCCACCTTTGTGCAAGGAGGAACAGGAGGAGCACTGCCAGAGCCCTGCAAAATGACCTCCAGCAAGCCACAAATGTGCATGTGTCTACTCAAACGATCAGAAACAGACTCCATGAGGGTGGTATGAGGGCCTGACGTCCACAGGTGGGGGTTGTGCTTACAGCCCAACACCGTGCAGGACGTTTGGCATTTGCCAGAGAACACCAAGATTGGCAAATTCGCCACTGGCGTCCTGTGCTCTTCACAGATGAAAGCAGGTTCTCACTGAGCACATGTGACAGATGTGACAGAGTCTGCCTGCAACATCCTCCAGCATGACCGGTTTGGCAGTGGGTCAATAATGGTGTGGGGTGGCATTTCTTTGGGGGGCCGCACAGCCCTCCATGTGCTCGCCAGAGGTAGCCTGACTGCCATTAGGTACCGAGATGAGATCCTCAGACCCCTTGTGAGACCACATGCTGGTGCGGTTGGCCCTGGGTTCCTCCTAATGCAAGACAATGCTAGACCTCCATCCACCAACGCCACGTTGCACCACAGACTGTCCAGGAGTTGGCGGATGCTTTAGTCCAGGTCTGGGAGGAGATCCCTCAGGAGACCATCCGCCACCTCATCAGGAGCATGCCCAGGCGTTGTAGGGAGGTCATACAGGCACGTGGAGGCCACACACACTACTGATCCTCATTTTGACTTGTTTTAAGGACATTACACCAAAGTTGGATCAGCCTGTAGTGTGTTTTTCCACTTTAATTTTGAGTGTGACTCCAAATCCAGACCTCCATGGGTTAATAAATTTGATTTCCATTGATAATTTGTGTGTGATTTTGTTGTCAGCACATTCAACTATGTAAAGAACAAAGTATTTAATAAGAATATTTCATTAATTTAGATCCAGGATGTGTTATTAACTTATTTTAGTGATCCCTTTATTTTTTTGAGCAGTGTATATATATATATATATATATATATAGCACACAAATTCATACATACACACAAATCCCCCCCTGTGTGCGCCACTGGCCTATCACCACGAAAAGTAGAGTAAAGAGCAGTTTAATGCACTTTATGAAACTCAGTTAAAGTTAGCACCCAAAACAAGGAATTCTGGCCCTCATTCCGAGTTGTTCGCTCGCTAGCTGCTTTTAGCAGCATTGCACACGCTAGGCCGCCGCTCTCTGGGAGTGTATTTTAGCATAGCAGAATTGCTAACGAAAGCAATTTCCTTGCAGTTTCTGAGTAGCTCCAGACCTACTCCTAGACTGCGATCACCTCAGTCCGTTTAGTTCCTGGTTTGACGTCACAAACACGCCCTGCGTTCGGCCAGCCACTCCCCCGTTTCTCCAGCCACTCCCGCATTTTGACCTGGAACGCCTGCGTTTTTTAGCACACTCCCTGAAAACGCTGAGTTGCCGCCCAGAAACACCCACTTCCTGCCAATCATACTACAATCACTCGAGCGACTGGAAAACGTCACTCGAGCTTGGGTAAAACTACAAAGTTTTGTGTGAAAGTACCATGCGCGTGCGCATAAATGCCATTTTTTCACCTAATTGCTGCGCTGCGAAAATCGGCAGCGAGCGAACAACTCGGAATGACCACCTCTGTGCGTGTATCTATGCATCTTTTTCACATGGAGTTTTATTGTTTATCTAGAACATGTCCACATGCAGAAGAGTCTCGCTCTATACTGACATTTACTGGCCACAAGTTGTACCGTTTTGCAACACTAATCAGTCATATCAGTCACTAATCCCCTTATGACAACATTTATTTTTCTGAATTTAAATCCTCTACTATCTCTATGAGTGGGCTACACTCCGAGACTCTCAGGTGTATATTAAAAGTCCAAGGCAGTGTCTAGATGAAGTGAATAAATGTACATATGCAGAGCGCTTCCCAAAAACCGCTGCTTCAGATAAACGCGCTGCGACTTGGCTGCTCATGAAGGTGAAAGTAGAAAAGGTGCTGAATTTAGCACGTGGCCTAAATTACAACTGTGCCAATGATCCATTAACGTAAATTACATACGGTAGAATTGATCCTATTACAGAAAAGCTTTAGCGCGCACCCACTATACAGTCGGTCACAGTTGCGCAGTTGGCCGTTGTATTTTGAGTCGCACTGCGCGCATGCTTAGCGATGGCGGTCTCAGAGAGGATTTGGATGCAAAGTGATTGACAATCACTGTCGTTTATGGGCGGTAATGTGGGCATCTCTGTACAAATCCCAGCAGCTGCGGCATTAGCATCATCTCGCAGTGCCGCTGCGTACAAAGACCCAGTCACAATGGGATTTGCGCCCGCCTCTGAACCAGGCCCTTGGTGTATTTAATGTCCCTGCGGCTCCCACACACTGAGCAGTGAGGCGGCCTGTCTGTGATATGCTGGGTGCGGGGAATGGGGTACGTGGGTGCTGATGGCAGAAGCGGGCCTGTGAGCCGGGACACTGTAATATTACTGGCCGGTAGACGGGAGAGACGTTATAAATAATATTATGTTGGGAACATGGAAGATATTGTAATAGTGAATAATTAATGAGGAGGCAGCGACGTTCCTTGTAAAACACTTTAATTTCACTTTTATGTCTCATGGAACATGACACAAATTCACCACGTTTTATTTATTTTTCTCTTGTTGCTTATTTATAAGGACATTGGAGGTCATTCCGAGTCGTTCGCTCGGAAAATTTCTTCGCATCGCAGCATTTTTCCGCTTAGTGCGCATGCGCAATGTCCGCACTGCGACTGCGCCAAGTAAATTTGCTATGAAGTTTGGATTGTTACTCACCGCTTTTTCTTCGCTCAGGCGATCGTAGTGTGATTGACAGGAAATGGGTGTTACTGGGCGGAAACAGGCCGTTTTATGGGCGTGTGGGAAAAAACGCTACCGTTTCCGGAAAAAACGCGGGAGTGGCTGGAGAAACGGAGGAGTGTCTGTCTGGGCGAACGCTGGGTGTGTTTGTGACGTCAAACCAGGAACGATAAGCACTGAACTGATCGCAGATGCCGAGTAAGTCTGAAGCTACTCTGAAACTGCTACGAGATGTGTAATCGCAATATTGCGAATCTTTCGTTCGCAATTTTAAGAAGCTAAGATTCACTCCCAGTAGGCGGCGGCTTAGCGTGTGCAATACTGCTAAAATCGCCTTGCGAGCGAACAACTCGTAATGAGGGCCATTATTATTACACATCTTATTAAGAAGCAATTCCCTACTATGTGGTAAGGGATATAGGGCCTAATTCAGTATGCGACGCATCAGCCATGCGATCGCATACTGATGTTCCAGTGCACAGTATTGTGCATGCACTCACAGTGAGATGCGATTGTGGGGCCGAACGGAGGTGACGATGCTGCATTGCGGGGGCGTCGATTCGGAATTGAATAGGCGTGGTGATGAAAATAGGGACAGGTTCAGGTGGCCGCGTGACGTCACACGCGGCCGCTGTGACCCGGAAAATGGCCGCCCTGCACCTGCCTTCCCAGCCTGGCTGCAGAGGCAGGGGAGCTTCCACAAACCAGCGATACTATCGCAGTTACATTGGCGATTGCATCACTGGCGGCATTTGCATGGTGGGGGGTCTTATCCTGCGCTGGGCGGCCCTCAGCATTCGATCCCAGCCAGTTGCAGTTTTGCCATTTTAGTAAAACTGCAACTGAAGCTGAATGAGGGCCTTGGGGCCTAATTCAGCCTGGATCGCTAATCTGAGAAATCACAAATCGAGCGATTAGCCAACGACTGCACATGCGTAACGTTCACCTTGCGCACATGTGAGGGATAATAGCAGCAAAAAATGCGTACAGATCCTAATCGCATTGTAGCCGCTGTTTGACTGACAGGAAGCCAGCGTTTCTGGGCGGAAACCTGCCGTTTTTCTGGGCGTCAGCGCAGACCACTTCCAGCCCGTCTCAGACGCAGATCAGTGGCAGCCTTAGACCTACTTACATTTGCTCAGACGGCAAAAAATAATCGATGTTCTGGAAATTGTGTATGCCTCTGCGAGTGGCTAGTGATCTGCACCAGGCATTTTTTCCTTCTTTCAGGGGTGCATATGCATAAACCCCCGCCACATTAGCCGCAGGGATTGTCCCATTAGCATAAGGATGCCCGTAACCACAGCCACTTTGCGTGCGACGCAGAATCAGCCGCAGAGTGTAAGCTCCACTGGGTCATGCGAATGACCAAATATTCTCCGTAGAGCGCTGCGGAATATGAGTGCGCTACAGAAATGACTGATAATAATAATAGTAATGTTCTTTACACAATGCCCCACATCAGCGCCTTTCCGTGCCCATCTGGCAGTAGCAAATGTTACCATGGGGGCCGAGAATGTCACGGTTATGCCGGCGATTATACCTGACGTTTTCAATGTTCCGCAGAAAGATGTTCATTAAAACCTTTTCTTACGCTGTAGCTGCAGTGGGCTTAAATATAAAAGAAAGCTGTTTAAGTAGCTGTTCATGTTTTACAATGTCTCCAAGCTCTTACAGATGTTTAGCTGGGGCGGAAAGAGCGGAGTACAAGGAGATCTCCTGAAAGGAGCCGGGCGCTGTGCAGGAACATGTGTTGCAGCATAAACATTTGACATTACACTGGGTTCAGGCAATAACGATTCTTGCAGGTACTGTCTCAATCCGCCCGTCCAGCTCCTTCCAGTTGTAACAGCTGCTTCCTTTATTCCTATTTTCTTAACTCCAGGCTAAGCTGTTTGCAAGGAATACTCCTTGTCTCCCGGGGCCACTTACAGGCCAGAGGGAAAGGTCAGGCATGATATTTGTGCTATTTTGGAATGAAGCTTACAGCAGCACTTTACTGTGCCCGGAATGTGGGCATGGGAGAATGTCTTCATCACGTAATAGTAAGCAGGTAGGTGGCCATCTGCTGCTAGGCCACTGTACCCGTCACTTGCACACGGAGTGATGTCACTGGTTCCTGCGCGAGGTCATGCACTGTGTGCAGATGGAACAGTTTCAGCCATTTGGTAATTAATATGCAAAGTCATCCAGATGTCCCCCCTGAAATTCGCAGAGTAATTTACGTCCCTCTGAGAAATAAGTCCAAACTCTGCGCACTACACAACAAGCGTCCAGTGGTCTGTAGCCTTATGAAACGATCTTACAGCCCACCTGCCACTCAGTCTTCCAGCCTGGTGTCTGAATATTGTAATCTTACTCTGTACTCATGTTGTGTACACACTTTGTACATACTGTATTAGGGTTACTCAGCCAGGGGCAGGTTCTTAGTAGCAGCAGGGTAGCGTCTAGTTTCCCTTCGTGGAGAGGACCTTTCCCATAAGCCCCTGGGTCCATGTCACAAACTATTTGGAATGGTTACCTGTGGCGAGCTGAGCGAGACACCGAGCCTGAAACGTGGCGCCCGCAAGGGTCCAATGGTGCATAGAAAAAACAAAATAACCTCAAACGAATGGAGAACGGAGAAAACATTTAGGTGCTGTAAGGGCGGAAGTTATCTACTGCCCTATCGTGCTGTCACTTCCAGGTCCTGATCACGAAGGGAACATAGACACAACCGTGGCAGCACGGATCTCTCTTCATGGATGCAAACGGCTAGTTTCTGCAAACAGCGCAGGCGCCGGTTACTTTTTCTCCGTCGCGTAACTTGGCTGCATCAGTCTTTCTGTAAAACAGGTCGATGAGGGTCAGGAACTGGGCAGTGGCAAAAAACTATCACATGGAACCATCCTGACTTGCGGGAGTGCCACACATCCGGGGAAGGGAAGTCTGTTCAAGAACGGACACCTTGTTCCCAGCATGGGGCTGGTGAACTGCAAAAACCAATGGCTGGCGTAAAATCAATGGGCGACACTGGTTTCCAGTTTTCACATGCACATTACCCCGCATATCAGGCTTCCGCAGCTGCCCTCCACAGTGCCGGTGGCTCAGAATCAGCCCCTTATATACACAGGGCCGAGAACCCCGGTTATTGCGGGGGGCAAGCCATTGCGACTTGGGTCCAGGCTTGTGTGAAAAGGTTGATGCGGGTCTTGCAACCCAGGTCTGATGCGGGTCACGATCAGGGTTATTCCCAGGTTGGCTGCAGTGTGAAAGGTAGATCCGGGTCATGCCTAAAAGGCTAGCGAATGGCTCTCTCAAGAGTGCTTGGAAATGACGTCATCGGGTTTGTTAAATCAGAGGCCCCCGCACATGTGATGTCATTACTGCAGCAAACAAAGCTGTACAAGCTTTATACGCCGACAATAAAATAAACAAATATAATTTTAGAAGAAACTTTCGTTGAATAAAAATAAAAAAAAAGTTTTATATCCTTATATCTTCTTCTTTCTTGCGCCGTGGTAATCCGTGCTTTGAATACAACCTTAATTAGTAGTAAAATACGCTTTATAAAACTACTATATGATTATAGACAAATTTTGATTAGTAAACGTGTAATGAAGTTCTCCCCATCAATGTTGCTACATCTGAAGTGCAGTGTTCCTCCGGCGAGTACAACAAGCTGACACTTTGTCTCATGGTCGACGCACTCAGGAACAGGCATTACAGGCTCAGCCATCATTACGCCTGGAGTTGAATGATCTCTACAAGTATTACCTCCAAATTTAATGAGCAGGATTCTGTGGCAAATCCATTGGGAGCCCCCAGACAGAATCTCTTTGTAGGTCTGATGAGAGATCCATTGATCTTAGGTTTCACTTAAACACACAGAGATAATGAGTTTTGTAAGTGTAAACTGTGTGTCCACAGACCGGATGCTCAGGGTGTGACATTGGGTCCATCTGCTGCCATTCCCAATTCCCTTATTATAATGTCACCCAAGGCTTCTCCGGATGGTCCACCAAGAGTGGCAAGATGTTGTGTAAGATATAACGGTGGCAAGTTGTCTCCGCCATACCGCCAAATTCTCTGCCTCACATTGCTCCCCCAAATAATAACCAGGGCTAGTGGGGCTTGATAAGCTGAGTTCTGGCTGGTGGCCGTCCCCTTTACCTGCTCGTGTGGGTTGGTCATCCAGAGATATCTAGGACCACTGCCGGTCCCATCCCCACCAGGATGACATGCAACACCTGTTAGATATAAAACTGGTAAGAAGAGTTGTTTGGGTTACACCTGTTTCGGGATACGGTCATTAGGTCGACCACTATTGTTCGACATGCAATATTGTTCGACTTGTGATAGGTCGACACGAAAAAAGGTCGACGTGAGTTTTTCACATTTTTTTTTGACTCTTTCATACCTTACAATCCACGTGGACTACAATTGGGAACGGTAACCTATGCCGAGAGCAGCGGGAGCGGAGTGAGGCACTTTGCGAGGGGACATGGTGCCCTAATTGGGGTTACCGGTCACTCTACGAAGAAAACAACACCAAAATAAAATGAAACAAACTCATGTCGACCTTTATTCATGTCGACCGATCACACGTCGACCTAGAAACCCCATCGACCTACTGCATGTCGACCAATAGTGGTTGACACAACAACCCATACCCCCTGTTTCATTTGGTTCCTCACCCACAATCTCTATGACTGCTGGACAGTGCAGAATCACTGGGGGCTTCCCATACCCACTGTTATAACGAGCAATCCCGTTTTGTTTTTTTTTGGGGGGGGGGGTTTAAGGAAAAGTCCCTGAATAAAGCAGGGATAATGGGGGTCATTCCGAGTTGTTCGCTCGCTGGCTGCTTTTAGCAGCATTGCACACGCTAAGCCGCCGCCCTCTGGGAGTGTATCTTAGGATAGCAGAATTGCGAACGAAAGATTAGCAGAATTGCGAATAGATAATTGTTAGCAGTTTCTGAGTAGCTCGAGACTTACTCCTACACTGCGATCAGCTCAGCCCGTTTCGTTCCTGGTTTGACGTCACAAACACGCCCTGCGTTCGGCCAGCCACTCCCCCGTTTCTCCAGACACTCCCCCGTTTTTCCCTGACACGCCTGCGTTTTTTTAGCCAACGCTGAGAAAACGCTGAGTTACCGCCCAGAAACGCTCCTTTCCTGTCAATCATTTACCGAACACCAGTGCGACTGAAAAGCGCAGCAGACGCTACAGCAAAACAGTTAAGTTTTTAGTAAAATAACTAAGCGCGTGCGCTCTGCGTACCATGCGCATGCGCAGTAAGCGACTAATCGCAGTATAGCGAAAATCGGCAACGAGCGAACAACTCAAAATGACCCCCAATAAGTAACATGTACATTTTGCAGCCAATTAGATGTTAATAATAACGGACAAATAATAATAATAATAATAATAATAACGGTCTCGCTCTGTCTATTTGAACCCCCTCACGGCAGCCGTCCACGTTCCCATCACCGGTCGCTGCTCAGTCTCCGCTAACATTTATTATTAGTTATGGCGGCAGGGACTATTTTTATTTGCTGTGAACGCTGTCAGACGTACTCTCTCGGGTGACATTTATTAGGTTCCTACAGTATAAGGTCACGCCACGCGACATGTATTTTTAAGTTGTTTCGTCAATAAATAAACGCGAACACTTGCACGATTGCAGCTACACAAACTTTCAGAGGGAATTTTCTCAGACCACAAAGTGTATAAATAGATATATTTAGATCCCAGTGATAAAACTCTTCTCTTCGCCCTCACTGCAGAGATAACAAAACTCTATTATCTCTGCAATTTAACAAAATACATAGGACAGCATGGTTCGGGATGCAGTCAAAATGGTGGCTGTCGGTATCCCGCCAGTCGAAATACCGGCGCCAAAATACCGACATTAGAACCCCAACGCCGGAACTCCGAAAGGGCCAGTAGACCGACACCGGAATCCTGACAGTCGGCATCCCAACTGTAAGTATAGACGCCGGGTTAGGTTTAGGGCCAAGGGTGTGGGTTTTAGGTTTAGGCACCACCGGGTAGGGTTATGGTTAGGCTGTGGGGGGTGGGGGGCAGGAGGTTAGGGTTAGGTTGAGGGGAGGCATAGAGTTAGTCATCCCTGGGGGAGGGGTTAGGCTCAGGCTGTGGGGGAGGGAGAGTTAGGTTTAGGCAGCAGGAATGGGAACTAAGGTTTAGGCACCAAGGGGGTAGGGTAGGGTTAGGCTGCGGGGAGGGAGGTTTCGGGTTAGGGGGTAGGGGAGGCGGGAGAACAGCATGCACTCATCCCCGTCGGCCTTTAAAACATAGGGATCCCGATGACGTTATTATGACCGCCAGGATGCTAAACTCTGGCATTTAATACTGAGCCTCTGCCCCATGGTTCAGCTGCTACGGAAATACTAGCCCAGAGCAGAAAGGGTTAACTTACAGCTTCCCCAGGTCAATCTCTACAGACATGTGTATGTGGTCGACTCATTACCAGGGGTTCCCAGAGGGGGGAGGGTACTGATTACCCAAACCAGGGTTCGTCTGGGAGATCTGGAGGGGGTGTAAGCCGTCCATGGATGAGGAGAAATGCCCTTTGTAGGTGCACGTCACCGCACCACAAACCATAATATCTCAGGCACAAATTAATGAGTGGGTGTAGCAACACCTGTATGTGCGGCCACACGTCCTCTAGCACCCATGCCCACCTTATGTCTCAGCAGCCCTGGTCACTGAGGAGCAGGACTGATAGACCCCCAACAGTAGGGGATCCGGTCTCTAGGTTGACAGTAACTAGGTCGACCACTATTAGTCGACACTCAACAGTAACTATGTCGACAGGGTCTCTAGGTCGACATGTTCTAGGTCGACAGGTGAAAAGGTCAACATGAGTTTTTCACAATTTTTTTCTTTTTTTGAACCTTTTCATACTTTACGATCCACACGGACTATGATTGGGAACGCTAACCTGTGCCGAGCGCAGCGGCAGTGAAGGGAGGCACCTTGCCTGAAGAATGGCGTGCGAAGCGAGCCATGCGAGAGTACACGGTGCACTAATTGGGGTTACCGGTCACTGTACGGAGAAAATGACACAAAAAAAAACTTTAAAAACTCATGTCGACCTTTTGGCCTGTCGACCTAGACCATGTCGACTTAGAGACCCTATTGACCCAGAGACCCTGTTGACCTAGAGACCCTGTCGACCTAGTTACTGTCGACCAATAGTGGTCGACCTAGTTACTGTCGACCTTCCATATCACACCCCAATAGTAGATAACAATTCCTAAAAACAGATTCCTAAGAGTCGAGGGCAGCAGTAAGTATAGAGTAGTAAGTTGCTACAATTGCACTGAGAACTGGACCCATACTGCGAAAAGTCCAGATTTTCAGAAGACTTCCAGTTTTTTCCCAAAAGGGATGCAGAATAGACGCTACACTGTGGTACCGCTGCGGCGAGGCTTTTGTCCATGGTGTTATGGCTAAAGATTGTGCATAAGGTTGAAGTGACATCACTACACCTACAGCCCCCCACAGAGTATAGTAAGAACATAGACACACTCATCACAGGTCTTATAGAGGAGGAGGAGGGGATTACTAATGCAAATGGTTTAAAAGCTACAAACATACGTATAAAAGAGAACACATGGGGGAGGTGTATCAATCCTTGGAGAGAAATAAAGTGGAGAAGTTGAACATAACAACAAATCTTATTTTAGATTTGTTAAAGGGGTTCAGTATGATTTTCCGACAGCCATTGACTGACAGTCAAAATACTGACACAGTCAAAATGCAGACAATTATTATGCTGACATGTTCAAAATGCCGACACAGTCAGAATACCAACATGTTCCTGGAACATTGTCAGATGGAGTTCCATGCTGAGAACATTTTATCAGAAAATTTGGTGTTCTACCCACAGAACATTCTGTGCCAGAACATTATCTAAACTCTGGTGCTCTGTGCCTGAAACCCCACAATTTGGGAGGAACTCACCTGCTCCAGAACACCCCCCCCCCCACCCCCCCCACCCCCACACTAGGGCATGTCCAGTACATCACTATTTGACCACCTTTGTCTGGAGCAGAAAGCATACAAACTCCATGCATTAATTAGTAGAGAGGTCAGTGTTTCCCAAACTTTGGGGAGGGTCAGTATGGGACAGCCCGGTTCTAGCTATGGGGGTAATTCAGAGTTGTTCGCTCGTTGCCGAAGCAATTAAGGCAAGTAATTTAGCACAACACTTAGTAGATTTACTCTCGGCCGAACGAAGAACTTTCATCGTTGAAGTGATCGGAGTGTGATTGACAGGAAGTGGGTGTTTCTGGGCGGAAACTGGCCGTTTTCTGGGAGTGTGCGGAAAAACGCAGGCGTGCCAGGATAAAATGCGGGAAATTCTGGAGAAACGGGGGGGGGTGGCTGGCCGAACGCAGGGAGTGTTTGTGACGTCAAACCAGGAACGAAACGGGCTGAGCTGATCGCAGTGTAGGAGTAAGACTCGAGCTACTCAGAAACTGCTAAGAATTTTCTATTCGCAATTCTGCTAATCTTTCGTTCGCAATTCTGCTAAGCTAAGATACAACCCAGAGGGCGACGGCCTAGCGTGTGCAATGCTGCTAAAATCTGCTAGCGAGCGAACAACTCGGAATGAGGGCCTATATGGGGTAAGGTGAGTTTCTTAAAAAGACTGAAAAAATAGCGTTTTCTTCTTGGAATACAATTCCTGTTTGGCTGAGAAAGGAAACAGAACCTAAAAAGCTCTGGACGGTTCTGTAATACGAAACATAAAACAATTGGCTTATTATTCACATTAACATTTTCTCCTGCGCTGAACAGTTAAACAAACAATAGTTCTATTTCTTCTTTTCCAAATGCTGCAAATTCTGGCGTGCGATTATAATCAGGTGACGTCTTTAATATTATTAGCAATGTTATGTCTAGCGTCGTTACAACATTGAAAACAATCCTGGAAGGGTTTCCTGTAGAAATGTAGTGTCTGAAACTGAAAATACAGACGCAGAATTATTTTAACACTTGTATTGACTACGGAAATCCAGCCGTATTGTTCCCTGGACAGCGCGGCTCACAGGCGGTTTGCACTCACTGGGCTGGGCGGGTGCAACGTTCCGATGAGCCACAATGGCGGGAGAGAGTACCAGGGTTTAGTACAAGGACAAAAGGGCTGCACGCCAAGAGGACTCATTTACTAAGCTGCAGCATGTCCATGACAATCCATAACATCCAACCAGACACATCAGAAGCCTTGTGCAACCGCTAAAGTATATGACAACAAGGGCCTGTGTAATGTCAGCCCCTGTGATGGTGTAGTGTCGTACCTGTGCCTCTAGACGATGCTTGCGGATTCAGGACCTCTCGTAGCTTCATCCCTAGGAGCCTGTGGCAGGAGAATGGACACCCCAAGGAGGACCCCACGGATAAAGGAAATGCAAATGGACGGTGACAGCAAGCTTATTAACTCAAAAAAGAAAAGAATATTCACCATTTCAATGAATTCAAATGTTGGCTTAGTAAATCAAATTTACGTCAGAAGGCACATTTCAGAGTCTCACATATCATTTGCATAATAGACAATAGTGTATCACACCGTCAGCCTAAGTGCTCTGCAGAACATCAATACTGAAACTGTCCTTTAGAACTAACTTAGCTCAGGAATATTCAAACAGTATACGAAAACACCACTAGATGGCGCTGTGGGTGCAGTAAAGGCAGTTTCTGGCCCTGCCCACAATCCGGAGAAGTTCAAATATCAGTAAGATCTATAATAGTCACGACAATATATTCAAGTTATTTCTCCACGGTTTGGTTTGGCAAGCCTTACATATGGCAGACAACCGGGATAGCCCCGATTTAGGAACTTACTGATGACCACCAGTGATAACTCAGGGACGTGAATAAGTAGTCCTTGCAGCTTGGCAGATAGCTCAGTCCCTGGTAGAGCTGAATAGGATACTGAGGTATATTTAGTCTACTGAGGCTGAGGATTTTGCGTGACTTAGAGTACTGTTCCTGAATGGAACTCTTGTGTCATGCAAAGGCACCAATAAGTCTACAACAAAGGGTCTGCAGGTTAAAGGGCTCTCATCAAGTCCCTATGGCCATAGATAT
The DNA here is from genome assembly GCF_028390025.1 of Pseudophryne corroboree. Lineage (NCBI taxonomy): Eukaryota > Metazoa > Chordata > Amphibia > Anura > Myobatrachidae > Pseudophryne > Pseudophryne corroboree. The sequence continues at coordinate 925,722,587 of NC_086447.1, forward strand.
TGCAAGTATTTATTATGCATGTGCACTCCCTGCTAAGGCACCCCCAATTCTCTGTCAACGTGTCACCCTGAGGGAGGAAGGGTCTGGGGAGCTGTCAGTATTAATGGTACCTGGCTCCTTTGTACACTGGTAGCGGTGGTGACGCTGGGCTCCTTCCCTGTGGACTGCCCCCCCCCCCCCCCCCCCCCGCGCTCCGGGTCGCGGTCTCTCTCTTTCTATACCGAGCTCACACATGGCTTGCCCCTCTGGTCCTGGGCCTCTGGTCACAGCTGCAGCTGCTGGGCTCCCCCTTGGCTCTGCTGCGGCTGGCGGCTCTTCTCTCCCCTCTTGGAGGCAGCGTGTCCCGACTGGCGATGGGCTGCTGCAGCTGGCGGCTCTGGTCTCCCCTCTCGGCGGCATCGTGTCCCGACTGGCGGTGCACTGCTGCGGCGGGCGGCTCTGTTCGGTGCGACTGGCGGCTGTTAACAGCGGACGGGTCCCGGGTCACGGCTGCAGCTCTCCTCCTCACAGCGCGGCTTACGGTCTGGCTCGGCCGGGGCTCTCCTCCTGTGTGCGGCGGTGGTCAGCAGTCGTTCCCCCCTCTGGCTGCGTGGCAACTCTCCCTTTTATGACGGGTCCTCCCTCTTCTTTTCCGCGCCCAATGCAGCCAATCACACGGGATTCCAGGGCTTCCCGCTTTCTGGCATCCGGCAGACGGTCCTGGGTCCTAGTGCCCCAGATGTTGCAGGCACCAGGTAAGGGGTTTTTAACCATAACAGTGCCTACTACTAAAAAGTCTCTCAGGCAGCACTGGCTGCCATTAGAGCTGCAATGACATGCAGCAGGGATACTCAGACGTGGGTGTCACACCTGATTATGGGTTGCAAACAAAGTGCTAATATGAATATACATACGTCTTATTGCATATGAGTAGCACCGCCTCACCATAAGCAGTGGCAGCTGTCATCATTATTTCCGGAGTTTGCACCTACCCCATGCTGGGGGCAAGAGATTGGTGCCCCCACGGCATACGCAGGACGCAGAATATGGTTACGCACCTGCTATATTCCCACAGGGCTCCCACGGAGGAATACAGAATATTTGCATGGATGTTATGTTGATATCGTGCAAGCCAACAGTCACAGTGTTGACAGCACATTTTAGTGCTTGATACGGGTTTAGGGTTAAGATTAGATTTAGGGTTTGGGTGGGTTTAGGTTAGGGATTAGGGTAGGGTTAGAGTAGGGTTAGGTTAGAATTAGGGTAAGGTAAGAGTAGAGTTAGGGTAGGGTAGGGTTAAGGTAGGGTTAGGGTAGGGTTAGAGTAGGATAGGATTAGAGCAGGGGTAGGGTAGGGTAGGATAGAGTAGGGTTAGGGCAGGATTAGGGTAGGGATAGAGTAAGGGTAGGGTTATAGTAGGGTTAGGGCAGTTTAGGGTAGGGTTAGGGTAGGGTTAGAGTAGGGTTAAAGTAGGATTAGTATTAAGGTTATGTTTAGGTTAGGGTCAGGTTGAAATGCACAATGTTGACATTATGATTATGTTGAAATGTTGACAGTTCACATACCATACCACCCCCCCACCCCCACCCCCCACAGGGCGGTTATTTCCATTAGTACATTCAGTTGACACACAAAACACCTATTGCAAGTATGGAGAGAACTTCAGAAATCCACTGGAACTGGCCGGAAATAACCATAGATGCATTTGTTCTGCGCAGTTGACTTGCTAAATGCAGCCACATTGGGACCTACTTGGGTCCTTACAGGCAGGGGTGTAGCGAGGGTGGCTCCGGTTAAGCGCAAGGGCACACCGCCGCCTGACCATCTCTCCTCCCTACGCCTGCTATATGGTGGGCTGCTGTACAGGCAGCCACAGAGCAGGAGGAGGAGAAGCAGAGGGGTGCCCCAACCACTCTACTTTATCTGCCCCAGCTGTAGCAGCACCCCTCTCTTTTCCGGCTGCTAGAGCACCTCTCTCTACATTGATGCTGCAGCACCTCTCTCTGCCCCAGCTTTTTCTGCATTAGAAGCTGCAGAGTAACATGTATAAGCATTTCAACTGTGGCATAACGTGTATAAATGTCTCTACTGTGTTGTAACGTGTATAAGCGGCTCTACTATGGTGTAACTTGTATAAACGGTTCTACTGTGCTCTAACATATATAATTGGCTCTACTGCGGTGTATCATGTATAAATAGTTCTACTGTGGTGTAACATGTATAAGGGACTCTACTGTGGTGTAACATGTATAAGGGACTCTACTGTGGTGTAACATGTATAAGAAGCTCTACTGTGGTGTAACGTGTATAAATGGTTCTACTGTGGTGTAACATATATAATCGTCTCTACTGTGGTGTAACGTGTATAAACAGTTCTACTGTGGTGTAACGTGTATAAACAGTTCTACTGTGGTGTAACGTGTATAAACAGTTCTACTGTGGTGGTATGTGTATAAGGGGCTCTACTGTGGTGTAACGTGTATAAGCAGCACTACTGTGTTGTATAACATGTATAAGGGGCTCTACTGTGTTGTATAACATGTATAAGGGGCTCTGCTGTGTTGTGTAACATGTATAAGGGGCTCTACTGTGTGGCATAAGGTGTATAAAGGGCTCTACTGTGCAGCATAATGAGAATAGTGGACACTACTAAGTGGTGTAATGTGACTATCGGACAATACTGTGAGGTGTAATCTGAATTGGTACTATTCTGTGGCCATGCCCCTTCCCAGGGCCGAAACTAGGGGGGGGGGGGGCTAGGGGGGCATGTGACCCAGGCGCAGGATTTAGAGGGGCGCTGAGAGAGACCCGGCGGCAGTGCCGTTTCTACTCCTTATCGCCTCTTCCGAGCGCTCCTGCTCGGGTTGCGGAGTTTCGCGGAATGACGCGTTGCGTCGTGACGTCACGACGCAAACGCATCATTCCACGAAGCCCCGCCCCCCGAGCAGGAGCGCTCGGGGAGAGGCGATAAGCATGAAGGAGGAGGCGGCCGGCGCGAGGGACGTGAGGCGGCGGGACCGAAGAGCGGGAAGACGTAAGTATTCTCTCTCTCTCTCTCTCCCCCCCCTCCTTCCCCCCAACTTGAAACCTGCCTGCCGCTGCCGCACTGTGTAAAATGGGGACACCTGCCTATGGGGATACCTGCCTGCCGCACTGTGTAAAATGGAGGCACCTGCCTGCGTACTGTGTATTATGGGGGCACCTGCCTGCGTACTGTGTAATATGGGGGCATCTGCCTGCGTACTGTGTATTATGGGGGCACCTGCCTGCGTACTGTGTAATATGGGGGCATCTGCCTGCGTACTGTGTAATATCTGGGCATCTGCCTGCGTACTGTGTAATATGGGGGCATCTGCCTGCGTACTGTGTAATATGGGGGCATCTGCCTGCGTACTGTGTAAAATGGGGATATATGCCTGCCGCGCTGTGTAAAATGGGGATATCTGCCTGCCGCACTGTGTAAAATGGGGATACCTGCCTGCAGTGTTATTGTTGGTAATGTAGATGTAGTGTAGTGTAGTGTAATGAAGAAATATATAGTACAGCATATAGGGTATGTAGTACAGTGTATAGGAGCATGTAATGTAGTGCAGCATATAGGGGATGGTGTAGTAGTGTAGTGCAGCATATAGGGGATAGTGTAGTAATGTAGTGCAGCATATAGGGGCATGTACGTAGTGTAGTGTATAGGAGCATGTAATGTAGTGCAGTGTATAGGGGATAGTGTAGTAATGTAGTGCAGCGCATAGGGGCATGTACGTAGTGTTAGGAGCATGTAATGTAGTGCAGTGTATGGGAGATAGTGTAGTAATGTAGTGCAGCATATAGGGGCATGTACGTAGTGTAGTGTATAGGAGCATGTAATGTAGTGCAGTGTATAGGGGATAGTGTAGTAATGTAGTGCAGCGCATAGGGGCATGTACGTAGTGTTAGGAGCATGTAATGTAGTGCAGTGTATGGGAGATAGTGTAGTAATGTAGTGCAGTATATAGGGGCATGTACGTAGTGTAGTGCAATATAAAGGGCACTTAGTGTAATCATGTAGTGCAGTAATGTGGTGCAATGTGTGGGGACACACAGGGGCTATGTGACAGATGCTTAGGACATTTGGGGCACATGAGGCGCAATTTTGTTCAATGGTATCCCCTTTCTAAATATTTGATAACATGATAATTTTTTGTGTAATGCGGGGGGGGGGGGGGGGGGGGGCGCCAAAATGCTTCCTTGCCCCGGGTGCTGACAAGTCTAGTTTCGGCCCTGCCCTTCCCCATGACGGCACGCCCCTATATTTTTGGTGTGCACCTTCAGCGCACACTTTCCTTAGTTTAAACATGGGGACCCCAAAAGGAAACTTTAACCCTGAGCTCCACAAGGTCTAGAACCGGCCCTGTTACCAATTTAGGATTTTTAAATATTTTTTTCTTTTCAAATGTAACATGCACCCAATTTAGTAAAGGGAAGCGGGCGCCGAAACATATCCTTTCTCCAGGCACCATGGCACCTAGCTACACCTCTGCTTACAGGGGAACAGCACTTGTACTGGGTGGTCTTCAGTATGCCGGCTGTCGGGATCCCTGCGCACAGTATATCGACGCCGGGATCCCGACAGCCGGCATGCCGACACTTATTCTCCCTCCCGCAAGGGGCTCATTTGCGCTCGCCACACTGTCGGTATGCCGGCGGTCGGGTTTCCGGCGCCGGTATGCTGGTCGCCGGGAGCCCGACCACCGGCATACCATACTACACCCCTTGTACTGGTTTTATCTGATGACTTGTGACAAATACCTCTGTGCGGCCAGGCCAATGTACTGTAGGTATTACATTGTCACCTTCAGGGATCATGATGTCACTGTATACTAACACGGGAGGAGAGTTACAGCCAAACTCCACTCCAGCTACTCTCTCTTACTACCTCCTCCAATAGGAAACGAAAATCCAGAGATGAGCCATCACAATTTCCTCCTCACTCATCACACAGGTACCATCACACGTGACCTCGCTGACCTCCTTTCTCCTGACACTCACATTGCCTTTTCTATAGCTACCGCCTGTCTGTGTTATCAGTCCGGCCGATCCCTACCAACGAGGGCTACAGCAGAGTTCCTCTACGTGGCTTACACCAGCAAGAAACCACATGTTAATGCAAAGATACAACGTGTATCATTGATGAGCCAGTAGAATTCATTAACTTACTATATAGGGGAGATGTACTTAGCCTTGGAGAGTAGTAAAGTAGAAAGCACCAGCCAATCAGCTCCTAACTGCCATGTAACAGGCTGTGAGGGAGTTGTACTGAGCCTTGGAGAGTGATAAAGTGGAGAGATACACAACCAATCAGCTCATAACTGTCAATTTTCAAACACGGCCTGTAACAGTGGCAGTTAGGAGCTGATTGGCTGGTACTTTATCTCTCCCCACTTTATCACTCTTCAGAGTTGGCAAAACCCGTTATGTGATTATGAAATCTCTCCCCTAAGCTGTGTAGCGCACACAATTATAAAGACTGTACCTATAACTTTAGAACATATATACATCAATTCTATTACACCACACTCATGTAGCAGCAGACTGTAGAGATCTGAACTCTAGATTGTAGGGGGTCATTCTGACCCGTTTGCTCGCTGCGTTTTAAGTTAACGCAGCAGAGCGAACGGGTCCCTACTGCGAATGCGCCGGCGCCGTAGTGCGACGGCGCATGCCAGACGGCCAAAGGCCGTTGCAGGGATACGATCGCCTCCGCCTGATTGACAGGCAGAGGCGATCGCTGGGCGGAACGGCGGCGTTTGGCCGCCGTTTCGTGGGTTTGGTACGGCCAATGCAGGCGTGGCCGGACCGAACGGTGGGCGGGCCTCATCGGCTGCGTGACGTCACACGCAGCCTCTGCGGACCGGGGAGCGATGAGTAGCTCCCGGCCAGCACGCTAAAGCTGCGCTGGTCGGGAGCTACTCTTGAAGTGCAAAGGCATCGCTGCTGTGCGATGCCTTTGCACTTCTGCGAGGGGGGCCGGACTGACATGCGGGGCGGGCTAGCCCTGTGCTGGGCGTCCCCCCGCATGTCAGGGAAAAGATCGTAGCTGTGCTAAATTTAACACAGCTACGATCAACTCGGAATGACCCCCCTAAGCTACTAAATGCACGCCCATCTCTGCACCTTCTTCCTAGTTAAACTTGTATGTAATGTAATTGGCCTGTATAGTTTTTGTACATAGTTACCTATTGTCCTGTCCTATAGAGTGTTATATCACCTTACAAATAAACTATGGGCAACTACTACGCCTAACTGTGACCAGGACTTGCAACGACCTCCGGTCTAGTGTTCGCACTCTCCATGTTAGGTAACCCAGCATATTTTATATAGAAAATATTGCATGGTTTCAAAACGTAGAGAGGTCTCACCCCTGCAGCGCCTCTCCAGTGGTCCATAATGCTGCTTTTAAAATGATATATGTATTTAAAATGATATGTTGAAGGGCAGCATAGATGGTGTAATGGTTAGCATTGCAGCCTCACAGCACTGACGTCATGGGTTCCATTCCCACCATGGCCCTGTGTGGAGTTTGTATATACTCCCCGTACTTGCGTGGATTTCCTCCGGGTACTCCGGTTTTCTCCCACAATCTAAAAATAAACTGGTAGGTCCAGGGCCGGCTCCAGGCCTACTAGCACCCTGAGCGAGAAAATGTAAAAGCGCCCCCCCCCCCCCCCCCCCCCCATGCGCGCGCTCCCGGAAAAGTGGGTGTGGCCTCTGGAAAAGTGGGCGTGGCCTCATAACTTCATATCATCAAACTATAAACATATTTTCACACAATTAGCAGCCTTACACATAGTCACAGTAGTGTTCCTTACACACAATGTCTCCAGTATAGTGCCAGATACACATAATGTGCAGTGCCAGATAGACATGACATGCCCCCCAGCAGTGCCAGCTACACATGACATGCCCCGCAGCAGTGCCAGCTACACATGACATGCCCCGCAGCAGTGCCAGCTACACATGACATGCCCCGCAGCAGTGCCAGCTAGCCAGCTACACATGACATGCCCCGCAGCAGTGCCAGCTACACATGACATGCCCCCCAGCAGTGCCAGCTACACATGATAGTGTTCACTTTTTAGGGCATGGTGCTGATCACAGGGAGGGCACATTTTTAAGTTAGGAGGGCAAAATGATGTACATACTGCCTGTTGTTCCCATACCTATATGTCAAAGAATGGACAGTGCGCGCCGAAGGCGCGCAGCAAAAATTAAGGGGAGTTACTTCGTGGGGAAGGTACGTGGCCACATAATAGTGGCAATTTGCATTACACCACACAGTAGTGCAGCTAATACTAGAGATGAGCGCCGGAAATTTTTCGGGTTTTGTGTTTTGGTTTTGGGTTCGGTTCCGCGGCCGTGTTTTGGGTTCGACCGCGTTTTGGCAAAACCTCACCGAATTTTTTTTGTCGGATTCGGGTGTGTTTTGGATTCGGGTGTTTTTTTCAAAAAACCCTAAAAAACAGCTTAAATCATAGAATTTGGGGGTAATTTTGATCCCAAAGTATTATTAACCTCAAAAAACATAATTTACACTCATTTTCAGCCTATTCTGAACACATCACACCTCACAATATTATTTTTAGTCCTAAAATTTGCACCGAGGTCGCTGTGTGAGTAAGATAAGCGACCCTAGTGGCCGACACAAACACCGGGCCCATCTAGGAGTGGCACTGCAGTGTCACGCAGGATGTCCCTTCCAAAAAACCCTCCCCAAACAGCACATGACGCAAAGAAAAAAAGAGGCGCAATGAGGTAGCTGTGTGAGTAAGATTAGCGACCCTAGTGGCCGACACAAACACCGGGCCCATCTAGGAGTGGCACTGCAGTGTCACGCAGGATGTCCCTTCCAAAAAACCCTCCCCAAACAGCACATGACGCAAAGAAAAAAAGAGGCGCAATGAGGTAGCTGACTGTGTGAGAAAGATAAGCGACCCTAGTGGCCGACACAAACACCGGGCCCATCTAGGAGTGGCACTGCAGTGTCACGCAGGATGTCCCTTCCAAAAAACCCTCCCCAAACAGCACATGACGCAAAGAAAAAAAGAGGCGCAATGAGGTAGCTGACTGTGTGAGAAAGATAAGCGACCCTAGTGGCCGACACAAACACCGGGCCCATCTAGGAGTGGCACTGCAGTGTCACGCAGGATGTCCCTTCCAAAAAACCCTCCCCAAACAGCACATGACGCAAAGAAAAAAAGAGGCGCAATGAGGTAGCTGTGTGAGTAAGATTAGCGACCCTAGTGGCCGACACAAACACCTGGCCCATCTAGGAGTGGCACTGCAGTGTCACGCAGGATGTCCCTTCCAAAAAACCCTCCCCAAACAGCACATGACGCAAAGAAAAAAAGAGGCGCAATGAGGTAGCTGACTGTGTGAGAAAGATAAGCGACCCTAGTGGCCGACACAAACACCGGGCCCATCTAGGAGTGGCACTGCAGTGTCACGCAGGATGTCCCTTCCAAAAAACCCTCCCCAAACAGCACATGACGCAAAGAAAAAAAGAGGCGCAATGAGGTAGCTGTGTGAGAAAGATAAGCGACCCTAGTGGCCGACACAAACACCGGGCCCATCTAGGAGTGGCACTGCAGTGTCACGCAGGATGTCCCTTCCAAAAAACCCTCCCCAAACAGCACATGACGCAAAGAAAAATAAAAGAAAAAAGAGGTGCAAGATGGAATTGTCCTTGGGCCCTTCCCACCCACCCTTATGTTGTATAAACAAAACAGGACATGCACACTTTAACCAACCCATCATTTCAGTGACAGGGTCTGCCACACGACTGTGACTGAAATGACGGGTTGGTTTGGACCCCCACCAAAAAAGAAGCAATTAATCTCTCCTTGCACAAACTGGCTCTACAGAGGCAAGATGTCCACCTCATCATCATCCTCCGATATATCACCGTGTACATCCCCCTCCTCACAGATTATCAATTCGTCCCCACTGGAATCCACCATGTCAGCTCCCTGTGTACTTTGTGGAGGCAATTGCTGCTGGTCAATGTCTCCGCGGAGGAATTGATTATAATTCATTTTAATGAACATCATCTTCTCCACATTTTCTGGATGTAACCTCGTACGCCGATTGCTGACAAGGTGAGCGGCGGCACTAAACACTCTTTCGGAGTACACACTTGTGGGAGGGCAATTTAGGTAGAATAAAGCCAGTTTGTGCAAGGGCCTCCAAATTGCCTCTTTTTCCTGCCAGTATAAGTACGGACTGTGTGACGTGCCTACTTGGATGCGGTCACTCATATAATCCTCCACCATTCTATCAATGGTGATAGAATCATATGCAGTGACAGTAGACGACATGTCCGTAATGGTTGTCAGGTCCTTCAGTCCGGACCAGATGTCAGCATCAGCAGTCGCTCCAGACTGCCCTGCATCACCGCCAGCGGGTGGGCTCGGAATTCTGAGCCTTTTCCTCGCAGCCCCAGTTGCGGGAGAATGTGAAGGAGGAGATGTTGACAGGTCGCGTTCCGCTTGACTTGACAATTTTCTCACCAGCAGGTCTTTGAAACCCAGCAGACTTGTGTGCGCCGGAAAGAGAGATCCAAGGTAGGTTTTAAATCTAGGATCGAGCACGGTGGCCAAAATGTAGTGCTCTGATTTCAACAGATTGACCACCCGTGAATCCTTGTTAAGCGAATTAAGGGCTCCATCCACAAGTCCCACATGCCTAGCGGAATCGCTCTGTCTTAGCTCCTCCTTCAATGTCTCCAGCTTCTTCTGCAAAAGCCTGATGAGGGGAATGACCTGACTCAGGCTGGCAGTGTCTGAACTGACTTCACGTGTGGCAAGTTCAAAAGGTTGCAGAACCTTGCACAACGTTGAAATCATTCTCCACTGCGCTTGAGACAGGTGCATTCCACCTCCTATATCGTGGTCAGTTGTATAGGCTTGAATGGCCTTTTGCTGCTCCTCCAACCTCTGAAGCATATAGAGGGTTGAATTCCACCTCGTTACCACCTCCTGCTTCAGATGATGGCAGGGCAGGTTCAGGCGTTTTTGGTGGTGCTCCAGTCTTCTGTACGTGCTGCCTGTACGCCGAAAGTGTCCCGCAATTTTTCTGGCCACCGACAGCATCTCTTGCACGCCCCTGTCGTTTTTTAAAAAATTCTGCACCACCAAATTCAAGGTATGTGCAAAACATGGGACGTGCTGGAATTTGCCCAGATGTAATGCACGCACAATATTGCTGGCGTTGTCCGATGCCACAAATCCACAGGAGAGTCCAATTGGGGTAAGCCATTCCGCGATGATCTTCCTCAGTTGCCGTAAGAGGTTTTCAGCTGTGTGCGTATTCTGGAAACCGGTGATACAAAGCGTAGCCTGCCTAGGAACGAGTTGGCGTTTGCGAGATGCTGCTACTGGTGCCGCCGCTGCTGTTCTTGCGGCGGGAGTCCATACATCTACCCAGTGGGCTGTCACAGTCATATAGTCCTGACCCTGCCCTGCTCCACTTGTCCACATGTCCGTGGTTAAGTGGACATTGGGTACAGCTGCATTTTTTAGGACACTGGTGACTCTTTTTCTGAGGTCTGTGTACATTTTCGGTATCGCAACCCTAGAGAAATGGAACCTAGATGGTATTTGGTACCGGGGACACAGTACCTCCAACAAGTCTTTAGTTGGCTCTGCAGTAATGATGGATACCGGAACCACGTTTCTCACCACCCAGGATGTCAAGGCCTCAGTTATCCGCTTTGCAGTAGGATGACTGCTGTGATATTTAATCTTCCTCGCAAATGACTGTTGGACAGTCAATTGCTTGGTGGAAGTAGTAAAAGTGGTCTTACGACTTCCTCTCTGGGATGACCATCGACTCCCAGCAGCAACAACAGCAGCGCCAGCAGCAGTAGGCGTTACACGCAAGGATGCATCGGAGGAATCCCAGGCAGGAGAGGAATCGTCAGAATTGCCAGTGACATGGCCTGCAGGACTATTGGCATTCCTGGGGAAGGAGGAAATTGACACTGAGGGAGTTGGTGGGGTGGTTTGCGTGAGCTTGGTTACAAGAGGAAGGGATTTACTGGTCAGTGGAGTGCTTCCGCTGTCACCCAAAGTTTTTGAACTTGTCACTGACTTATTATGAATGCGCTGCAGGTGACGTATAAGGGAGGATGTTCCGAGGTGGTTAACGTCCTTACCCCTACTTATTACAGCTTGACAAAGGGAACACACGGCTTGACACCTGTTGTCCGCATTTCTGGTGAAATACCTCCACACCGAAGAGCTGATTTTTTTGGTATTTTCACCTGGCATGTCAACGGCCATATTCGTCCCACGGACAACAGGTGTCTCCCCGGGTGCCTGACTTAAACAAACCACCTCACCATCAGAATCCTCCTTGTCAATTTCCTCCCCAGCGCCAGCAACACCCATATCCTCCTCATCCTGGTGGACTTCAACACTGACATCTTCAATCTCACTATCAGGAACTGGACTGCGGGTGCTCCTTCCAGCACTTGCAGGGGGCGTGCAAATGGTGGAAGGCGCATGCTCTTCACATCCAGTGTTGGGAAGGTCAGGCATCGCAACCGACACAATTGGACTCTCCTTGTGGATTTGGGATTTCGAAGAACGCACAGTTCTTTGCTGTGCTTTTGCCAGCTTGAGTCGTTTCATTTTTCTAGCGAGAGGCTGAGTGCTTCCATCCTCATGTGAAGCTGAACCACTAGCCATGAACATAGGCCAGGGCCTCAGCCGTTCCTTGCCACTCCGTGTGGTAAATGGCATATTGGCAAGTTTACGCTTCTCCTCCGACAATTTTAGTTTAGGTTTTGGAGTCCTTTTTTTTCTGATATTTGGTGTTTTGGATTTGACATGCTCTGTACTATGACATTGGGCATCGGCCTTGGCAGACGACGTTGCTGGCATTTCATCGTCTCGGCCATGACTAGTGGCAGCAGCTTCAGCACGAGGTGGAAGTGGATCTTGATCTTTCCCTAATTTTGGAACCTCAACTTTTTTGTTCTCCATATTTTATAGGCAGAACTAAAAGGCACCTCAGGTAAACAATGGAGATGGATGGATTGGATACTAGTATACAATTATGGACGGACTGCCACGGTTAGGTGGTATAAAAAAACCACGGTTAGGTGGTATATATTATAATAATAATACAATTATGGATGGACGGACTGCCTGCCGACTGCCGACACAGAGGTAGCCACAGCCGTGAACTACCGCACTGTACACTGGTTGATAAAGAGATAGTAGTATACTCGCAACAACTAGTATGACACTATGACGACGGTATAAAGAATGAAAAAAAAACCACGGTTAGGTGGTATATATTATAATAATAATACAATTATGGATGGACGGACTGCCTGCCGACTGCCGACACAGAGGTAGCCACAGCCGTGAACTACCGCACTGTACACTGGTTGATAAAGAGATAGTAGTATACTCGTAACAACTAGTATGACACTATGACGACGGTATAAAGAATGAAAAAAAAACCACGGTTAGGTGGTATATATTATAATAATAATACAATTATGGATGGACGGACTGCCTGCCGACTGCCGACACAGAGGTAGCCACAGCCGTGAACTACCGCACTGTACACTGGTTGATAAAGAGATAGTAGTATACTCGTAACAACTAGTATGACACTATGACGACGGTATAAAGAATGAAAAAAAAACCACGGTTAGGTGGTATATATTATAATAATAATACAATTATGGATGGATGGACTGCCTGCCGACTGCCGACACAGAGGTAGCCACAGCCGTGAACTACCGCACTGTACACTGGTTGATAAAGAGATAGTAGTATACTCGTAACAACTAGTATGACACTATGACGGTATAAAGAATGAAAAAAAAACCACGGTTAGGTGGTATATATTATAATAATAATACAATTATGGATGGACGGACTGCCTGCCGACTGCCGACACAGAGGTAGCCACAGCCGTGAACTACCGCACTGTACACTGGTTGATAAAGAGATAGTAGTATACTCGTAACAACTAGTATGACACTATGACGACGGTATAAAGAAAGAAAAAAAAATACCACAGTTAGGTGGTATATATTATAATAATAATACAATTATGGATGGACGGACTGCCTGCCGACTGCCGACACAGAGGTAGCCACAGCCGTGAACTACCGCACTGTACACTGGTTGATAAAGAGATAGTAGTATACTCGTAACAACTAGTATGACACTATGACGACGGTATAAAGAATGAAAAAAAAACCACGGTTAGGTGGTATATATTATAATAATAATACAATTATGGATGGACGGACTGCCTGCCGACTGCCGACACAGAGGTAGCCACAGCCGTGAACTACCGCACTGTACACTGGTTGATAAAGAGATAGTAGTATACTCGTAACAACTAGTATGACACTATGACGACGGTATAAAGAATGAAAAAAAAACCACGGTTAGGTGGTATATATTATAATAATAATACAATTATGGATGGACGGACTGCCTGCCGACTGCCGACACAGAGGTAGCCACAGCCGTGAACTACCGCACTGTACACTGGTTGATAAAGAGATAGTAGTATACTCGTAACAACTAGTATGACACTATGACGGTATAAAGAATGAAAAAAAAACCACGGTTAGGTGGTATATATTATAATAATAATACAATTATGGATGGACGGACTGCCTGCCGACTGCCGACACAGAGGTAGCCACAGCCGTGAACTACCGCACTGTACACTGGTTGATAAAGAGATAGTAGTATACTCGTAACAACTAGTATGACACTATGACGACGGTATAAAGAAAGAAAAAAAAATACCACGGTTAGGTGGTATATATTGTAATACAATTATGGATGGACGGACTGCCTGCCGAGTTCCGACTGCCGACACAGAGGTAGCCACAGCCGTGAACTACCGCACTGTACTGTGTCTGCTGCTAATATAGACTGGTTGATAAAGAGATAGTATACAATACATACAACAATATACTACTATACTGGTGGTCAGGCACTGGTCACCACTAGTCACACTGGCAGTGGCACTCCTGCAGCAAAAGTGTGCACTGTTTAATTTTAAATTAATATAATATTATGTACTCCTGGGGGCTCCTGCTATAACAACCTGCAGTGCTCCCCAGTCTCCCCCACAATTATTATAAGCTTTGCCTTTTATACATTGATGTGCAGCACACTGGGCTGAGCTGAGTGCACACAGACTGAGTCACACTGTGTGACTGGCTGCTGCTGTGTATCGTTTTTTTTCAGGCAGAGAACGGATATAGCAGAGAACGGATATATTATATTAAAATAAATAAAAGTTAACTAACAACAACTGCACTGGTCACTGTGGTAAACTCTGTCTGACTCTGCACAATCTCTCTCTCTCTTCTAATCTAATTTCTAATGGAGAGGACGCCAGCCACGTCCTCTCCCTATCAATCTCAATGCACGTGTGAAAATGGCGGCGACGCGCGGCTCCTTATATAGAATCCGAGTCTCGCGAGAATCCGACAGCGTCATGATGACGTTCGGGGCGCGCTCGGGTTAACCGAGCAAGGCGGGAGGATCCGAGTCTGCTCGGACCCGTGAAAAAAACATGAAGTTCGTGCGGGTTCGGTTTCAGAGAAACCGAACCCGCTCATCTCTAGCTAATACACACTGCACCAGGTAGAACCTCCTATACACTTTGCGCCAGGCACAGCACTGAGACACATTGCACCAGGGAGACCACTGAGACACATTGCCTAGCCACAGACGCCTAGCGGGAACACTACATGACATGCTCCCCAGCAGTGCCAGCTACACGTGACATGCCCCCCAGCAGTGCCAGCTACACGTGACATGCCCCCCAGCAGTGCCAGCTACATAAATGGCCACACAGTGCCAGATATGCACCCACAGTTCAGACACATAAATGCCCCCAAAGTGCCAGATACATAAATGCCTCCACAGTGCAGATATGCCCCCCACAGTGCCAGATACATAAATGCCCCCACAGTGCCAGATACATAAGTGCCCACACAGTGCCAGATACATAAGTGCCCCCACAGTGCCAGATATAAAATTGCCCACACAGTGCCAGATATGTCCCCACAGTGCCATATATAAAATTGCCCCCACAGTGCCAGATATGCCCCCACAGGGCCAGATACATAAATGCCCCCAGTGCCAGATACATAAATACCCACACATTGCCAGATGCATAAATGCCCCCAGTGCCAGATGCATAAGTGCCCCCACAGTGCCAGATAAATGCCCCCACAGTGCCAGAAAAATGCCCCCACAGTGCCAGAAATGCCCCCACATTGCCAGAAATGCCCCCACAGTGCCAGAAATGCCCCCACAGTGCCAGATATGCCCCCAGTGTTCCAGATATGCCCCTACGGTGCCAGAAATGCCCCCACGGTGCCAGAAATGCCCCCACAGTGCCAGATAAATGCCCCCACAGTGCCAGATAAATGCCCCCACAGAGCCAGATATGCCCCCAGTGTGCCAGATATGCCCCCAGTGAGCCAGATATGCCCCCCACAGTGCCAGAAATGCCCCCAGAGCCAGATATGCCCCCAGTGTGCCAGATATGCCCCCAGTGTGCCAGATATGCCCCCAGTGTGCCAGAAATGCCCCCAGTGTGCCAGAAATGCCCCCAGTGTTTCAGATATGCCCCCACAATGCCAGAAATGCCCCCACATTGCCAGAAATGCCCCCACAGTGCCAGATAAATGCCCCCACAGTGCCAGATAAATGCCCCCACAGAGCCAGATATGCCCCCAGTGTGCCAGATATGCCCCCAGTGTGCCAGATATGCCCCCAGTGTGCCAGATATGCCCCCAGTGAGCCAGATATGCCCCCAGTGAGCCAGATATGCCCCCCACAGTGCCAGAAATGCCCCCACAGAGCCAGATATGCCCCCAGTGTGCCAGATATGCCCCCAGTGTGCCAGAAATGCCCCCCACAGTGCCAGATAAATGCCCCCACAGTGCGATCCATAAATGTTCGACCCCCCCCCCCCACCAAATACCTGAGGCGCTGAGAGGGGGAGGAGGAGTGCTGGCGGGAGTGCGGGCGGGAGAGTGAGGGTCCGAGTGAGGGTCCGGGTGCGGGTGGGCGGGCGGCCACTTGTGTGCGCTATGCGCGGCGCCAGCGTCTGACGTTAGACACCGGCGCCGCGCAGCGCGCATAGCGCACGCCGCACACACGGACGGCGGGACAACGCTGCACACACAGGGCCGGCTCCAGCTTCGAATATGGCGGCGCCAGCGCGCGGCGCCCATTAAGGGTGGCGCCCTGCGCGGCCGCTCTATTCGAACATGCCTAGAGCCGGCCCTGGGTAGGTCAATTGGTGCCCAACACAAATTAACCCTAGCGTGAATGTGTGTGCGTGTACATGTGGTAGGGAATATAGATTGTAAGCTCCACTGGGGCAGGGACTGATGTGAATGGCCAAATAGTCTCAGTAAAGCGCTGCGGAATATGTGTGCGCTATATAAGTAACTTGTAATAAATAAATAAATAAATAATAATAATAATAATAGTAATAATAATAATAATATATGTCCAGCTACTTGTGGTTTGCTGAAAGCACCAACCAATCAGCTCTCTGGACACATAACCGCGATGTCATGTTTCCAGGTTATCGCTGGACTGGTATACAGAGAATTCGGTGACCCGGATGGACTGGCCGGCTCAAAGTCCAGATCTTACCCCACTGAGAACCTCTGGGATGAATTGTAGAGATAGGTGCGTTCAACGCCGACTCGACCTCCTTCAGTGTCATGGTTGGTCACTGTACTTAAGGCGGAATGGCGGAACATACCGCCTGCTGTTGTCCAGGAACTTGTGGACAGTTTGCCAAGAAGGGTGTCTGCAGTAATCACCGCACGTGGTGGCCCTACACAGTACACTGACGTCAATAAATCTTGTTCATCTATATATATATATATATATATATATATATATAAACAGTATACATGTGCATGCTAGGATAACTTCAAGTGTGTTGAATGCTTGGGTGCGATTGTTGGGAACATCGGTAAATGCAGAGGAATAATAATGAATGGAGATCAGGCTTTGCCAAATCAGGTCCTTCTGTTGTAAAGACAGAGGGGGTAATTCCAAGTTGATCGCAGCAGGATTTTTGATAGCAATTGGGCAAAACCATGTGCACTGCAAGGGAGGCAGATATAACATGTGCAGAGAGAGTTAGGTTTGGGAGGGTTATTTTATTTCTGTGCAGGGTAAATACTGGCTGCTTTATTTTTACACTGTAAATTAGATTGCAGATTGAACACACCACACCCAAATCTAACTCTCTCTGCACATGTTAAATCTGCCTCCCCTGCAGTGCACATGGGCCCTCATTCCGAGTTGTTCGCTCGCAAGGCGATTTTAGCAGAGTTACACACGCTAAGCCGCCGCCTACTGGGAGTGAATCTTAGCTT
This sequence comes from Pseudophryne corroboree, assembly GCF_028390025.1. Lineage (NCBI taxonomy): Eukaryota > Metazoa > Chordata > Amphibia > Anura > Myobatrachidae > Pseudophryne > Pseudophryne corroboree. The sequence continues at coordinate 925,740,006 of NC_086447.1, forward strand.
CTTAAAATTGCGAACGATGTATTCGCAATATTGCGATTACAAACTACTTAGCAGTTTCAGAGTAGCTTCAGACTTACTCGGCATCTGCGATCAGTTCAGTGCTTGTCGTTCCTGGTTTGACGTCACAAACACACCCAGCGTTCGCCCAGACACTCCTCCGTTTCTCCAGCCACTCCCGCGTTTTTTCCGGAAACGGTAGCGTTTTTATCCACACGCCCATAAAACGCCGTGTTTCCGCCCAGTAACACCCATTTCCTGTCAATCACACTACGATCGCCGGAGCGAAGAAAAAGCCGTGAGTAAAAATACTATCTTCATAGCAAAAATACTTGGCGCAGTCGCAGTGCGAACATTGCGCATGCGTACTAAGCAGAAAAACGCTGCGATGCGAAGAAAATTACCGAGCGATCAACTCGGAATGAGGGCCATGGTTTTGCCCAATTGCTATCAAAAATCCTGCTGCGATCAACTTGGAATTACCCCCAGAAAACAAAACAAATTTGTGTAACGCCCTCATTAAGGAAAAGGCTGCACATGTGAGATGATCACAGAGAACGTCAGGGATGTGACATCCCATTCCTCCCTAACTGGTGCTAATTATCAGCAATAACTTAGCCGGCCGGCTGAGCCCGGAGGCCAGAGGTCAGCCAGTAATATCACACATGGCGGGATCGGGTTCCCAAGCTGGGATTCTGAACAAACGATGGTCGTAACAAGGCTTTAAACACTCAAAAATAATTAGGTTTATGAACTTCAGCGAAAGCTGCGCCACCGAGATTCAGTCCAGAGCACGTCGCAAGCGCAGACTTTGCGATAATTTTAATTGAACGCTTCAAACTTTCATTTATTTTGAAACGGTTCCTTTAGAATGAAATAAATAAATATTAGGGTAATAAAATAAAGACAGCCCTGACTCGCTTACAGGGTGATAAGTGGGTTCATGGATCTGCAGCAGCGTGTCAGGCAGCTAGGATAAGATCACCCAGATATACGCAGCAAATTGGTCGCCCGGATCACAGCTGCTGAGTATCAGGTTTCGGAGTCACCTGCCCTTACTAAATACAGGAACCCGCCTGTCAGACCCAGCCTGGTAATTGCGCTGTTACATCCACCTCTCCAAAATACGACTCCTCTCCGAGAGCTTCACTTTATGCAGATTTATGTCATTATTTAGCAGCAATTCGCGAGCGCCGATACGTGAAATTGTTCCACGTTAAAAATGCTTTAACTAACTTTTACAAGTTTTTTTAATTAAAAGATAATAAAATCATAGCTTTTATTCTCTAAAGCAGAACTCTGTGACTTACCGGCGGCTGGTTAACTACAAGTGTCATCATACCCTGTCCCATGTTTTCATGTTAAGGTGTCATTTTTTAACATTGGTGAAGGACCACCGAAAAAAAACAACAACCCAGAAACATTTCATATCGTGGCGGTTGGCGGTTTGGAATGTGTATTCACACTTGCTGTATTGATCAATCCGGCGGTTTTCACAGTCGCAGTATGACACAGTATTATTTGCACGCGCGTGCATTAGGCCATGCGCGTACAGGTATAGGCTACAGAATAAAGGTGGTATCAATCTTGGAATAAATGTGGAAATACCGACTATTGGTGACGTTAGATAAAATGTTCAGAGCTTGTTAAACAGGGTGCGACCGTAGTCGCTGCGGAGAACGATGGAGACTACGCTTGGCACCTTTATTTGGCCTAATGCAGCTGACAGCGCTGGAATCTTAGGCTGCTGAAAAATAGTCCTGAGACTTAAAGTTTGCGGAAAATGCAATTTCTGCATAATTTTAAGGATCAGGGTGGGATTTACTACTCATCGCATTGTGTATTCCATCTATTGGATACAGGGGGTCATTCCGAGTTGTTCGCTCGTTAATTTTTTCTCGCAACGGAGCGATTAGTCGCTAATTGCTCCATACAGGGTCATCTCTGTAATGGGTGCAGCAGGAAATGCTGCATGCCATGCAGTCACCACTGAGGCAAGGTGGGCCCACCCCACCCACCCTTTACCCAGATAACTTAGCGCTCGCCTATATGGGCCTATGCAGATTTGCGTGACTCTGGCACTAACGCCAGTCTGTGCGTGGAGAGGTATGACGGCGGAGGGAAGGGATTGTGTAACAAAGGGCGGACACAGAAGGCATGGTGTGACAGGGCGCGGGCACTCACTGACCTGAGAAAGCCGAATCATTTGTGGACGCTCATGAGCAAGTACAAATAGAGGCTGAAGATGACAGCTTGTGATTGGCTGTTTGTGACGGTGTCGCTGGGGACTGGTGCCTGATTCGCCGCATGACGTATATTACGCTTTTCTGTGCGTCTTTAAGCAAATAATTTGCTCCCACTCACCTGACCCTGCAGCTGTCATTTTCCTGGTGTTTGGCGTATGTGCCATAAAGAGATCACCGGGAAAATGTTCACCGCGCCATTTTCCCGGAGACCTGCACATGTGCAGTAGTCTCTAGCATACCTCTATAGTCTACTAGTGCTCAGCGCTGCTGGAAGCCGCATAGAGAGCAGGGGGCCTGGACAGAGGCCGCACAAGGAACCTTTCCTCTGTTAATATCTAGCCTTGGAGAGAGATAAAGTTGAGAAAGCAAAGCAACCCATCAGGCTACTGTTGTTTATCTAGAAGAGACTTTGAATTGTATTAAGACCGAATTTATCAAACTGAGCCTTATTAATGAAAAAAAATCATATTACTTACTGTTAGTGAGTGCTGTCCAACTTTATTACCGACCTGTGAGTCTGCAGCAAAGTTCCCGGGCACATTAATTCTCCATTGCACCGTGCGATATTTGCAGGAGGAGTGGTCTGGCGCTGGAATTAATGCTTCGGACTCTCAGAAATGTGAGCAAGGCTTTAAAGTCTCGTACGTTGTGATCACAGAGTGTCTGCTAAGATACAAACTTAAGTGTAATTATCGGTTCTAAGACCTTTCATAATATGAGAGCAGAAGAGAATTGTCAGGTTGTTGATTAAGACACAGCTGTCTGTTTGGACTCGAAATGCCCAATTATAATTTATCTGCGCTCGCCAACTGGCTGTCGTCTTCATTCGGCTTGTCGTTCAGCCCCAGAGAGGTGCAAAGTTACACGTAACCTTTATTCGCAGACTGCCTGGACCTGAAGTACGGGTAAATAAGGTCAGGAGGGCAAATGACGGGAATCGCGCGGGGGTGTTTGGGAACTTGGCCCAGATGATATAAATACACTGAGACGTTTAAAAGCTGCGATTAAATCATATTTAACAGAACATATACAGTAGTAACAGATCTCAGCTACGTACAAGGTAATTAAGTAATTTATATGTTAGAAAGTTCATTATATATAAGGGCTGACACACGGTTCTCTGGCAGCGGTACAGGACATATAGGAGCCTATTATTAAGCAATCCTCTATCCTCTACTGTGCATTATTTATAATGCAAAAAAGAACCAGATTTTTTGAGTGTATATACTGTATGTACAGTATATATCAGGGGTGTTTTAACAGAGGAGGGGGCCCCTTTGCAGACTCCAGGTTGCCCCCTCCTCTCCACGGCGCAGTAGGCTCTGGCATTGTGTCGGAGTCTACTGCGCATGTGCAGGTCTCCGGAAACATGGAACTCGCCATGTTCCAGAGCCTAGTTTCACTACTGAGCATGCGCGGCGGCCATTATGGCTGTGATTTTTGCCGCGGCTGCAGCACCTGACACAGCACTCCGGAAAGGTAACCATAACATGTATGATAAAAATACTAGAGATGAGCGGGTTCGGTTTCTTTGAATCCGAACCCGCACGAACTTCACTTTTTTTTTCACGGGTCCGAGCGACTCGGATCTTCCCGCCTTGCTCGGTTAACCCGAGCGCGCCCGAACGTCATCATGACGCTGTCGGATTCTCGCGAGACTCGGATTCTATATAAGGAGCCGCGCGTCGCCGCCATTTTCACACGTGCATTGAGATTGATAGGGAGAGGACGTGGCTGGCGTCCTCTCCATTAGAATAGATTAGAAGAGAGAGAGAGAGAGAGAGATTGTGCAGACAGAGTTTACCACAGTGACCAGTGCAGTTGTTGTTAAGTTAACTTTTATTTAATATATCCGTTCTCTGCTATATCCGTTCTCTGCCTGAAAAAAACGATACACAGCAGTCACACAGTGTGACTCAGTCTGTGTGCACTCAGCTCAGCCCAGTGTGCTGCACATCAATGTATAAAAGCTTATAATAATTGTGGGGGAGACTGGGGAGCACTGCAGGTTGTTATAGCAGGAGCCAGGAGTACATAATATTATATTAATTTAAAATTAAACAGTGCACACTTTTGCTGCAGGAGTGCCACTGCCAGTGTGACTAGTGGTGACCAGTGCCTGACCACCAGTATAGTAGTATATTGTTGTATACTATCTCTTTATCAACCAGTCTATATTAGCAGCAGACACAGTACAGTGCGGTAGTTCACGGCTGTGGCTACCTCTGTGTCGGCAGTCGGCACTCGGCAGGCAGTCCGTCCATCCATAATTGTATAATTATATACCACCTAACCGTGGTATTTTTTTTTCTTTCTTTATACCGTCGTCATAGTCATACTAGTTGTTACGAGTATACTACTATCTCTTTATCAACCAGTGTACAGTGCGGTAGTTCACGGCTGTGGCTACCTCTGTGTCGGCAGTCGGCAGGCAGTCCGTCCATCCATAATTGTATTATTATAATATATACCACCTAACCGTGGTTTTTTTTTCATTCTTTATACCGTCATAGTGTCATACTAGTTGTTACGAGTATACTACTATCTCTTTATCAACCAGTGTACAGTGCGGTAGTTCACGGCTGTGGCTACCTCTGTGTCGGCAGTCGGCAGGCAGTCCGTCCATCCATAATTGTATTATAATATATACCACCTAACCGTGGTTTTTTTTTCATTCTTTATACCGTCATAGTGTCATACTAGTTGTTACGAGTATACTACTATCTCTTTATCAACCAGTGTACAGTGCGGTAGTTCACGGCTGTGGCTACCTCTGTGTCGGCAGTCGGCAGGCAGTCCGTCCATCCATAATTGTATTATAATATATACCACCTAACCGTGGTTTTTTTTTCATTCTTTATACCGTCATAGTCAGTCATACTAGTTGTTACGAGTATACTACTATCTCTTTATCAACCAGTGTACAGTGCGGTAGTTCACGGCTGTGGCTACCTCTGTGTCGGCACTCGGCAGGCAGTCCGTCCATCCATAATTGTATTATAATATATACCACCTAACCGTGGTTTTTTTTTCATTCTTTATACCGTCATTGTGTCATACTAGTTGTTACGAGTATACTACTATCTCTTTATCAACCAGTGTACAGTGCGGTAGTTCACGGCTGTGGCTACCTCTGTGTCGGCAGTCGGCAGGCAGTCCGTCCATCCATAATTGTATTATAATATATACCACCTAACCGTGGTTTTTTTTTCATTCTTTATACCGTCATAGTGTCATACTAGTTGTTACGAGTATACTACTATCTCTTTATCAACCAGTGTACAGTGCGGTAGTTCACGGCTGTGGCTACCTCTGTGTCGGCAGTCGGCAGGCAGTCCGTCCATCCATAATTGTATTATAATATATACCACCTAACCGTGGTTTTTTTTTCATTCTTTATACCGTCATAGTCAGTCATACTAGTTGTTACGAGTATACTACTATCTCTTTATCAACCAGTGTACAGTGCGGTAGTTCACGGCTGTGGCTACCTCTGTGTCGGAACTCGGCAGGCAGTCCGTCCATCCATAATTGTATTACAATATATACCACCTAACCGTGGTTTTTTTTTCATTCTTTATACCGTCATAGTCAGTCATACTAGTTGTTACGAGTATACTACTATCTCTTTATCAACCAGTGTACAGTGCGGTAGTTCACGGCTGTGGCTACCTCTGTGTCGGAACTCGGCAGGCAGTCCGTCCATCCATAATTGTATTATTATAATATATACCACCTAACCGTGGTTTTTTTTTCATTCTTTATACCGTCATAGTGTCATACTAGTTGTTACGAGTATACTACTATCTCTTTATCAACCAGTGTACAGTGCGGTAGTTCACGGCTGTGGCTACCTCTGTGTCGGCAGTCGGCAGGCAGTCCGTCCATCCATAATTGTATTATAATATATACCACCTAACCGTGGTTTTTTTTTCATTCTTTATACCGTCATAGTCAGTCATACTAGTTGTTACGAGTATACTACTATCTCTTTATCAACCAGTGTACAGTGCGGTAGTTCACGGCTGTGGCTACCTCTGTGTCGGAACTCGGCAGGCAGTCCGTCCATCCATAATTGTATTACAATATATACCACCTAACCGTGGTTTTTTTTTCATTCTTTATACCGTCATAGTCAGTCATACTAGTTGTTACGAGTATACTACTATCTCTTTATCAACCAGTGTACAGTGCGGTAGTTCACGGCTGTGGCTACCTCTGTGTCGGCACTCGGCAGGCAGTCCGTCCATCCATAATTGTATTACAATATATACCACCTAACCGTGTTTTTTTTATACCACCTAACCGTGGCAGTCCGTCCATAATTGTATACTAGTATCCAATCCATCCATCTCCATTGTTTACCTGAGGTGCCTTTTAGTTCTGCCTATAAAATATGGAGAACAAAAAAGTTGAGGTTCCAAAATTAGGGAAAGATCAAGATCCACTTCCACCTCGTGCTGAAGCTGCTGCCACTAGTCATGGCCGAGACGATGAAATGCCAGCAACGTCGTCTGCCAAGGCCGATGCCCAATGTCATAGTACAGAGCATGTCAAATCCAAAACACCAAATATCAGAAAAAAAAGGACTCCAAAACCTAAAATAAAATTGTCGGAGGAGAAGCGTAAACTTGCCAATATGCCATTTACCACACGGAGTGGCAAGGAACGGCTGAGGCCCTGGCCTATGTTCATGGCTAGTGGTTCAGCTTCACATGAGGATGGAAGCACTCAGCCTCTCGCTAGAAAAATGAAACGACTCAAGCTGGCAAAAGCACAGCAAAGAACTGTGCGTTCTTCGAAATCCCAAATCCACAAGGAGAGTCCAATTGTGTCGGTTGCGATGCCTGACCTTCCCAACACTGGATGTGAAGAGCATGCGCCTTCCACCATTTGCACGCCCCCTGCAAGTGCTGGAAGGAGCACCCGCAGTCCAGTTCCTGATAGTGAGATTGAAGATGTCAGTGTTGAAGTCCACCAGGATGCGGAGGATATGGGTGTTGCTGGCGCTGGGGAGGAAATTGACCAGGAGGATTCTGATGGTGAGGTGGTTTGTTTAAGTCAGGCACCCGGGGAGACACCTGTTGTCCGTGGGAGGAATATGGCCGTTGACATGCCAGGTGAAAATACCAAAAAAATCAGCTCTTCGGTGTGGAGGTATTTCACCAGAAATGCGGACAACAGGTGTCAAGCCGTGTGTTCCCTTTGTCAAGCTGTAATAAGTAGGGGTAAGGACGTTAACCACCTCGGAACATCCTCCCTTATACGTCACCTGCAGCGCATTCATAATAAGTCAGTGACAAGTTCAAAAACTTTGGGTGACAGCGGAAGCACTCCACTGACCAGTAAATCCCTTCCTCTTGTAACCAAGCTCACGCAAACCACCCCACCAACTCCCTCAGTGTCAATTTCCTCCTTCCCCAGGAATGCCAATAGTCCTGCAGGCCATGTCACTGGCAATTCTGACGATTCCTCTCCTGCCTGGGATTCCTCCGATGCATCCTTGCGTGTAACGCCTACTGCTGCTGGCGCTGCTGTTGTTGCTGCTGGGAGTCGATGGTCATCCCAGAGGGGAAGTCGTAAGACCACTTTTACTACTTCCACCAAGCAATTGACTGTCCAACAGTCATTTGCGAGGAAGATTAAATATCACAGCAGTCATCCTACTGCAAAGCGGATAACTGAGGCCTTGACATCCTGGGTGGTGAGAAACGTGGTTCCGGTATCCATCATTACTGCAGAGCCAACTAGAGACTTGTTGGAGGTACTGTGTCCCCGGTACCAAATACCATCTAGGTTCCATTTCTCTAGGCAGGCGATACCGAAAATGTACACAGACCTCAGAAAAAGAGTCACCAGTGTCCTAAAAAATGCAGCTGTACCCAATGTCCACTTAACCACGGACATGTGGACAAGTGGAGCAGGGCAGGGTCAGGACTATATGACTGTGACAGCCCACTGGGTAGATGTATGGACTCCCGCCGCAAGAACAGCAGCGGCGGCACCAGTAGCAGCATCTCGCAAACGCCAACTCGTTCCTAGGCAGGCTACGCTTTGTATCACCGGTTTCCAGAATACGCACACAGCTGAAAACCTCTTACGGCAACTGAGGAAGATCATTGCGGAATGGCTTACCCCAATTGGACTCTCCTGTGGATTTGTGGCATCGGACAACGCCAGCAATATTGTGCGTGCATTACATCTGGGCAAATTCCAGCACGTCCCATGTTTTGCACATACCTTGAATTTGGTGGTGCAGAATTTTTTAAAAAACGACAGGGGCGTGCAAGAGATGCTGGCGGTGGCCAGAAAAATTGCGGGACACTTTCGGCGTACAGGCAGCACGTACAGAAGACTGGAGCACCACCAAAAACGCCTGAACCTGCCCTGCCATCATCTGAAGCAGGAGGTGGTAACGAGGTGGAATTCAACCCTCTATATGCTTCAGAGGTTGGAGGAGCAGCAAAAGGCCATTCAAGCCTATACAACTGACCACGATATAGGAGGTGGAATGCACCTGTCTCAAGCGCAGTGGAGAATGACTTCAACGTTGTGCAAGGTTCTGCAACCTTTTGAACTTGCCACACGTGAAGTCAGTTCAGACACTGCCAGCCTGAGTCAGGTCATTCCCCTCATCAGGCTTTTGCAGAAGAAGCTGGAGACATTGAAGGAGGAGCTAAGACAGAGCGATTCCGCTAGGCATGTGGGACTTGTGGATGGAGCCCTTAATTCGCTTAACAAGGATTCACGGGTGGTCAATCTGTTGAAATCAGAGCACTACATTTTGGCCACCGTGCTCGATCCTAGATTTAAAACCTACCTTGGATCTCTCTTTCCGGCGCACACAAGTCTGCTGGGTTTCAAAGACCTGCTGGTGAGAAAATTGTCAAGTCAAGCGGAACGCGACCTGTCAACATCTCCTCCTTCACATTCTCCCGCAACTGGGGGTGCGAGGAAAAGGCTCAGAATTCCGAGCCCACCCGCTGGCGGTGATGCAGGGCAGTCTGGAGCGACTGCTGATGCTGACATCTGGTCCGGACTGAAGGACCTGACAACCATTACGGACATGTCGTCTACTGTCACTGCATATGATTCTATCACCATTGATAGAATGGTGGAGGATTATATGAGTGACCGCATCCAAGTAGGCACGTCACACAGTCCGTACTTATACTGGCAGGAAAAAGAGGCAATTTGGAGGCCCTTGCACAAACTGGCTTTATTCTACCTAAGTTGCCCTCCCACAAGTGTGTACTCCGAAAGAGTGTTTAGTGCCGCCGCTCACCTTGTCAGCAATCGGCGTACGAGGTTACATCCAGAAAATGTGGAGAAGATGATGTTCATTAAAATGAATTATAATCAATTCTTCCGCGGAGACATTGACCAGCAGCAATTGCCTCCACAAAGTACACAGGGAGCTGACATGGTGGATTCCAGTGGGGACGAATTGATAATCTGTGAGGAGGGGGATGTACACGGTGATATATCGGAGGATGATGATGAGGTGGACATCTTGCCTCTGTAGAGCCAGTTTGTGCAAGGAGAGATTAATTGCTTCTTTTTTGGTGGGGGTCCAAACCAACCCGTCATTTCAGTCACAGTCGTGTGGCAGACCCTGTCACTGAAATGATGGGTTGGTTAAAGTGTGCATGTCCTGTTTTGTTTATACAACATAAGGGTGGGTGGGAAGGGCCCAAGGACAATTCCATCTTGCACCTCTTTTTTCTTTTATTTTTCTTTGCGTCATGTGCTGTTTGGGGAGGGTTTTTTGGAAGGGACATCCTGCGTGACACTGCAGTGCCACTCCTAGATGGGCCCGGTGTTTGTGTCGGCCACTAGGGTCGCTTATCTTTCTCACACAGTCAGCTACCTCATTGCGCCTCTTTTTTTCTTTGCGTCATGTGCTGTTTGGGGAGGGTTTTTTGGAAGGGACATCCTGCGTGACACTGCAGTGCCACTCCTAGATGGGCCCGGTGTTTGTGTCGGCCACTAGGGTCGCTTATCTTTCTCACACAGTCAGCTACCTCATTGCGTCTCTTTTTTTCTTTGCGTCATGTGCTGTTTGGGGAGGGTTTTTTGGAAGGGACATCCTGCGTGACACTGCAGTGCCACTCCTAGATGGGCCAGGTGTTTGTGTCGGCCACTAGGGTCGCTAATCTTACTCACACAGCTACCTCATTGCGCCTCTTTTTTTCTTTGCGTCATGTGCTGTTTGGGGAGGGTTTTTTGGAAGGGACATCCTGCGTGACACTGCAGTGCCACTCCTAGATGGGCCCGGTGTTTGTGTCGGCCACTAGGGTCGCTTATCTTTCTCACACAGTCAGCTACCTCATTGCGCCTCTTTTTTTCTTTGCGTCATGTGCTGTTTGGGGAGGGTTTTTTGGAAGGGACATCCTGCGTGACACTGCAGTGCCACTCCTAGATGGGCCAGGTGTTTGTGTCGGCCACTAGGGTCGCTAATCTTACTCACACAGCTACCTCATTGCGCCTCTTTTTTTCTTTGCGTCATGTGCTGTTTGGGGAGGGTTTTTTGGAAGGGACATCCTGCGTGACACTGCAGTGCCACTCCTAGATGGGCCCGGTGTTTGTGTCGGCCACTAGGGTCGCTTATCTTTCTCACACAGTCAGCTACCTCATTGCGCCTCTTTTTTTCTTTGCGTCATGTGCTGTTTGGGGAGGGTTTTTTGGAAGGGACATCCTGCGTGACACTGCAGTGCCACTCCTAGATGGGCCAGGTGTTTGTGTCGGCCACTAGGGTCGCTAATCTTACTCACACAGCTACCTCATTGCGCCTCTTTTTTTCTTTGCGTCATGTGCTGTTTGGGGAGGGTTTTTTGGAAGGGACATCCTGCGTGACACTGCAGTGCCACTCCTAGATGGGCCCGGTGTTTGTGTCGGCCACTAGGGTCGCTAATCTTGTCATGTGCTGTTTGGGGAGGGTTTTTTGGAAGGGACATCCTGCGTGACACTGCAGTGCCACTCCTAGATGGGCCCGGTGTTTGTGTCGGCCACTAGGGTCGCTTATCTTTCTCACACAGTCAGCTACCTCATTGCGCCTCTTTTTTTCTTTGCGTCATGTGCTGTTTGGGGAGGGTTTTTTGGAAGGGGCATCCTGCGTGACACTGCAGTGCCACTCCTAGATGGGCCCGGTGTTTGTGTCGGCCACTAGGGTCGCTTATCTTTCTCACACAGTCAGCTACCTCATTGCGCCTCTTTTTTTCTTTGCGTCATGTGCTGTTTGGGGAGGGTTTTTTGGAAGGGACATCCTGCGTGACACTGCAGTGCCACTCCTAGATGGGCCCGGTGTTTGTGTCGGCCACTAGGGTCGCTTATCTTTCTCACACAGTCAGCTACCTCATTGCGCCTCTTTTTTTCTTTGCGTCATGTGCTGTTTGGGGAGGGTTTTTTGGGAGGGACATCCTGCGTGACACTGCAGTGCCACTCCTAGATGGGCCCGGTGTTTGTGTCGGCCACTAGGGTCGCTAATCTTACTCACACAGCTACCTCATTGCGCCTCTTTTTTTCTTTGCGTCATGTGCTGTTTGGGGAGGGTTTTTTGGAAGGGACATCCTGCGTGACACTGCAGTGCCACTCCTAGATGGGCCAGGTGTTTGTGTCGGCCACTAGGGTCGCTGAGCTTAGTCATCCAGCGACCTCGGTGCAAATTTTAGGACTAAAAATAATATTGTGAGGTGTAAGGTGTTCAGAATAGACTGAAAATGAGTGTTAATTATGGTTATTGAGGTTAATAATACTATGGGATCAAAATGACCCCCAAATTCAATGTTTTAAGCTGTTTTTTAGGGTTTTTTGAAAAAACCACCCGAATCCAAAACACACCCGAATCCGACAAAAAAAATTCGGTGAGGTTTTGCCAAAACGCGGTCGAACCCAAAACACGTCCGCGGAACCGAACCCAAAACCAAAACACAAAACCCGAAAAATTTCAGGCGCTCATCTCTAAAAAATACCAATGAAATAGTTATATACAGTATACTATCTCCTATATAATAGCCCAGATCTGTGATCTTGTGATTCATTTGCTAACGCTGGGCGGAGTCACAACAGTGGGCGGAGTTAGTCAAATGAGTCACAGATCTGGCCAAATCTATAGGACACTAGGAGCAGCTGCAGAAGCAGATAGTATGGACATGGCACAGGCAGGGTGCATACCTCCCAGCTTTCACACACACACACACACACACACACACACACACACACACACACACACACACAGTGAAAAGGGGGCGTGGCTTCGCGGGAGGGCCCCCGTTTTCGTCAGTGAGGGGGCATGCCCAGCGCTCTGTGAGCTGCTGGCATGCCCCCAGGGGCTGATTATGAGTCCGGGGGGCACAGGGTACTTGAGACAGGGGAGCCCTATCTCATTGCTGTGCCTGCTGTGGGTTGGGGGCGTGGCCTAGTCGCGGGACGCGAGGCCACGCCCCATTATGCAAATTCCGGGTTTTTTTTTTTTTTTTTTATGGAATTTTGGCCCCTCAGCTAGAGGTAAATCCAGAGGGGGTGGTCGCTCCCCCTACACACCCGCACAGGCAGAAGAAAGCAGGGAGACTGCTGCCTCCCTGTAACACCACAGACCTGCCAATACGCAGCAGCGTGTGCTGACTGTAGCACAATGCTGCCGCTGTTGCTGGCAGGACGGGGGAGCTTCTGAGCTGGGACAGAGCTACTCGAGCCGGGGGGCCCCCTAAAACTGTGGGGCCAACGGTACGTACCGCCTGCCCCCCCCTTAATCCGGCTCTGCTGCTGGAACCCCCCCTTAATCCGTACCCCCTGATGCCCCCTCTCCCTCTGTCTCCACTATTCACCGCTGCTCTGCTAAGCAGAACAGCGAGTACAGGAGCTTTCCAACTGCTCCCCCCCCCCCCCCACTGCAGGACACTGCGACCCGCGGGTGGGACAGCGGGACAGACCCCAAAAAATATGACTGTCCCGCGAAAATTGGGACATTTGGGAGGTATGGGGGTGTGTGAGGGGGTATGCCATACTTGACCCCCACATCAGCATACTCAGCAGGGTCTCTCTGGCGGGGAGGAGCGTCACTTTCTGGCACACTCCACGCTTCTTAGCTGTAGTTTTGTGGGTCACCAGCCGCTGTGCACTTTCCGTACTGCCTCTGTTATCTCCAGCCCCTGCGACCCCACCGCTAGCTGCAGCGCTGCCACCCGCAGTGAGTTGCGCCCAGCTCCTTCACACACTTTAGCCGGCGGGTAGCGCTGCAGAAGTCCGCGCTGCTTGCAGGCTCTGACCCCCTCCTCCCTCCAGCATCAGCGTCTCCTGGGAGCTAACCAGTCACTCCCAGTCTCCCCTTACCATAGTGCCCAGCAGCCGTGAGGTCCGCGCCACGTGCATGCTATGACCCCCTCCTCCCTCCAGCCGCAGCATCTCCTGGGGGCTAACCAGTCACTCCCAGTCTCACCTTACCACAGTGCCCGGCAGCTGCGCGAGGTCTGCGGTGTGTGACTGAGGAGGGGGGGAGTGATGCGGATGGGCAGAGGAAGCAGGAATACAGCCTAAGAGAGTCAGCCATGCCAAGTCTCCACCAGCAGCAGATGCCAACAGGTTGGAGTGGAACAGCAGCAGCCAGCAGCAGTGACTCCGGTAAGACACATCTGTCTGTCACCACTGTTCTGTCCCTAATACCAATCTCTCCCGTGCCCTGTGTTCTGTCATGTCCCTGTCACCCCTGGCCTTGACCTGCCACCCTTATCCTGGCCCTTTCACCCTTATCCTGGCCCTTTCACCCTTATCCTGGCCCTGTCACCCTTATGCTGGCCCTGCTACCCCTATCCTGGCCCTGTCACCCCTGTGCTTGCCCTGTCAACCCTATACTGGCCCTGTCACCCCTGTCCTGGTCCTGCCGCCCCTACACTGACCCTGTCACCCCTATCCTGTCCCTGTCATTTCTGTCCTGGCCCCGTCGCCCATGTCCTGGCCCCGTCACCCCTGTCCTGGCCCCGTCACCCCTGTTCTGACCCTGTCACCCCTGTTCTGACCCTGTCACCCCTGTCCTGTCCCAGTCAACCCTGTTCTGACCCTGTCACCCCTGTCCTGGCCCTGTTACTGCATACCCTCCAACTACCTTTTTGGCAGGTACAGTACCCGCAGCACCTCCAGACCTCTCCCCAATGCACCACACCTCCGCACCTTCCCCTCCACCACATGCGGCACTCCACCCCTCCCCCACATGCTGTGCCTCCAGACCCCCTACACCACCCGCGGCTCCCACTCCTCCGCCCCTTCACCACCCCCAGCAATCTCCAGGCCCCCTCCACCATTCACCCCCCTTATATGTCTCCCCCACACCTGCCCCCCTCCACCCGCAGCATCTGCAGACACCCTCCTCCATCCGCGGTCCCCCCCCTCACCCACCCCTCCCCCACCAATGGCACCCCCGCACCTGCCCCACCACCACCTGCAGCACCTCCGGACCTCCTTCCCCATCTGCCGCAACACCCGTACCTGCCCCTCCCCTACCCATGGCGCCTGCGGACCCCTACCCCACCAGTGGCACTCCCGCCCCTTCCCATCCCACAGCACCTCCGGAACCCTTCACCCATCTGCAACATCCCCACACCTGCCCCTCCCCCACCCATGGCACCCCTGCCCTTCCCCCACCTGCAGTGCCTCCGGACCCCTCCCCCATCTGCATCCCCCACTCCTCTGCCCCTCCCCCACCCGCAGCACCTCCCAACCCTTCCCCATCCGGGCCCCACCCCCACTTCCGCCCCCCCTCCATCCGCAGCATCTACAGACACCATCCGCAGTACCCCCCGCACCCGCTACATTCTGTACATTGTGGTCTGCAGGTGCTGTTCACGCCGTCGCAAGGGGCTGCGCCTCCTTCACCATCGCACACCCTTTCATTGTGCAATATTTAACCACTAACAAAGGAATGCAGGTGATACTCCATATAACACAAATATTGAACCCCAGAAAGGCATGCAAGGGTTAAGGGGGCGTAGCCCCTTGCGACGTTGTGAAGAGCGCCCGTAGGGCGCGATGAAGCACCTAGTATATATATATATATATACATATGGAAAATTCAGCACTCACCATAGCAAGCTCACTTGTCCTCACAACATCAAAAAATAAATGATGGGGGTTTAGTTAGTGAATTGGCCAATGCACGGAAGCCTGCAAACCGCTCGCCAAGGTACCCCACCTTCATGCAGGTCCTACACTATCACAACGCCTTAAAAATTAAAACCTGCCAACTGTATCACACCTAATATACTGCAAATATGCCCACTAGGTTTAATGTGTATCTGCCATGCATCTTATGGCTTTTAAAGGTACACTAGTCACCTGACACTGGCTGATAAATTACTAAGGAGCAGCTGACACAGGTTTAGAACAAGTGAGATTACACAGGGGTGCATGAAAAGGCCCGTGACCATGGTTAATAAGAGTTAACCAAAGATTAACACCAAAATATACAAACAAATATAGAAAACCACAGCACTCACCACCCCAGGTGGGTAGGTGGCCATGGGCTGCATGCACCCCACCCTATGAGTGGTGAGTGCAGACACTGCACCCCGCTTCTGGGTTGGCGAGTGCTGTGGTTTTCTATATTTGTTTGTATATATAGAGAGAGAGAGAGAGAGAGAGAGATTCTATAAAGGCACACAATGTATATGTATACAGACGTCCAGAGTCGGCCCTAGGCATAGGCAAACTAAGCAAATGCCTAGGGCATTTGGAATGCCATGGGGCACAAGCAGCTTCTGCTGATAAAAATGATATGCGCCATGCCTATATTCTGTGTGTGATTGCGGCTGTATCTGCATACGAAATGCATTACTAATGTGCGGCATTATGTGTATAAGGTGTACTACTTTGTGACGTAACGTATAGAAAGGGCACTACTGTGTGGTGTAATGTGAATAAGGGGCACTACTGTGAGGAGTAACGTGAATAAGAGACACTATTGCATGATATAATGTGAATAAAGCTGCAGTACTGGGTGGTGTAATTTCAACTGAGGGTATTATTGTGTGGCCATGCCCCTTCCCGGCAAGAAGACGCCCCGTTTTGGACTACGCGCTGAATGTGCACACTGTTCCTATTTAAAATATAGGGGGTAGAAGCACCAAAGTGAGGACTGCTATGGGTGAGGGGTGATGGTGCTGTGAAAGGGGTACAGGGTCAGAGGTGGAACTGGCATCAAGGGGGCACCAGCCAAAATTTGCTTAGGGCATCATATTTGTTCGGGCTGGCTCTGCAGACGTCCTTCTGTCTAAGAAATAAGGATTTTCTGCAGATTCAGATGGTGTTAATTAAGTTATTTATTAAGGGATTTAACAGATCACGTTAAGTGCTGTAGAGATCAGTGACTTGTTCTCTACAATGCCATGACGTACTAGTGGCAAAGGCAGGATTTGCATGGGGGGGGGTTTCCAGAACTGGGTGGAGCCAAGTAGGGGGGCGAGGACTGTGGTGACCCAGTATATGCTGGGTCTGTAAAACTATTCACAATGCCAATATAATTCTGCACATCTACGGACCAAGAACAATAATTTGGTATATGATTTGCCCTAATCAGACAAGAGCATCATAGACCCCATACTTCTATGATGCTGTTGTCTGAGCAAGGCAAATCATATACCAAATTATTGTTCTTGGTCCGTAGATGTGTAGAATTATATTGGCATTGTGAATGGTTGCTTCGTTCCGGAGTTATGTGGCAAAACATCTGCCTGACATTTACAATGCATCACCATTGTGCTCTGGAAAATGTGACAGTTGGTGAACTCTCCCTGTGCACCTGCTGGGTGACCTGGAACATGTGACCTGCCGGAATCTGTGACAGTTATTTGCAGCCACCCACTAAGCAGGGACTTTTCATTCAACTCCTAACGGGGTTGAAAGGGGTAAAATGTTCCTCCCAGCAAACCATTGCTCGGTTGAAACCGGGCACATGAGCTAATTATGTTTATTGCAGAATATTGCACACATTAAGTTTCTAGATAAATCATTTGAAATCAAATCTATATTCAGTATGCGAGTAAAAAAAGAAAAGAAAAAATGGAAGGATGCGATCGCATAGTAATTGACATGCGGTGGGCGGTCGGGAGCGGCGTTGCGGCATTGCCGGGGAGTGGCGCAGGGAAACACAATAACAGACATTGAGCTTAATTCAGAAATGGATGGTTATTGCTGCAGCAGCTGCAAATGTGGGAAAATATGCAATGTTGCAGCTGCCTGGATTTGTATTGAGGCGCCCACCGGCAACTCTGCAAGTCCCAGCGGCTGTTTATAAATACGCAGGGCCGGGCACAGATTATCGAGTACTAAGTACCCCTTTAATAGGGCAGCACGGCTGCAGGAAGTAAGATTCCAGACCTCTCCGCTGAGTATGGGATCCTAGTCCAAAGCTGAGATGCCCCAAAATAGTCCCGACTTTTCTGCATTTTTGCCGCCATTCTCCCAAACGGTCCCTGACTGTTAGTTACTTTAGGAATAAATCCTCACTGCGACCTCTGTCACATGACCATGATGGCTGCACATGCGCAGTCGGATGATGATTGAATAAGGCCCAGATTTCTCAAAACTTGGAGAGTGATAAATAGCGCGGTGATAAAATACCAGCCAATCAGCTCCTAACTGTCATGTTACAGACTGCGTTTGAAAAATGACAGGAGCTGGTTGTTTTGTACTTTATCTCTCTCCGCTTTATCTCTCTCCATGGCGTAGTAAATAGACCTCGCTCTTGTACACTAACTTGGAGTACCTGGATTTAACGTGGCGTGGGTTTAACGTCTGCGAGCACCTAGTACCTTACGGAGGGGACACCTCAGGGCAAAAGCTGCAGCTAAAGCCTAAAAATAATGACTACAATTTTATTTTCCCCAAAAGTCATATTGCAGAATTTTTAATGGCTATGGGCCGGGGCATAACCAGAGCCTTTTCATTTTATTCCCCATAGTGGTGCCCTAGCTTATTGTATGCCCCATAGTCGTGTCTTACAGTAGTTAATGTTATACCCCGTAGTAGTGCCCTATAAAAATGTATGCCCCATAATAGTGCTCTAGTTCACATGGGGCCTGATCCGGATGCAGACGCAACTTCGATGGTGTCGCAACTGAGCGATTATTGTCAGACTGCGAATGCTTTGCGGCCAAAGTGCGCACCTGCCAAGGCACCTTTGTGATGCCTCTCATCGTGAGGAATCAGTCGCAGACTGACAGAAAGGGGCCGTTTGGGGGAGGTAACTGGGAGTGTCTGCATAAACGTAAGTGCGTCGTGTATCCTGCTTCCGGATTCGCGGGTGTACCGTACACATGCGGTAGTGGCTGTGGCCAAGCTCCGCCTTCCAGACAGCCCCCCATAGAAACCTATATCGATAGTTGATGCGGCCTCATCGTTTTAAATACTTGACGAGTATTTTTGGTGGATCTCCCGCAAATACTCTTTAACATATAAATAAAATATATTCCCTTTGTGTATTGTAAGGAGCAGTGCACAGGACCGCTGAGAGATCTATGGGGGCTATGTACCCCTATGATCTATGGCCTATGTATCGGGCATATCAGGACCGTCTTCACTTTGTACCCGCCATTCCACATCCCGTCACCGTTGACATTGCGTCGTCTCCTGTAAATTCTATTTCCCTGACCCATGCCGTTATTCAGCTATGGAATTCTGTGACCACTAATAATTATTAATTTACAGCAGGAAATACTTTATGCCACTTTATAAATCCCAGATATTTATTATACAGGTTATCAATATATTCTCCTTTCATACCGGAAGCAGATACACAGTATACTACAATGTGAATGTTAAGCCAAAGCGGGGAGACTTCCACCTCTGATCTGCGTACTCCTGCCGATCCCCCCCCCCCGGTGGTTCCTGGAAGCGGAGTGATCGGCAATCGCTGAGCCTGACAAGAACTATTATATAGGAAGCAGTTATCAGACCACTGGAACCCCAAGACCTCCAGGTATTCCCCGGCACCAGAGTGCTCTAGCAAACGCTCACTGAGCAGCAGAATGTATCGGAGCAAATAAAGAAAGATGAGAGTCAGACTGCATACAGTATATCACTCTATCACCTCTATCACCTAAAAGTCACACAGCGACAGAACACTCACCCTCCGGAGTCCGGCGCCACTGTCCGCAGCGCTGGTAAATTACTGTGAAAATGGCGCAGCGGGCATTTTCACGGAGTTCTGCGCATGCGCAGCAGAGAAATCACTGGGAAAATGGCCGCAGCACCATTTTCCCGGAGATCTGCGCATGCGCAGTAGAGTTTAAACACACGCTAGTTCTCAGACTCTCAGCGCTGCCGTCTGTCAGGAGGGGGACTGAACGGAGGAGGCTGCGCCCGGGCCTCATCCTCTCCTAAAGCGCCCTTGTCGAAAGGCCAAGCTTTGCAGCATTTGGTCCAGTTAGTTTACCCGTCTTCATGGAGGCTTGCTCCCAGAAGGGAAGTCTTCCGATCTCCCTCCCGCAGCCTCCACCTGGAGGCGGAAACTAGAACCGTAGCATGGCAGCCATGTGATCTGTACTACTGCACAGGACTATGGTGTATATTCTACAGTGCATTGCTGCTATTAATCTGGTACATTATCATGCATGCACTAGCAATATCTCCTATATAATAGCCCTATTCTGTGATCTTGTGATTCATTTGCTAACGCTGGGCGGAGTCACAACAGTGGGCGGGGTTAGTCAAATGAGTCACAGATCTGGCCAAATCTATAGGACACTAGGAGCAGCTGCAGAAGCAGATAGTATGGACATGGCACAGGCAGGGTGCATACCTCCCAGCTTTCACACACACACACACACACACACACACACACACACACACACACACACACAGTGAAAAGGGGGCGTGGCTTCGCGGGAGGGCCCCCGTTTTCGTCAGTGAGGGGGCATGCCCAGCGCTCTGTGAGCTGCTGGCATGCCCCCAGGGGCTGATTATGAGTCCGGGGGGCACAGGGTACTTGAGACAGGGGAGCCCTATCTCATTGCTGTGCCTGCTGTGGGTTGGGGGCGTGGCCTAGTCGCGGGACGCGAGGCCACGCCCCATTATGCAAATTCCGGGTTTTTTTTTTTTTTATGGTATTTTGGCCCCTCAGCTAGAGGTAAATCCAGAGGAGGTGGTCGCTCCCCCTACACACCCGCACAGGGAGAAGAAAGCAGGGAGACTGCTGCCTCCCTGTAACACCACAGACCTGCCAATACGCAGCAGCGTGTGCTGACTGTAGCACAATGCTGCCGCTGTTGCTGGCTGGACGGGGGAGCTTCTGAGCTGGGACAGAGCTACTCCAGCCAGGGGGCCCCCTAAAACTGTGGGGCCAACGGTACGTACCGCCTGCCCCCCCCCCCCTTAATCCGGCTCTGCTGCTGGAACCCCCCCTTAATCCGTACCCCCTGATGCCCCCTCTCCCTCTGTCTCCACTATTCACTGCTGCTCTGCTAAGCAGAACAGCGAGTACAGGAGCTTTCCAACTGCTCCCCCCTCCCCCACCGCAGGACACTGCGACCTGCGGGTGGGACAGCGGGACAGACCCCAAAAAATGGGACTGTCCCGCGAAAATTGGGACATTTGGGAGGTATGGGGGTGTGTGAGGGGGTATGCCATACTTGACCCCCACATCAGCATACTCAGCATGGTCTCTCTGGCAGGGAGGAGCGTCACATTCTGGCACACTCCACGCTTCTTAGCTGTAGTTTTGTGGGTCACCAGCCGCTGTGCACTTTCCGTACTGCCTCTGTTATCTCCAGCCCCTGCGACCCCACCGCTAGCTGCAGCGCTGCCACCCGCAGTGAGTAGCGCCCAGCTCCTTCACACACTTTAGCCGGCGGGTAGCGCTGCAGAAGTCCGCGCTGCTTGCAGGCTCTGACCCCCTCCTCCCTCCAGCATCAGCGTCTCCTGGGAGTTAACCAGTCACTCCCAGTCTCCCCTTACCATAGTGCCCAGCAGCCGTGAGGTCCGCGCCACGTGCATGCTATGACCCCCTCCTCCCTCCAGCCGCAGCATCTCCTGGGGGCTAACCAGTCACTCCCAGTCTCACCTTACCACAGTGCCCGGCAGCTGCGCGAGGTCTGCGGTGTGTGACTGAGGAGGGGGGGAGTGATGCGGACGGGCAGAGGAAGCAGGAATACAGCCTAAGAGAGTCAGCCATGCCAAGTCTCCACCAGCAGCAGATGCCAACAGGTTGGAGTGGAACAGCAGCAGCCAGCAGCAGTGACTCCGGTAAGACACATCTGTCTGTCACCACTGTTCTGTCCCTAATACCAATCTCTCCCATGCCCTGTGTTCTGTCATGTCCCTGTAACCCCTGGCCTTGACCTGCCACCCTTATCCTGGCCCTTTCACCCTTATCCTGGCCCTTTCACCCTTATCCTGGCCCTGTCACCCTTATGCTGGCCCTGCTACCCCTATCCTGGCCCTGTCACCCCTGTGCTTGCCCTGTCAACCCTATACTGGCCCTGACACCCCTGTCCTGGTCCTGCCGCCCCTACACTGACCCTGTCACCCCTATCCTGTCCCTGTAATTTCTGTCCTGGCCCCGTCGCCCATGTCCTGGCCCCGTCACCCCTGTTCTGACCCTGTCACCCCTGTTCTGACCCTGTCACCCCTGTCCTGGCCCAGTCAACCCTGTTCTGACCCTGTCACCCCTGTCCTGGCCCTGTTACTGCATACCCTCCAACTACCTTTTTGGCAGGTACAGTACCCGCAGCACCTCCAGACCTCTCCCCAATGCACCACACCTCCGCACCTTCCCCTCCACCACATGCGGCACTCCACCCCTCCCCCACATGCTGTGCCTCCAGACCCCCTACACCACCCGCGGCTCCCACTCCTCCGCCCCTTCACCACCCCCAGCAATCTCCAGGCCCCCTCCACCATTCACCCCCCTTATATGTCTCCCCCACACCTGCCCCCCTCCACCCGCAGCATCTGCAGACACCCTCCTCCATCCGCGGTCCCCCCCTCACCCACCCCTCCCCCACCAATGGCACCCCCGCACCTGCCCCACCACCACCTGCAGCACCTCCGGACCTCCTTCCCCATCTGCCGCAACACCCGTACCTGCCCCTCCCCTACCCATGGCGCCTGCGGACCCTACCCCACCAGCGGCACTCCCGCCCCTTCCCATCCCACAGCACCTCCGGAACCCTTCACCCATCTGCAACATCCCCACACCTGCCCCTCCCCCACCCATGGCACCCCTGCCCCTCCCCCACCTGCAGTGCCTCCGGACCCCTCCCCCATCTGCATCCCCCACTCCTCTGCCCCTCCCCCACCCGCAGCACCTCCCAACCCTTCCCCATCCGGGCCCCACCCCCACTTCCGCCCCCCCTCCATCCGCAGCATCTACAGACACCATCCGCAGTACCCCCCGCACCCGCTACATTCTGTACATTGTGGCCTGCAGGTGCTGTTCACGCCGTCGCAAGGGGCTGCGCCTCCTTCACCATCGCACACCCTTTCATTGTGCAATATTTAACCACTAACAAAGGAATGCAGGTAATACTCCATGATATAACACAAATATTGAACCCCAGAAAGGCATGCAAGGGTTAAGGGGGCGTAGCCCCTTGCGACGGTGTGAAGAGCGCCCGTAGGGCGCGATGAAGCACCTAGTATACTATATATACAGTATTTATTAGGGGGCCCAGACCATGCACTAATGGTTAGACCTCAAACCTCTGTGGTGGCTGGCCACACCTCCTCTGGAGACTGGCCACACCCCTAAGCATGGGCCCCTACCACTGCATTTCCCTGGTGGGCCGTTCAAGTGTCAGTGGCAGGAATGGTAAAAGTTGACGTGATACTTCACTGTGCCTGTCTCTGTCGACATACGCAGACCCAGCTTGCGCAATAGCAGTGAAATTCGTTGCAAATATTTGGGTTTTCATTTTCATGAATTAAAAATAAGTTAGAATAAGTTAGAAATAGATAACGGAAAAAATTCTAAAAAAAAAAATCTGACTTTATATTATTTTTTAAATCTTTAAAATACTGTATAATTGAAAAATACTTTATTCTTAAGATGATGTCACCCTATATCCTTCAATGGGGGACCCCCCCCAAGTCAAGTGCCTATGCTGCTGAACGGGTGCAGATCTAACTGAGGGGCAGATTTATTAAGCCTGGTGAAGTGATAAATTGCACGGTGATAAAGTACCAGCCAATCAGATCCTTACTTCCATGTTACAGGCTGTGTTTGAAATATGGCAGTTAGGAGCTGATTGGCTGGCATTTATCACCTTGCACTTTATCACTTCACCAGGCTTAATAAATCTGCCCCTCAGAGTGATGTATTTTATCCTCCCACAAATTCTGCTATGGGACCCATCCCTAAATTAGAAGAACCCAAAATACAACCTTTCATTAATTTTACTCCTACATTCCCAAATTGAGATCCACCACACTGTATGCCAAATCCTTCATGCTGTGCCTCTGAAGGGCTGACCACGCCTCCACACAGTTATGCCCCTCCCACTGTTTGCCGGGCCTCACCCCCTCCACTCTTGGTTTGAGTATGGTATTAATAAAGACAACTTGTAAATGGTTTCATGAATAAATAAATGTAAGTTTCCTAAAAAAAACACATATATTTTGTTTCCATCTGCAAATTTAATTTATAGTTCAGCAAAAAAAATAGAATAAATACATGAAAAGTGATTAAATGTGATCAAATGTTTTTACCAGCCTTGGATCATCCACCAGTGAGGAAGAATATTAATGCAAAATCATTTCTCTATAACCGCCCTGGGAACCTACAACAAAATCCCGGCTTCTGCGCTGTGTACACATTTTCTACATATTGCTCAATTAACGTCAGTATATCTCCAGATGGAATAACACATTAGAACGCGGCCTGATGGAAGAGTTCCCTCGTTATGGGATTGCAATAACACACACATACCACCGCGCAGTTTAACGCATCAAATGGCTTTTGCAAGATGGCGCCAAACAGCAACGCAAAACAAATGAGCCTCTTACGTGATGTGTAAAGTTTTTTATAAGGTTGATGTGTCCTGTTATAAACATCAAAACTGCAGTTCATTAATCTTTAGGGGTTTTTTTATTGTTTTTTTTCTTAAACTTCCACTTGAGATGTTAACTTGGAAACTGTATGCTCTCTCCGAATTTTCCACATTCAGAAGAATGGCACGTTCCTCCGGGAGACAGTAAATTGAAAATAAGGCTGTTTCAGTTGGCCTACAGGATGCGCCTGCAAATGTAGACATATTGAAATGGTGAAAAAACCTGTTTGTGCCCATTCATATGAAGTGAGCGTATTAGAATGTTCTGCAGCCCCCGGGGATGGCAGAAGGATGGAGTCACGGCAAGAAGATCTAGATGGATTTGACATAAGCACATTTATGTGAACTGAACGCTTTCTCCTCTTCCCTATGGTTTAATTGTATACTCCACCGCTCTCTCCAAGAGGCAAGAGAGAAAGTCAGAGTGAATCCCTGTAACTCTGCTTCTGACTGGAACAGACCTTAAACAGGTGTTAGAGAACACAGAGGAACTTTAAACATTTTTAATGAGGAACTTTCTCACACAGCGGCCAGTTTACTGTCATCATTATGTGTTTCACGTTGAAATGTGCAGTATTTAAAAAAGTAAGGTTGCGATTATCTGGCATGTCTGTGTAACGGAATATTATGGGGCGCATTCAGAGTCGCACGCTGCCGGGAAGGCTTTACCGCCTTTTGGCGTACTTTATCTGAATGCTAGTATCAGCCCTTCTCCTGGTGTGCAAGCGTGCTTGTGAGTGTGCAAGGACTGGAACGCCGCTTTGTGCGCCTTTAGATGCAACAATCTCGCTCATTGCGTCTTTAGATGCAACCATCGGACGCACCATCGAAATTTGCACCATGACAGTATGGCCTCCAATGTAAGTGAATAAGCATCTGAGTTTGCACTCAGTCATATGACCCTCCCCTGAGACGGATGTCTTTAAATAATAAATTACTGCATACAATAAAAGGGAAAAAAACACAATTATAGGGAAAAGAAAAAGAAAAAGCTTCTATAGACTTTAACATAAACGCTGGTGCAAAATAACAAACACACATGGGGGGGAGTGGAGGGGGGTATCATGGCCGTGGTTCTATCAAACCAATTATTTTTAAACAATGCTTATTAGTTACGAAAGGACCCTTGTCAGACCTCCCAACTGACCCAAGTTCAACAGGGCAGCCCTGAATGGCAGATCTTGAAAGGGGTGGGGCTTATGCAAAATAGGTAGAGCTTCACCTCGAAGTGGGCGGACTACGCATTATTTTGGTCAATCGGTGTAGGTTTTCCTTTGCCCCAATATCGCATGTTTGAAGTTTGCTAGACGCACCTTGTCACATTTGTCAGATTAGTTGAGGGTATCTTATTTATCCAATCATTAGTGGGTGCTATATCCCATAGAAACCCACAGACATGGTTCATATTGGTTGCTGTGGGTTACAGACCATTTTTTTTCTCATAACCCCTTTGTGTTATTAAAATATGTATTTTGTATTAAAAGTGTCGCCTTCATTTTTCTGCATATTTGTAAGTATTGCGCAATTGCTGTCCTGGAGTAATCCTTGACTCCTCCCTCTTCTTCACACCACACATTCAGCACCTCTCACAAACCTGCTGTTTTCATCTCAAAAATATTTCCAGGATCAGACCCTTTCTGACCCAGGATGTTACGAAGACTCTTATCCACTCACTGGTCATCTCCAGACTAGACTACTGTAATCTGCTCCTGACTGGCATTCCTGACAAATACCTCTCTCCACTCCAATCTATCCTCCGTGCTGCTGCCCGACTCATCTTCCTCACCAAACGCACTACGTCCACCTCTCCTCTCTTACAAGCCCTTCACTGGCTACCCTTCCCTTTCAGTGGCAAACGCAGGATTTAGCGAGGGGGGTTTCCGTGGGTGGGTGGGTGTGTATGTATATGCGCAGGTATGTGTAATAAATATATATATAGATATATACACACACACAAACATACATACATATATATGTACGGAAGCAGGACGGCACTCATTGAGACTGGTAAACCATAGAAAATCAGCACAGGACGCTGAAGCTGTTTGTCAACGTTTCACAGTTAGACTCCTTTAAAAGAGTCTAACTCTGAAACGTTGACGTACAGCTACAGCGTTCTGTGCTGATTTTCTATGGTTTACTAGTCTCTATGAGTGCCGTCCTGCTTCCGTACATTTTATCTGATTCTGACGTGCCATTCATCATTTGCAGAGATATATATATATATATATATTTATTTGTGTGGTCGTCTGGCACTCTGGATGATAAAAAGCAAAGATGCCAGGGTGGCCTCCTGAAATTAATATAACCGGTAATCCTCCTTGGGTCCTGTGATAGGACCTCTATTGGAAGAAAAATAGGCGGCACTCCAAGGACTTAAATAAAGTCAAACTGTATTAAGAAAAAATAATTTCATGGATCAAAAATCAACGTTTCAAGGCTCTACAGCCTTTCCATCAGGTTATGCATTATAGGTGAGGTGAAAAAAAACAGAGGTATTTTGTTTATTGAGCTCACCTATAATGCATAACCAGATGAAAAGGCCAAAGAGCCTTGAAACGTTGTTTTTTGCACCATGATATTTATTTTTTGAATACAGTTTGACTTTATTTAAGTCCCTGGAGTGCCGCCTATTTTTCTTCAATAGAGGTCTTATCACAGGACCTAAGGAGGATTACCGGTTTTATATATATATATATATATATATATATATTCACAAACTCACACATGTAAACACACATACATACACTCACACATGTAAACACACATACATACATACATACATACTGTACATACAAGCACACACACAAACCCACATACATACATACATACATACATACATGCATACATACATGCATTCATATCATACAAAAACACACTTAAAAACAATGATTTCAAACTTACTTACAGAGGGGCGGCCACGGCAGCGTGAGGCAGAGTGAGGGGGAGGGAGCTGCTGTGGCTGAGCATGCGCAGCCAGCAGCTCCCCCGGCACCCGGGACATTCTCTAAGCAGAGAGCTGCACAGCTCTCTGCTCTTGCTGCAGCTCCGTCCGCGATCGCGGTCGCGGCTTTTGCTTTTGTTGAGACGGAGACAGCTGTGTCTCCGTCTCAAAACATTTTTTGGGGTTATCAGGGGGGGTTTCCAGGTACTCGGAAACCCCCCTTGTGTGCGCCACTGCCTTTCAGAATCCAATAAAAGCTTCTCACACTCACTTACAAAGCCCTCACTCACTCCTCTCCCACTTACATCTCTGACCTTATCTCCCTTTACTCTCCCACCCGTCCTCTTCGCTCTGCTAATGCACGCCGACTCTCCTGCCCACTGATTACTTCCTCCCACTCCTACCTTTATAAGATTTTTCACGTGCTGCTCCCTTCCTCTGGAATTCCCTACCTCTCCCCCTCAGACTCTCCACCTTTCTACAGAACTTCAAATGGGCTCTCAAGACCCACTTCTTCACCAAACCCAGCCAAATCTCATCCTAACCCTCTGTCCCACGTTCTCTATATACCCCGTCTGTGTCACCCCTGTCTATTTATGTCAGTGTCGTCTGCTGATGTAGCTATGTTTATTTACCCTGTACTTGTCCTATATTGTCTTCAACTGTAAGTTGCTGTTTTCCTGTTTTGATTATCCGTTTATGTTCTCTGTAACTGGGCGCTGCGGAACCCTTGTGGCGCCATATAAGTAAAGGATAATAATAATAATAATATTAACAACTATATTATCCGGATTTTTTTTTTCTTCTGCTCTATTTATATTCTCTCACATATTATTCTTTAAAGAAATATGACGTGTCATGGATACTATTATCACTATACAGTTATCGTGTAAAATGTGTGTGTTACACCTATATTTTTCTTTTTCCTAATAAACATATTTCAGAAAAAGAAATATGACGTTACTATAGTTGATGCACCTAGAAGTCTCCATTCATGAATAAGTCGTGCATAGCGAACAGTAAATGTTTTTGTATTGAACATAGACACAATTAATGTATGGGTGAAATAAATTTCCCGTGTTTATACTAGCGGCGGAGGAAATTTGCACACATTGGAAAAGTTGCCTCCGCGCCCAGGCAGAAGAATTTTGTTGATGATGTCTTTCTACCTTCCGAAAAAAATTAAAAAGTGAAAATTAAAGCCTGAAAGCAGGAGGGAAATAGATGTTTTCTTTCGCTTGCACCATTATATAGGAAACAGCGGCAACGTCTTCTGGAAGCTTGCAGACCACCAACTGTCTGGAGAACTGTCTATTAAAATAACTGCCTTGGCTGACTCTGCAGAGTGTCCCGGTGTAGTTTCCCCATGATCAATAGCATGTGGTTAGGTGGACCAATGAGAAGACGTTCTCCTGCTTCGTTTGGTCTTGCACGCTGCCAACTAAGTTTGGTGAGAACCAGAGTGAAAATCTTTCCTTTGAAACTGAAAGTGTAAGAAGTGAATAAATTGCTTGGTTTGGACTCTTCTTTATTGGGATGTCCTCTCCAAGACCACCGGTATACTACAGTATATACCCCCCCCCCCCCCCTTTCCCTGTCAATGGGAGTTATAACCTTCATCAATGTTGGCTCTGAAAGCAGTGGAAAGAGTGTTTGCCAGCGTGCAAAGCTCCCCCATCTCCGACCATTTAGCTTTTATTAACCACGAACAAGCATAAGCAGGCAGAATTATGTTATAATGACTAATTTGTAAGACTTTCTAACATAAACATTTACTGCCTTCCTCTGAACCAGTCGCTTAACCCTCAGTAGAGTGTACAATTCTGTAATGAGCCAGGAGGCCACAATGACCAATCTCGGTAGCACGCTGAAGCTTCAACCAATCAGAACTCAGGAACAGTCTACGGGCCTAATTCAGACCTGATCGCAGCAGCAAAATCTTTCTCTAATGGGCAAAACCATGTGCACTGCAGGTGGGGCATATGTAACATGTGCAGAGAGAGTTAGATTTGGGTGGGTTATATTGTTTCTGTGCAGGGTAAACACTGGCTGCTTTATTTTTACAATGCAATCTAGATTTAAGTTTGAACACACCCCACCTAAATCTAACTCTCTCTGCACATGTTACATCTGCCCCACCTGCAGTGCACATGGGGCCTAATTCTGAGTTGATCGCAGCAGCAAATTTGTTAGCAGTTGGGCAAAACCATGGGGGTAATTCCAAGTTGATCGAAGCAGGAATTTTGTTAGCAGTTGGGCAAAACCATGTGCACTGCAGGGGAGGCAGATTTAACATGTGCAGAGAGAGTTAGATTTGGGTGTGGTGTGTTCAATCTGCAATCTAAATTGCAGTGTAAAAATAAAGCAATCAGTATTTACCCTGCACAAAAACAAAATAACCCACCCAAATCTAACTCTCTCTGCACATGTTACATCTGCCCCCCCCTACAGTGCACATGGTTTTGCCCATCAGAGAAAAAGTTAGCTGCTGCGATCAGGTCTGAATTAGGCTCTATGTAAGATAAGATACTGTGTAACCGTGCTTTCAGGACATTTCTGTGTACAATGTATCAACGTCTTGGGCACAAAGGTTTCTGATATCTTACTGAATGAAACAGACATGTAATAAAGATTTATATTAATGGGAAGAGAGTGATGCAATGTTGCTTTATTAAAAAAAAGTTCTACTTTTTAGTCATATGCTGAATGGAGATAGAGGCCCATTTATAAGTTATTATTTGTTGGATATCCCGCGAAAAACCTTACCCACAAATTCTAAGTAATACTGGGATGTAGGTACAGATGTGTCTTCATACATCTAGCCTTAATACGCCTTGCAGCGTGAAATGCCTGGCGTGAGAGAGCCTCCAGGTCTGCTAATATCGAGCGTCTTTTTTTGCTGAAAATGCATTTTAGTCGCAACGCAATGCAGCTATGACGCAAGAGGAGACTGCGCTAATTAATGTGATATACAGGTGAAACTCAGAAAATTAGAATATCGTGCAAATTTCATTTATTTCAGTGATTCAACTTAAAAGGTGAAACTAATATATTATATAGACTCGTTACATGCAGAGTGAGACATTTCAAGCCTTTATTTGTTATCATTTTGATGATTGCGGCTTACAGCTTAAAATAACCCCAAATCCAGAATCTCAGAAAATTAGAATATTACATAAAATCAATAAAAAATGGATTTTAAATACAGAAATGTCGGCCCCCTGAGAAGTCTAATCATGCATGTGTACTCAGTACTTGGTTTGGACCCCTTTTGCATGAATTACTGCCTCAATGCGGCGTGGCATGGATTCTATCAGCCGCTGGCACTGCTGAGGTGTTATTGAAGACCAGGATTCTTCAATAGCGGCCTTCAGCTCTTCTGCATTACTCGGTCTCATGTCTCTCATCTTTCTTTTGGGGTCTCCGTCACCTCCCTGGGGTCTCCACCTTCTCACCTGCCAGAAAGCAGGCTGTCCTGTGCGCCTCCTCCTCCTCCCTGCAATTGGAAGGACCTCCGGCTGTGTTGCTAGGGGGAGGAGGAGTTTAGCTTCCGGGACCAGAGCTGTCTGGAAGATGGTATGCGGGGGGGGGCGGGAGGGAGGCGTCAGCGGCGGGATGCAGCGGCCGGCGAAAACGCGGCGGCTGGGGGTTAGTACATATGAAAATGCTATAAAACGGGGCTTTTATCGCACTTTCCCTTTAGTACATCCCGCCCTTTGCATGCAATGAGTCTATATAATATATTAGTTTCACCTTTTAAGTTGAATTACTGAAATAAATGAACTTTTGCACGATGTTCTCATTTTCTGAGTTTCACCTGTATGACACTAGTATACTTTGTGTGAATGAGGCTGTATACGGAGCAGAACAGAACTTTTATTGGAAAAAGATGCGGCTGCTACATTGTAGCACTTTGTATGCAGACGCAGAGACTCCGTCACACACAGATATACAAGTGTCGCATATCAAATTAATCCTGCGTGCTAGTGGCATTGCAATGCGAATAAGATCCCTTTTTGGCACAAAAGCAAAAAAGACGCCCTTTGCTAGAAGATTCTCACGCGACATGGCATACCTCCCAACTTTTTAGTAGAAGAAAGAGAGACCCTTGGCGCGCCGTATCCGTGTCCCGCCGGGAAAAGGGCCATGGTCTCCAAAAAAGGGGCGTGGCTTCGCGGGAGTGCCGCGATCGCGAGCCACGCCTCCGATTTTCGTCACTGAGGGGGCATGCCCAGCGCTCTGTGAGATGCTGGCATGCCCTCTATCCCTTTGCCTGCACTGAATAGACGCTGTGCGCATGCGCACAGCGTCTATTCACCGCTGCTCTGCTAAGCAGGGCAGCGAGTGACAGAGCTTACCAACTGCCCTCCCCCCCACACCGCAGGACACTGCGGCCCGCGGGTGGGACAGCGGGACAGTCCCCAAAAAACGGGATTGTCCCGCGAAAATCGGGACAGTTGGGAGGTATGAGTATTATTAATGGCTGTCTAGCGTCCTCTGCAGCCTGCTGTCTTCCTGGTGGCACTTGTAAGTGCTTAATAAAAGTTTACTTTATTTCAATTATAGTACATATATATCCATGTGCATACATATATACACATGTATATACATACATATAACACACACACACACATATGATATATATACATGCGTATATATACGTGTACTGTATGTGTATATATATATATATATATATATGTATGCATGTTTAATATGCTATGTGTATATATATGTATGTATGTATGTATGTATGTATGTATGTGTGTGTATATATATATATATATATATATAGGTGTATATACGGTATATATATGTGTATATATATATATATGTATAAATATACACACAGACACATTAGTTTTACGGATCCAACATATACTTGGTCACCTCAGTCCCCACCCCCATGCTTGGCTCCACCCAGTTCCGGAACCCCCCCCCATGCAAATCCTGCGTTTGCCACTGCTGGACACATCTGCATGGGAGGGCTGCAGAGATTCCTGCTGTGGTCCTCCATTTTCAGCTGCAAAAAGGAGCCCGCATAGGTTCCTAGCCCCGGCAGCTAATACCATTTTCAGGGCACACTGTATGGTGTAGGAGACCTGGATAAAGGACGTTGTCACATGCTGCCAGACCATCTGATCTTCCTAGGCCACACCCATTCTGACACCCCAGTGCCCCCTATGTGTCAGGGCCGAATCTCTGTAATGATTCGCTACCTTCAAGTATGTTGATCGTCTAGTTTGCAAAACCTTCATCTGAAAATGAATCTAAAACAAATCCGGCCTGCAGCGAATGAATACAGAATTACTTTGCTTGTCCTATAACGTCACTGAAGCCGTAAGGTAAAACTCATCTGACCCCTGTGGCTTAGGAATTCCTTCTTCAGGAGCGCTCCCGCCCAGACTGCGGACAGTATGCGTGCTCAGCCATTGCCCCTCCATACAATACTTGCAATGTTCCGGAGCGTTTTATTACATTCATAAAAGTTTTTCAACTTCCCCAAATCACAGTCATCTCACCAATAGCCGTAAAATATCCGAATCTATGTATTTGTATAATACTGATGTGAAATATGTGTGGCTGCGTTTCTCATTGTGTAACTGAGAGTTTTCTCACTTCATTTGCCAACTGAAGCGAAAAGGTTTAATCTTTCCATTATTGCCGTCTCTCTCAGTATAGGGTAGTGTTAATGAAATCTGTGCATCACATGTTACTATACTGCCAGAAACAACCAGTCTTTACCAAACTCACATCTGATGGTTAGACAGAATCTCTGTTCTGTTTTATACTGAATGAGAAAGTTGAATGCTTATAGCCTGCTTGCACTAGGGGCTAATTCAGACCTGATCGATTGCTAGCTATTTTTTGCAGCGATGCGATCAGATAGTCGCCGCCTATAGGGGAGTGTATTTTCGCTTTGAAAGTGTGCGAACGCATGTGCAGCCGAGCGGTACAAAAAAGTTTTGTGCAGATTCTGAGTAGCTCAGAACTTACTCAGCTGCTGCGATCACTTCAGCCTGTCCAGGGCCGGAATTGACGTCAGATACCCGCCCTGCAAACGCTTGGACACACCTGCATTTTTCCAACCACTCCCAGAAAACGGTCAGTTGCCACCCACAAACTCCTTCTTTCCATTAGTCACCTTGTGATTGGCTGTGCGAATGGATTTATTAAATCCATCGCTCAGCAATAATCCGCTTTATATCCGTGCGACGTGCCTGCGCATTGTGCTGCATACGCATTGAGCTGCATAAGCATGCGCAGTTCTGACCTGATCGCTCAGCGAAAAAACCAAGTGCGCAATCAGGTTTGAATGAGGCCCAATATGCATAATTCCCAACATTGGAAGTTGTGAGACAGGGGGCGTGGCCAAGTCATGGAGTGGGTGTGTCTGCATTACAGAAGGAGCATAACCACACCCCTGGAGGCAAGCCTAGTGCCCCTGGGGCATGCACCCAACCTCCCTCCTATCACCCTGTAAGTGCTGCATGCAGCACTCACTCACTGCTGTTCCGCTAGGCAGGGTAGAGGTGAACGGACATATCTCCCCTACTGCACCACTCACTCACTGCTGTCCCGCTAGGCAGGGTAGAGGTGAAACGGACATGACTCCTCAACTGCACCACTCACTCACTGCTGTCCTGCTAGGCAGGGTAGAGGTGAACGGACATGACTCCTCAACTGCACCACTCACTCACTGCTGTTCCGCTAGGCAGGGTAGAGGTGAAACGGACATGACTCCTCAACTGCACCACTCACTCACTGCTGTCCCGCTAGGCAGGGTAGAGGTGAAATGGACATGACTCCTCAACTGCACCACTCACTCACTGCTGTCCCGCTAGGCAGGGTAGAGGTGAAACGGACATGACTCCTCAACTGCACCACTCACTCACTGCTGTTCCGCTAGGCAGGGTAGAGGTGAAACGGACATGACTCCTCAACTGCACCACTCACTCACTGCTGTCCCGCTAGGCAGGGTAGAGGTGAAACTGACATGACTCCCCAACTGCACCACTCACTCACTGCTGTTCCGCTAGGCAGGGTACAGGTGAACGGACATGACTCCCCAACTGCCCGGTGAATGGGACGTATCTCTCAAATTGCTGAAATCAGGATGGTTGTGAGGTGTGACTATATAAATATCCAAACAGGGAAGTGATAGCACCTATAGGGTATCATAAATACAATAGATACAATGTAATGCAATGATGTATCATAAATACAAAGATATGTAAATTGACTTGCAAACAAAAAATATAAAAGCGCTGCCCTATTCAGTACTTAAATAAACTGTACACATATTCAGCACTCATTACATATATACAGTATACGTATTTTAATATTCTCAATGAGATTTTTACTATACAGTATCTATGGACCTGATTCAGTAAGGATTGCACATTCTGTTAAGTAACACAATTTGCAATCCTTTTGATCGTATGCTGGGAGCCGCCCATTGCAGGGCGAGGCTGCTCACCATGCTATCAACCCCCCCCCTCCCCCCCTGAGACCACCCTGAAATTATGGTCGCACCACAATTTCAACATGGTAGCTAATAATAGGGTAGCCTCCAACCGGCGCAGCCTGGCTGCACCAGTAGGGGCAAGAGTATGGGAGGAAAAAACAGAAGGAAATCTGTATTGTTGACGCACTTAGAGAGTATGGGTTTATTTAAAACATAACCTTTATTCGATATACATTAAAATACGTTTACATATTTGTCCTGAGCTACCGTGAAACATAAGAGTTAAAATCACAATACTAACGAATAAGTGAAAAGACTGAAAAAATAAGTGAATAAAGAATTAAAAAGCGTGTCCATGTGTGTTTTTCATTTAATTGCTGGAAGTTGTTAGAATAACTTGTGTATTAATTATCTTTATCCAATATAATGAGGGTTTATCACAAGTTATTAGTATTTGGAACCCACTGTACTGTATTAATAATTCGGACAGACAGACTTCATGTGTGTATATTCTTCACTCCATAGAGGTTATCAACTAAAGGATACTCTCCAGACGCGGAGACTACAGGGTCAAATATATGTATATACATAGGAGGTTAGCTACACTTATGTGTTATTGATATAATCTCAATTTCCCATAGTTGGAATCACAAGTCTCTATAAAAGATATAAATCTCTATATATCAGGAGTCCTTCACATTAATCATCTATACCCATGCAAAGTACACTGTATATGTGAGCCAGGTTATCCCCAAAGGTTATAGTGATATCCACCCCGTGGAAGGCAGCCAACATGTATTAGGGGTATGGCAGCCCCAATTTTGTAATGAATTGTTGATATTCAAAGGTATTGTAGCTTCAATTATGTTTAGAGGTTAAGCAGCCTCATTTTACTGAAAAAAATACTTATGTTAAGGGTATAATAGCCCAATTTATAAAAAGCAGCTGATGTGCGTTAGGGGTGTGGCAGCCCCAATTTTATAAGAGATTGTTGATGTTCATGGGGTGTGTTGGCCCCAATTATGTTTAGGGGTTTGGCAGCCCCACTTTTCCCGGGAATAACTTATATGTACATTAGGGGTATGGCAGCCCCAATTTTATAAGGGATTGCTGATGTTCTAGGGGTATGTTGGCCCCAATTCTATTTAGGGGTTTGGCAGCCCCACTTTTCTAGGAAATTGCTTTTATTAGGGGTGTAGCAGCCCCAATTTTCTAGAGAGCAATCTGCTTAGAGACGCAGCTTATTTCCTGTGCGTTTGTATCCAAGCTCTGGGTGTAAAGTGGCCCACATACACAGTAGACTAATATGAATGAAATAAAGATTGACAGATATAGCGTTTTTTATATTCATATAGTGTAATACATATACATGATTGTGCTCAAGCTACCTCTGACATAGAGAAATTGATCAGTCGTTTCTAATAAATTTATTACATCTATCAGAAATCCTGATATATAGCCAATGTGTGAAAGGACCTATATAGGTGTCTTAAGAGATATATACCATAATATCATGTATTTCAATTGTCACTTGTGTCCTAGTCAGATCACTATGACTGTTTTGATAATCGTATATGTTATAGGGTTTAGAATTTTAACATAGCTTTTATTGCTGATAGCTGTTTCACTGATCTTTTGGAATATACAGATATCAATTTGAAATAGAGTGACAAATAACAGTCTTCAAGAATAAGGAGACTGTATTAAGCTGCAGCCTAACCCACTCCAACTGCCTGGACAGCTGGAGATGTGTCAGTAATTTTAGACACTGTGCCAATAGCTACAAATCTCAGCAGCAGTTGTAATTGTATATGATTGCAACATTTCTATAGAATTTAGAAGCTGAGATAAGACTAACACAATATTGCTACATAGAAGTGAGTTGGCAAATTTGTAAAGCCAGAAATAGTGATGCTTAACTCAATACATTGAATATAACATATTGTAGCAATTTAATTGGCAACACATAGGAGCCAGGTGATATCTGTATATTCCAAAAGATCAGTGAAGCAGCTATCAGCAATAAAAGCTATGTTAAAATTCTAAACCCTATAACATATACGATTATCAAAACAGTCATAGTGATCTGACTAGGATACAAGTGACAATTGAAATACATGATATTATGGTATATATCTCTTAAGACACCTATATAGGTCCTTTCACACATTGGCTATATATCAGGATTTCTGATAGATGTAATAAATTTATTAGAAACGACTGATCAATTTCTCTATGTCAGAGGTAGCTTGAGCACAATCATGTATATGTATTACACTATATGAATATAAAAAAACGCTATATCTGTCAATCTTTATTTCATTCATATTAGTCTACTGTGTATGTGGGCCACTTTACACCCAGAGCTTGGATACAAACGCACAGGAAATAAGCTGCGTCTCTAAGCAGATTGCTCTCTAGAAAATTGGGGCTGCTACACCCCTAATAAAAGCAATTTCCTAGAAAAGTGGGGCTGCCAAACCCCTAAATAGAATTGGGGCCAACATACCCCTAGAACATCAGCAATCCCTTATAAAATTGGGGCTGCCATACCCCTAATGTACATATAAGTTATTCCCGGGAAAAGTGGGGCTGCCAAACCCCTAAACATAATTGGGGCCAACACACCCCATGAACATCAACAATCTCTTATAAAATTGGGGCTGCCACACCCCTAACGCACATCAGCTGCTTTTCATAAATTGGGCTATTATACCCTTAACATAAGTATTTTTTTCAGTAAAATGAGGCTGCTTAACCTCTAAACATAATTGAAGCTACAATACCTTTGAATATCAACAATTCATTACAAAATTGGGGCTGCCATACCCCTAATACATGTTGGCTGCCTTCCACGGGGTGGATATCACTATAACCTTTGGGGATAACCTGGCTCACATATACAGTGTACTTTGCATGGGTATAGATGATTAATGTGAAGGACTCCTGATATATAGAGATTTATATCTTTTATAGAGACTTGTGATTCCAACTATGGGAAATTGAGATTATATCAATAACACATAAGTGTAGCTAACCTCCTATGTATATACATATATTTGACCCCGTAGTCTCCGCATCTGGAGAGTATCCTTTAGTTGATAACCTCTATGGAGTGAAGAATATACACACATGAAGTCTGTCTGTCCGAATTATTAATACAGTACAGTGGGTTCCAAATACTAATAACTTGTGATAAACCCTCATTATATTGGATAAAGATAATTAATACACAAGTTATTCTAACAACTTCCAGCAATTAAATGAAAAACACACATGGACACGCTTTTTAATTCTTTATTCACTTATTTTTTCAGTTTTTTCACTTATTCGTTAGTATTGTGATTTTAACTCTTATGTTTCACGGTAGCTCAGGACAAATATGTAAACGTATTTTAATGTATATCGAATAAAGGTTATGTTTTAAATAAACCCATACTCTCTAAGTGCGTCAACAATACAGATTTCCTTCTGTTTTTTCCTCCCATACTCTTGTCTCAATACACTGTAGTTGACAGCACCCCCTGATAATATATACTAAATAATATATGTGATACAATATTAGGGGTTCATCAAGTGAGTGGACGGTGATGAACCACTTACACTCACAGATAATATAATAAACAACATATTACGAGTGTGCAGATATCCAGTCTTTGTGCACCAGTAGGGGCCCTGCCGCCATTTTTGTGACCGCAGTGGCCGCATGTGACATCACGTGGCTGCCCTGATCACGCCCACGCCACTCTTTGACCACCGCCACTCCTGTGTTTAAGCCACACCCTGCACTGCTCCGTCTATGCCTAGGAAACGGAGCGTTGCCCCCCCCCACGCGCACAGTAAATGTGGGCGCATGCGCAGAACGGGCCCTGCTCACCACAGGTTCTACTCCCACTCTATGAGTGTCATGGACACCCACAAGTCGGGATTGTGCGGGGGACTGGATGTAGGCGTCGGCATTGACTCCGGCGGTCTCCTGACCATCAGTCACATAGCTACATCCCGCGTGGACACCTATGAGTGGGAATAGCCCCTGTTAGCTGGCATTTCGGCTGGCGCCATTGTCAGCGGCCGTCATTCCGACGTCAGTCTCCTGACCGTCAGGATCCCGACTGCCGATATTAACTGCATCCCATCTTAATGTACTGTGGGTGTGTGGGCTATTTATTTAACGTTGGGACAAATCATTTAATGGTGGGTGGGGGTTATTTAATAGTGATATATAGTGGGGTCTATTTCATTTACGGTGCTGTGATGGAACTATTACTGTAATGCAGGGGTGGTTTAGGGGCTTCTAATTGTGGAGATGAGTGTGTGGAGAAGAAGTGCTATTTATTAAAGGTGAATATTCTTTATTTAATATCTGGGCTGATTGTGAGCGATATAATGACACGTCTCTACTGGCGTCTGCACTCCTTTCACTGCTTGATACATAAACCTCTGTATCTTTCTACTTAACTCTCTTACAACTTTCTTTTCACAAGCCCACAAAGCTACAGTATTCATCTGTCTATGATGTCAGGTGAATGTATATCCGTAAAAGCACCATTAAATGAATATGAATAGAATAGCTTCTAATCTGCAGTGTTTCAATAGATGCGGCTGCCAAATAGAACACACCACGGGATCGACGGTGGCGCTGGGGATCGGCAGTGAATTCAGTTTTCCAATAGACATAGAAATGACCTAGAAACTGTCTCTTAATATGTTTTGCCCATTGTCTTATATGATTCATGTTTGTTGAATACATTTGCTGTTTCTTTTGTAGCTTCCTTTGCTCCTTTAAGCCAAACCACCAGTACAGTTTATCATCAGACAGAGGGGCTTATTCAGATCTGATCGCTCGCTAGGTTTTTTTTGCAGTCCTGCGTTCGCATAGTTGCCGCCCATAGGGGAGTGTATTTTAGCTGCGCAAGTGTGCGATCACATGTGTAACAGAGCGGTACAAACAGAGTTGGGGGGTATTTCAGAGTTGATCGCAGCAGCAAATTTGTTAGCAGTTGGGCAAAACCATGTGCACTGCAGGGGGGGGGGGCAGATGTAACATGTGCAGAGAGAGTTAGATTTGGGTGGGTTATATTGTTTCTGTGCAGGGTAAATACTGGCTGCTTTATTTTTACACTGCAATTTAGATTTCAGATTGAACACACTCCACCCAAATCTAACTCTCTCTGCACATGTTACATCTGCCCCCCCCCCCCCCCCTGCAGTGCACATGGTTTTGCCCAACTGCTAACAAATTTGCTGCTGCGATCAACTCTGAATTAGGCCCTTTGTGCAGTTCCTGACTAGCCCAGGACTTACTCAGCCGCTGCGATCACTTCAGCCTGTCCGGGAACCCTCCCTGCAAACGTTTGAACACGCCCGTGTTTGATGATCTTCTGGTTGCCGAATGTTGGGATCCCGGCGCACAGTATACCGGCGCCGGAATACCGACACCCGGCATACCAACACATATTCTCCCTCGTGCCACCATGCCCGCAGCGTGACGAGCGCAGCGAGCCCGCAAGGGGCTCATTTGCGCTCGCCATGGTGTCGGTATGCCGGTGGTCGGGCTCCCAGCGCCGGTATGCTGGTCGCCGGGAGCCCGCCCGCTGGCATACCATACCACACCCCTGTGTTTTTCCAGCCACTCCCAGAAAACGGTCAGTTGCCACCCACAAACGCGTTCTTCCTGTTAATCACTTTGCGAACGCCTGTGCGAATGGATCCTTCGCACAAACCCATTGCTGAGCGGTGATTCTCTTTGTACCCGTGCGATGCGCCTGTGCATTGCAGTGCATACGCATGCGCAGTTTAGACCTGATCGCCCGCTGTATGAAAACGCAGCCTCATAGTTACCTACTTTGCTGCCTCCTCCTCCGGGAGGAGGCAGCATTGTAGGTGTATGGGGGGGCGTGGCCGGCACAGGATAGGCGGTCCGGGGGCGTGGCCTGCAGCAGGATGGGCTGTCCGGGGGCGTAACATCAGGGTCGCGTCATCGTGACTCCGCCCCCCCGCTGTGCCGAGAAACGAGCCGCTGCAGAGCTACGATGACGCGATTCAGCGCGAATCGCGTCATCGGACCCCCTCGGGCCGCCCGCTTGTTCTCTACTGCGGGCGGCCGAGGGGGAAAGCGGGAGGCTTGCCCACCTTTCCGGGGGGCCGGGAGGGTCACCCGATTTTTGGGAGCCTCCCGGCCATTCCGGGAGGGTAGGCAAGTATGCGCAGCCTAGAGATCAGGTCTGAATTAGCCCCAGAGTTGTTTCATTCTGTTACCCTGGGATCTGACACAAAGCTGCTCGCCAAACACAATTGTATCCAGTGCAGACAGCACAGTAAGACTGGTGTTGTCTCCCACGGCAACCAGAATAAACAACTCTGCTTGATTCTATAAATACGACAATGAAAATCACAGACAGGAGCTACAGTAGGAAGCGTAAAGCGTTTTGGGTTCCCCGAGAGGAGCTCAGACGACATCGTTGAGACCGTTGCTGTTTATATAGACAATGTAGGAAGATTCTGTAGCCAATCTCTGGTTCCTGCGTCATGTTGGGTAAATTCATCTGGAACGTCGGCCTATACACGTTGCGTTACAGTGACAGACAGGGATAATGATCCATGCGCACATGCTCACTCTATAATATCTTACATTGTTAGGGAGTCATTATTGTATAATGGTTCCTGATAAACCCGTCTGCACAGAAATCCCTCCAGACGTTGACATTTCAATCACTAGCAGTGGTGCGATTATAGGAAACACAAATCTCCTCTGAAAGCGTGGAACAGCAGCCGTCCAGATGCCGAGCCGTCTCCTCCGACGGGGGGATAAACCTCACATGTGCAGGCCTTATTATTTTTAATGGACACAAACATATAAAGTACATCATTCCTCTAGACCCGTGTGGGTTATGTGCATATGGTTTACATATGTAAGCATTGTAGTGCAAGTAGGACGATGGGATATAACCTTTGCGCTACTCTGTTATTTATTGCATGAAAACAGTGTTAAATCTATTACTTTTGTCATAAAACTCAATATAATGTCCACGTATAAATATGGACAGGACACAGGAGCACTTTTTGAAAATACCAACCCCTACAGCAGAGCAGAACAATACCGCAACACTGCTATATAGAGTCAGATTTGTATATAGCAACGAAGATTCTTTGCATTACAGTTTGATAGAATCATAGAAGAAAACCCCGTATGTCATGGTGACCTGAATTCAGAGGTCAAGTCCTGAACAATACATCAACTTGTAACTGTCATCTAGCACAGTGTATGAAGTGACAGTTGGAAGCAGGATGGTTTCTATGGGTAACTTATCCACTTTTTCTCTCTCCGAGGCTTGATACTTCTCCCCCTCTGTTTTTTTAAGTATATGAGTAGATTTGCCAAAGCTTGGAGAGAAATAAAGTGGAAGGAGATAAAGTAGCAACTAATCAACTCCTGACATTTTTTAAACGCTGCCTGTAACATTTTTGATGTCTCTCAATGCACTCACTGTACGTACAGATGGCATACGCTAATATCAGCCTACATTTCTGTGCCATGTGAACAGTGGAAATAACATATCTACAAAAAAAAACACAGATACACTTTGGTGGGGAAAAGGGACAGCTTTATAAATTAATTGAAAAGGAAGGAAAAGGTATGGGTGAAAAAAGAATGGCCCTACATACAGTATCAAGATCTTGCAAAATAATTCAATAAAAGATGTAGATGGGGAAAATTGCCAGCCCATCACTAACAATTCAAGGCATAGATGGAGCCAACTTCCAGCCCATCACTAACAACTCAAGGCCTAGATGGGGCCAACTGCCAGCCCATCACTTACAACTCAAGCATTAGATGGGGCCAACTGCCAGCCCATCACTAACAATTCAAGGCTTAGATCAGGGCCAACTGCCAGCCATCACCAACAACTCAAGGCATAGATGGAGCCAACTTCCAGCCCATCACCAACAACTCAAGGTTTAGATTGGGGCCAATTACCAGGCCATTACCAACCATTCAAGGCTTAGATTGGGACTATCTACCAGCCTATCACCAACAACTTAAGGCTTAGATGTGGCCAACTGCCAGACCATTACCAACAACTCAAGGACTAGATGAGGCCTACTGCCAGACCATTACCAAAATCTCAAGGCTTACAGAAGGGCACCTGCCAGCCTATCACCACCAACTCAAGGCCTAGATGGTGCCAACTGCCAGCCCACCACCAACCACTCAAGGCCTAGATGGGACCAACTGCCAGCCCATCAACAACAACTCAAGGATTAGATGTGGACCAACTGCCAGCCCATCACCAACCACTCAAGGCTTAGATCGGGCCAACTGGCAGCCCATCACCAACAGCTGAAGGCTTAGATGTGGCCCAACTGCCATCCCACCACCAACAGCTCAAGGCTTAGATGTGGTCCAACTGCCAGCCTATCCCCTACAACTCCAGTCTTTGATGGGGCCAACTGCTGCATTGGAAGATTTTCACCCATCACATTTTTAAACCTTACTCCTATCCAGCGGCGGCTCCTATGTTGTTGGAGGAGGAGGGCTGCAGCTGGCGATGCTGCCGGTGCTCCCCTCCTTGTCCCTGCTGCTTGGGACCCAGCGCCTGTGCTATGTGCAGTTCACAGATGCTGGGACCTGGGGCTCGCGCAGTAGCGGCGACGGTACTGGGCATGCGCAAAACCGAGCTTCTATGGACTGCATCAGCTGCAGCCCATAGAAGTCGGCTAGGGCTGACAAGGCAGGGAGCTAGCTTCCTACAGGAAGCTAGTTCTCTGCCTCTTGCAACCCGGCCTGGCAGTCAGGGAGGGAGGTAACACCTTCCAATGGGACTTGCTGTAGTATGTGTGACTGGCAGGTAGGCCTTCCAATATGAAGTCACTGCCAGTCACACTGAAGCCAGTGCAGTCTCACGGAATGCAGCTGGCTTCACTGACAGTGAGTTGGGTGGTGGATTTTACCTGGGGGGGCTGCAGTCCTGCAGCCCATAGATAAAAACCACCACCGCTCCTATCCTGTATTCTGACACAGCCTAATAGCTAAAATTCTAAGACGCCTAATTTTTTCCATAGAAATTTAAGCGAATGATATATAAATGTACTGTTTTACCTTATTACTGAGACTAAGGGTAACGTGTGGCCTTTTTGAAGGTTAGGGGGCGACCCGTGGTTGTCAATAGCTGACGTTTGTGGTATGTACAGTGGACCTGATCATTTACGTACATCTCTAATTTTTGTTGTTCTGCCCATGCACAAAACAAGACCCGTTTTGTGCATGGGCAGAACAAGTCCTGCGTGATTGCTCGGAGTCCCCCTTTAGCCACAGCAAGATTACTGTGCTTCGGTGTTTGGGGGAGGGGGGTAGAGGAAGCGACTGGGACTGCTTAACAAACGGGGGCGTCACCTCACATTAGCAACTGACAAACAATTAAGACTTCAACAACAGTAATGACAACAGTATTAGAAATAAGGTTTCAGAAATACAATTTGTTTGCTGGAATCTTCATACTTTTTCCTCTCCATCTAATTCCCGCAAACACACAGCCAGATTTTAACACCTCCCTCGTAAAAAGTATTTAAAAAA
Organism: Pseudophryne corroboree; assembly: GCF_028390025.1. Classification (NCBI taxonomy): domain Eukaryota; kingdom Metazoa; phylum Chordata; class Amphibia; order Anura; family Myobatrachidae; genus Pseudophryne; species Pseudophryne corroboree. The sequence goes on from NC_086447.1 coordinate 925,784,266, forward strand.
AAAAGTCTAGCGGAAATCATCTGCCCAAACGACGACTCGCTCAAATTCACTCTCAGTCTTTGATGCGTTTAAAAAAAAAAAAAATTGGCGACAAAAAACCCCCATCAAGATTGTTCCGCTTTGTTAAATTCAAAAAGGATCTTTTTCCTGGTACGCGAACAGGTTGTAAAAATAAAAATATATGTATATCGTTTTTTTCCTCACAGATTTTACTACTAAAATAATCCCTCTTTCGTGAATATGTCTTTTAATGTTTTATACAGTGAAGGTATAAAATACAGTGAAACAAATGCATAAAACATGTAAGAATAAAAATTACACGTCGTGGCTATTAAAGCTGTAGAAAGTGATGCAGAAGGGGCCTAAAGTTTCCAGTATGGTCCTCATTAGCGGGAGAATGAGCCCCCCGAGACTTCTAATAGGAAATGTAATGACACTGTACTTTAATTTATTTTATTTTGTGTTGTTGCCTTTGACACATGGAAGGAAATGCAATATGTTTTGCTAAGGATGTGTAAATTTCTCCACTTCATCCATTTAAACCCTCATCCTGAGGCTTTTGTAGCAGACCTAGAAGCTTGGAACCCTCAGAGTGTATTAGTTCTGTATCCCAACAGAGAATAGCGTTAGAGGAAAACACAGAGTTTAGTCTTTTTGAATGTGAAATCTATCGTGTCAATTTCGGAATTGGATTTCATATGGAAAATACATTTGTCTTCCTCGTTCTCTTACTGCACCCTATACGATGACATATTTTATGCAATCAAGAAGTGACCGCAAAACGAGCAATATAAAGCAGGAACAAAACGTTTCCTCATATTAAATAACTCGCAGGCTCCACGAGTGTAAGACGACTTTTTCACGTACCGTAAATAGGTCTGTAGGAGACGCCCGCTGGCCAGGTTGGAATTTCGTGTTCCAATCGGGGTATCTCATACATATTTCTAGTCTAACAAAGCACGATCAGGATCAGTATATTCAGTTACCAGCTATATTTAGGCTATGGGGCTAATGGATCAAATAAGCCAGAAAACTCATTATTTGATAAATGATAAAAAAAATCTCTGATTTTACTAAATAGACCTGTTAGTATTACTTAAATTAACTTGAATTAAAGGAAATTTGTCATCAACGTAATACTCAGTAATGGGCGCTGCGGATCCCTTGTGGCGCCATATAAATAAAATATAATAATAATACTATATATAATGTATAAATATAGATGTGTATACATATGTGCATGTATACGTATATAAATATGTATACTGTATATATAATTTATATATAACTGGCGCCATTTACACAAGTTCATTTCATAACTGACACATATAATCAGGGATTCAATCCATCAGTGAAGGTCGGGCAATCACAGAACCATTGCTCCCAGAAATCTCGGCCAGATGGTGACTGGATCACTGCAGTGGAATCTGACGTTAGTGGTTAGCGCTGTAGAAGACAATGTATCCTGCAGCACAATCCACCAAGGGTGTGCGAGGGTTTCCAGGTGGGAGCAGCTTCCTAAACCGCTGCTCCCAGGAATCGCTTTTGTGGTTTCAATGAGCAGAATAATAAAAGTCACACTGGAAACTGACACTACGTTCCCGGCGGCCAAGCTCATACATTGCTGTAATGCCGAGATAACTGGAGGGAGGACGCACAAATCTTATACTAGCTGAATCCAGCACCGGTGCAGCCACAACAGCAGAAACCACCAGGAAAATAGTGCGGCGGCCATTTTCCTGGAGAATTGCACATGCGCAGCAGAGAAGTCACTGGGAACATGGCGATGGTGCATTGTTCCCGGATACCTGTGCACGCGCAGTATTCTTTGGCACCTCATGTTGGATGCAAAAGATCTGTCTAAAACAAGTGTCCCAGCTGCGTCTTCATGCTTCAAACAAACATGGAAGCTGGGAGACACACCCGCGAGATCCCCATGACACTCCTGCAAGAGGCAGTTGTTCCATGTGTCCAAATAGATGCTGCCACGCTTGCGCAGACCACCGTTCCTTCCCCAAGAATGCGCACGACTCTGGCCTACGTCACACACGAGTATTCAATGTATTTGTTTTTGCTTTAGATATATACATATACATATATATCTCCCAAATCTGGCACTCGAATGCTTTTAAATAGTTTTTCTTCACCAAGTGCCTTCCAAGAACACCCAGAATGGGTGCACACATACACTTCCCACAGGTGGCACTCCCTGTCTGACATAAAGAAGTCTTTATGTCAGACCGGGAGTGCCTCCTGTGGAAAGTATATATATGTATATATATATATATATATATATATATATACTAGGTGATTCACACCGTCATAAGGGGCTACGCCCCCTTAACCCTTGCACACCCTTGTGGCGTACAATATTTTTATTATATGGAGTATTACCTCCAATCATAATTGTGTGAGTGGTTAAATATTGCACGGACAAAGGGCGTGCATTGGTTAAGGGGTCGTAGCGCCTTGCAACGGCGTGAACAGCGCACGCAGGGCCTGATGAATCACCTAGTAGGTGCTTTGGTTGGGGGAGTGGCGGGTGGGGGGGAGACGTGGATGGGATCCTGGGGTGCCGCCGGAGGGGCGGTTGCGGTGGTGCCACAGGTGGGGGAGGGGCTGGTGCGGTGGTGCCGCAGGTGGGGGAGGGTGAGTGGGTGCCGCGGGTGGTGGTCCGGAGCCACTGCGGGTGGGAGAGGAGCAGTTTCGGGGGTGCCCCGGGTGGGTGAGGGGCGGATGCTGTGGTGTGGCAGGAGGGGCGGGTGCGAGGTTTCTGCAGGTGGGGGAAGGGGTTAAGCTACCGCGGGTGCTGGAGGGGGTGTGTGGGGGTGCCGCGGATGGGGCCCAGAGGTACTGTGAGTGGGGGAGGGTTGGGTACTGCTTATCCTCCTGGAAGCAGCTAAGCTGCTGTCCTCCCTTTGGCAGTGGCTCTCCCGGAGACTCGCACAGCAGCCAGTCACTAGTGTTAGCGCCGGTGTCCCAATGCGCCGCATTACAGGGAAGAAGATGCACTCAATAAACTACAGCTCCCGGCAGCCCTAAGGGCCGGAATGCTTCGGCGCTAAGGGCTGCTGGGAGTTGTAGTTTATTTAGTGCGTCTACTTCCCTGTAATGCGGTGCGTTGGGACACTGGCGCTAACAATAGTGACTGGCTGGCAGAACTGAGTGACTGGCTGAATCAATGTAAAAGGTGAGAGTGCTGTGTGGTGTCAGTGACACTGCACACAAGGCCGGCGCTAGCTGCTCAGCAAAGGGATGCAGTGCAGGGAGGCACCAGGAATGAGAGGCGTTCTCCCTGCTCTGCATCCCTGTGCTGAGCTGCTGCTATCCCTGCTGCTGCTGCCGGCTGCTGTCACATATGCAGCGGCGCCGGCAGCACAAAACCTCCTCTCCCCCTTGGCGCCGGCAGCACAAAGCCTCCTCTCCCCCTACCCGTGTGACATTCATTGGCCGTGCGTGAGCCAAAGGGGGCGGAGATAGATGGTAATAAGGGGCGGAGCTACACGGGACCATGCTGCAGCAGGAGGATGAGCTGCTACAGCTTCGGCCAGCCAGACTTCATTAGGTAAGTGTCTGGAAACATAGAAACATAGAAACATAGAATTTGTCGGCAGATAAGAACCACTTGGCCCATCTAGTCTGCCCCTTTTTTTTTTTTATATATTATTTTTTTTTATCACTAACCTTATTTGATCCTTATTTCTTTGTAAGGATATCCTTATGTCTATCCCATGCATGTTTAAATTGCTCTACTGTCTTAGCCTCTACCACCTCTGATGGGAGGCTATTCCACTTGTCCACTACCCTTTCTGTGAAATAATTTTTCCGCAAATTTCCCCTGAACCTCCCCCCCTCCAGTCTCAGTGCATGTCCTCGTGTCCTATTGCTTCTCTTCATTTGGAGAATGTTTCCCTCCTGGACTTTGTTAAAACCCTTCATATATTTGAAAGTTTCTATCATGTCCCCCCTTTCTCTTCTCTGCTCCAAACTATACATATTGAGATTTCTTAGTCTTTCTGGGTATGTTTTGTGATGTAGGCCATGCACCATTTTAGTTGCCCTCCTTTGTACAGTTTCTAATGTATTAATATCCTTTTGAAGATATGGCCTCCAGAACTGAATACAGTATTCTAGATGAGGCCGTACCAATGACCTATACAGTGGCATTATTACTTCTTTCTTTCTGCTGCTGATTCCTCTCCCAATGCAGCCAAGCATCTGACTAGCCTTCCTCATTGCCTTGTTACATTGCTTACCTGCCTTTAAGTCATCTGAAATAGTGACTCCTAGATCCCTTTCCTCCTCAGTAGTTTCCAGTATAGTGCCATTGGAAAGAGAGTGTGTGTGTGTATATACAGTGTCTGTGTATACTGTATATATGTGTGACTGTGTATGTGTGTAATGTATGTACAGTATGTATGTGTGTGTGTTTGTGTGTGTGTATATATATATATATATATATATATATGTGTGTGTATGTTGTGTGTGTATGTGTGACTGTGGCATAATGTGTGTAAGCGTCACTGGTACAGGGGGCGTTACGTGTGCAAGCAGCACTGCTACAGGGGGCGTTACATGTGTAATCGTCACTGGTACAGGGGGGCGTTGCGTGTGTAAGCGTCACTGGTACAGGGGGCGTTGCGTGTCTAAGCGGCACTGGAACAGGGGGCGTTACGTGTGTAAGCGGCACTGGTAGAGGAGGCGTTACGTGTGTAAGTGCCACTGCTACAGGGGGCATTACGTGTGTAAGCGTCACCGATACAGGAGGCTTTACATGTGTGTCACTGCTACAGGGGGTGTTATGTGCGCTGTGCCTTTGTAAAGTATGCGAGGGTGCAAATTTATAGTTTGCAGGGGGGCGCAGAACACCCTAGCACCGGCCCTGACTGCACACCCACAGCACTGTCACCTTTTACATTGATTCAGCGTCCAGACATTACCCTCTGCGATATCACCCACTCTATCCGTTACATTAGCCATCTCGGGGCTTCCAGGCCGGCAGCCCAGGTGTTGTGTTGGGGAGTCAGGGCCTCTGGGGATCTGGGCGCGGCTGTGGCTGGGAGGCACTTCTGTGACATCACGCTCAGATGAGGCTCCGGGGCTCAGAGAGTATGCGGCGCAGGGAGGGCAATGAAAGCCTTCCGCTGCGCCTACCATGCCACTGCATCTGCAGCAAGTCTCTGCGCTGTAGATAGGGAAACAATCCTTTTACTGCAGCGTCCTATGTCCTGCTGCCAGTCCGCCTGCCCCCTCCGGCATCAACAATCCCCACTCCCTAGCCGCAGCGCAGGTGGAACAAAAGGTGCTGCGGCCACCGGCATAGATGTGTATGAAAGCGGCGCAGCGGAAGGTGGTAGATGCTAGATCCAAGTGGCCTAAGGGACCTTTTACGTCAGGGGGAGGAGCCACAACACAAGGGGGAGGAGCTAGGCCAGCGGGACAGTTCCTCTACTATCCACGCCACCAACTATTACCTTTAGGTGGCGAGTGATGCGGAGCGAGCCACCGAGCCCGAAGCGTGGCGAGCGAAGGGAGCCCGCGAGGGTACTTTTTGGGTACCCTGTTTGGACGTAGCTCCTCCCCTGGTGACGTGTCTCCTCCCCTAATTACGTCAGAAGGTCCCTTCTCCCACTCCGATTTAGAAGCAACCGCAGTGGCATACTCTCCAGCTGCACCTTTTTGGCAGGTACAGTCCTTTTTTTTATGGTTTGTATGCTTTTTTGACTCTCCAAGCTTCCATTGAAAGTATAGGAAAAGGGGCGTGGTCACGCCGCTGTACCCATGGCCACGCCCCCTTTTCGAATTTGTATCAATGTTTATGTGTAAATTGTTGGAGAGTGTGTTGCTGCAGATGCAGTGGGACTATTTTGGGGTGTGGGGCTGGAGCTGCAGCTCCATCAGACCCATTGCTAATCCTACTCTGTGAAAACACAGCAGGCAAAAGCAGAGCCTCCCATTGGATGTAACCTGTATGGGAGGATGTTTCTCACCCAATCAGCTGTGGACTGGGTGTGATAGACCTGTCACTAACCCAATGAGAACTCCTAGCCACGCCCAGCGTTAGAGGGCCAGGCACAGAGTCACAGGGCTATTATATAGGATATATATATATATATATAGATATATATATATAAGACCACCTAGATGTCCTAACTTTCAAGAATTAGACACAACCAATAGAATAAAAAAAGGATTCACAATACAAACAATCTATGTGTACAAAAAGGTGACTCACAATTTTGTGTCGTCAATATTGCACATTGAAACCACGTAAAATCTTTATCATTATTATAACAGTTGTACTGATTGTGTTTGATTGTGGAGGAAAACTCCTGGTTCAATCTTTTTCCAGAAGACTACTAGATCTGTTGATAATAAGCTAACGCATTTCGTCCATAGGACCTCATCAGGGGTCTAATATCAAAACGTAGAACGATAGATATCCATCTATGTGGATTTCAATTACGAAGGTTAGTCAATACGATGACAACAATAAGGGTGTCCAATAGATGGAATATCAGTACATATACTTCATAAGCATATAGATAAATAGTGTGGATCAAAACAGGTCGTCATAAAAAGGCTTTCTAGCAACATGTATCCTCCATACAACAGTGGTCCACCTGTTTTAAACCACACTATTAATCTAGATATATATAAACCCTCATCGGCTTTTCCCGTCCTGCGTTGCATCGGGGTTCTCACATTACATGCAAATTTTTCTGCAAATTAGAGATTTTCCAATGTCTGCAAATCTGACCTTATCCATAACCTGTAGTATCTTCGGATCACAGTATATAATAAACAGGACAATTGTGAAAAGCACACGTCTTTGCTGTAGCCGCTGCCTCTGTAATAAATAGCATGCCTACGTCGCCAGACCTCCTGATTGCTGTGCATGGCAGAGCAGGTTACCATGCTATTGAAATTCTTTCACCATTAAAAAATATCAATCAATGTATCCCGGCCAAGTCAGCTGCAAAGGGTTTAGATCGCTTTATTACAACGTATCTGGTGTTATTGTCCCAACTCAGCACCTGGAAAGGTTTAACATCCATATAGTATGAGCGCTAGTGATCACTGCCACCCACTGCACGGGTTGAGTGGAAAGTTCTGCAACCAACTCATTCGGAGACCAAAAATTCTGGAATTGTTGCAAAGGTCTCGTATGCATGTGCTGAGCCCAGTACACAATTGGCTGCTCTCATTTCATGGAAGATATATGGTGTAGAAACGTTCTAGTCAGATAAAACAAAGACAGGGTTGTAGAGCTGAAACTTAGGACAGCAAAACATAGATTCGTGGCTGTAGTACCGCACAAATCCTGTATTCCATGGTGGCGCCAGAGAAGCATTCTTGCTCAAAAATGTATTGTGGGTAGTTTCAAACTTTAGGGTGCTACATATAAAAATATAGTGATCGGGTGCTACTTTGAGGTGCATGGCCCTTTAAGAAGCTATAAATACTAAATACATTGGCCCTCATTCCGAGTTGTTCGCTCGCAAGCTGCTTTTAGCAGCATTGCACACGCTAAGCCGCCGCCTACTGGGAGTGAATCTTAGCTTATCAAAATTGCGAACGAAAGATTCGCAATATTGCGAAAAGACTTCTCTGTGCAGTTTCTGAGTAGCTCGAGACTTACTCTGCCAGTGCGATCAGTTCAGTGCTTGTCGTTCCTGGTTTGACGTCACAAACACACACAGCGTTCGCCCAGACACTCCTCCGTTTCTCCAGCCACTCCCGCGTTTTTCCCAGAAACGGTAGCGTTTTTTCACACACTCCCATAAAACGGCCAGTTTCCGCCCAGAAACACCCACTTCCTGTCAATCACATTACGATCACCAGAACGAAGAAAAAACCTCGTAATGCCGTGAGTAAAATACCAATCTTCATAGCAAATTTACTTGGCGCAGTTGCAGTGCGAACATTGCACATGCGCAATTAGCGGAAAATCGCTGCGATGCGAAGAAAATTACCGAGCGAACAACTCGGAATGACCACCATTGTTTTATCTTCTTACCCTCATTTCTATGTTTCCCAGCCATGTATTCACATCATCAGGGTTGTCCAATTACTGTGATACACATAATGGGGGTCATTCCGAGTTGATCGCTCGCTAGCTGTTTTTAGCAGCCATGCAAACACATAATCGCCGCCCACAGGGGAGTGTATTTTCGCTTTGCAAGTGTGAGAACGCCTGTGTAGCCGAGCTCTGCAAAAACATTTTGTGCGGTTTCTGAGTAGGTCTGAACTTACTCAGCCGCTGCGATCTCTTCAGCCTGTCCGGTCCCGGAATTGACGTCAGACACCCGCCCTGCAAACGCCTGGACACGCCTGCATTTTTCCAACCACTCCCATAAAACGGTCAGTTGACACCCACAAACACCTTCTTTCTGTCAATCTCCTTGCGATCGGCTGTGCGAATGGATTCTTCGTTAAATCCATCGCACAGCAATGATCCGCTTAGTACTTGTACGACGCGCCTGCGCATTGCAGTGCATACGCGAAAAACAGCAGCGTGCGATCAGGTCGGAATGACCCCTATTTTGTGCTCTCCGCATTAGGGTAGTCATTCTGAGGTGATCGCTAGCTGCATTCGTTCGCTGTGCAGCGATGTGGCAAAAAAAGGCACTCCTGCGCATGCTTATGGCGCGCAATGCGCACGCGTGGCGTAATATTACAATGAACGTTGTAGTTTCACACAGGATCTAGTGAAGCTTTTCAGTCGCACCGCTGGCCGCAGAGTGATTGACATGAAGTGGGTGTTTCTGGGTGTTAACTCACCATTTTCTTGGAGTGTTCGGAAAAACGCAGGCGTGCCAGCAAAAAAACGCTGGTGTGGCTGGGCGAACGCAGGGCGTGTTTGTGACATAAAAACAGGAACTGAACAGTCTGAAGTGATTGCAAGCGCTGAGTAGGTTTGAAGCTACTCTGAAACTGCTCAAAATTATTTTGTAGCCGCTCTGCGATCCTTTCGTTCGCACTTCTGCTAAGCTAAAATACACTCCCAGTGGGCGGCGGCATAGCGTTTACACGGCTGCTAAAAACAGCTGCGTGCGATCAGGTCGGAATGACCCCTATTTTGTGCTCTCCGCATTAGATACATTGTATTCTCACAGAACCTCCGTGTGGTATCTCTAAGCAATTAAAATAAACATGCTGCCTGATGATAGAAAGACAAAGGTGAAAAGCACAAGGGGAAGACAGGCAGATAAAACAATGTAAATAGGGGTGAAACATAAAGGATGATATGTAACTAAGAGCCAATAAATTAAAGTTATATGAAGGTGGAAGCCCCCATTGACATTACAGCATTGGAGACTGATGCCTCTTGTAAACATTAGCTGCACAATAAAGAAAAGTGTCAGAGCGGAATCAGAGAGAGAGATATTGCTTTTCTCTGTCAAATACTCCACATTCCTCTGCGCCTGCCATTTCCTTCCCTGTAGATCTAGCATTCGCCTTTCCCAAAGCTGATATTAATATCACAGACCATTATAACGCACTTTGTTTCGTGGCAGCCTGTAAGGAAGTCACATGTCAGTAATTGGTCTCCGGCGATGCGAGGGCCTCCGCTTGGCTTGTTGTTTTTGCTCAAATAGCGGCTTCAGGGTGGAAATGCAGAGGAAATAGCCCTGATTGTCCTGAATAGAGTTTTAGTAGGACCTGTTTAAGTCATGAATTATTATCCCTTTGTACTTTGATGAACACATGTGGAGGATTATGGAAAAGGTCGTGCGCGCTGTTTTTCCAAAACCATTGAGTTATTCAAACTGTTTTTTTACACCTACAGGCAGATGAAGTGAGATATAAAGACATACTTACTAGACAGTAATGCTGTACCTGTCCTAACATCCGTGCCTACAGCTCAGTCAGTAAGTACATCTGCATGTGGGGAACTGCTCCTTCTTTTTCCACATGGATTTGCGAAAAGGGCAGAAATGATGTCATTCAGTATTTGTATGGTGGTGGAATATTGAGCGATTGACAATAATTGTACACGCTGGGCTCTAGAAACAGTGAAGGAATAGACAAAACCTTGTACTCTGATTTATATATAGCACAACACAAGTGCGGCACTCCTGCCTATTATATAACATATATATATCAGGGACGTGCGGTGAGGTAAAATGCTGAAAAGGCACTGGCTAGTACCAGAGCCAAATTTGCACACAATGTATGAGCCAAAGGGTACATGTGGGCAGAGCAGGCTCTAGGCATATGCAAACTAGGCAAATGCCTAGGGGCACAAGCAGCTTCTGCTGATTAAAATGATATGTAGCATGCCTATATTCTGTGTGTGACTGTGGATGTATCTGCATACGAAATGCATTACTACAGTACTTTGTGGCGTAATGTATAGAAAGGGCACTACTGTGTGGTGTAATGTGAAGAAAGACCAATATGGTGTGGTGTAATGTGAATAAGGGGCACTACTGTGAGGAGTAATGAGGTACTACTGTGTGATGTAACGTAAATAAGAGACACTATCGCATGATATAATGTGAATAAAGCTGCAGTACTGGGTGGAGTAATTTCAACTGGGGGTATTATTGTGTGGCCATGCCCCTTCCCGGCAAGAATACGCCCCGTTTTGGGCTGCGCACTGAATGTGCACACTGTTCTTATTTAAAATATAGGGGGTAGGAACACCAAAATGAGGACTGGTATGGGTGAGGGGGTGATGGTGCTGGGAAAGGGGTACAGGGTCAGAGGCAGAACTGGCATCTGAGCAAGGGGGCATCAGCAAAATCTTGCCTAGGGCATCATTTTGGTTAGGGCCGGCTCTGCATGTGGGCATTATACACAGGTGCAGCAGTATATACATGTGGGCATTATACACAGGTGCAGCAGCATATACATGTAGGCATTATACACAGGTGCAGCATTATATACATGTAGGCATTATACACAGGTGCAGCAGTATATACATGTAGGCATTATACACAGGTGCAGCGATATATACATGTGGGCATTATACACAGGTGCAGTGGTATATACATGTAGGCATTATACACATGTGCAGCAGCATATACATGTACACATTATACACAGGTGCAGCGGTATATACATGTGGGCATTATACACAGGTGCAGCAGCATATACATGTTGGCATTATACACAGGTGCAGCGGTATATACATGTGGGCATTATACACAGGTGCAGCAGTATATGCATATTGGCATTATATACAGGTGCAGCTGTATATACATGTGGGCATTATACACATGTGCAGCAGCATATACATGTACGCATTATACACAGGTGCAGCTGTATATACATGTGGGCATTATACACAGGTGCAGCAGCATATACATGTTGGCATTATATACAGGTGCAGCTGTATATACATGTGGGCATTATACACATGTGCAGCAGCATATACATGTACGCATTATACAAAGGTGCAGCAGTGTATACATGTGGGCATTATACACAATGCAGCAACATATACATGTTGGCATTATACACAGGTGCAGCGGTATATATATATGGGCATTATACACAGGCACAGCATTATATACATGTAGGCATTATACACAGGTGCAGCAGTATATACATGTGGGCATTATAAACAGGTGCAGCAGTATATACATGTGTACATTGTGCAAAGGAGCAGCAGTATATACATTGTGGGCATAGTGCAAAGGTGCAGCAGTATACAGTAAACTCCTGGAAATTTGGTGAGTATTGATCAGAGAGGTGCAGAAAAGGTAAGCAGGTGAGCCACTTTTTGCTCCAGAGTTTTGACTATAAAAATTATTAGAATAATGCACAGAAGATATTCCTAACATATTCTTTGTATATTTCATATACTTTATATAGTCAAAACTCTGGTGCAAACGTTAATATGATAGGAAAGGCTCTGCCTCACCCCACCGCACCTCACTGATACAGTATACAGTATATATATATATAAGATTTTGTTAAATATTTTGTAAATGTTTTATTGACATTCCTGTGATACTCTTTTGTATGATTACAATGTTGTATGTCTATAAAGACATTTATTTTATCTTAATAAAGTATCCAATATGAAATATTTGTTTACTTTTAAGATTAAACCGGGAAGAAGTCTCCAAGAAGACGAAACGTGTAGGGTAACTGTGTTCTGAATCTACTTGGTGATGACACTACTATGAATTCTTGCACTTCTATGAAAGGTGAATTATCCACCTCCAGAAGTGGAATTTTGTAAATTGATTCAACTACTTAATTGTATCAGAACGGTGTCAGTCATTTGAGTGTAATAAACTGTACTATGTTTCCACAAGACTGTCAACAGATTTGTTATTTGTTATGTATTTTAGATACGAATGTATTTTTAAAACTATACGTACTCAGCCCCTCTCAATTTATATATATATATATATATATATATATACATATAGTATATATTCCTTTGGTATATATTCCTTTATATCGCCATACGGCACCAATACATTATTATTAATATTAACCTTTCACTTGCTCACTGGCTTGTCATAGTTGGTTTGGTTGGCCAGGTTGATGCTAAGAAAAATCTGTGAATTTTCATTGTATATTTAAATTGTCACTTATAATTGTTACTGGCAGGGTAGGCTATTAGTTACATAGATCTCACCTATTTCCAGTTATTACAGCTTTGGAACCTAGGTAATTTCCCTGACGAAACCCTGTTTTGTTTAGATTTTTTGTGTGTTTTTATTCAATAAAGAAAGAAACAATTAAGTACAAGTTGCACCAAATACAAAGTATTGCATATTCAAATTGCTGCAAACATGTACAGGGTTAACAAAAGATCAAAATAGAGAATAGTTCTATAAAATGAGCAATATATATATATATATATATATATATATATATATATACTGTATATATATATATATATATACTGTATATATTATATTAGTGATGAGTGGGTTCGGTTCCTCGGAATCCGAACCCGCCCGAACTTCACATTTTTTGCACGGTTCCGAGGCAGACTCGGATCCTCCCGCCTTGCTCGGTTAACCCGAGCACGCCCGAATGTCATCATCCCGCAGTCGGATTCTCGCGAGATTCGTATTCTATATAAGGAGCCGGGCGTCGCCGCCATTTTTCACTCGTGCATTGGAGATGATCGTGAGAGGACGTGGCTGGCGTCCTCTCAGTTTCTATGTTCAGTGGGCTGCAAATATCTGTGCTCAGTGTGCTGCAAATATCTGTGCTCAGTGTGCTGCAAATATCTGTGCTCAGTGTGCTGCAAATGTCTGTGCTCAGTGTGCTGCAAATATCTCTGCTCAGTGTGCTGCAAGTGCAAATATCTACGTTCTCTGCCTGAAAAATGCTCCATATCTGACTGTGCTCAGTGTGCTACAAATATCTGTGCTCAGTGTGCTAATTGCTTTATTGTGGGGACTGGGGACCAGCAGTATTATATAGTAGGAGGACAGTGCAGAGTTTTGCTGACCAGTGACCACCAGTATTATACGTTCTCTGCCTGAAAAATGCTCCATATCTGTGCTGCATTGTAGTATATAGTAGGAGGACAGTGCAGAATTTTGCTGACCACCAGTATAACTATATATATAGCAGTACGGTACAGTAGTCCACTGCTCTACCTCTGTGTCGTCAAGTATACTATCCCATCCATACCTGTGGTGCATTTCAGTTTTGCACAGTTTGCTGACCACCAGTGAATAATACAGTACGGTACAATAGGCCACTGCTCTACCTACCTCTGTGTCGTCAAGTATACTATCCATCCATACCTGTGGTGCATTTCAGTTTTGCACAGTTTGCTGACCACCAGTATATAATATATAGCAGTACGGTACAGTAGGCCACTGCTCTACCTACCTCTGTGTCGTCAAGTATACTATCCATCCATACCTGTGGTGCATTTCAGTATTGCACAGTTTGCTGACCACCAGTATATAATATATAGCAGTACGGTACAGTAGGCCACTGCTCTACCTACCTCTGTGTCGTCAAGTATACTATCCATCCATACCTGTGGTGCATTTCAGTTTTGCACAGTTTGCTGACCACCAGTATATAATATATAGCAGTACGGTACAGTAGGCCACTGCTCTACCTACCTCTGTGTCGTCAAGTATACTATCCATCCATACCTGTGGTGCATTTCAGTTTTGCACAGTTTGCTGACCACCAGTATATAATATATAGCAGTACAGTACAGTAGGCCACTGCTCTACCTACCTCTGTGTCGTCAAGTATACTATCCATCCATACCTGTGGTGCATTTCAGTTTTGCACAGTTTGCTGACAACCAGTATATAATATATAGCAGTACGGTACAGAAGGCCACTGCTCTACCTACCTCTGTGTCGTCAAGTATACTATCCATCCATACCTGTGGTGCATTTCAGTTTTGCACAGTTTGCTGACCACCAGTGTATAATATATAGCAGTACGGTACAGTAGGCCACTGCTCTACCTACCTCTGTGTCGTCAAGTATACTATCCATCCATACCTGTGGTGCATTTCAGTTTTGCTCAGTTTGCTGACCACCAGTATATACTATATAGCAGTACGGTACAGTAGTCCACTGCTCTACCTACCTCTGTGTCGTCAAGTATACTATCCATCCATACCTGTGGTGCATTTCAGTTTTGCACGGTTTGCTGACCACCAGTATATAATATATAGCAGTACGGTACAGTAGGCCACTGCTCTACCTACCTCTGTGTCGTCAAGTATACTATCCATCCATACCTGTGGTGCATTTCAGTTTTGCACAGTTTCCTGACCACCAGTATATAAGATATAGCAGTACGGTACAGTAGGCCACTGCTCTACCTACCTCTGTGTCGTCAAGTATACTATCCATCCATACCTGTGGTGCATTTCAGTTTTGCACAGTTTGCTGACCACCAGTATATAATATATAGCAGTACGGTACAGTAGGCCACTGCTCTACCTACCTCTGTGTCGTCAAGTATACTATCCATCCATACCTGTGGTGCATTTCAGTTTTGCACAGTTTGCTGACCACCAGTATATAATATATAGCAGTACGGTACAGAAGGCCACTGCTCTACCTACCTCTGTGTCGTCAAGTATACTATCCATCCATACCTGTGGTGCATTTCAGTTTTGCACAGTTTGCTGACCACCAGTATATAATATATAGCAGTACGGTACAGTAGGCCACTGCTCTACCTACCTCTGTGTCGTCAAGTATACTATCCATCCATACCTGTGGTGCATTTCAGTTTTGCACAGTTTGCTGACCACCAGAATATACTATATAGCAGTACGGTACAGTAGTCCACTGCTCTACCTACCTCTGTGTCGTCAAGTATACTATTCATCCATACCTGTGGTGCATTTCAGTTTTGCACAGTTTGCTGACCACCAGTATATACTATATAGCAGTACGGTACAGTAGTCCACTGCTCTACCTACCTCTGTGTCGTCAAGTATACTATTCATCCATACCTGTGGTGCATTTCAGTTTTGCACAATTTGCTGACCACCAGTATATAATATATAGCAGTATGGTACAGTAGGCCACTGCTCTACCTACCTCTGTGTCGTCAAGTATACTATCCATCCATACCTGTGGTGCATTTAAGTTTTGCACAGTTTGCTGACCACCAGTATATAATATATAGCAGTACGGTACAGAAGGCCACTGCTCTACCTACCTCTGTGTCGTCAAGTATACTATCCATCCATACCTGTGGTGCATTTCAGTTTTGCACAGTTTGCTGACCACCAGTATATACTATATAGCAGTACGGTACAGTAGTCCACTGCTATACCTACCTCTGTGTCGTCAAGTATACTATCCATCCATACCTGTGGTGCATTTCAGTTTTGCACAGTTTGCTGACCACCAGTATATAATATATAGCAGTACAGTACAGTAGGCCACTGCTCTACCTACCTCTGTGTCGTCAAGTATACTATCCATCCATACCTGTGGTGCATTTCAGTTTTGCACAGTTTGCTGACCACCAGTATGTAATATATAGCAGTACGGTACAGTAGTCCACTGCTCTACCTACCTCTGTGTCGTCAAGTATACTATTCATCCATACCTGTGGTGCATTTCAGTTTTGCACAATTTGCTGACCACCAGTATATAATATATAGCAGTATGGTACAGTAGGCCACTGCTCTACCTACCTCTGTGTCGTCAAGTATACTATCCATCCATACCTGTGGTGCATTTAAGTTTTGCACAGTTTGCTGACCACCAGTATATAATATATAGCAGTACGGTACAGAAGGCCACTGCTCTACCTACCTCTGTGTCGTCAAGTATACTATCCATCCATACCTGTGGTGCATTTCAGTTTTGCACAGTTTGCTGACCACCAGTATATACTATATAGCAGTACGGTACAGTAGTCCACTGCTATACCTACCTCTGTGTCGTCAAGTATACTATCCATCCATACCTGTGGTGCATTTCAGTTTTGCACAGTTTGCTGACCACCAGTATATAATATATAGCAGTACAGTACAGTAGGCCACTGCTCTACCTACCTCTGTGTCGTCAAGTATACTATCCATCCATACCTGTGGTGCATTTCAGTTTTGCACAGTTTGCTGACCACCAGTATGTAATATATAGCAGTACGGTACAGTAGGCCACTGCTCTACCTACCTCTGTGTCGTCAAGTATACTATCCATCCATACCTGTGGTGCATTTCAGTTTTGCACAGTTTGCTGACCACCAGTATATAATATATAGCAGTACGGTACAGTAGGCCACTGCTCTACCTACCTCTGTGTCGTCAAGTATACTATCCATCCATACCTGTGGTGCATTTAAGTTTTGCACAGTATATATAGTAGTGGGCCATTGCTATTGATATATTACTGGCATATAATTCCACACATTAAAAAATGTAGAACAAAAATGTGGAGGGTAAAAGAGGGAAAGATCAAGATCCACTTCTACCTCGTGCTGAAGCTGCTGCCACTAGTCATGGCCGAGACGATGAAATGCCATCAACGTCGTCTGCCAAGGCCGATGCCCAATGTCATAGTAGAGAGCATGTAAAATCCCAAAAAATAAAGCTCAGTAAAATCACCCAAAAATCTAAATCAAAATCGTCTGAGGAGAAGCGTAAACTTGCCAATGTGCCATTTACGACACGGAGTGGCAAGGAACGGCTGAGGGCTTGGCCTATGTTCATGGTTAGTGGTTCAGCTTCACATGAGGATGGAAGCACTCAGCCTCCTGCTAGAAAACTTAAAAGAGTTAAGATGGCAAAAGCACAGCAAAGAACTGTGCATTCTTCTAAATCACAAATCCCCAAGGAGAGTCCAATTGTGTCGGTTGCGATGCCTGACCTTCCCAACACTGGACGGGAAGAGGTGGCACCTTCCACCATGTGCACGCCCCCTGCAAGTGCTGGAAGGAGCACCCGCAGTCCAGTTCCTGATAGTCAAATTGAAGATGTCACTGTTGAAGTACACCAGGATGAGGATATGGGTGTGGCTGGCGCTGGGGAGGAAATTGACAAGGAGGATTCTGATGGTGAGGTGGTTTGTTTAAGTCAGGCACCCGGGGAGACACCTGTTGTCCGTGGGACGAATATGGCCATTGACATGCCTGGTCAAAATACAAAAAAATCACCTCTTCGGTGTGGAATTATTTCAACAGAAATGCGGACAACTGGTGTCAAGCCGTGTGTTGCCTTTGTCAAGCTGTAATAAGTAGGGGTAAGGACGTTAACCACCTAGGAACATCCTCCCTTATACGTCACCTGGACCGCATTCATCAGAAGTCAGTGACAAGTTCAAAAACTTTGGATGACAGCGGAAGCAGTCCACTGACCACTAAATCCCTTCCTCTTGTAACCAAGCTCCTGCAAACCACACCACCAACTCCCTCAGTGTCAATTTCCTCCTTACACAGGAAAGCCAATAGTCCTGCAGGCCATGTCACTGTCAAGTCTGACGAGTCCTCTCCTGCCTGGGATTCCTCCGATGCATCCTTGAGTGTAACGCCTACTGCTGCTGGTGCTGCTGTTGTTGCTGCTGGGAGTCGATTGTCATCCCAGAGGGGAAGTCGGAAGACCACTTGTACTACTTCCAGTAAGCAATTGACTGTCCAACAGTCCTTTGCGAGGAAGATGAAATGTCACAGCAGTCATCCTGCTGCAAAGCGGATAACTCAGGCCTTGGCAGCCTGGGTGGTGAGAAACGTGTTTCCGGTATCCACCGTTAATTCACAGGGAACTAGAGAATTGATTGAGGTACAGTGTCCCCGGTACCAAATACCATCTAGGTTCCATTTCTCTAGGCAGGCGATACCGAAAATGTACACAGACCTCAGAAAAAGAGTCACCAGTGTCCTTAAAAAATGCAGTTTTACCCAATGTCCACTTAACCACGGACATGTGGACAAGTGGAGCAGGGCAGACTCAGGACTATATGACTGTGACAGCCCACTGGGTAGATGTATTGCCTCCCGCTGCAAGAACAGCAGCGGCGGCACCAGTAGCAGCATCTCGCAAACGCCAACTCGTTCCTAGGCAGGCTACGCTTTGTATCACCGCTTTCCATAAGAGGCACACAGCTGACAACCTCTTACGGAAACTGAGGAACATCATCGCAGAATGGCTTACCCCAATTGGACTCTCCTGGGGATTTGTGACATCGGACAACGCCACCAATATTGTGCGTGCATTACATCTGGGCAAATTCCAGCACGTCCCATGTTTTGCACATACATTGAATTTGGTGGTGCAGAATTATTTAAAAAACGACAGGGGCGTGCAAGAGATGCTGTCGGTGGCCTGAAGAATTGCGGGTCACTTTCGGCATTCAGCCACTGCGTGCCGAAGACTGGAGCACCAGCAAACAGTCCTGAACCTGCCCTGCCATCATCTGAAGAAAGAGGTGGTAACGAGGTGGAATTCAACCCTCTATATGCTTTAGAGGATGGAGGAGCAGCAAAAGGCCATTCAAGCCTATACATCTGCCTACGATATAGGCAAAGGAGGGGGAATGCACCTGACTCAAGTGCAGTGGAGAATGATTTCAACATTGTGCATGGTTCTGCAACCCTTTGAACTTGCCACACGTGAAGTCAGTTCAGACACTGCCAGCCTGAGTCAGGTCATTCCCCTCATCAGGCTTTTGCAGAAGAAGCTGGAGACATTGAAGGAGGAGCTAAAACAGAGCGATTCCGCTAGGCATGTGGGACTTGTGGATGGAGCCCTTAATTCGCTTAACCAGGATTCACGGGTGGTCAATCTGTTGAAATCAGAGCACTACATTTTGGCCACCGTGCTCGATCCTAGATTTAAAACCTACGATGTATCTCTCTTTCCGGCAGACACAAGTCTGCAGAGGATCAAAGACCTGCTGGTGAAAAAATTGTCAAGTCAAGCGGAACGTGACCCGTCAACAGCTCCTCCTTCACATTCTCCCGCAACTGGGGGTGCGAGGAAAAGGCTAAGAATTCTGAGCCCACCCGCTGGCGGTGATGCAGGGCAGTCTGGAGCGAGTGCTGACATCTGGTCCGTACTGAAGGACCTGCCAACGATTACTGACATGTCGTCTACTGTCACTGCATATGATTCTTTCACCATTGAAAGAATGGTGGAGGATTATATGAGTGACCGCATCCAAGTAGGCAAGTGAGACAGTCCGTACGTATACTGGCAGGAAAAAGAGGCAATTTGGAGGCCCTTGCACAAACTGGCTTTATTTTACCTAAGTTGCCCCCCTCCAGTGTGTACTCCGAAAGAGTGTTTAGTGCAGCCGCTCACCTTGTCAGCAATCGGCGTACGAGGTTACTTCCAGAAAATGTGGAGAAGATGATGTTCATCAAAATGAATTATAATCAATTCCTCCGTGGAGACATTCACCAGCAATTGCCTCCAGAAAGTACACAGGGACCTGAGATGGTGGATTCCAGTGGGGACGAATTAATAATCTGTGAGGAGGGGGATGTACACAGTGAAAGGGGTGAGGAATCGGATGAAGAGCAGGAGGTGGACATCTTGCCTCTGTAGAGCCAGTTTGTGCAAGGAGAGATTGATTGCTTCTTTTTTGGTGGGGGCCCAAACCAACCAGTCATTTCAGTCACAGTCATGTGGCAGACCCTGTCGCTGAAATGATGGGTTTGTTAAAGTGTGCATGTCCTGTTTATACAACATAAGGGTGGGTGGGAGGGCCCAAGGACAATTCCATCTTGCACCTATTTTTTCTTTCATTTTTCTTTGCATCATGTGCTGTTTGGGGGCTATATTTTTAAGTGCCATCCTGTCTAACACTGCAGTGCCACTCCTAGATGGGCCAGGTGTTTGTGTTGGCCGCTTGGGTCGCTTAGCTTAGTCACACAGCTACCTCATTGCGCCTCTTTTTTTCTTTGCATCATGTGCTGTTTGGGGACTATTTTTTTGAAGTGCCATCCTGTCTGACACTGCAGTGCCACTCCTAGATGGGCCAGGTGTTTGTGTCGGCCACTTGGGTCGCTTAGCTTAGTCACACAGCTACCTCATTGCGCCTCTTTTTTTCTTTGCATCATGAGCTGTTTGGGGACTATTTTTTTGAAGTGCCATCCTGTCTGACACTGCAGTGCCACTCCTAGATGGGCCAGGTGTTTGTGTCGGCCACTTGGGTCGACTAGCTTAGTCATCCATCGACCTCGGTGCAAATTTTAGGACTAAAAATAAGATTGTGAGGTGTTCAGAATAGACTGAAAATGAGTGCAAATTATGGTTATTGAGGTTAATAATACTATGGGATCAAAATGACCCCCAAATTCTATGATTTAAGCTGTTTTTGAGGGTTTTTTGTTAAAAAAACACCCAAATCCAAAACACACCCAAATCCGACAAAAAAATTTCAGGGAGGTTTTGAAAAAACGCGTCCGAATCCAAAACACGGCCGCGGAACCGAATCCAAAACCAAATCACAAAACCCGAAAAATTTCCGGTGTACATCACTAGTATATATATATATATATATATATATATATAATTCCAAATGTGGTCGCACTCACACAAAGGAGTATAACATCGACTGGGGTGACTCGCAAGAGGTCCAGAGTGTTAGTCCAGACATCAACGTATAGAAAGACAGCATAAAGGGGCACTCACCAGAGTTTTGCACGTAAAAAGCATTGAATATTTTATTTATACTTATCAAGGTGATTTCACAAGGAAAGTTCTTTCAACGTTTCGATCCATCAGGATCATCATCAGGAAAATACAGCATAAGCAGCATGTACAAAAAATTGCATCCGTTCATGTACACCAGTATACTGGTGTACATGAACGGATGCAATTTTTTGTACATGCTGTAAATCACCTTGATAAGTATAAATAAAATTTTCAATGCTTTTTACGTGCAAAACTCTGGTGAGTGCCCCTTTATGCTGTCTTTCTAAATATATATATATATATATATACACTGCTCAAAAAAATAAAGGGAACACTAAAATAACACATCCTAGATCTGAATGAATGAAATATTCTAATTAAATACTTTGTTCTTTACATAGCTGAATGTGCTGACAACTAAATCACACAAAAATGATCAATGGAAATCAAATTTATTAACCCATGGAGGTCTGGATTTGGAGTCACACTCAAAATGAAAGTGGAAAAACACACTACAGGCTGATCCAACTTTGATGTAATGTCCTTAAAACAAGTCAAAATGAGGCTCAGTAGTGTGTGTGGCCTCCACGTGCCCCTACAACGCCTGGGCATGCTCCTGATGAGGTGGCGGATGGTCTCCTGGGGGATCTACTCCCAGACCTGGACTAAAGCATCCGCCAACTCCTGGACAGTCTGTGGTTGGTGGATGGAGCGAGACATGATGTCCCAGATGTGCTCAATTGGATTCAGGTCTGGGGAACGGGCGGGCCAGTCCATAGCATCAATGCCTTCGTCTTGCAGGAACTGCTGACACACACCAGCCACATGAGGTCTAGCATTGTCTTGCATTAGGAGGAGCCCAGGGCCAACCGCATCAGCAAATGGTCTCACAAGGGGTCTTAAGGATCTCATCTCGGTACCTAATGGCAGTCAGTCTAACTCTGGCAAGCACATGGAGGGCTGTGCGGCCCCCCAAAGAAATGCCGCCCCACACCATTACTGACCCACTGCCAAACCGGTCATGCTGGAGGATGTTGAAGGCAGCAGGCAGCATTACCTTCTCCTTGGCGTCTCCAGACTCTGTCAAGTCTGTCACATGTGCTCAGTGAGAACCTGCTTTCATCTGTGAAGAGCACAGGGCGCCAGTGGCGAATTTGCCAATCTTGGTGTTCTCTTGGTGTTCTCTCAAACGTCCTGCACGGTGTTGGGCTGTAAGCACAACCCCCACCTGTGGACGTCGGGCCCTCATACCACCCTCATGGAGTCTGTTTCTGATCGTTTGAGTAGACACATGCACATTTGTGGCTTGCTGGAGTTCATTTTGCAGGGCTCTGGCAGTGCTCCTCAGTTTCCTCCTTGCACAAAGGCGGAGGTAGCGGTCCTGCTGCTGGGTTGTTGCCCTCCTACGGCCTCCTCCACGTCTCCTGATGTAATGGACTGTCTCCTGGTAGTGCCTCCATGCTCTGGACACTACGCTGACAGACACAGCAAACCTTCTTGCCACAGCTCGCAATGATGTGCCATCCTGGATGAGCTGCACTACCTGAGCCACTTGTGTGGGTTGTAGGGAGGTCATACAGGCACGTGGAGGCCACAGACACTACTGAGCCTCATTTTGACTTGTTTTAAGGACATTACATCAAAGTTGGATCAGCCTGTAGTGTGTTTTTCCACTTTCATTTTGAGTGTGACTCCAAATCCAGACCTCCATGGGTTAATACATTTAATTTCCATTGATAATTTTTGTGTGATTTTGTTGTCAGCACATTCAACTATGTAAAGAACAAAGTATTTAATAAGAATATTTCATTCATTCAGATATAGGATGTGTTATTTTAGTGTTCCCTTTATTTTTTTGAGCAGTGTATATATATATATATATATATATATATATATATATATATATACAATTACACACACACACCTACATCCATGAGGAGGTGCAGTTGAGGGATATTCAAATATGCATCAAGCACTTAATGAAAAAGAAACACAAATTACCCTTAATTTATACAACATACCATAAATTGCAGAGTACATGATCTGCATCAGAAAAGTGAGGTGGTGAGTATCCTCCAAACAGCCCAAAGATATTGGACTTTGGTGGTCATTCCGAGTTGTTCGCTCGCTAGCAGTTTTTAGCAGCCGTGCAAACGCTATGCCGCCTCCCACTGGGAGTGTATTTTAGCTTAGCAGAAGTGCGAACGAAAGGATCGCAGAGCGGCTCCAAAGTTTTTTTGTGCAGTTTCTGAGTAGCTCAATACCTACTCAGCGCTTGCGACCACTTCAGACTGTTCAATTCTGGATTTGACGTCACAAACACGCCCTGCGTTCGCCCAGACATGCCTGCGTTTTTCCTGGCATGCCTGCCTTTTTTCGAACACTCCCTGAAAACGGTTAGTTGACACCCAGAAACGCCCTCTTCATGTCAATCACTCTGCGGCCAGCAGTGCGACTGAAAAGCTTCGCCAGACCCTGTGTGAAACTACATAGTTCGCTGTAATAGTACGTCGCGCGTGCGCATTGTGCTGCATACGCATGCGCAGAAATGCCGATTTTTTGCCTGATCACTGCTCAGTGAACGAAAAAAGTAGCTAGCGATCAACTCGGAATGACCAACAATGTGTATAGCAGAAAACCAAACATGTAACGTAACAAATTCACCTCAAGGGTGAGTACAAAAAGGGAATAAACTAAATGAGTTTTGCCTTTGTAGGAAATAAAACACATTACTCCCAGGATTGATAACATCCATACAATACAATATATGAACTATCGTGTCCCAGCAGATGCTTTGCAGTACTTTGAGAGAACCCACCTACTGTAGTCCAGATATTATCAAATTAAGTTTCCGCATTACAGTATAAAAACATGAATTAACACTGACAAGACAAGATACCCAAACCATAAACCTGGACCAGAAGGTACCATCCATGATCTAGCAATAACCACCTTGGCCAGCGAACAGAGTATGGATGTAAGAGAGAGGAAGGAATATCTGTTTGAGAAATAGTCTGGATAACAGTGTTCCAGAATCTATGTGCAGACCACAGTGCAATCCCACAATACATGCCCAGGGCCGAAACTAGGATTTACGCCACCTGGGGCAAAGTAGTAATTTTCGTGCCTCCCCCCCCTCCCCCACCCAAAAAAAAAACCCTGTCAGATTTAAATAATCAGATTATCAGAATTTTTTTAAAAATGGAATACCATTGGACAATATTCCCTTATGTGCCTCAAATGCTCTATGTGTCATATGCCCCCCGCCAGTGTGTTCAACTACATGCTCCTCTGTGTGTCCCCATACAGTGCACTATATCATAACACTTCATCACTGCGCTACACCCCTATCCACTGCACTACATCACTATACTACATCCCCTAAAGCCGGCATAGTAGAGATCCCAGAAACTGGAGCTAACCTGCACAGCGTCGGCGCCAGCTGTGGGCAGGCAGGTTGGTCAGAGCCATTGCCCCAGGAGCTGTGTGCTGTCTCACTGGAGCAGCACAGCACTGCCGGTAAAAATCAAAACAAAAAACCCTGCTCCTCTGTAACTCCTTGGCGCCTCCTCAAATCCTGCACCCGGGGCACATGCCCCCTTAGCAAACCCCCCCCCACTTACGGCTCTGACATGCCACATATTACCCAGGGAGTCCCCACATTTGGGATACACATCAGTGGATCTACCATTATACTTTATCAGTCTAACAGGGGTTAGGTAGGTTTTATGCCAGCTAAAAAGCTGAATCTGTGGAAATGTCATAGAGGCACTAGAGCAGGGGTGGGGAACCTTTTTTCTACCAAGGGCCATTTGGATGTGTATAAAATCCTTTGGGGGCCATACAAAAATTATCAACTTAAAAATCAGCCTACCCCCAGTAGATATGCCCTCATTAGATATGACCCCTAGTTGCGCCGCTTACACACACACACACACACACACACACACACACACACACACACACACACACACACACACACACACACACACACATTAAAAGAAAGAAAAAACACAATACTCACCAGCCCCGCTCCTGCTTCCGGACCCTTGCCCTATGCCTGGCTGCCCGCTCCTCAGAACTATGGAAGAGACGTCATAACATCTCTCCCATGGCACCGCACAGGCACACACGCAGACTGCCAGAGCCGGAAGCCGGAGCTCAGGAGTCAGCTCCTACCTCTGGCTGCTGCTGAGGGTAAGAAGCCGGGCGCCCACTAGTAACAAAATCTCAGCGGGCGACCGGCATCTCCCTTGGTTAGGTAAGCCTGGGAGGGCCGGATCAAGTGGCTTTGCGGGCCTTTATACGGCCCGCGGGCCTGAGGTTCACCACCCCTGCACTAGAGCAATGGGGAAGATGAACGTGCAACAAGTCCACCAGTCATTACTCATTGGCAAACACACACAGTCAAATCCCTAGAGCTTATAAAGCCACCAATCCTGCTCCATTATATTAAACACATTTGTTGTCAATAAGCAGCTCCCAGATGGCACCACTGAAGTGTCATAAAATTAGAGATGAGCGCCTGAAATTTTTCGGGTTTTGTGTTTTGGTTTTGGGTTCGGTTCCGCGGCCGTGTTTTGGGTTCGAACGCGTTTTGGCAAAACCTCACCGAATTTTTTTTGTCGGATTCGGGTGTGTTTTGGATTCGGGTGTTTTTTTCAAAAAACACTAAAAAACAGCTTAAATCATAGAATTTGGGGGTCATTTTGATCCCAAAGTATTATTAACCTCAAAAACCATAATTTACACTCATTTTCAGTCTATTCTGAATACCTCACACCTCACAATATTATTTTTAGTCCTAAAATTTGCACCGAGGTCGCTGTGTGAGTAAGATAAGCGACCCTAGTGGCCGACACAAACACCGGGCCCATCTAGGAGTGGCACTGCAGTGTCACGCAGGATGTCCCTTCCAAAAAACCCTCCCCAAACAGCACATGACGCAAAGAAAAAAAGAGGCGCAATGAGGTAGCTGTGTGAGTAAGATTAGCGACCCTAGTGGCCGACACAAACACCGGGCCCATCTAGGAGTGGCACTGCAGTGTCACGCAGGATGGCCCTTCCAAAAAACCCTCCCCAAACAGCACATGACGCAAAGAAAAAAAGAGGCGCAATGAGGTAGCTGTGTGAGTAAGATTAGCGACCCTAGTGGCCGACACAAACACCGGGCCCATCTAGGAGTGGCACTGCAGTGTCACGCAGGATGTCCCTTCCAAAAAACCCTCCCCAAACAGCTCATGACGCAAAGAAAAAAAGAGGCGCAATGAGGTAGCTGTGTGAGTAAGATTAGCGACCCTAGTGGCCGACACAAACACCGGGCACATCTAGGAGTGGCACTGCAGTGTCACGCAGGATGTCCCTTCCAAAAAACCCTCCCCAAACAGCACATGACGCAAAGAAAAAAAGAGGCGCAATGAGGTAGCTGACTGTGTGAGTAAGATTAGCGACCCTAGTGGCCGACACAAACACCGGGCCCATTTAGGAGTGGCACTGCAGTGTCACGCAGGATGTCCCTTCCAAAAAACCCTCCCCAATCAGCACATGATGCAAAGAAAAAGAAAAGAAAAAAGAGGTGCAAGATGGAATTGTCCTTGGGCCCTCCCACCCACCCTTATGTTGTATAAACAAAACAGGACATGCACACTTTAACCAACCCATCATTTCAGTGACAGGGTCTGCCACACGACTGTGACTGATATGACGGGTTGGTTTGGACCCCCCCCAAAAAAGAAGCAATTAATCTCTCCTTGCACAAACTGGCTCTACAGAGGCAAGATGTCCACCTCATCATCACCCTCCGATATATCACCGTGTACATCCCCCTCCTCACAGATTATCTTCACGTCCAGTGTTGGGAAGGTCAGGCATCGCAACCGACACAATTGGACTCTCCTTGTGGATTTGGGATTTCGAAGAATGCACAGTTCTTTGCTGTGCTGCTTTTGCCAGCTTGAGTCTTTTCATTTTTCTAGCGAGAGGCTGAGTGCTTCCATCCTCATGTGAAGCTGAACCACTAGCCATGAACATAGGCCAGGGCCTCAGCCGTTCCTTGCCACTCCGTGTCGTAAATGGCATATTGGCAAGTTTACGCTTCTCCTCCGACAATTTTATTTTAGGTTTTGGAGTCCTTTTTTTTCTGATATTTGGTGTTTTGGATTTGACATGCTCTGTACTATGACATTGGGCATCGGCCTTGGCAGACGACGTTGCTGGCATTTCATCGTCTCGGCCATGACTAGTGGCAGCAGCTTCAGCACGAGGTGGAAGTGGATCTTGATCTTTCCCTAATTTTGGAACCTCAACATTTTTGTTCTCCATATTTTAATAGGCACAACTAAAAGGCACCTCAGGTAAACAATGGAGATGGATACTAGTATACAATTATGGACTGCCTGCCGAGTGCAGACACAGAGGTAGCCACAGCCGTGAACTACCGTACTGTACTGTGTCTGCTGCTAATATAGACTGGTTGATAAAGAGATGTCTATGTAACTATGTATGTATAAAGAAGAAAGAAGAAAAAACCACGGTTAGGTGGTATACAATTATGGACGGACTGCCTGCCGAGTGCAGACACAGAGGTAGCCACAGCCGTGAACTACCGTACTGTACTGTGTCTGCTGCTAATAATATAGACTGGTTGATAAAGAGATGTCGTAGTAGTATGTATGTATAAAGAAGAAAGAAAAAAAAACCACGGTTAGGTGGTATACAATTATGGACGGACTGCCTGCCGAGTGCAGACACAGAGGTAGCCACAGCCGTGAACTACCGTACTGTACTGTGTCTGCTGCTAATATAGACTGGTTGATAAAGAGATGTCTATGTAACTATGTATGTATAAAGAAGAAAGAAAAAAAAACCACGGTTAGGTGGTATACAATTATGGACGGACTGCCTGCCGAGTGCAGACACAGAGGTAGCCACAGCCGTGAACTACCGTACTGTACTGTGTCTGCTGCTAATATAGACTGGTTGATAAAGAGATGTCTATGTAACTATGTATGTATAAAGAAGAAAGAAAAAAAAACCACGGTTAGGTGGTATACAATTATGGACGGACTGCCTGCCGAGTGCAGACACAGAGGTAGCCACAGCCGTGAACTACCGTACTGTACTGTGTCTGCTGCTAATATAGACTGGTTGATAAAGAGATGTCTATGTAACT
Source organism: Pseudophryne corroboree (assembly GCF_028390025.1). Lineage (NCBI taxonomy): Eukaryota > Metazoa > Chordata > Amphibia > Anura > Myobatrachidae > Pseudophryne > Pseudophryne corroboree. The sequence goes on from NC_086447.1 coordinate 925,812,501, forward strand.
ATGTATGTATAAAGAAGAAAGAAAAAAAAAACCACGGTTAGGTGGTATACAATTATGGACGGACTGCCTGCCGAGTGCAGACACAGAGGTAGCCACAGCCGTGAACTACCGTACTGTACTGTGTCTGCTGCTAATATAGACTGGTTGATAAAGAGATGTCGTAGTAGTATGTATGTATAAAGAAGAAAAAAAAACCACGGTTAGGTGGTATACAATTATGGACGGACTGCCTGCCGAGTGCAGACACAGAGGTAGCCACAGCCGTGAACTACCGTACTGTGTCTGCTGCGACTGGATGATAAATGATATAAAAAATATATATATATCACTACTGCAGCCGGACAGGTATATATTATATATTATATAATGACGGACCTGCTGGACACTGTCTGTCAGCAGAATGAGTTTTATTTTTATAGAATAAAAAAAACAACAACACACAAGTGAAGTCACACGACGAGTGTTTAACTTTTTCAGGCAATCACAATATAAGTATACTACTAACTATACTGGTGGTCAGTGTGGTCAGGTCACTGGTCAGTCACACTGGCAGTGGCACTCCTGCAGCAAAAGTGTGCACTGTTTAATTTTAATATAATATTATGTACTCCTGGCTCCTGCTATAACCTATAACTGGCACTGCAGTGCTCCCCAGTCTCCCCCACAATTATAAGCTGTGTGAGCTGAGCAGTCAGACAGATATATAATATATATAGATGATGCAGCACACTGGGCTGAGCCTGAGCAGTGCACACAGATATGGTATGTGACTGAGTCACTGTGTGTATCGCTTTTTTCAGGCAGAGAACGGATATATTAAATAAACTGCACTGTCTGGTGGTCACTCACTATATAATATTATGCACTCCTGGCTCCTGCTATAACCTATAACTGGCACTGCAGTGCTCCCCAGTCTCCCCCACAATTATAAGCTGTGTGAGCTGAGCAGTCAGACAGATATATAATATATATAGATGATGCAGCACACTGGGCTGAGCCTGAGCAGTGCACACAGATATGGTATGTGACTGAGTCACTGTGTGTATCGCTTTTTTCAGGCAGAGAACGGATATATTAAATAAACTGCACTGTCTGGTGGTCACTCACTAGTAAACTCTCTGCACTCTCTACACTTCTACAGTACTCCTCCTAGTCCTAAACTCCAGTAAATCTCTCTCTCTTATAATCTAAATGGAGAGGACGCCAGCCACGTCCTCTCCCTATCAATCTCAATGCACGTGTGAAAATGGCGGCGACGCGCGGCTCCTTATATAGAATCCGAGTCTCGCGAGAATCCGACAGCGTCATGATGACGTTCGGGCGCGCTCGGGTTAACCGAGCAAGGCGGGAGGATCCGAGTCTGCTCGGACCCGTGAAAAAAACCATGAAGTTCGGGCGGGTTCGGATTCAGAGAAACCGAACCCGCTCATCTCTACATAAAATTAAACTATATGAAGATATTAGAAATATCAAGGAGCGCTGTATAATAAAAATACAATTTATTAGTTACACCTTATGCAGAGCCGGCCATAGGTATAGGCAAACTAGGCAATTGCCTAGGGCATTTGATATGCCTAGGGGCATCAGCAGCTTCTCCTGATTAAAATGATATGCGGCATGCCTATATTCTGTGTGTAGCATTTCATATGCAGATACAGCCACAGTGGCATACAGTATATAGGCATGCCACATATCATTTTATTCAGCAGAAGCTGCTTGTGCATCCTAGCCACATAGCAATGCAAATAAGATGCATTTTCATTAAAATAATGTGCCAGACGTCAGCATTGAGGCAAGATTTATGAGGACACATCTGTATCCAAGCAGAGGCAGAGGTCACAGTGTTAGTGGCAGTGTGATTGCTGTGTACATGTGAGTGGGTTGGTTGTGCAGTAGTGTTAAGAATATGTGTAAGGAGCATTATGTGTGTCATGTAAAAATGCATTAATAATGTGCAACATATGTGTAAGGGATACTGTGTCATTATGTGTATAACGGAATTAATAATGTGTGACATATGTGTAACAGAGTAATACTGTATGTGTGTCATTATGTGTATAGGGGACTAATAATGTGCAGCAAATGTGCAGGGGGCACTATGTGTGTCATTATGTGTATAAGCGCATTATTAATGTGCAGCATATGTGTAAGGGACATTATGTGTAAAAGGGCATTAATAAAGGTTGTCATAATGTGTAAGACACATTATGTTTATAAGGACATTAATAATGTGTCTCATATGTGTAAGGGGCATTACTGTGTGGCATTATGTGTATAAGGTGCTCTACTATGTGGCATTGCGTATAGAAAGGGCACTACTGTGTCCTCTAATGTGACTAAGGAGCAATAGGGTGTGGTGTAATGTGAATGTGAATAAGGAGCAATTCAGTGTGATGTAATGTGAATAAGGGGCTCTAATGTAACGTTTATAAGGTAAAGTGATACTACTGTGGGATGTAATATGAATTATGGACATTATCGCATGATCAAATGTGAATAAAGTTGCAGTACTGTGTGGCGTAATTGGAATTGGGGTTACTATTGTGTGGCCATGCCCCTTGCCAGCAAAAACACACCCCTTTTTGGGCTGTGCGCCAAATGTGCGAACTGTTCCTATTTAAAATATAGGGGGTACAAACACCAAAATAAGGACTGTTATGGATGAGGGGTCGTGGTGCTGGGAAAGAGGTGCAAGGTCAGAGGCGGAACCAGCGGTGGTGCTAGGGGCACCATCTAAAATCTTGCCTAGGGCATCATATTGGTTAGGGCCAGCTCTGACCTTATGGATATAACACATTAAAAACAATATATCATGATATAATAGTCGACACATATAAAATACAGCAATTATTCAATATTCATATTGATTTGTGAATAGCTGACACTGACGTTACTGATTATGACGTGACATATATATATAGAAGTAATAAAGATCCGTGCCTTGTAGTGTCCTTTAATTAAGGGATATAATAAGCACATATGGTAGGTCTCTTATTAGTCTTATTCAGACAAAGAGTGGACGCAATAATGTTCACTTCATTAATTTCCGTAATGCAGTGTATATAGAAGTAGTGACGGCAGATCATGAGGTATTACTCTGAAAGCGCAGACACGATAGTGAGTCCTCTTCCATTATTGAATATAAATTACTGAATATAGAGGCAAAGGGAGGGCGCCGGAGATGTTCTATAGCGTTGTGGCGCTATGCTCCACATGTGCCCACAGCTGTATTATCAATGTCCAAGCAGCCGTAGTGACATGAACATCTAGGGGTCTCTCTTACCGGATCTTAAGCGCTTCCTCAGCCAGTGGGTGCAGTTCCTAAGGGGGACATTTACTAAGCAGTGATAAGAGCGGATAAGTGAGCCAGTGGAGAAGTTGCCCCATCAACCAATCAGCAGCTCTGTATCATTTTATAGTATGCAAACTATAGATGTTACTTCAGTGCTGATTGGTTGCCATGGGCACTTCTCCACTGGCTCGCTTCTCCGCTCTTATCACTGCTTAGTAAATGTCCCCCTTTTTAAAGGACACTACAAGGCACGGATCATTATTACTTCTATATATATATGTCACGTCATATTCAGTGACGTCAATGTCAGCTATTCACAAATCAATATGAATATTGAATAATTGCTGTGTTATATATGTCAACTATTATGTCATGATATATTGTTTTTAATGTGTTATATCCATAAGGTGTAACTAATACATTTTATTTTTATTATATAGCGCTCCCTTGATATTTCTAATATCTTTCTTCATATCATTACGCATTGGTCCCACATCAGTTTCCCACTTATATGTAAGGTGTGGTATACCCGTGGAATGATGCCCAGTCATTAAAAATTAGTATATACAAGAGAGCATTCAACTGGAGCCAATAGATGAAATAAACTTCTTATAGGGGGGGAGGGGGTGTTCATCAGGGAGTTGGGTAGACAGACTGATGAAACGCATTTGATGAAACGCGTATGATTGTGACCATGAGTTCAAAAGTCACCCAGAATGCAACAGCACTGCGACGGATGGTTGTAAATTTATTGTCATAACGTTAGATATCATTTAAAAACAACATATTTCCATCGGCTGTCCCTAGAGGTTACCTAACACAGACCACCCCTCTATTGGATTGGCCATCTTGTGTTGCATTGATGACCTCGCCCCAGGGAGAATAGCACCTTTATAAACCCTAAGCTCCGCCCCCCAGGTCTTCACTAATTGTCTGGTGTTAAACCCATGTCTTCCTCTCCTTCCTCTCCTATATCAGCTGACTTGTTTGATTTGTCTGATGCAGCCTCACCCTGATATCTGGCAGATGCAGTAAGAGCAGCAGGAACTCGTCCAAACATCTATGGTAAGTCCATACCTCCCAACATGACCCTCTCCATGAGGGACAGAAAGCTCTGCTCCTGGACTTCCCTCTTAATTTATGATTGCCAGCACCTGTGCTGAAACACCTTTCTTATCCAATTCACTTGTTCAGCACAGGTGCCGGCAATCATACATTAAGAGAAAAGTACAGAAGCAGAGCATTTTGTCCCTCCTGGAGAGGGTCATGTTGGGAGGTATGTAAGTCCCTTGTGTTGTTTGTAATGAACTCTATGGTAAGTCCCTTGTGTTGTTTGTAATGAACTCTATGGTAAGTCCCTTGTGTTGTTTGTAATGAACTCTATGGTAAGTCCCTTGTGTTGTTTGTAATGAACTCTATGGTAAGTCCCTTGTATTGTTTGTAATGAACTCTATGGTAAGTCCCTTGTATTGTTTGTAATGAACTGGTTATGGTACTTCTTGTAACAAATTCATTTTAACAAAAAAAAAACCCAAACTATGGGGTCTATTCATGAAGCAGTGAAAGAGTGGAGAAGTGAGCCTGTGGAGAAGTTCCCCATGGCAACCAATCAGCTGCTCCGTACAATTGTATAGTATGCAAATTATAAATGTTACTTCAATGCTGATTGGTTGCCATGGGCAACTTCTCCACTGGCTCACTTCTCCACACTATTCACTGCTTGATGAATAGACCCCTATGTATTAAGCCTTGGAGATAAATCAACAACCAATCAGCTCCTAACTGTAATTTCTCTAAAACAGCAAGTAACATGGCAGCAAGGAGCTGATTGGCGGCTACTTTATCTCTCTCCAAGGCTTAGTACGATGACCCCTTAGTGCGTTTGCTTTTCTTTGCAGGATTTTCAACCTTCTCCATCTGCATCTGACCTGTGTTCCAGGACCATCGACCAGAGCGTCCACCTGGGACTTTATCTCTCTCTAAGATTTAGTACGTCTCCTCCCCCCCCCCCCCCCCTTCCCCTACCACCGCACCTCCCTCCCAGGTATCTCCCAGTCCCTACATTTTAAAAGTGGGCAAGCATGAATCTACGGGAATGCTTTGTGTTAGGAAAGGCTGATACTAGCATAGACGCATACAGGATCGGTTAAAATTGCCGCATAGCTAGATGGAGTTTTCTTTGAGGCTTCTAAATATAGCTGACGTAATCATTGCAATAGGAAGGTCAGATAATTGTCCTCCCATAAAGTTACAGTCGCATGTGGAGCAGATAGAAAGTAACGAGAGCACGTTGCGATAAAACAATGATACATTCTGTGGGCTCAGATACTAATGAGTAGAATCATTCTGCAAAAACAGGAAGCCTCAAACAATAGGGATGTAACCATTTATATGCTGGCCTTTCTGAGATCTGTTGTTTACTGCTGGACATTATACAGGCCCTTTATACTATGCATTGCACAGGGGCGGATTTAGGGGTGAGGCTGCGCCATGGCACAACAGTAATGGCCGCCCCTCGCCTGCTTCATTTTATTATTCTTAAGGGCCCTACACATTTGGCGATCCGCCGCCGAGCTGCCCGACGGTGGATACGGCCGACGGGCGACCCGGCGGCGGGAGGGGGGGGCAGTGACGGGGGGAGTGAAGTTTCTTCACTCCCCCCGTCACTCGGCTCCATTGAAGATCGTCCATATTGGCCTGCATGCACAGCCGACGGGGGACCAGCGATGAACGAGCGCGGGGCCGCGCATCGTTCATCGCTGGTGCCTCCACACTGAAAGATATGAACGGTATCTCGTTCATTAATGAACGAGATCGTTCATATCTTGCAGTCAAATCGCCCAGTGTGTAGGGCCTATTAGAGTGGTTATAAACCCTCATTTGCTGGTAGCCAATTTACTAGAACAGTGGTTCTCAAACTCAGTCCTCAGGACCCCACACAGCGCATGTTTTGCAGATAACCCAGCAAGTGCACAGGTGTATTAATTACTCACTGACACATTTTAAAAGGTCCACAGGTGGAGCTAATTATTTCACTTGCGATTCTGTAAGACCTGCAAAACATGCACCATGTGGGGTCCTGAGGACCGAGTTTGAGAACCTGTGTACTAGAATAATAATAAAAAAGCCACTAACTATGTCCTTATTATCTATACATATTTACCAAGTAAGATGGATTCAGTATGATTTCCCGGCGGGCGGGCGGGGCCGGCGTCTTTGGTTCCGTTCTGAGTCCGTGCAGCTGAGAGATTCCAGCGGCTTATGGTATCCTGGAAGCGACGGTGATTGTCGGTGTTCGGCTGTCCGGAGGCCACACTGATTTCAACTTTGAGCTGGTTACCTCTTACTTAAATGTATGTGAGTTATTACACATTAGCAAAATACTGATATATTTGATACTCACCTATGCGCCCTCCATTTTTTCTTTCTATATATATATATATATATATATATATATATATATCTATAGCTTATATTATCATATACTGTATACAGTATATATGAGATGTATATAAGTAACAGAACATATTTATAACAACTATTGGAGTAACAGAAAGAAAGCAAGTGTTAGAAACTCTGCAATATACTCGAGTGTGCATTCTCCTTTGCAAGAAAACCATTGCTTGAAGACAGATCCACATTGTATGCAAGCAGTTCTGCATCAGCTGTTTCAGCGATTGTCGGTGAATGCAGGAGACATAGCGCTGAGGTTATGTGCGCTAGCTGTCCAGTGGCTGGCCTCAACGCTGAGTACTGCCATCCGCCACAGAAGGAGATCCGCTGTGCGTGACACCCTCTGAGAAAGATCCGCTGTGCATGACACCCTCTGAGAAAGATCCGCTGTGCGTGACACCCTCTGAGAAAGATCCGCTGTGTGTGACATCCTCTGAGAAAGATCCGCTGTGTGTGACACCCTCTGAGAAAGCTCCGCTGTGCGTGACACCCCCTGAGAAAGATCCGCTGTGTGACATCCTCTGAGAAAGATCCGCTGTGTGTGACATCCTCTGAAAAATAGCCGTTGTGCGTGACACCCCCTGAGAAAGATCCGCTGTGCGTGACACCCTCTGAGAAAGATCCGCTGTGTGTGACATCCTCTGAGAGAGATCCGCCGTGCGTGACACCCTCTGAGAAAGATCTGCTGTGTGTGACATCCTCTGAGAAAGATCCGCTGTGTGTGACATCCTCTGAGAAATAGCCGCTGTGCGTGACACCCCCTGAGAAAGATCCGCTGTGCGTGAAACCCCATGAGAAAGATCCGCTGTGCGTTACACCCTCTGAGAAAGATCCGCTGTGTGTGACACCCTCTGAGATAGATCCGCTGTGCGTGACACCCTCTGAGATAGATCCACTGTGCGTGACACCCTCTGAGAAAGATCCGCTGTGTGTGACACCCTCTGAGAAAGATCCGCTCTGTGTGACACCCTCTGTAAAAGATCCGCTGTATGCGACACCCTCTGAAAAAGATCCGCTGTGTGTGACATCCTCCAAGAAAGATCCGCTGTGTGTGACACCCTCCGAGAAAGATCCGCTGTGTGTGACACCCTCCGAGAAAGATCCGCTGTGTGTGACATCCTCTGAGAAAGATCCGCTGTGTGTGACATCCTCTGAGAAAGATCCGCTGTGTGTGACACCCTCCGAGAAAGATCCGCTGTGTGTGACATCCTCTGAGAAAGATCCGCTGTGTGTGACACCCTCCGAGAAAGATCCGCTGTGTGTGACACCCTCCGAGAAAGATCCGCTGTGTGTGACATCCTCTGAGAAAGATCCGCTGTGTGTGACACCCTCCGAGAAAGATCCGCTGTGCGTGACACCCCCTGAGAAAGACCCGGTGTGCGTGACACCCCCTGAGAAAGATCCGCTGTGTGTGACATCCTCTGAGAAAGATCCGCTGTGTGTAACATCCTCTGAGAAAGATCCGCTGTGCGTGACATCCTCTGAGAAAGATCCACTGTGTGTAACATCCTCTGAGAAAGATCCGCTGTGTAACATCCTCTGAGAAAGATCCGCTGTGTGTGACATCCTCTGAGAAAGATCCGCTGTGTGTGACATCCTCTGAGAAAGATCCGCTGTGTGTGACATCCTCTGAGAAAGATCCGCTGTGTGTGACATCCTCTGAGAAAGATCTGGTGTGTGTGACATCCTCTGAGAAAGATCCGCTGTGTGTGACATCCTCTGAGAAAGATCCACTGTGCGTGACATCCTCTGAGAAAGATCTGGTGTGTGTAACATCCTCTGAGAAAGATCCACTGTGCGTGACATCCTCTGAGAAAGATCCGCTGTGCGTGACATTCTCTGAGAAAGATCCGCTGTGCGTGACATCCTCTGAGAAAGATCCGCTGTGTGTGACATCCTCTGAGAAAGATCCGCTGTGTGTGACATCCTCTGAGAAAGATCCGCTGTGTGTGACATCCTCTGAGAAAGATCCGCTGTGTGTGACATCCTCTGAGAAAGATCCGCTGTGCGTGACATCCTCTGAGAAAGATCCGCTGTGCGTGACATTCTCTGAGAAAGATCCGCTGTGCGTGACATCCTCTGAGAAAGATCCGCTGTGCGTGACATCCTCTGAGAAAGATCCGCTGTGTGTGACATCCTCTGAGAAAGATCCGCTGTGTGTGACATCCTCTGAGAAAGATCCGCTGTGTGTGACATCCTCTGAGAAAGATCCGCTGTGTGTGACATCCTCTGAGAAAGATCCGCTGTGTGTGACATCCTCTGAGAAAGATCCGCTTTGTGTGACATCCTCTGAGAAAGATCCGCTGTGTGTGACATCCTCTGAGAAAGATCCGCTGTGCGTGACACCCTCTGAGAAAGATCCGCTGTGCGTGACATCCTCTGAGAAAGATCCGCTATGTGCGACATCCTCTGAGAAAGATCCGCTGTGCGTGACACCCTCTGAGAAAGATCCGCTGTGTGTGACATCCTCTGAGAAAGATCCGCTGTGTGTGACATCCTCTGAGAAAGATCAGCTGTGCGTGACACCCACTGAGAAAGATCCGCTGTGCGTGACATCCTCTGAGAAAGATCCGCTGTGCGTGACACCCTCTGAGAAAGATCCGCTGTGTGTGACATCCTCTGAGAAAGATCCGCTGTGTGTCACATCCTCTGAGAAAGATCTGCTGTGTGTGACATCCTCTGAGAAAGATCCGCTGTGTGTGACATCCTCTGAGAAAGATCCGCTGTGTGTGACATCCTATGAGAAAGATCCGCTGTGTGTGACATCCTCTGAGAAAGATCCGCTGTGTGTGACATCCTCTGAGAAAGATCCGCTGTGTGTGACATCCTCTGAGAAAGATCCGCTGTGTGTGACATCCTCTGAGAAAGATCCGCTGTGTGTGACATCCTCTGAGAAAGATCCGCTGTGTGTGACATCCTCTGAGAAAGATCCGCTGTGTGTGACATCCTCTGAGAAAGATCTGGTGTGTGTGACATCCTCTGAGAAAGATCCGCTGTGCGTGACATTCTCTGAGAAAGATCCGCTGTGCGTGACATCCTCTGAGAAAGATCCGCTGTGTGTGACATCCTCTGAGAAAGATCCGCTGTGTGTGACATCCTCTGAGAAAGATCCGCTGTGCGTGACACCCTCTGAGAAAGATCCGCTGTGCGTGACATCCTCTGAGAAAGATCCGCTGTGTGTGACATCCTCTGAGAAAGATCCGCTGTGTGTGACATCCTCTGAGAAAGATCCGCTGTGCGTGACACCCTCTGAGAAAGATCCGCTGTGCGTGACACCCTCTGAGAAAGATCCGCTGTGTGTGACATCCTCTGAGAAAGATCCGCTGTGTGTGACATCCTCTGAAAAATAGCCGTTGTGCGTGACACCCCCTGAGAAAGATCCGCTGTGCGTGACACCCTCTGAGAAAGATCCGCTGTGTGTGACATCCTCTGAGAGAGATCCGCCGTGCGTGACACCCTCTGAGAAAGATCTGCTGTGTGTGACATCCTCTGAGAAAGATCCGCTGTGTGTGACATCCTCTGAGAAATAGCCGCTGTGCGTGACACCCCCTGAGAAAGATCCGCTGTGCGTGAAACCCCATGAGAAAGATCCGCTGTGCGTTACACCCTCTGAGAAAGATCCGCTGTGTGTGACACCCTCTGAGATAGATCCGCTGTGCGTGACACCCTCTGAGATAGATCCACTGTGCGTGACACCCTCTGAGAAAGATCCGCTGTGTGTGACACCCTCTGAGAAAGATCCGCTCTGTGTGACACCCTCTGTAAAAGATCCGCTGTATGCGACACCCTCTGAAAAAGATCCGCTGTGTGTGACATCCTCCAAGAAAGATCCGCTGTGTGTGACACCCTCCGAGAAAGATCCGCTGTGTGTGACACCCTCCGAGAAAGATCCGCTGTGTGTGACATCCTCTGAGAAAGATCCGCTGTGTGTGACATCCTCTGAGAAAGATCCGCTGTGTGTGACACCCTCCGAGAAAGATCCGCTGTGTGTGACATCCTCTGAGAAAGATCCGCTGTGTGTGACACCCTCCGAGAAAGATCCGCTGTGTGTGACACCCTCCGAGAAAGATCCGCTGTGTGTGACATCCTCTGAGAAAGATCCGCTGTGTGTGACACCCTCCGAGAAAGATCCGCTGTGCGTGACACCCCCTGAGAAAGACCCGCTGTGCGTGACACCCCCTGAGAAAGATCCGCTGTGTGTGACATCCTCTGAGAAAGATCCGCTGTGTGTAACATCCTCTGAGAAAGATCCGCTGTGCGTGACATCCTCTGAGAAAGATCCGCTGTGTGTAACATCCTCTGAGAAAGATCCGCTGTGTAACATCCTCTGAGAAAGATCCGCTGTGTGTGACATCCTCTGACAAAGATCCGCTGTGTGTGACATCCTCTGAGAAAGATCCGCTGTGTGTGACATCCTCTGAGAAAGATCCGCTGTGTGTGACATCCTCTGAGAAAGATCTGGTGTGTGTGACATCCTCTGAGAAAGATCCGCTGTGTGTGACATCCTCTGAGAAAGATCCACTGTGCGTGACATCCTCTGAGAAAGATCCGCTGTGCGTGACATCCTCTGAGAAAGATCTGGTGTGTGTAACATCCTCTGAGAAAGATCCACTGTGCGTGACATCCTCTGAGAAAGATCCGCTGTGCGTGACATTCTCTGAGAAAGATCCGCTGTGCGTGACATCCTCTGAGAAAGATCCGCTGTGTGTGACATCCTCTGAGAAAGATCCGCTGTGTGTGACATCCTCTGAGAAAGATCCGCTGTGTGTGACATCCTCTGAGAAAGATCCGCTGTGTGTGACATCCTCTGAGAAAGATCCGCTGTGCGTGACATCCTCTGAGAAAGATCCGCTGTGCGTGACATTCTCTGAGAAAGATCCGCTGTGCGTGACATCCTCTGAGAAAGATCCGCTGTGCGTGACATCCTCTGAGAAAGATCCGCTGTGTGTGACATCCTCTGAGAAAGATCCGCTGTGTGTGACATCCTCTGAGAAAGATCCGCTGTGTGTGACATCCTCTGAGAAAGATCCGCTGTGTGTGACATCCTCTGAGAAAGATCCGCTGTGTGTGACATCCTCTGAGAAAGATCCGCTTTGTGTGACATCCTCTGAGAAAGATCCGCTGTGTGTGACATCCTCTGAGAAAGATCCGCTGTGCGTGACACCCTCTGAGAAAGATCCGCTGTGCGTGACATCCTCTGAGAAAGATCCGCTATGTGTGACATCCTCTGAGAAAGATCCGCTGTGCGTGACACCCTCTGAGAAAGATCCGCTGTGTGTGACATCCTCTGAGAAAGATCCGCTGTGTGTGACATCCTCTGAGAAAGATCAGCTGTGCGTGACACCCACTGAGAAAGATCCGCTGTGCGTGACATCCTCTGAGAAAGATCCGCTGTGCGTGACACCCTCTGAGAAAGATCCGCTGTGTGTGACATCCTCTGAGAAAGATCCGCTGTGTGTCACATCCTCTGAGAAAGATCTGCTGTGTGTGACATCCTCTGAGAAAGATCCGCTGTGTGTGACATCCTCTGAGAAAGATCCGCTGTGTGTGACATCCTATGAGAAAGATCCGCTGTGTGTGACATCCTCTGAGAAAGATCCGCTGTGTGTGACATCCTCTGAGAAAGATCCGCTGTGTGTGACATCCTCTGAGAAAGATCCGCTGTGTGTGACATCCTCTGAGAAAGATCCGCTGTGTGTGACATCCTCTGAGAAAGATCCGCTGTGTGTGACATCCTCTGAGAAAGATCCGCTGTGTGTGACATCCTCTGAGAAAGATCTGGTGTGTGTGACATCCTCTGAGAAAGATCCGCTGTGCGTGACATTCTCTGAGAAAGATCCGCTGTGCGTGACATCCTCTGAGAAAGATCCGCTGTGTGTGACATCCTCTGAGAAAGATCCGCTGTGTGTGACATCCTCTGAGAAAGATCCGCTGTGCGTGACACCCTCTGAGAAAGATCCGCTGTGCGTGACATCCTCTGAGAAAGATCCGCTGTGTGTGACATCCTCTGAGAAAGATCCGCTGTGTGTGACATCCTCTGAGAAAGATCCGCTGTGCGTGACACCCTCTGAGAAAGATCCGCTGTGCGTGACACCCTCTGAGAAAGATCCGCTGTGTGTGACATCCTCTGAGAAAGATCCGCTGTGTGTGACACCCTCTGAGAAAGATCCGCTGTGCGTGACACCCCCTGAGAAAGATCCGCTGTGTGACATCCTCTGAGAAAGATCCGCTGTGTGTGACATCCTCTGAAAAATAGCCGCTGTGCGTGACACCCCCTGAGAAAGATCCGCTGTGCGTGACACCCTCTGAGAAAGATCCGCTGTGTGTGACATCCTCTGAGAGAGATCCGCTGTGCGTGACACCCTCTGAGAAAGATCTGCTGTGTGTGACATCCTCTGAGAAAGATCCGCTGTGTGTGACATCCTCTGAGAAATAGCCGCTGTGCGTGACACCCCCTGAGAAAGATCCGCTGTGCGTGACACCCCATGAGAAAGATCCGCTGTGCGTTACACCCTCTGAGAAAGATCCGCTGTGTGTGACACCCTCTGAGATAGATCCGCTGTGCGTGACACCCTCTGAGATAGATCCACTGTGCGTGACACCCTCTGAGAAAGATCCGCTGTGTGTGACACCCTCTGAGAAAGATCCGCTCTGTGTGACACCCTCTGTAAAAGATCCGCTGTATGCGACACCCTCTGAAAAAGATCCGCTGTGTGTGACATCCTCCAAGAAAGATCCGCTGTGTGTGACACCCTCCGAGAAAGATCCGCTGTGTGTGACACCCTCCGAGAAAGATCCGCTGTGTGTGACATCCTCTGAGAAAGATCCGCTGTGTGTGACATCCTCTGAGAAAGATCCGCTGTGTGTGACACCCTCCGAGAAAGATCCGCTGTGTGTGACATCCTCTGAGAAAGATCCGCTGTGTGTGACACCCTCCGAGAAAGATCCGCTGTGTGTGACACCCTCCGAGAAAGATCCGCTGTGTGTGACATCCTCTGAGAAAGATCCGCTGTGTGTGACACCCTCCGAGAAAGATCCGCTGTGCGTGACACCCCCTGAGAAAGACCCGCTGTGCGTGACACCCCCTGAGAAAGATCCGCTGTGTGTGACATCCTCTGAGAAAGATCCGCTGTGTGTAACATCCTCTGAGAAAGATCCGCTGTATGTGACATCCTCTGAGAAAGATCCGCTGTGTGTAACATCCTCTGAGAAAGATCCGCTGTGTAACATCCTCTGAGAAAGATCCGCTGTGTGTGACATCCTCTGAGAAAGATCCGCTGTGTGTGACATCCTCTGAGAAAGATCCGCTGTGTGTGACATCCTCTGAGAAAGATCCGCTGTGTGTGACATCCTCTGAGAAAGATCCGCTGTGTGTGACATCCTCTGAGAAAGATCCGCTGTGTGTGACATCCTCTGAGAAAGATCTGGTGTGTGTGACATCCTCTGAGAAAGATCCGCTGTGCGTGACATTCTCTGAGAAAGATCCGCTGTGCGTGACATCCTCTGAGAAAGATCAGCTGTGTGTGACATCCTCTGAGAAAGATCCGCTGTGTGTGACATCCTCTGAGAAAGATCCGCTGTGCGTGACACCCTCTGAGAAAGATCCGCTGTGCGTGACATCCTCTGAGAAAGATCCGCTGTGCGTGACATCCTCTGAGAAAGATCCGCTGTGTGTGACATCCTCTGAGAAAGATCCGCTGTGTGTGACATCCTCTGAGAAAGATCCGCTGTGTGTGACATCCTCTGAGAAAGATCCGCTGTGTGTGACACCCTCTGAGAAAGATCCGCTGTGTGTGACACCCTCTGAGAAAGATCCGCTGTGTGTGACATCCTCTGAGAAAGATCCGCTGTGTGTGACATCCTCTGAGAAAGATCCGCTGTGTGTGACATCCTCTGAGAAAGATCCGCTGTGTGTGACATCCTCTGAGAAAGATCTGGTGTGTGTAACATCCTCTGAGAAAGATCCACTGTGCGTGACATCCTCTGAGAAAGATCCGCTGTGCGTGACATTCTCTGAGAAAGATCCGCTGTGCGTGACATCCTCTGAGAAAGATCCGCTGTGTGTGACATCCTCTGAAAAAGATCCGCTGTGTGTGACATCCTCTGAGAAAGATCCGCTGTGTGTGACATCCTCTGAGAAAGATCCGCTGTGTGTGACATCCTCTGAGAAAGATCCGCTGTGTGTGACATCCTCTGAGAAAGATCCGCTGTGTGTGACATCCTCTGAGAAAGATCCGCTGTGTGTGACATCCTCTGAGAAAGATCCGCTGTGCGTGACATCCTCTGAGAAAGATCCGCTGTGCGTGACTTTCTCTGAGAAAGATCCGCTGTGCGTGACATCCTCTGAGAAAGATCCGCTGTGCGTGACATCCTCTGAGAAAGATCCGCTGTGCGTGACATCCTCTGAGAAAGATCCGCTGTGCGTGACATCCTCTGAGAAAGATCCGCTGTGTGTGACATCCTCTGAGAAAGATCCGCTGTGTGTGACATCCTCTGAGAAAGATCCGCTGTGTGTGACATCCTCTGAGAAAGATCCGCTGTGTGTGACATCCTCTGAGAAAGATCCGCTGTGCGTGACATCCTCTGAGAAAGATCCGCTATGTGTGACATCCTCTGAGAAAGATCCGCTGTGCGTGACACCCTCTGAGAAAGATCCGCTGTGTGTGACATCCTCTGAGAAAGATCCGCTGTGTGTGACATCCTCTGAGAAAGATCCGCTGTGCGTGACACCCACTGAGAAAGATCCGCTGTGCGTGACATCCTCTGAGAAAGATCCGCTGTGCGTGACACCCTCTGAGAAAGATCCGCTGTGTGTGACATCCTCTGAGAAAGATCCGCTGTGTGTCACATCCTCTGAGAAAGATCTGCTGTGTGTGACATCCTCTGAGAAAGATCCGCTGTGTGTGACATCCTCTGAGAAAGATCCGCTGTGTGTGACATCCTCTGAGAAAGATCCGCTGTGTGTGACATCCTCTGAGAAAGATCCGCTGTGTGTGACATCCTCTGAGAAAGATCTGCTGTGTGTGACATCCTCTGAGAAAGATCCGCTGTGTGTGACATCCTCTGAGAAAGATCTGGTGTGTGTGACATCCTCTGAGAAAGATCCGCTGTGCGTGACATTCTCTGAGAAAGATCCGCTGTGCGTGACATCCTCTGAGTAAGATCCGCTGTGCGTGACATCCTCTGAGAAAGATCCGCTGTGCGTGACATCCTCTGAGAAAGATCCGCTGTGTGTGACATCCTCTGAGAAAGATCCGCTGTGTGTGACATCCTCTGAGAAAGATCCGCTGTGTGTGACATCCTCTGAGAAAGATCCGCTGTGTGTGACATCCTCTGAGAAAGATCCGCTGTGTGTGACATCCTCTGAGAAAGATCCGCTGTGTGTGACATCCTCTGAGAAAGATCCGCTGTGTGTGACATCCTCTGAGAAAGATCCGCTGTGTGTGACATCCTCTGAGAAAGATCCGCTGTGTGTGACATCCTCTGAGAAAGATCCGCTGTGCGTGACATCCTCTGAGAAAGATCCGCTGTGTGTGACACCCTCTGAGAAAGATCCGCTGTGTGTGACATCCTCTGAGAAAGATCCGCTGTGTGTGACATCCTCTGAGAAAGATCCGCTGTGTGTGACATCCTCTGAGAAAGATCCGCTGTGTGTGACATCCTCTGAGAAAGATCTGGTGTGTGTGACATCCTCTGAGAAAGATCCGCTGTGCGTGACATTCTCTGAGAAAGATCCGCTGTGCGTGACATCCTCTGAGAAAGATCCGCTGTGTGTGACATCCTCTGAGAAAGATCCGCTGTGTGTGACATCCTCTGAGAAAGATCCGCTGTGTGTGACATCCTCTGAGAAAGATCCGCTGTGTGTGACATTCTCTGAGAAAGATCCGCTGTGTGTGACATCCTCTGAGAAAGATCCGCTGTGTAACATCCTCTGAGAAAGATCCGCTGTGCGTGACATTCTCTGAGAAAGATCCGCTGTGTGTAACATCCTCTGAGAAAGATCCGCTGTGTGTGACATCCTCTGAGAAAGATCCGCTGTGTGTGACATCCTCTGAGAAAGATCCGCTGTGTGTGACATCCTCTGAGAAAGATCCGCTGTGTGTGACATCCTCTGAGAAAGATCCGCTGTGCGTGACACCCTCTGAGAAAGATCCGCTGTGCGTGACATCCTCTGAGAAAGATCCGCTGTGCGTGACATCCTCTGAGAAAGATCCGCTGTGCGTGACATCCTCTGAGAAAGATCCGCTGTGCGTGACATCCTCTGAGAAAGATCCGCTGTGCGTGACATTCTCTGAGAAAGATCCGCTGTGTGTAACATCCTCTGAGAAAGATCCGCTGTGTGTGACATCCTCTGAGAAAGATCCGCTGTGTGTGACATCCTCTGAGAAAGATCCGCTGTGCGTGACATCCTCTGAGAAAGATCCGCTGTGCGTGACATCCTCTGAGAAAGATCCGCTGTGTGTGACATCCTCTGAGAAAGAACCGCTGTGTGTGACATCCTCTGAGAAAGATCCGCTGTGTGTGACATCCTCTGAGAAAGATCCGCTGTGCGTGACACCCTCTGAGAAAGATCCGCTGTGCGTGACATCCTCTGAGAAAGATCCGCTGTGTGTGACATCCTCTGAGAAAGATCCGCTGTGCGTGACACCCTCTGAGAAAGATCCGCTGTGCGTGACATCCTCTGAGAAAGATCCGCTGTGCGTGACATCCTCTGAGAAAGATCTGCTGTGCGTGACACCCTCTGAGAAAGATCCGCTGTGCGTGACATCCTCTGAGAAAGATCCGCTGTGCGTGACACCCTCTGAGAAAGATCCGCTGTGTGTGACATCCTCTGAGAAAGATCCGCTGTGTGTGACATCCTCTGAGAAAGATCTGCTGTGTGTGACATCCTCTGAGAAAGATCCGCTGTGTGTGACATCCTCTGAGAAAGATCTGCTGTGTGTGACATCCTCTGAGAAAGATCCGCTGTGTGTGACATCCTCTGAGAAAGATCTGCTGTGTGTGACATCCTCTGAGAAAGATCCGCTGTGTGTCACATCCTCTGAGAAAGATCCGCTGTGTGTGACATCCTCTGAGAAAGATCTGCTGTGTGTGACATCCTCTGAGAAAGATCCGTTGTGTGTGACACCCCCTGAGAAAGATCCGCTGTGTGTGACATCCTCTGAGAAAGATCCGCTGTGTGTGACATCCTCTGAGAAAGATCCGCTGTGTGTGACATCCTCTGAGAAAGATCCGCTGTGTGTGACATCCTCTGAGAAAGATCCGCTGTGCGTGACATCCTCTGAGAAAGATCCGCTGTGTGTGACACCCTCTGAGAAAGATCCGCTGTGTGTGACATCCTCTGAGAAAGATCCGCTGTGTGTGACATCCTCTGAGAAAGATCCGCTGTGTGTGACATCCTCTGAGAAAGATCTGGTGTGTGTGACATCCTCTGAGAAAGATCCGCTGTGCGTGACATTCTCTGAGAAAGATCCGCTGTGCGTGACATCCTCTGAGAAAGATCCGCTGTGTGTGACATCCTCTGAGAAAGATCCGCTGTGTGTGACATCCTCTGAGAAAGATCCGCTGTGTGTGACATCCTCTGAGAAAGATCCGCTGTGTGTGACATTCTCTGAGAAAGATCCGCTGTGTGTGACATCCTCTGAGAAAGATCCGCTGTGTGTGACATCCTCT
The DNA here is from genome assembly GCF_028390025.1 of Pseudophryne corroboree. Classification (NCBI taxonomy): domain Eukaryota; kingdom Metazoa; phylum Chordata; class Amphibia; order Anura; family Myobatrachidae; genus Pseudophryne; species Pseudophryne corroboree. The sequence continues at coordinate 925,830,919 of NC_086447.1, forward strand.
GAGAAAGATCCGCTGTGTGTGACATCCTCTGAGAAAGATCTGCTGTGTGTGACATCCTCTGAGAAAGATCCGCTGTGTGTGACATCCTCTGAGAAAGATCCGCTGTGTGTGACATCCTCTGAGAAAGAACCGCTGTGTGTGACATCCTCTGAGAAAGATCCGCTGTGTGTGACATCCTCTGAGAAAGATCCGCTGTGTGTGACATCCTCTGAGAAAGATCCGCTGTGCGTGACACCCTCTGAGAAAGATCCGCTGTGCGTGACATCCTCTGAGAAAGATCCGCTGTGCGTGACATCCTCTGAGAAAGATCTGCTGTGCGTGACACCCTCTGAGAAAGATCCGCTGTGCGTGACATCCTCTGAGAAAGATCCGCTATGTGTGACATCCTCTGAGAAAGATCCGCTGTGCGTGACACCCTCTGAGAAAGATCCGCTGTGTGTGACATCCTCTGAGAAAGATCCGCTGTGCGTGACATCCTCTGAGAAAGATCCGCTGTGTGTGACATCCTCTGAGAAAGATCCGCTGTGCGTGACACCCTCTGAGAAAGATCCGCTGTGCGTGACATCCTCTGAGAAAGATCCGCTGTGCGTGACACCCTCTGAGAAAGATCCGCTGTGTGTGACATCCTCTGAGAAAGATCCGCTGTGTGTCACATCCTCTGAGAAAGATCCGCTGTGTGTGACATCCTCTGAGAAAGATCAGCTGTGTGTGACATCCTCTGAGAAAGATCCGCTGTGTGTGACATCCTCTGAGAAAGATCCGCTGTGTGTGACATCCTCTGAGAAAGATCTGCTGTGTGTGACATCCTCTGAGAAAGATCCGCTGTGTGTGACATCCTCTGAGAAAGATCCGCTGTGTGTGACATCCTCTGAGAAAGATCTGCTGTGTGTGACATCCTCTGAGAAAGATCCGCTGTGTGTGACATCCTCTGAGAAAGATCTGCTGTGTGTGACATCCTCTGAGAAAGATCCGCTGTGTGTCACATCCTCTGAGAAAGATCCGCTGTGTGTGACATCCTCTGAGAAAGATCTGCTGTGTGTGACATCCTCTGAGAAAGATCCGTTGTGTGTGACACCCCCTGAGAAAGATCCGCTGTGTGTGACATCCTCTGAGAAAGATCCGCTGTGTGTGACATCCTCTGAGAAAGATCCGCTGTGTGTGACATCCTCTGAGAAAGATCCGCTGTGCGTGACATCCTCTGAGAAAGATCCGCTGTGTGTGACACCCTCTGAGAAAGATCCGCTGTGTGTGACATCCTCTGAGAAAGATCCGCTGTGTGTGACATCCTCTGAGAAAGATCCGCTGTGTGTGACATCCTCTGAGAAAGATCCGCTGTGTGTGACATCCTCTGAGAAAGATCTGGTGTGTGTGACATCCTCTGAGAAAGATCCGCTGTGCGTGACATTCTCTGAGAAAGATCCGCTGTGCGTGACATCCTCTGAGAAAGATCCGCTGTGTGTGACATCCTCTGAGAAAGATCCGCTGTGTGTGACATCCTCTGAGAAAGATCCGCTGTGTGTGACATCCTCTGAGAAAGATCCGCTGTGTGTGACATTCTCTGAGAAAGATCCGCTGTGTGTGACATCCTCTGAGAAAGATCCGCTGTGTGTGACATCCTCTGAGAAAGATCCGCTGTGTGTGACATCCTCTGAGAAAGATCTGCTGTGTGTGACATCCTCTGAGAAAGATCCGCTGTGTGTGACATCCTCTGAGAAAGATCCGCTGTGTGTGACATCCTCTGAGAAAGATCTGGTGTGTGTGACATCCTCTGAGAAAGATCCGCTGTGCGTGACATTCTCTGAGAAAGATCCGCTGTGCGTGACATCCTCTGAGAAAGATCCGCTGTGCGTGACATCCTCTGAGAAAGATCCGCTGTGTGTGACATCCTCTGAGAAAGATCCGCTGTGTGTGACATCCTCTGAGAAAGATCCGCTGTGTGTGACATCCTCTGAGAAAGATCCTCTGTGTGTGACATCCTCTGAGAAAGATCCGCTGTGCGTGACATCCTCTGAGAAAGATCCGCTGTGCGTGACACCCTCTGAGAAAGATCCGCTGTGTGTGACATCCTCTGAGAAAGATCCGCTGTGTGTGACATCCTCTGAGAAAGATCCGCTGTGTGTGACATCCTCTGAGAAAGATCCGCTGTGCGTGACATCCTCTGAGAAAGATCCGCTGTGCGTGACACCCTCTGAGAAAGATCCGCTGTGTGTGACATCCTCTGAGAAAGATCCGCTGTGTAACATCCTCTGAGAAAGATCCGCTGTGCGTGACATTCTCTGAGAAAGATCCGCTGTGTGTAACATCCTCCGAGAAAGATCCGCTGTGTGTGACATCCTCCGAGAAAGATCCGCTGTGTGTGACATCCTCTGAGAAAGATCCGCTGTGTGTGACATCCTCTGAGAAAGATCCGCTGTGTGTGACATCCTCTGAGAAAGATCCGCTGTGCGTGACACCCTCTGAGAAAGATCCGCTGTGCGTGACATCCTCTGAGAAAGATCCGCTGTGCGTGACATCCTCTGAGAAAGATCCGCTGTGCGTGACATCCTCTGAGAAAGATCCGCTGTGCGTGACACCCTCTGAGAAAGATCCGCTGTGCGTGACATTCTCTGAGAAAGATCCGCTGTGTGTAACATCCTCTGAGAAAGATCCGCTGTGTGTGACATCCTCTGAGAAAGATCCGCTGTGTGTGACATCCTCTGAGAAAGATCCGCTGTGTGTGACATCCTCTGAGAAAGATCCGCTGTGTGTGACATCCTCTGAGAAAGATCTGCTGTGCGTGACACCCTCTGAGAAAGATCCGCTGTGTGTGACATCCTCTGAGAAAGATCCGCTATGTGTGACATCCTCTGAGAAAGATCCGCTGTGCGTGACACCCTCTGAGAAAGATCCGCTGTGTGTGACATCCTCTGAGAAAGATCCGCTGTGTGTGACATCCTCTGAGAAAGATCCGCTGTGTGTGACATCCTCTGAGAAAGATCCGCTGTGCGTGACACCCTCTGAGAAAGATCCGCTGTGCGTGACATCCTCTGAGAAAGATCTGCTGTGCGTGACACCCTCTGAGAAAGATCCGCTGTGTGTGACATCCTCTGAGAAAGATCTGCTGTGTGTCACATCCTCTGAGAAAGATCCGCTGTGTGTGACATCCTCTGAGAAAGATCAGCTGTGTGTGACATCCTCTGAGAAAGATCCGCTGTGTGTGACATCCTCTGAGAAAGATCCGCTGTGTGTGACATCCTCTGAGAAAGATCTGCTGTGTGTGACATCCTCTGAGAAAGATCCGCTGTGTGTGACATCCTCTGAGAAAGATCCGCTGTGTGTGACATCCTCTGAGAAAGATCTGCTGTGTGTGACATCCTCTGAGAAAGATCCGCTGTGTGTGACATCCTCTGAGAAAGATCTTCTGTGTGTGACATCCTCTGAGAAAGATCTGCTGTGTGTCACATCCTCTGAGAAAGATTCGCTGTGTGTGACATCCTCTGAGAAAGATCTGCTGTGTGTGACATCCTCTGAGAAAGATCCGCTGTGTGTGACACCCCCTGAGAAAGATCCGCTGTGTGTGACATCCTCTGAGAAAGATCCGCTGTGTGTGACATCCTCTGAGAAAGATCTGCTGTGTGTCACATCCTCTGAGAAAGATCCGCTGTGTGTGACATCCTCTGAGAAAGATCTGCTGTGTGTGACATCCTCTGAGAAAGATCCGCTCTGTGTGACATCCTCTGAGAAAGTTCAGCTGTGTGTGACATCCTCTGAGAAAGATCCGCTGTGTGTGACATCCTCTGAGAAAGATCCGCTGTGTGTAACATCCTCTGAGAAAGATCCGCTGTGTGTGACATCCTCTGAGAAAGATCCGCTGTGTGTGACATCCTCTGAGAAAGATCCGCTGTGTGTGACATCCTCTGAGAAAGATCCGCTGTGTGTAACATCCTCTGAGAAAGATCCGCTGTGTGTGACATCCTCTGAGAAAGATCCGCTGTGTGTAACATCCTCTGAGAAAGATCCGCTGTGTGTGACATCCTCTGAGAAAGATCCGCTGTGTGTGACACCCTCTGAGAAAGATCCGCTGTGCGTGACATCCTCTGAGAAAGATCCGCTGTGTGTGACATCCTCTGAGAAAGATACAACCATTTCAATAGGACAGAAAAAATGATACTGGATTAAATGAACGCATCAGGAACAACCCCTCCTGGCCACACGTGCTGCTGTGGTTACTGCCAGCCCATTGTTTTGGTCAATGACATACAGCAGGAAGGTGCGCTGTGATTGGATGTCCTGCTTTCTCATGATCTCCGTGCTTGTCCTGACTTGTTTGGAAAGTACGAGTATGTTGCTGTGCCCTATGGCCGGTGCCTTTTGTGTTCAAGTCCATTTAAGGGGGTTCTTTTAGGAGTAGGGAGTGGGCTTTTGGGTCAGCCTGGCACTTCAAAAACACGAGCCACACCCCTATGGCACAGCCACGCCCACTGTAGATAAACTTCACAACATGCTAAAAACAATAGTATTGTATACACTACAGCAGTGGTTCTCAAACTCGGTCCTCAGGACCCCACACAGTGCATGTTTTGCAGGTAACCCAGCAGGTGCACAGGTGTATTAATTACTCAATGGCACATTTTAAAAGGTCCACAGGTGGAGCTAATTATTTCACTTGTGATTCTGTGAGGAGACCTGGAAAACATGCCCTTTGTGGGCCCCCGAGGACCGAGTTTGAGAACCTGTGCACTACAGTATTAACATAATAGCAGCTCTCTAATGCAGATGGTTGCATCGGATTCAGTACGATTGACGCCAGATGGGATGCCGGCGGTCACAATACCGGCGCCAGAATCCCAATGTGTGAAATCCCGACTGGGGCTAGGTAAGTATGTCCCCCCCTGTTTCCTACCCCCTACCCTTAACTCTCCATTTCCCCAGCCTAACCTTAGCCTCCTCCCTTAGTGCCTAACCCCCTCCGCTCCCAGCGGTGCCTAAACCTAATCCCCCCCTTCCTTTCCTGGTGATGCCTAAACCTAAGCACCACTTCCCCGCAGCCTAATCCCAACCCTCACTTCTTAGTGCCCAAGCCTAACCTCCTCCGGGAGATGCCTAACCCATACCCAGTCTCTGCGCAGCCTAACCCTAACCCAGTCTCTGCGCAGCCTAACCCTAACCCAGTCTCTGCGCAGCCTAACCCTAACCCAGTCTCTGCGCAGCCTAACCCTAACCCAGTCTCTGACAGCCTAACCCATACCCAGTCTCTGCACAGCCTAACCCATACCCAGTCTCTGCGCAGCCTAACCCTAACCCAGTCTCTGCATAGAATAATCCTAACCCAGTCTCTGCATAGAATAATCCTAACCCAGTCTCTGCGCAGCCTAACCCTAACCCAGTCTCTGCGCAGCCTAACCCTAACCCAGTCTCTGCATAGAATAATCCTAACCCAGTCTCTACACAGCCTAACCCTAACCCAGTCTCTGCATAGCATAATCCTAACCCAGTCTCTGCACAGCCTAACCCTAACCCAGTCTCTGCGCAGCCTAACCCATACCCAGTCCCTGCGCAGCCTAACCCATACCCAGTCTCTGCGCAGCCTAACCCTAACCCAGTCTCTGCATAGAATAATCCTAACCCAGTCTCTGCGCAGCCTAACCCTAACCCAGTCTCTGCGCAGCCTAACCCTAACCCAGTCTCTGCGCAGCCTAACCCTAACCCAGTCTCTGCGCAGCCTAACCCTAACCCAGTCTCTGGCAGCCTAACCCATAACCAGTCTCTGCACAGCCTAACCCATACCCAGTCTCTGCGCAGCCTAACCCTAACCCAGTCTCTGCATAGAATAATCCTAACCCTGTCTCTGCATAGAATAATCCTAACCCAGTCTCTGCGCAGCCTAACCCTAACCCAGTCTCTGCGCAGCCTAACCCTAACCCAGTCTCTGCATAGAATAATCCTAACCCAGTCTCTACACAGCCTAACCCTAACCCAGTCTCTGCATAGCATAATCCTAACCCAGTCTCTGCACAGCCTAACCCTAACCCAGTCTCTGCGCAGCCTAACCCATACCCAGTCCCTGCGCAGCCTAACCCATACCCAGTCTCTGCGCAGCCTAACCCTAACCCAGTCTCTGCATAGAATAATCCTAACCCAGTCTCTGCGCAGCCTAACCCTAACCCAGTCTCTGCATAGAATAATCCTAACCCAGTCTCTGCGCAGCCTAACCCTAACCCAGTCTCTGCGCAGCCTAACCCTAACCCAGTCTCTGCGCAGCCTAACCCTAACCCAGTCTCTGCGAAGCCTAACCCTAACCCAGTCTCTGCGCAGCCTAACCCTAACCCAGTCTCTGCGCAGCCTAACCCATACCCAGTCCCTGCGCAGCCTAACCCATACCCAGTCTCTGCGCAGCCTAACCCTAACCCAGTCTCTGCATAGAATAATCCTAACCCAGTCTCTGCGCAGCCTAACCCATACCCAGTCTCTGCGCAGCCTAACCCTAACCCAGTCTCTGCATAGAATAATCCTAACCCAGTCTCTGCGCAGCCTAACCCTAACCCAGTCTCTGCATAGAATAATCCTAACCCAGTCTCTGCGCAGCCTAACCCTAACCCAGTCTCTGCATAGCATAACCCTAACCCAGTCTCTGCATAGAATAATCCTAACCCAGTCTCTGCGCAGCCTAACCCTAACCCAGTCTCTGCATAGCATAATCCTAACCCAGTCTCTGCACAGCCTTACCCAGTCTCTGTGCAGCCTAACCCATACCCAGTCTCTGCGCAGCCTAACCCTAACCCAGTCTCTGCATAGAATAATCCTAACCCAGTCTCTGTACAGCCTAACCCAGTCTCTGTGCAGCCTAACCCTAACCCAGTCTCTGCGCAGCCTAACCCTAACCCAGTCTCTGCATAGAATAATCCTAACCCAGTCTCTGTACAGCCTAACCCAGTCTCTGTGCAGCCTAACCCATACCCAGTCTCTGCGCAGCCTAACCCTAACCCAGTCTCTGCATAGAATAATCCTAACCCAGTCTCTGTACAGCCTAACCCAGTCTCTGTGCAGCCTAACCCTAACCCAGTCTCTGTGCAGCCTAACCCATACCCAGTCCCTGCGCAGCCTAACCCATACCCAGTCTCTGCGCAGCCTAACCCTAACCCAGTCTCTGCATAGAATAATCCTAACCCAGTCTCTGCGCAGCCTAACCCATACCCAGTCTCTGCGCAGCCTAACCCTAACCCAGTCTCTGCATAGAATAATCCTAACCCAGTCTCTGTACAGCCTAACCCAGTCTCTGTGCAGCCTAACCCTAACCCAGTCTCTGCGCAGCCTAACCCTAACCCAGTCTCTGCATAGAATAATCCTAACCCAGTCTCTGTACAGCCTAACCCAGTCTCTGTGCAGCCTAACCCATACCCAGTCTCTGCGCAGCCTAACCCTAACCCAGTCTCTGCATAGAATAATCCTAACCCAGTCTCTGTACAGCCTAACCCAGTCTCTGTGCAGCCTAACCCTAACCCAGTCTCTGTGCAGCCTAACCCATACCCAGTCTCTGCGCAGCCTAACCCTAACCCAGTCTCTGCATAGCATAATCCTAACCCAGTCTCTGCACAGCCTAACCCAGTCTCTGTGCAGCCTAACCCATACCCAGTCTCTGCGCAGCCTAACCCTAACCCAGTCTCTGCATAGAATAACCCTAACCCAGTCTCTGCATAGCATAATCCTAACCCAGTCTCTGTGCAGCATAATCCTAACCCAGTCTCTGCGCAGCCTAACCCTAACCCAGTCTCTGCATAGCATAATCCTAACCCAGTCTCTGCACAGCCTAACCCAGTCTCTGTGCAGCCTAACCCATACCCAGTCTCTGCGCAGCCTAACCCTAACCCAGTCTCTGCATAGCATAATCCTAACCCAGTGTCTGCACAGCCTAACCCTAACCCAGTCTCTGCATAGAATAATCCTAACTCAGTCTCTGCATAGAATAATCCTAACCCAGTCTCTGCACAGCCTAACCCAGTCTCTGCGCAGCATAATCCTAACCCAGTCTCTGCATAGAATAATCCTAACCCAGTCTCTGCATAGAATAATCCTAACCCAGTCTCTGCGCAGCATAATCCTAACCCAGTCTCTGCACAGCCTAACCCTAACCCAGTCTCTGCATAGCATAATCCTAACCCAGTCTCTGCACAGCCTAACCCTAACCCAGTCTCTACATAGCATAATCCTAGCCCAGTCTCTACACAGCCTAACCCTAACCCAGTCTCTGCATAGCATAATCCTAACCCAGTCTCTACACAGCCTAACTCTAACCCAGTCTCTGCATAGCGTAATCCTAACCCAGTCTCTGCACAGCCTAACCCTAACCCAGTCTCTGCATATCATAATCCTAACCCAGTCTCTGCACAGCCTAACCCTAACCCAGTCTCTGCGCAGCCTAACCCTAACCCAGTCTCTGCACAGCCTAACCCTAACCCAGTCTCTGCGCAGCCTAACCCTAACCCAGTCTCTGCATAGCATAATCCTAACCCAGTCTCTGCACAGCCTAACCCAGTCTCTGCGCAGCCTAACCCTAACCATAACCCAGTCTCTGCGAAGCCTAACCATAACCCAGTCTCTGCGCAGCATAGCCCTAACCCAGTCTCTGCGCAGCCTAACCCTAATCCAGTCTCTGCGCAGCATAACCCTAACCCAATCTCTGCACAGCCTAACCCTAACCCAGTCTCTGCGCAGCAAAACCCTAATCCAGTCTCTGCGCAGCATAACCCTAACCCAATCTCTGCGCAGCCTAACCCATACCCAGTCTCTGCACAGCCTAACCCTAACCCAGTCTCTGCGCAGCCTAACCCTAACCCAGTCTCTGTGCAGCATAACCCTAAACCAGTCTCTGCGCAGCCTAACCCTAACCCAGTCTCTGCGCAGCATAACCCTAACCCAGTCTCTGCGCAGCCGAACCCTAACCCAGTCTCTGCGCAGCCGAACCCTAACCCAGTCTCTGCGCAGCCTAACCCTAACCCAGTCTCTGCGCAGCCTAACCCAAACCCAGTCTCTGCATAGCCTAACCCAAACCCAGTCTCTGCGCAGCATAACTCTAACCCAGTCTCTGCATAGCATAATCCTAACCCAGTCTCTACACAGCCTAACCCTAACCCAGTCTCTGCATAGCATAATCCCAACCTAGTCTCTGCACAGCCTAAGCCTAACCCTAACCCAGTCTCTGCATAGCATAATCCTAACCCAGTCTCTGCACAGCCTAACCCTAACCCAGTCTCTGCGCAGCCTAACCCTAACCCAGTCTCTGCGCAGCCTAACCCTAACCCAGTCTCTGCACGGCCTAACCCTAACCCAGTCTCTGCGCAGCCTAACCCTAACCCAGTCTCTGTATAGCATAATCCTAACCCAGTCTCTGCACAGCCTAACCCAGTCTCTGCGCAGCCTAACACTAACCATAACCCAGTCTCTGCGAAGCCTAACCATAACCCAGTCTCTGCGCAGCATAACCCTAACCCAGTCTCTGCGCAGCCTAACCCTAATCCAGTCTCTGCGCAGCATAACCCTAACCCAATCTCTGCGCAGCCTAACCCTAACCCAGTCTCTGCGCAGCCTAACTCTAACCCAGTCTCTGCGCAGCATAACCCTAATCCAGTCTCTGCGCAGCATAACCCTAACCCAATCTCTGCGCAGCCTAACCCTAACCCAGTCTCTGCACAGCCTAACCCTAACCCAGTCTCTGCGCAGCCTAACCCTAACCCAGTCTCTGTGCAGCATAACCCTAAACCAATCTCGGCGCAGCCTAACCCTAACCCAGTCTCTGCGCAGCATAACCCTAACCCAGTCTCTGCGCAGCCTAACCCTAACCCAGTCTCTGCGCAGCCGAACCCTAACCCAGTCTCTGCGCAGCCTAACCCTAACCCAGTCTCTGCACAGCCTAACCCAAACCCAGTCTCTGCATTGCCTAACCCTAACCCAGTCTCTGCGCAGCATAACCATAACCCTAACCCAGTCTCTGCGCAGCATAACCCTAACCCAGTCTCTGCGCAGCATAACCCTAACCCAATCTCTGCGCAGCCTAACCCTAACCCAGTCTCTGCGCAGCCTAACCCTAACCCAGTCTCTGCGCAGCATAACCCTAACCCAGTCTCTGCGCAGCCTAACCCAGTCTCTGCGCAGCCTAACCCAAACCCAGTCTCTGCGCAGCCTAACCCTAACCCAGTCTCTGCGCAGCCTAACCCTAACCCAGTCTCTGTGCAGCCTAACCCAGTCTCTGCGCAGCCTAACCCTAACCCAGTCTCTGCGCAGCCTAACCCAAACCCAGTCTCTGCATAGCCTAACCCAAACCCAGTCTCTGCACAGCCTAACCCTAACCCAGTCTCTGCGCAGCCTAAGCCTAACCCAGTCTCTGCGCAGCCTAACCCTAACCCAGTCTCTGCGCAGCCTAACCCTAACCCAGTCTCTGCGCAGCGTAACCCTAACCCCGTCTCTGTGCAGCCTAACCCAGTCTCTGCGCAGCCTAACCCTAACCCAGTCTCTGCGCAGCCTAACCCAAACCCAGTCTCTGCATAGCCTAACCCAAACCCAGTCTCTGTGCAGCATAACTCTAACCCAGTCTCTGCATAGCATAATCCTAACCCAGTCTCTACACAGCCTAACCCTAACCCAGTCTCTGCATAGCATATTCCTAACCCAGTCTCTACACAGCCTAACCCTAACCCAGTCTCTGCATAGCATAATCCCAACCCAGTCTCTGCACAGCCTAACCCTAACCCAGTCTCTGCATAGCATAATCCTAACCCAGTCTCTGCACAGCCTAACCCTAACCCAGTCTCTGCGCAGCCTAACCCTAACCCAGTCTCTGCGCAGCCTAACCCTAACCCAGTCTCTGCACAGCCTAACCCTAACCCAGTCTCTACGCAGCCTAACCCTAACCCAGTCTCTGCATAGCATAATCCTAACCCAGTCTCTGCACAGCCTAACCCAGTCTCTGCGCAGCCTAACCCTAACCATAACCCAGTCTCTGCGAAGCCTAACCATAACCCAGTCTCTGCGCAGCATAACCCTAACCCAGTCTCTGCGCAGCCTAACCCTAATCCAGTCTCTGCGCAGCATAACCCTAACCCAATCTCTGCGCAGCCTAACCCTAACCCAGTCTCTGCGCAGCCTAACTCTAACCCAGTCTCTACGCAGCATAACCCTAATCCAGTCTCTGCGCAGCATAACCCTAACCCAATCTCTGCGCAGCCTAACCCTAACCCAGTCTCTGCGCAGCCTAACCCTAACCCAGTCTCTGCGCAGCCTAACCCTAACCCAGTCTCTGTGCAGCATAACCCTAAACCAATCTCTGCGCAGCCTAACCCTAACCCAGTCTCTGCGCAGCATAACCCTAACCCAGTCTCTGCGCAGCCGAACCCTAACCCAGTCTCTGCGCAGCCTAACCCTAACCCAGTCTCTGCACAGCCTAACCCAAACCCAGTCTCTGCATTGCCTAACCCTAACCCAGTCTCTGCGCAGCATAACCCTAACCCAGTCTCTGCGCAGCATAACCCTAACCCAGTCTCTGCGCAGCATAACCCTAACCCAATCTCTGCACAGCCTAACCCTAACCCAGTCTCTGCGCAGCCTAACCCTAACCCAGTCTCTGCGCAGCCTAACCCTAACCCAGTCTCTGCGCAGCATAACCCTAACCCAGTCTCTGCGCAGCCTAACCCAGTCTCTGCGCAGCCTAACCCAAACCCAGTCTCTGCGCAGCCTAACCCTAACCCAGTCTCTGCGCAGCCTAACCCTAACCCAGTCTCTGTGCAGCCTAACCCAGTCTCTGCGCAGCCTAACCCTAACCCAGTCTCTGCGCAGCCTAACCCAAACCCAGTCTCTGCACAGCCTAACCCTAACCCAGTCTCTGCGCAGCCTAACCCTAACCCAGTCTCTGCGCAGCCTAACCCTAACCCAGTCTCTGCGCAGCCTAACCCTAACCCAGTCTCTGCGCAGCGTAACCCTAACCCCGTCTCTGTGCAGCCTAACCCAGTCTCTGCGCAGCCTAACCCTAACCCAGTTTCTGCGCAGCCTAACCCTAACCCAGTCTATGCGCAGCCTAACCCTAACCCAGTCTCTACGCAGCCTAACCCAAACCCAGTCTCTACGCAGCCTAACCCAAACCCAGTCTCTGCGCAGCCTAACCCTAACCCAGTCTCTGTGCAGCCTAACCCAGTCTCTGCGCAGCCTAACCCTAACCCAGTCTCTGCGCAGCCTAACCCTAACCCAGTCTCTGCGCAGCCTAACCCTAACCTTCCCCTACCTTCAGCCCAACTCTAACCCCCCCATCCCCTCCCCCCCCCGTGGGTGGCACCTAAACCTAACCTCCCCCCCCATCCCCGGTGCTAACCAGAACATGCCTGCAATACTTACATTCAGGTTGCCAGCTGCCGGGATTCCAGCGTTGGTCCCCTGACCCGCGATCGGAATTTTGACGGGTGATGGGATTCCGCTGTCAGTATCCTGACAGGCGGCATCTTAAATGCATCCCGTTGTATCTATATATACAGCTGAAGAGTGACAATAATGGAATGAACTCTGACCCCTTCCACCGCTGCTTCAGTGATGTCACTTCCAGAGAGTAACACACATCTATTCTACTCAGTCTCCAAACAATTGGGCTATTTCCCAAGCTCACTCATCACCCCCCCCCCCCCCCAACACACACACACACACACACACACACACACACACACACACACACACACACACCACCCCCCATGCTGACATCACAGACACTCCTGATAATTAATCACCCAATAGTAACATCACGGCATTACAACCAAACATGTATCTGTCAGTGACTTATCTATAATGGGTGCAGTGCACACGGGCCCCTGGTTCTGGGGGACCCAAACTGCACACCTTGCACTCATTTTTTTTTCAATACTTACCTCTCCAGAGTGCTGATAGGAGAAACAGAGCGATGAGGTGGGAGAAAGAGAAGGAGTAAGAGGGGGAGAGACAATCAGGAAGGGGCTAAAGAGAGGGAGGAGAAAAAAACTAGAGATGTGCCGGGTTCGAATTTACTCGGATCTTAACGCCAAATTAGCGCAATTTTGGATTATCTGCATTTTTCTTACTGACTATCCAAAACAAATGACAGCCAGATAGCCAATAAGATGCCCTTTTGAGATCTATGCAAATCCTAACCCGTACTTCTCTAATATAAAAAACCCAGATCGGGGACAACATCCTGTATGAAATTCTAGTTTCAGATATTTTGATATTGTTTGTCAAATACGGTTTGATTAATTCACAGTCATTGTACGTGGCATTTACAATAATGTGACATTGTTCCGCAGGAAATGATACATACTTAGTAAGGATTCCCCGTTATCTTCACAATGTCCAGTAATAGTGGAACCATGAAGCTATTGTTTCAGCAAAGAAAAATAGGATTTTAATTACCTACCGGTAAATATTTTTCTCGTAGTCCGTAGAGGATGCTGGTGTCCATATTAGTACCATGGGGTATAGACGGGTCCACTAGGAGCCATTGGCACTTTAAGAGTTTGACAGTGTGGGCTGGCTCCTCCCTCTATGCCCCTCCTACCAGACTCAGTATAGAAACTGTGCCCGAGGAGACGGACAACTTCGAGAGAAGGATTTTACACAGATAGTGGCGAGATTCACACCAGCTCACACATACGAGGCAAACCAAGCTAACCCACTTGAAAAAATCAGCAATGGCTGAACAAGATTACTTAACCAAGTAACAAAACAGTACTTAACCAAGAACTAAGCAGTACTGAACTAAGGGGGTCATTCCGAGTTGTTCGCTCGTTATATTTTTCTCGCAACGGAGCGATTAGCTAATGCACATGCACAATGTCCGCAGTGCGACTGCGCCAAGTAAATTTGCTATGCAGTTAGGTATTTTACTCACGGCATTACAAGGTTTTTTCTTCGTTCTGGTGATCGTAATGTGATTGACAGGAAGTGGGTGTTTCTGGGCGGAAACTGGCCGTTTTATGGGTGTGTGCAAAAAAACGCTACAGTTTCTGGGAAAAACGCGGGAGTGGCTGTAGAAACGGAGGAGTGTCTGGCCGAACGCTGGGAGTGTTTGTGACGTCAAACCAGGAACTAAACTGACTGAACTGATCGCAGATGCCGAGTAAGTGTGGAGCTACTCAGAAACTGCTAAGAAGTGTCTATTCGCAATTCTGCTAATCTTTCGTTCGCAATTTTGATAAGCTAAGATTCACTCCCAGTAGGCGGCGGCTTAGCGTGTGCAAAGCTGCTAAAAGCAGCTTGCGAGCGAACAACTCGGAATGAGGGCCTAAGTAACCACTGCAGGATCACGAAGTGCTGGGCGGGGACCCAGCATCCTCTATGGACTACGAGAAAAGGATTTACCGGTAGGTAATTAAAATCCTATTTTCTCTTCAGTCCTACAGGATGCTGGGGTCCACATTAGTACCATGGGGATGTACCAAAGCTCCCAGAAAGGAAGGGAGAGCGCGGTTCCTGCAGAACTGATTGACCAAATTTCAGGTCCTCAGAGGCCAAAGTATCGAACTTGTAGAACTTTGCAAACATGTTCGACCCAGACCAAGTAGGGTGTAGTATGGCTGATGGTCAGCTTACCGACGCCGGGATCCCGGCAGCATACCGACGCCAGGATCCCGGCGGGGAGGGGCAAGTGCAGCAAGCCCCTTGCGGGCTCGCTGCGCTCGCCACGCTGCGGGCTCGGAGGCAACCTGCGGTCGCCACGGGTTCTATTCCCACTCTATGGGTGTCGTGGACACCCACGAGTGGAAATAGTCCCTGTTGGTCGGCATGCCGACCATCGGGACAGTGACCCGTCGGGCTGGTGGAGGAGGTCATGTGACTGTCGGTCAGCTGACCGGCGGTCACATGAATACCACCCGACCAAGTAGCCACTTGGCAAAGCTGTAAAGCCGAGACACCCCGGGCAGCCACCCAGGAAGAACCCACCTTACGAGTAGAGTAGGCCTTAACAGATGTAGGACATGGCAATCCTGCCGTAGAATACGCATGCTGGATAGTGAACCTGATCCAGGGAGATATAGTCTGCTTAGAAGCAGGACACCCAAGTTTCTTGGGATCATACAGGACAAACAGAAAGTCTGATTTTCTGTGACGAGCAGTCCTCTTCACATAGATTTTCAGAGCCCTTACAACATCTAAGGACTTTGATGAAATTGAGGAGTCAGTAGCAACTGGCACCACAATAGGTTGGTTGATATGAAATGCCGACACAACCTTCGGAAGGAACTGCTGACGTGTCCGGGGCTCAGCTCTATCTTCATGGAAGATCAAGTAGGGGCTTTTACAAGACAAAGCCTCCAACTCCGACACATGTCTAGCAGAAGCTAAGGCCAACAAAGTGACAACCTTCCACGTGAGAAACTTGACCTCAACCTCCAGTAGAGGCTCGAACCAATCCGATTGGAGGAACTGTAACACCACGTTAAGATCCCAAGGCGCCGTAGGTGGCACAAAGGCAGGCTGGATGTGCAGAACCTCTTTCAAGAAAGTCTGAACCTCCGGGAGGTAAGCCAATTGTTTCTGGAAGAAAATGGATAGGGCCAAAATCTGGACCTGTACAGATCCCAACCTCAGGCCCATATACACACCTGCTTGCAGGAAGAGAAGAAACCATCCCAGTTGAAACTCCACAGTAGGAAACTTCTTGGACTCACACCAAGATACATATTTTTTCCAAATGCGATGGTAATGTTTAGACATTACTCCTTTCATAGCCTGTATCAGGGTAGGAATAACCTTGTTTGAAAAGCCCTTCCGAGCTAATATCTGGCGTTCAACCTCTATGCTGTCAAACGTAGCCGCGGTAAGTCTTGATAAGCGAACGGCCTCTGTTACAGCAGCTCCTCTTCCAGCAGTAGATCCAGAAGATCTGTGTACCAAGCCCTTCTTGGCCAGTCTGGCGCAATGAGGATTGCCTGAACTCCTGTTCTCCTTTTGAGCTTTAGAATACATGGAATTATTGGAAGTGAAGGAAACATGTACACCGACTGGAACACTCACGAAGTTACCAGGGCGTCCTCCGCCACTGCTTGTGGGTCTCTTGACCTTGAGCAATACCTCCAAAGTTTTTTGTTGAGGCGGGAGGCCATCATGTCTATTTGAGGAACCCCCCAAAGATTTGTCACCTCCGTGAACACCTCTGGATGGAGGCCCCACTCTCCTGGATGGAGATCGTGTCTGCTGAGGAAGTCCGCTTTCCATTTGTCCACTCCCGGAATGAAAATTGCCGACAGTGCTAACGCGTTGTTACATTGTCCGACTGCACTTGAATGGGTCGATCTCGCAGAAGGTGAGTCGCTTGGGGAAGACCGTTGTATGCTGCTCTTAGTTCCAGAATGTTTATTGGAAGACAGGATTCCAGACTCGACCACCTTACTTGGAAGGTTTCCCCTTGAGTGACAGCGCCCCAGCCTCGGAGACTTGCATCCGTGGTTAGAAGGATCCAGCCCTGAATCCCGAACCTGCGGCCCTCCAGAAGGTGAGGCATTTGTAGCCACCAGAGGAGTGAAATCCTTGCTTTTGGCAACAGACGTATCCTCTGGTGCATGTGTAGGTGAGATCCTGACCACATGTCTAGGAGATCCAGCTGGAAGGACCGAGCATGAAATCTTCCATACTGTAGAACCTCGTAGGAGGCAACCATCTTCCCCAGAAGGCGAATGCACTGATGAACCGATACCCGGGTAGGCTTCAAGACATCCCGGACCATTAATTGTATCACCAACGCTTTCTCCACCGGTAGAAACACCCTCTGCACTGCCGTGTCGAGGATCATCCCCAGGAAAGACAATCTCTTTGTCGGCTCCAAATGTGCCTTTGGAAGGTTCAGGATCCAACCATGGACCCTGAGCAGATGAGTCGTGAGAGAAATGAACTGCAACAGCTCCTCCCTGGACGACTCCTTTATGAGCAGATCGTCCAGGTATGGAATTATGGCCCTTATTCCAAGTTGTTCGCTCGCTAGCTGCTTTCAGCAGCCGTGCAAATGCTAAGCCGCCACCCTTTGGGAGTGTATCTTAGCTCAGCAGAAGTGCGAACAAAAGGATCGCAGAGCGGCTGCAAAATATTTTTGAGCAGTTCCAGGGTAGCTTCAGACCTACTCATAGCTTGCGATCACTTCAGACTATTCAGTTCCTGTTTTGACAACACAAACACGCCCTGCATTCTCCCAGCCACTCCCTGAAAACGGTCAGTTGACACCCAGAAACGCCCCCATCCTGTCAATCACTCTGCGGCCAGCAGTGCGACCGAAAAGCTTCGCTAGACCTTGTGTAAATAAACATTGTCTGTTGTGAAAATACGTCGCGCATGCGCATTGCGCCGCATATGCATGCGCAGAAGTGCTGCTTTTTTGCCTAATCGCTGTGCTGCAAACGAAAACAGCTAGCGAACAACTCGGAATGACCACCTATGTTCACTCCCTGCCTGCGGAGGAGAACCATCATTTCTGCCATCACCTTGGTGAACACCCTCGGTGCCGTGGAGAGACCGAATGGCAGTGCCTGAAACTGATAGTGACTAACAGTGCAAATCTGAGATAAGCCTGGTGCGGAGGCCAAATCGGAATGTGGAGATACGCATCCTTGATATCTAGGGATATCAGAAACTCCCCCTCCTCCAGACCTGAGATCACCGCTCTCAGAGACTCCATTTTGAATTTGAACTCCCTTAGATAAGGGTTTAGCGATTTCAAGTTCAAAATTGGTCTGACCGAACCATCCGGTTTCGGTACCACAAAAAGGTTTGAATAGTAACCCATGCTGTGCATATGAGATGGAACTGGAACAATGACCTCTGCCTTTTCCAATCTTTGGATAGCTTCCTGTCTGACAGTCCTGTCTGACAGTAAAGTTGGCAAGCCTGATTTGAAGAATCGGTGAGGTGGGAATTCTTGAAATTCCAGTCTGTACCCCTGGGACACAATATCCTGTACCCAGGGATCCAGGCCGGACGACACCCAGACGTGGCTGAAACGCCTGAGTCTCGCCCCCACCAGCCCGTCCTCCAGGCTGTGTGGTCCACCGTCATGCTGGGGATTTTGAGGAACCAGAGGCAGGTTTCTGGTTCTGAGAGCCTGCAGTTGCAGGCTTTTTGGATTTTGCCCGCCCACCTTTAAAGAAGGTGGTAGGAGGCTTGGACTTTTTTGTCTTAGCAGTCCGAAAGGACTGTGATGCAGATGAAGAAAAGGGTTTCTTCGTAGAAGGCGTAGCTGAGGGAAGAAAAGGTGACTTACCCACAGTTGCCATGGAAATCCACGCATCCAACACTTCCCCAAATAGAGCCTGACCTGTGTAGGGTAGGTTCTCCACACTTCTCCTGGATTCCGCATCTGCAGACCATTGGCGTAGCCAGAGTCCTCTGCGAGCTGAGAGAGACATGGAAGATATCCTTGCAGTCAGCATACCCAGGTCCTTCATGGATTCCACCATGAACTCCGCAGAATCCTGTATGTTACGTAAAAATAATTCAATGTAACTTCTATCCATTGAATCCAAATCTTCTAGTAACATGCCTGACCACTTTACTATAGCTTTAGAGATCCATGCGCAGGCAATAGTAGGCCTCAGCGCTACCCCTGAAGCAGTGTATATGGATTTGAGTGTAGTGTCAATCTTACGATCAGCCGGTTCTTTTAAAGCGGTAGACCCAGGGACAGGTAATACCACCGTTTTTGACAGTCTGGAAACAGATGCGTCAACTATGGGTGGGTTTTCCCATTTTTTTCTATCTTCCTCAGGGAAGGGGAAAGCAACCAGAATCCTTTTAGAAATCTGGAAATTTTTTCTCTGGGTTTTCCCAGGATTTTTCAAATAAAGCGTTTAATTCTTTAGATGCAGGGAAGGTTGGCAAGGGTTTCTTAATGTCAGTGAAGTAAGCCTCCTCAACCTGCTCAGGTGTGGTGTCAGTAATATTTAACACATCTCTAATGGCCTCAATCATGAGCTGCACCCCCTTTGCAAGGGATGCCGCCCACCTCAGCACATCCCCATCACCGTCTGCTGTGTCAGAGTCGGTATCCATGTCATCTTGCATAATCTGGGCAAGTGCACGTTTGTGTGTAGGAGTTCCCCTTGTAGAGATTTGAGACATCATTCCCTTAATAGAGGTTAACCACTCAGGCTCAACAATAGGGATCTGAGACAATGCATTGCATTCCTGTGTACATGGAATGGATTCCTCCTGAGAAGAAATGTCCTCTGCAGCATAAGACACAGAGTCCCTAGACATGGCAATGTGAGACAACAAACACACAGAAAAATATCAGACACAGTTTCCCCTTCAAGAATGCCACAGAGAGACACAGAGATTGGAGCCAACCCACACACAGCGCTTCCCAAGGTAGGTATAATACAACTACCTAGCGCTTAGTGTGTACCTTAATAGACTACACAGCATTTACACAGCCTCTACCCCCTTCTACAACCCCCTGGTACCGCACAGGATAGCTGGAGTTGCCTGGAGGGACAGCTCTCCCTGTCAGCATCTTTGTATAGGATCTGCAGGCAGGAAAATGGAACTGAACGCTGCTGGGTCCATTCTGAGGAGAAGCTCCGCCCCCTGAACATGGCGCTGCTTCCCGCTCTCCACTTTTTTACACTGGCCTGAGGAATTGTGCTGGCAGCGTTACCGAGGTCCCTGACAGCCTTGGTGCCAGTGTAGGGTATAGGCGCTGGCTCAGGGAGCCCCTCACAGCGCTGCACTATGTACCACTGAGCCTCCGGAGCGCAGTTAATACTGCGCTCCCACCCTGTTGCCGCCATCTTCACACTGGCTCCCCGCTTGCCAGGGGGGCCTGTGACTCACTCGCCAACGGAATCTTCTGGCTCTGTTAGGGGGTGACGGCAGTGCTGCGGGAGTGAGCGGTCGCCTGGGGCGGCTAATGATCATCACCCTCAGGAGCTCAGTGTCCTGACAGCGGAGATAGTGGCTCAAATCCCGCAGGGCGGACACTACTCCCCCCCTAAGTCCCACGAAGCAGGGAGGCTGTTGCCAGCAGCCTCCCTGTGCCTAAACTAACTCTTAGAAAAAATAAAACTTTAGAAGCTGTAGAGCTCCCCTAGCTGAGACCGGCTCCTCCAGGCACATTTTTGAAACTGAGTCTGGTAGGAGGGGCATAGAGGGAGGAGCCAGCCCACACTCTCAAACTCTTAAAGTGGACCCGTCTATACCCCATGGTACTAATGTGGACCCCAGCATCCTCTAGGACGTAAGAGTAATATCTGAATAACTTTTGCTCTTTCAATTTTTTGTGTTTTGGTGTCTAAATCAATGAGATTAAGTTGTGTTCCCCTGACTTGTATTTATTATCAGCCTCAATCTTTACATCACACCAACATATTCTGTAGTGATGTACAATGAGATTATGTTGTGTTCCCCTGACTTGTATTCATTATCATCCTCAATCTTAATATCACACTAACATATTCTGTAGTGATGTACAATGAGATTATGTTGTATTCCCCTGACTTGTATTTATTATCAGCCTCAATCTTTATATCACACCAACATATTCTGTAGTGATGTACAATGAGATTATGTTGTGTTCCCCTGACTTGTATTTATTATCAGCCTCAATCTTTATATCACACTAACATATTCTGTAGTGATGTACAATTAGATTATTTTAGACACAATCATCTCACAATCTAATTTCTCTACCACAATCTAATTTCTCCACCTCGTCTCCCCTCCTCACTCTCTGCTCTTGACTATGCCACTTACTTCACATCCAAAATAGACTCCATACGTCAGGACATCACATCACACCAGACCATCAGTAACCAGCCTCCTCCCATCCCTTACCACCCGTCACCATCCCTCGCACCTACTCTGACATCTTTCTCCCATGCATCATGCATCTGGAGAGGAAGTCATGGCCCTCATTCGTTCCTGTCCCCTCACCACCTCCCCACTTGACCCTATCCCCTCCCGCCTCCTCCGCTACCTCTCTCCTTCTGCCTGTTCCCATCTTTCCCACCTTCTCAATCTATCCCTCTCATCAGGCACTGTCCCCTCTGCTTCAAGCATGCACTCATCTCTCCTATACTTAAAAAACCTACACTTGATCCAAACACTCTCTCCAACTACCGACCCATCTCTCTCCTCCCTTTTGCCTCCAAAATCCTTGAGCGTATTGTCTATAGCCACCTTCCTTTCTTTCCTCACACTCACTGCTTGACCCATTCCAGTCTGGCTTCCGTCCTCTCCACTCCACTGAAACTGCCCTCACAAAAGTCTGCAATGACCTCCATGCTGCTAAATCTAAGGGCCACTACTCTCTACTTATTCTACTTGATCTCTCTGCTGCTTTTGACACTGTGGACCATCCTCTCCTACTGCAAATCCTTCACTCCATTGGTCTGCGTGACACTGCCCTCTCTTGGCTGTCTTCCTACCTCTCTGACTGTTCATTCTCTGTCTCCTCTCATGACTCCACCTCCCCCTCACTTCCACTAACTGTAGGTGTACCCCAAGGTTCTGTCCTTGGTCCTCTTCTCTCTCTATACGTCCTCACTAGGTAAGCTTATTAGGTCTTTTGGTTTCCAATATCATCTCTATGCTGATGACACCCAAATCTATCTTTCCTCTCCAGACCTCTCCCCTGCTCTCCTCACTCGTATCTCCAACTGTCTCTCTGCTACCTCTTCCTGGATGTCCCAGCGCTTTCTTAAACTTAACATGTCTAAGACTGAGCTGATCACCTTCTCTCCCGCACAACCTCACCTCCCTCAATCTCATTATCTATTGACGGCACTACTATCTCCTCTAGCCCCCAAGTGCGCTGTCTTGGAGTAATCATTGACTCCTCCCTCTCCTTCACACCACACATTCAGCACCTCTCACAAACCTGCCGTTTTCATCTAAAAAATATTTCCAGGATCAGACCCTTTCTGACCCAGGATGCTACTAAGACTCTTATCCACTCACTGGTCATCTCCAGACTGGACTACTGTAATCTCCTCCTGACTGGCATTCCTGACAAACACCTCTCTCCACTCCAATCTATCCTCAATGCTGCTGCCCGGCTCATTTTCCTCACCAAACGCACTACGTCCACCTCTCCTCTCCTACAAGCCTTTCACTGGCTTCACTTCCCTTTCAAGCTTCTCACACTCACTTACAAAGCCCTCACCCGCTCCTCTCCCATCTACATCTCTGACCAGGGCCGGTTCTTGCCCTTTTAGCGCCCCGGGCGGGAAATAGGGGCATGGCTTCATACAGGGGGCGTGGTCAGTTATGCCCCCTGTACAGTAGAGTAGCGCCGTTGGAAGAGAAAAAATAATTAATACTTACTATCCCCGCTCCCGACCGCTGCAGACCTCCGCTGGCGCCGCTCCTCTCCTCGGATCTGGCATAGACAGACACTAGAGGTCAATTATGACCCCTAGCGTCTGTCAGTCCCACAATGCTGTGCGGTGCGCGATGACGTCATCGCGCACCGCACAGCAAAGGTCCTCTCCACGAAGGGAAACTAGACGCATAGCGTCTAGTTCCCTTCACAGCGGGGAACCAGTGGGCAGCGGGGGGCAAAGCAGTAGCGGATCTTGCCATGGTGCGGCGCCTGCTTGCCCGTGGCAAGATCCGCTACTGTCTCTGACCTTATCTCCCTTTACACTCCCACCCGTCCTCTTCGCTTTGCTAATGCACGCCGACTCTCCTGTCTTCTGATTACCTCCTCCCACTCCTACCTCCAAGATTTTTCACATGCTGCTCCCTTTCTCTGGAATTCCCTACCTCTCCACCTCAGACTCTCCACCTCTCTACAAAACTTCAAATGGGCTCTCAAGACCAACTTCTTCACCAAACCCAGCCAAATCTCATCCTAACCCTCTGCTCCATGCTCTCTATGTACCCCATCTGTGTCACCCCCATCTGTCTACCCCTCCCCTTTAGAATGTAAGCTCTCACGAGCAGGGCCCTCTTCCCTCATGTGCTTATGCTTTTTCCTTTTTTAATAATCTTCAACTGCACGAAATCCAGCAGTCTTCTGCCACCTGATACTTATTCCAGTGTCATCTGCTGATGTAACTATGTTTATTTACCCTGTACTTGTCCTATATTGTCGTCAACTGTAAGTTGCTGTTTTCCTGTTTTGATAATTTTTTTATGTACTCTGTAATTGGGCGCTGCAGAACCCTTGTGTTGCCATATAAATAAAGGATAATAATAATAATAATAATAATAATACCGCAGACACGGATCAGATCCAGTTTAGTCAGGAGCCAATTATCTTGCCAATATTAGTCTGTTATGAATAGGATAGATATAATATACTTATAAATCAGGGGTGACGCCTAAATTCTTTCTTTTTGTTTTTATGGAATAGTACCAAAAATACCCGTGGATTATAAATGTAACACAGCGCAGAGGAAACACTTTTGATTATAAACTTCTCAGACTCCAAGCTTTACGGACAACTCACTTAGCTCATAGAAATACTGTATAAAAACTGTTGCACTTCCTTCAAGTAACAGAGGAAAGCCAACACTGGGATTATATGAAAACATAAGGGTGATGCGAAAAGTGTTTGGGTGGAGAAGACGGAGTTATGGGGAGAGGGTGGAAGAGTTATATTACTTATTAGGTAGCTGACTGCCAAATATTTTTTTTTCTGTCTCTCTGCATTTTGGGTATCCAGAAATAAAACTGGAAAGAGCAGTAGTCAAGGAAAAAGTCTATTTTAAAATGTACGGATCTCTTGATTTTTAAAACTGGAGCGAGTTCTAAGGTTCATACAGTACTGAAGGGAAATTAGGACAACAGAGGATACGTTAGACGTTTATTTAAAAAAAAAAATCTGAGTTACACATATTGTCACCAGGTGGCGCTGTTGCAATGCAAGTCACTTGGATAGCATTACAGTTGTTTAGTGTGTCCTCCATTGTGGACAACAACAGATTCCAATTTCAAGGATCAGAGTTCTTTATAGCAGAATGTAACATGTCAAGTGGAATAGTGAGTACATGACGTCTAATGCCGTTTTTCAGATCAGGGTTAGGTCCGGTGATCGGAGTGACCAGGATATCTGAAAGAGGGTCATCAGCCCCTACAATGGATTATAACCTCTTATATAATGTAACACAATATCGGTTTATCTGATTAGTGTATTAACATGCAAACTCCCGGGTGACAGCAGCCTGGTCCGTAACCAGAAGTGGTGTGATCCCTGCAGTTCTTCTCATGATGTCCTTCATCCAACTCCACAGATTCTGGAAGTACAGTCAGAGAGGCCAACCAACACGTTTCATCCATTAGACTTCTTCAGGGTTTGCAAAAAACAACACATACAATTTGTACCTTTCACCGATCGGAAATTAATTGAACAACTTTTTTTTGTCTCATATCTTCCCAATTTCAAGTCCGTCCGTCCCCCCAACAAAAAAGAAAAGTGGGTTGTGGTTTATATCAATGGGAGTGATTGTGCGGAATAGGGTGACATTTGGCCAAATCAGTCCATGGCATATTTAGGGCCAATATTGTGAATTTTGCCCCATTAAATATAATTTCTTATCTATGCACAATGTGTCATTAAGAAATGGCCAAAATATGACATTTGCCAAATGTCTCTTTTGGTGACACAGGTTCCGATAAGAGCCCCTCCTGGTGATTTAGTAATAGCTAATGAGTACCAAACCGCCATGCACCAGTACAGGCTGCCGAGGAGGGATCTGATACCTGCTACAGTCAACCCTACATAAGGGCCCTCATTCCGAGTTGATCGCACCAAGCAACTTTTTGCTGCTGGTGCGATCAACTAATCTCCGCCTATGGGGGAGTGTATTTTAGCATAGCAGGGCTGCGATCGCTTGTGCGCCCCTGCTATGCTAAAAAAGTTTCCTGCAAAACAAGACCAGCCCTGGACATACTTACCCTGTGCGACGGATCCAGCGATGATGGGCTCGGCTTTGACGTCAGACATCCGCCCTCCGTTCGCCTGGACACGCCTGCGTTTTCTTACCACTCCCCGAAAACAGTCTCTAACGGTCAGTTGATTCCCCGGAACGCCTTCCTGCAGTAAATCTTCTTGCGATCGCCGCTGCAACCAATTTTTTCGTTGCCCAGCGACGCGGGCAACGAAGTACGTGCAAATTCCGCCCCCCGCGCGTGTGCAGTAGTGACCCGGTCGCAGCTGTGCGAACGAAAGCACGCTGCTAACGGGTCGGAATGACCGTCATAGTCTGTGGATACTTATTGTCGTGGGTATGGAACAGCTGTTTTGGGAGGATTTCCCGCAAAACTATTTTGATAATTAAGGGGGAGATGTATCAAGTAGTGTAATATGCCCATAGTATCCAATCAGCGTTTACCTATCATTTTATAGACTGTTCTTGACAAATGCTGTCCAAAAGTTGATTGGTTGCTATGGACAACTTATTCCTTGTTTACTTGATACATCTCCCCCTAAGCCCTTGTGTCCCAGTTTGCCCTTTTGAATGTTAGGAGAACAGTATATATTTTTGATCACGTCATTCACGTCCTACAAGCAGAACCAATCGGGTAATACTATAGCTACACCTGTTTTTGCAGTGACCCTGACCATATTCTTTAAATGCCGCTTAATGGGTGGGCATTTGGTTTAATTGGGCATATGAAAGAAAAGGCTAAAAGGGATATTCAATTTGGTCCGAAGAGACATCGGGAGTAAAAAACCCCGATGTTTCTTCGGGTGCTGTGGTCGGGCTATTTAATTTGCTCGGCCGGTAACATGTCCTCTTACACCCGAAAACACACAGGTTCAGTGAAACCTGTGTGTTTTCGGGTGAAACAGCCCCGTTTTCGGTTGAAAACGGGGCTGTTATCGGGCATTTTGCTTCGCCTGCCGGAGGCAGGTGAAGCAAAACCCCCGATAAGCCGCGGCACGCGCCGGCTTATCGGGGCCAATTAAATAGCCCCCACCGGCCGATACTTATCACCCGGCACCCCGGGCCAAATTGAATATCCCCCTAAGTCTTATACTGCACAACCTGTCTTGAGCAGAGGCGGTATCATCCACTAGCTAACCTAGGGTCCCACCTGGGCCCAGCACACACTGAGGAGTCCAGATGACCTTTTTCCATGGGTCCAGATATCCCACAAACTCCTGAGTCTATCAATCCATTGAATGCAACGCTGCCCCACCCTACCTCTACCAACACTCTAATGGCTAAGGGCACTGGGTGGATCCACCACGTTGCCAGTGATGTTCTTGTCGGCTCTTTGTAGGTGGGTCCTACAGCTATGTGACTGCTGCCGGAGCTGCTTGATGCAGGTGAACAACCAATCACAGCAGAGCAACCTTCTAAACCTTCTAAGACACGAATGGAAAGCTGACGAAAGGCAGCATCGTGGTGTCTGATAATGGTGAATACAAGGAGGAAAAGGAGAGATAATGTTGGGACCATATACAGGGTTAGTAAATAGAGTGGTGTGGTGGAAACCTGCAGGGAAATGTTTTAGGAAAGGTATCATTTGGGGGAGGAGAGGTCTTCTTGTAGAACGTGATTTAACGGAAGATGAGGGGATGGATTATTATGGGGACAACATCAATACATTTTTGTCTAACGCAGCATAGGTAAATTTAAGAAATGTTTTTTGGAAAAGGCTGTTGGTAATAAATGTAATTTTTTTTGTACAGTCCAAAAGTTTTTGCACCCATTGGGGTATATTTACTAATGTTCGATGTGAAGGTCGATTTAGATCCACTGAAATTGTCCAAGTCGTTCATTTACTAACATTCGATTTTGAAAATCAGTTTGAAAATCAAATTTGTTTCCTGTTCGGTTTTGGATTTCCGTTTTCAAAATGGAACAGAAAATTAACTATAATTATATATCTATTTTATTATTACCAGTTATTTATATAGCGCACACATATTCTGCGGCACTTTACAGAGAATATATGGCTATTCACATAATATAAAATCAAATAAAACAGAATAATACATTGGCAAATACATAAGGAATCCTTGTGTATTCCTAATGGTCAAAATATACTATATGCAAGAAGCTGCTGCGGTTCCTGTAATTCTGGATTACGCACATCTTCGATGATGGGGTGCCTGTGATGTTTGCATACATCTCCGATGGTGTGGCACAAGCATACGACCTGTTTTGTGCACGTGCAGAACGGGTTCTCTATCGTCGCACACGGTGCCCTCTAAGCCGCAGCCTGTCACCATTTGGGGGCGGGGAATCCAAAGACGCAGGAGCGATGTCACTGCGTCCATCTCTGAATGATGCCCATGATTACTACAGTCACAGTGAACCACATGGTTCTCAGCCGGAGGCACAATGTCACTCTGCGTGAAGGAAGCGCTGCGAGCGTCATCGCTTTTAGACTTTGGCGCGTGCGCAGTGCAAAGCATATGCATGCACAATTTACCGATAATCGCTCCTTTGCAAAAACATCAGCATAGCGTCCGTCACCCCTTATTTTATAGGCATCATTTATAATTAAGGCTTAGGGAATAGAATGTTGCCCAGAAGCTAAATTCTGCTATCAGTCTATTATTTTGGGCATTTGTATGTCGATTTTGTGTTTGATTTTTGTTTGATATTCAAATGTTAGTAAATCAGGGGATCCTATATTAGTCTATGTAAAAGTACCGATGTTTTGCCGATATTCAATTTCGAACGTGTTTTTCGGTTTTATATACGATTTGATTTTGCCTATTGGCTGTGTAACGGTTCCGGTATGAATGGTCGACCATGTTATGGTCGACAATCATTAGGTCGGCCACTATTGGTCGACATGGACATGGTCGACATTGACAAATAGTCAACACATGAAAATGGTCGACGCGTGAAAGGTCGACACGTGAAAAGGTCGACGTGAGTTTTTTTACTTTTTTTGGTGTCGTTTTTTGCGTAAAGTGACTGGGAACCCCAATTAGTGCACCCGCGTCCGCTCGCCATGCTTCGGGCATGGTGCCTTCGCTCCGCTACCGCTTCGTTCGTCACACTTTACCGTTCCAATCGTAGTCCATGTGGATCGTAAAGTATGGAAAAGTTCCCCAAAAGAAAAAAACGAAAAAAACTCATGTCGACCATTTTCATGTGTCGACCATGTGTCCATGTCGACCATGTCAATGTCGACCAATAGTGGTCGACCTAATGACTGTCGACCATAACATGGTCGACCATGTGAACGGATACCCTGTGTAACACGTCTCCTAGTCCTCAGTAGCTTCTGATGGTTTTGTTTTATCTGTAACAGACTAATAGTAAATTTCAAAGTTCCAAAATTGAATCTGCTTTTCCTAGGTCCAGCAGAATAATGTATATAAGAGAGAGATCCCTACGGCAAGATGTGGTTATGAGCAGAGGCCAGGATTGTATATGCTGCAACATCTCGGCCTCCCCAATGTAGCAACAGATCATACATCACACGCACGTTACCGTTTCCAGTGATAATGCTATTTGCAGAAAGTGACTTATCTACAATTGGCTGTTTGTACTTTCCCGAATATGGCCCAGTGCAGTTTCTTTCAACTTTTTGAGTGATTTGCAACCTGTGCTTGTTCCAAAACGGGGCTAAAGCGAAGCCTCATCAATCGCAAGTCTGTGCATTTTTGGAACGCATAAAAGCAGCAACAGAAAGTTCCATTTGCAGGAGTTTTATTAAAACACAAAAGTCTCTAATAATTCTCTAGCAAACCCCGCAATCATTCTGATTATCCTAAGTCCACTTTAATGGGCATCGTGGGTACGGAGTACTGCACTTCTTTTAAATAACATGTCTGATTTATTTTGGGAAGATTTAATATCGATGAGTTCATATAGTAAATGGAACACCTGCTCGAGTCCTCGGAGGGGCTCCCCAGCCATACAGAACAATAAAAAGAGCTTATCTTGAATTTAGGATTTGGTAAGCCTATTTCTTATAATGACTAAAAATTGCATCTCAATTGAATCTCGGGGTTAGTTCACTTACACACAGACTGCAAGGCAGGTATCACCCGAGCGTGAGAACACTTACCTCATAATAAAAGATTCTCATGTCAGACTATGACCTGCGTTCCCCACCTCGTAAATATGTCAGGTCTGCTCCGGGCAATATTAAAGAAAATGTTTTCCAAAAATTCAGTAGATGAAAAAACCGGGAAGCAATATTCAGATTTTGAACAAATTCTCTCATTTAAATCCGTAGACGCTCAACAATAGATACGTTTAGTGTTTTTGTGTTTTTGTCTTTTTAAGATTATTCTTGATAATGTTTTTTTTTTTTAGTTTATTTTTTTGGATGTTGGGTGAAATAATAAAACATTTGGAGACGGAGATAAAACACGTGCTGTTCCCAACCTGTCCCATTGCAGAATTTACAAGCTGTGAGGTCTGAGAATTATTATGTAATAAAACATTTAAATAATCTGTTTATAAGTTTCTGGGTATTTGTGAGGTCTGTGCGAGCAATATAATACAGTACAGTGCCTGGCTATTACTTTGTACCTTTCATTAAAAGATAAGTATTGGACATTTTATTGGTTGTAACGGTACCTGTGGGAACGGATGATAATTAGTGGCGGAAATATCGTTTCTGGGTGTCATTTATAAACTGCGGAGAATCCAACGGCACAGTACATTTTACTTTGTATTAATAATAATAATAATGAACTGTTATTTATATAGCGCTCTTTCTCCAATAGGACGCAAGGCGATTATTAAAGCACCTTATAATGTTAGCTTTGTGCAGAACTTATCATCTACTAATATAAACAGACCTGTGCCATTCCATTTACTCCCATCCCTGCCCTCTCACGTCTCGGCCCTGGACCTCCAGATGGCAGGACAAGGAGAGGGTCACGGCGCAGTTGTGTCCTCGCATTCCATCCCCCAATGTCCAATGCTACAATTCTCAGCGATCTGCAAGATGATGACATTCGCTGTAAATCGCCTTGGAGGCTGATCTTGTGTTGCAGGAGAGTTATTACGTTACAGAGTATGTGTTGGACCACTCCCCATATTATGTGACTGATACACGTCTACAGGGGCGGAGTGGGGCTATAGATCAAAAGGTCGATATGGGTAACCTTAAAACCTGGACTGTTATGCTGCCTTGAGGACCAGTTGTGGGAACCACCGCAATAGCCAATACTGAAATACATTAGTGACCCCGGAGTTTTCTATTGAGCCTTCATATTGATGGGACAATAAGTGTCATTTTTAAATGCACCATAAATAATCTAAGTGCTAAGAGCCACATCTACTGTATAAGTGTGAACAGGCCATTACAATAGCTACAATGTTCCAGTCTAAGGAATGCCATTAAAATAAAGTCTCATAATAATATTATAACACGGGCAGCATAAATCTTATAAACTTTATAGCAGGATTTGGAAACAAAGTAAACTTTGACATTGTGTATTTAAATTTTGATTTTTAGTAATTACGTTTAACTGCGCCAGAATAGTCTTTTACTGTTCTGAGTTGTAGAATAGAGCTTGGTGATTTCTTATTTCAGGTCTAACACGGAATTAATAAGATACATAATAAACGGCATATGCACTGCAATGGAAACACAGACTTTTTTTGTTTCACACAGTTAAAGGCCCAAGTCCTCAATATTCTGCCTTTGACTTCCCCATAATGGAACAATTCTTGTAGTGGAGCCCCTTCACGCAACTCCTTTTCTCTGCATTTGACAGGTTCTTAAAGCTAATGGTTAATTTTACATTTCTACAGTATCTTATGGTCATAGAAAGTAAGAAACGCGTCGTAAGTACCATATAGTTATATAAGCCTTGCCCAGCCCTCTACCCTGCCCAGAGCACTGGCATTTATATGCATTGGCATCAGAGGAACAGCATGGCAGAACAACTCAAAGTTCCTGATCCCATAGCAACTTGTATGTTCCAATTGTAATCCTTGATGTGGAGGGTGACACAGCGGCAGTGTCTGTGCCAGGGAATAAGCCATGAAGATCTGTTAGATTCAGTTACTGTCTGAGCTTTTTACACCTTCAGATTTAATTGATTTATTCCTAAATGGGCTGCTGACACTTTTATAATTTACACAGATTTTTTTTCTCAATTCAAGCTCTCTTCTGTGCTTTTCAGCCCTGTTATCATATAATCAATTGGAATTGTTTACTTTTTTCTTGACCTGAAAATGTTCTTTGGGCACAGCGGTATCCCAATTCAGAGAGCGCAGAACAGCTGTGTCATTACCCAGGGCAACAACAATAAACAACGCTTTTTCATAGCACTAATACGTGATTGAAGAGCACGGCAGGAAGCCAGGATTATGAGGTAATGCATTAATAAACAAAATTCTTATTGCGTTAAATTCGGGGCCAGCAGTCCACAGGCAGAGTTATGCTTTATTTTGGGAAACCTCCAGCGAACGTGAGGGGCATTCCTGCGCCTCCCATCAAATTACATTGGATTGGACTGCGCCAAACAGACTCATTGCTCCCACCGGTCACAGGGGCTGGGCCTGGAATGCTTCTGACAGTATTGGGCCATCTCAATGTTCACAGTAAGGATGACTTATGGCAGTAGCTCAGCCATTGTCCTGGCCCTCTTACCGAAAGCAGCAAAGCATTCCCAATATTAGCTGTGCGCAGAAATGCTGTTTTGAAAAGGAAGAAGATAAAAACAAAATAATAATAATAATAATAATAATAATAGTTTTAATAAAAAAGTAAGAAACAACGCAAAAACAGTTTTATATCAATTAAAATTTTTTTTTCACGTGGTTAATGATAACAATTAAAAAAGTAACTTTAATGCGAATACGATCGGTGAACCTTAAACCCTACTTTTCAGACTGTAATTCTGAATTTGGATATTCTGTGCTAAGCTCTGTGAAATATGTGTGCGCTATGCAAATAGCCATTAAAAAAAGTAACAATTGTTCGGGTCGGTGTAATGAAGTCACGTTTTGAACCATTTAAAAATTTCCGAGGACCTCTACACAAGGGGCCTAATTAGGATAGCAAAGTGGCTATTGTACGCACATCGGTCAATGGGCCTAATTCAGACCTGATCGCTGCTGTGCGTTTTCGCACAGCAGCGATCAGGTGTGAACTGCGCATGTGCCGGCACCGCGGAGCACCGGCGCATGCCAGACAGCCGACGGCTGTCTTAGCCCTGTGATCGCCTCTGCCTGTTTGACAGGTAGAGGCGATCGCTAGGCAGGAGGGGGAGGGCTGGCGGCGTTTGGCCGCCGTTTAGGGACCGTTGCCCGGAACGTTGAGGGGGGCGGACCACGGCGGCTGCATGACGTCACATGCAGCCGATGTGACCCTTACAGCGGTGAGTAGCGCCTGCCAGCGCTAGTAGGTTGCTACTCTTCCAGTACAAAAGCATCGCCGCTGTGCGATGCCTTTGCACTTGTGCGGGGGGAAGTTGGGCCTGACATGTGGGGCGGACTAGCCCTGTGCTGGGCGTTTCCCCGCATGTCAGTGTGCCTGATCGTAGATGTGCTAAACTTAGCACATCTACTATCAGGTCTGAATTAGGCCCAATGTTTCCTGACTGCGCATGCGTCTGAGCCGCAGTGCGCACACGCAGCGAGTGAAATGCGATTGTGGTCGCAATGAGGAATTAGGCGCAAAGTGAGTGACAGGAAGGCAGCATTTGGGGATGGAAAAGGGGAGTGGTCTGCCAAACGCAGGCATCTCATGGCCATTCATATGCCTTTTTCTGGTTATGCATAAATTAGCAGTTGCGATCTTACTTGCTACTGGAGAGCTTTCAGCGTCCCGGGTGAGCAGCGCAGCCTGTGCGTCTACAGAGGCACTCAGAATCTGCGTCATGAACTGATATGCGACCATGGTACAGACATATCAGCAATTGTACGCCATCAGTCGGAAATGATGCAACAGCAGTGGACGCTCCCAATGCTCAGGTTAAAGCTTCTGCCCATATTAGCATATAGTCGCAATTGCATACGGCAGAAGATAGAAACAGCAGCAGCAAGATCAACCGCACCTGAATCAAGCCAAGTATACTATGTTGTGTCCACACTGCACTCCATAAACCACAGCAATATGATAAAACCCAATAATGCTCACCCCTACAGGGAAATGCTAATTACAGACATCGCAGCATAAGACAAGAGGGATGCGGTCAATTTACCTCCAATCAAAATCCCGACGGTTAAAACACCAACAACCATTGACCGATAGTCAAAATACCGACATGGTAAAAATACAGACATTAAAAATGTCGACACGGACAAAATAGCGACACAAAAAATGTGGACAGGTCAAAAAGTCAACACGAGTTTTTCATTGAAACTGACTTGTTCATACTTTACCATCCCAGTGGACCTGGAGGGGGAATGTAATAGTGTGCCGAGCCCAGCGAGCCATGCGAGGGGACGCGGTACACTTACACAGTGTCCATGTCGACCCATGTCGACATACACAGCCACATTTTAAAACCCGCATGTCGATGTCTCGACATGTCGACATTTTAAATGTCGGAATTTTGATCGTGTCGACATTTTAAATGTCTGTATTTTGACCATGTCTGCATTTTGACTAGAGATGAGCGGGTTCAGTTTTACTCGGTTTTACTCGGATTTACTCGGTTCTCAAAAAGGCATCTTATTGGCTCACGGACGTCACGTGTTTTGGATAGCCAATAAGAAACATCCGGATAAAACCGAACTGGCGTTAATTCTGGCGTTACATCCGAACCCGGTCATCTCTAATTTTGACCATTGGGATTTTGATTGTAGGTTAATCATACTGATCCCAAACATGAAGGAACTTGTACACAAAACAAAAATGGCTGTAATAATTAATATTCAGATTATTATAGAGATAAAGCCGCAATAATCCCTGCTAAGTGTCGCATCTGTGCTGGTCCGTGTGTACTCACTCAGATGTATGCAAAAGCCGGTAGTTACAGAGTTGAGCGATTCTTGGCCGA
This sequence comes from Pseudophryne corroboree, assembly GCF_028390025.1. NCBI lineage: Eukaryota > Metazoa > Chordata > Amphibia > Anura > Myobatrachidae > Pseudophryne > Pseudophryne corroboree. The sequence continues at coordinate 925,864,778 of NC_086447.1, forward strand.
CTGCGCATGCGTGATTTCTACTCAAAGTGACTGACAGTCAGGAACAGTTTAGGAAGGGAAGGGGGAGTGGTGGCAAAACCACAGATGCCTCACGACCATGTTTGTGACATGCCTCAGCCTACATCTACGATCCCGTATGCACAAAACGTGGCGCCTGCGTCTTATTACCTGTGGCCATTCTGCAAAACCGTAGGGTTACTGAGCAGAGCCGGACCTAGGAATAGGCAAACTAGGCAAATGCCTAGGGCATTTGATATGCCTAGGGGCACAAGTAGCTTTTGCTGATTAAAATGATATGCAGCATGCCTATGTCCTGTGTGTGACTGCAGCTGTATCTGCATACAATATGCGACATTACAGTATATTCCTGGAAATCACTGTAATGTAGCATTTCATATGCAGCTACAGCCACAGTCGCACACAGTATATAGGCATGCTGCATATCATTTTAATCAGCAGAAGCTGCTTGTGCATCCTAGCCACATAGTAATGCACACAAGACACATTTTCGTCAAAAAAAGGTGCCAAATGTTAGCAGAGCTGCCAGCTGACTCACGCCAGGCATCTCCTGCTGCATGGCGTATTGAGGCAAGATGTATGAGAACACATCAGTATCCAAGCAGAGGCAGAGGTCACAGTGTTAGCAGCCATGTAAGTGCTGTGTGCGGGTGGGTTGGTTGTGCAGTAGTGTTCGGCATATGTGTAAGGGGCATTATGTGTATAAGGGCATTAATAAAGGTTGGGATAATGTGTAAGGGGCATTATGTTTATAAGGACATTAACAATGTGTGTCATATGTGTAAGGGGCATTACTGTGTGGTATTATGTGTATAAATACATTACTAATGTGTGGTATTATGTGTATATGGTGCTTTACTGTGTGGTGTAACGTATAGAAAGGGCACTACTGTGTGGTCTAATGTGAATAAAGAGCAATATGGTGTGGTGTAATGTGAATAAGGAGCAATTCAGTGTGATCTAATGTGAATAAGAATCACTACTGTGAGGAGTAATGTATATAAAGTAAAGTGGTACTACTGTGGGATGTAACGTGAATAAGGGACACTATAACATTATAAAATGTGAATAAAGTTGCACTACTGTCTGGCATAATTTGAATTGGAGGTACTATTGTGTGGTCATGCCCCTTCCCAGCAAGAACACACCCATTTTTGAGCTGTGCGCCGATTGTGTGCCCTGTTCCTATTTAAAATATAGTGAGTAGGAGCACCAAAATGAGTGTGTGCGTGTGTGTGTGTGTGTGTGTGTGTGTGGAGGGGGGGGGGGGGCATTATATTGGTTAGGGTCGGCTCTGGGTTACTGGTCAATCACTGAGGTATCTGCGAGCATTGCTGCATGTTTGTTCACAGTTGCTGGGATCTGCGAACCTGCTGGTGGGCGTCTCAATATATTTACAGGCGGCGGCAGCAATAATACCAAAAAAAACCAAGTGGCGCTTAACAATCATATAGTATAAAATATTTAATAAGAATGCACATAAAATACAATGCAACAACCTCCCGGGGGTGTAATACAATTATTAAAACATCACAATAATGTTGTATAACCGTATGATAAATACGAGCACCTGGTGTCTAATTAAAGTGCAGGTTGGAAACGTAAAATTAGCCACTGTTAACACAAAAGTCTCAGGATTATACAAGAAACAATATGTACACACTTAAATGTGCGGCTACAGAATGATTTCCAGATATGTAGCTCACAGTGGCGTGCCCACAGGATAATACCCGAGACCCGGGTTGAAGGAAGTGTGTTTGTTCAACAAATATGAGCAGTGTAAACGGATGTTGAAAAAAGTACAAATAAAAATAAAAATAAGGTAAATGAACCTGTTACCGCTGGGCAGGAGCTTTCGATTCCTGCTCCCTGGTGCTGTCCCGTTAGCCAGGGAAATGATGTACACCAGAGCCTCAGCGGGGTGGAGCGGTATAGAAATGCACAGGAGACTTGCCCGTGGCATCTTCACCGAGACGTTACTGCATGCGGGAGCTCCGTTATCCCCTTTCACATAGGTCGTTTGCCGATGGAGCCGAGGTGGCAGATGTCCGGCCAGAAGCACCAATCAACAGCCCGTCCAACGCTCGTGCCACTGGTTAGTTTAGAAGAAACCCATACTGTTTGTTGATTTCACTGTGTTTCTCTCTGCAGGCTGAAGGCATGTGACTGCATACCCTATATTCTCACATCCGCTGCGTACAGATTCGCAGCTGAGAATGCATTAGCGGCCATCTCTGATTCAGGTCAGGAGCCATATTTACTGCTCACCATCACCCACTAAGCCTGTATCCTACACAGATGACGGGAGTTACTTCAGCATTTGGCGCTGCACTGTGTGGTGATCTGGTGCGGTACGGTATGTGACAGTTAAGACCTGATCGCTGTTGTGCGAAATCGCAAAGCGGCCGATTATCGAACGACTGCGCATGCGTATAGGTTCATAATGCGTAGACACAAGGCCAAACTGCAAAAAAATCTTGCATCTTTTTTGATCGCTAGGCGTACACAGATTGATTGACAGAAAGCGGGCGTTTGTGGGTGGTAACTGGGCGTTTTCTGGGAGTGTCAGGAAAAACGCAGGCCTTCCCAAGCGTTTTCAGGGAGGGTGGGTGACGTCAGCACCGCCCGCGATCAGCCTGTTTGTATCGCACTGTAGGAGTAAGTCCAGGGCTACGCAGACACTGGAAAAATCATTCGAAGGTGAGCGAGTTCAGAACGGATTTGCAGCTGACCGGCATATGCAAAGCTTTTTGCACGGCATACGCAGATTTAGGCCCTATAGTTGGAGGAATCTCAGCATGCGCTCATATCTGAATATCGCCCAATCCCACCTACACACCCTCTGCACACTTACCTTAGATGCAGTGGCGTAACTAGAAATTTTTCTCCCCCAAGCCAAAAAATTCTTCGGCGCCCCCTCCCCCCCTCCTTCATGCTACATAATTGGGAGCAAGAAAGGGATAAATATGCGCGCGTCGAAGGCGCGCGCGGCAAAATAAGGGGTGTGGTTTCGTTGGAATGGGCGTGGTTTCGCATAAAGGGGCGTGGCATTGCAGGAAAAGACTACCTTATACCCCAGTTCTGCAACCTGCACGCCCATACGTTGGCCACCACAGGAAAGAAAAATAATCCTGATTCATGCCCCTTACATTATTTGTCATTTTTCCTCCTTATAGTAATGCCCAGTATACATTATGCCACATACTGCAATGCCCTTAGACATTATTCCACACACAATAATGCACGACACAATATGCACACACTGTAATGCCCCCGACACATTATGCCACACACCGTAATGCCCGTGACAGATTATGCCACACACCGTAATGCCTGTGACACATTATGACAGGAATCGCAATGCCCGTTATACATTATGCTACACACTGCAATGCCCCTGATACATTATAGCACATACAATGTCTGTGACACATTATGACACACACCGCAATGTCCGTGATACATTATACCACAATGCCCGTGATATAGTATACCATACACCGTAATGCCTGTGACACATACCGCAATGCCCTGCCCGTTACACCCTATGCCACACACCGCAATGCCCGTTATGTATTATGCCACACTGTAATGACCCTGAGACATTATACCACATACCACAATGCCCGTGATATAGTATACCACACACCGTAATGCCTGACACATTATGACACACACCGCAATGACCGTGATACATTATGCCACACACTGCAATGACCCTGAGACATTATACCACATATCACAATGCCCGCGATATAGTATACCATACACCGTAATGCCTGTGACACATTATGACACACACCGCAATGTCCGTGATACATTATGCCACACACCGTAATGCCCATTACACATTAAGTCCTACAGTAAGGCTTCTAATTACTTTTCAATTACCTGCTCGTTGTCAGGGGTTTCATGCACTGGGTGTCATGCTCGTTGCCAGGGGTTTCACGCTCTTGGTTCCATGCACGGTGCCAGGGGTTTTCATGCTCAGGGTGTCATGCTCGTTGCCAGGGGTTTCATGCACTGGGTGTCATGCTCGTTGCCAGGTGTTTCATGCACTGTGTGTCATGCTCGTTGCCAGGTGTTTCATGCACTGGGTGTCATGCTCGTTGCTAGGGCTGTGCTCCCAGTGCCACATATGTCCCCAGTGCCAGATATTCCCCCACGGTGCCAGGTACTCACATGCCCCAGTGCCAAATATAGCCCCCCCCCATGTGCCAGGTACACATATACCCCCCCAGTGCCACATATGCCCCCAGTGCCAGATATTCCCCCCCAGTGCCACATATGCCCCCAGTGCCAGATATGCCCCCAGTGCCATATATTCCCCCCCAGTGCCAAATATGCCCCCAGTGCCAGATATTCCCCCCCCCAGTGCCATATATGCCCCCCCCCAGTGCCATATATGCCCCCAGTGCCAGATATTCCCCCACCCAGTGCCATATATGCCCCCGGTGCCAGATATTCCCCCCCTCCAGTGCCATATATGCCCCTAGTGCCAGATATTCCCCCCCAAGTGCCATATATGCCCCCAGTGCCAGATATCCCCCCCCTGCCAGATATTCCCTCCCCAGTGCCATATATGCCCCCAGTGCCAGATAATGCCCCAGTGCCAGATATCCCCCCCCCCTGCCAGTTATTCCCCCCCAGTGTCATATATGCCCCCAGTGCCAGATAATGCCCCAGTGCCAGATATCCCCCCCTGCCAGATATTCCCCCCCAGTGCCATATATGCCCCCAGTGCCAGATAATGCCCCAGTGCCAGATATCCCCCCCCTGCCAGTTATTCCCCCCCTGTGTCATATATGCCCCCAGTGCCAGATAATGCCCCAGTGCCAGATATCCCCCCCTGCCAGTTATTCCCCCCAGTGCCAGATAATGCCCCAGTGCCAGATATCCACCCCCCCGCCAGATATTCCCCCCCAGTGCCAGATAATGCCCCAGTGCCAGATATCCCCCCCCTGCCAGATATTCCCCCCCAGTGCCATATATGCCCCCAGTGCCAGATAATGCCCCAGTGCCAGATATCCCCCCCTGCCAGTTATTCCCCCCAGTGCCAGATAATGCCCCAGTGCCAGATATCCACCCCCCCACCAGATATTCCCCCCCAGTGCCAGATAATGCCCCAGTGCCAGATATCCCCCCCCTGCCAGATATTCCCCCCCAGTGCCATATATGCCCCCAGTGCCAGATAATGCCCCAGTGCCAGATATCCCCCCCCTGCCAGTTATTCCCCCCAGTGCCAGATATTCCCCCCAGTGCCAGATATCATCCCCCCGCCACCGCCGCTTTTTGGAGGGACACGGAGGGTACAGCTCACCTCTCCTGTGTCCCTCCTGCTGCATCATCTCCGGCGGCCGCGGGTCTAATAGGGGGAAGTGCCGGTTCGTGAGCCAATTAGAGCTCACGGACGGCACTTCTCCCTATCAGACCCGCGGCCGCCGGAGATGATGCAGCAGGAGGGACACAGGAGACGCTGTGCCCTCCGTGTCCCTCCAACAAGCGGCGGAGGGAAGGAGAAAGCAGACTGACATGCGGACGCTCGTCCGCATGTCAGTCTGCTGTAATCAGTGGCGCCCCCGCAGCCCTCGCCCCCAAGCCACCGCGAGGACTGCGGGGGCAGTAGTTACGCCACTGCTTAGATGTGTTACGCCCTTTCAGCTATAAAGTGAGATGCCACAGATCTGTAAAGCTGGGTACATATGTATCTGTTCAAGATGTCTGGTGTAAACTAATATCTGGTTATGTATGGCAGCAAATGACAATCAACCACTTACTCCCAAACACTGGAAAACAGACAAAAATGATTGTTCCGATACATTTGTTAAATCAAAGGAACCGCTGCCTGTTTTTACAGTGTTAGGGAGCCATCAGCCAATGGATGATTTCCAGTGCAAACTGACGCAACAGTGCCTCCAATGTGAGCCGCCACTACAGTACACGTGCAGGAGGCCATGCAGCAGCACAGCCCCTGCTTTCTAAGCTAGGAAACCCCGCTGCATAACTGTAAGATATTACGGTGCACTTGCCATGGAGCGAGTAAGGGAACGTGTCCATCTGCAGAGAGACAATTTGTATGGAAACCCCAGAGGAGCATTACTGTAACTTAATTACAGAGTCTATAAATGTTATTTATGTGACTCTAAGTCAAAGCCAAGGCCTCTCCCGCAGTATTTCTCGCTCTGTGATTACATCAGTTCCTTAATGGAAGCGACCGTGTGATCACAGCGTGAGCCCTAGCCGGGGACAAAACAAATGTGCAACCAAGTGTTAGCTTGGACGCAACGGGTTGTACAAGAGCTGACCTGAGACCAGGGGGGAATCCATGATAGAACCCAACAACTCAACGTTCTGCCAAGTTTATTTGTTGCCGAACATTTCAAAATGATTCTAGAGCTTTCACATTACTTCTACAGTATATTTTTGTATAGCGCAATCCCCTGTAATACTAATGATGGTTACAGCGGCAGAACAAGGTGACGTGGCGCCCAAGCCAAGAGAACAGCCTGGGCCCGTCCCTCCTGGCCTCCAAACCTATAGGTGGTGCAGTCACATGAACACTGCAGGTTGATGGTACAGGACCTAGGGGTCGATGTATCGATGCCTCCGTTTCTCTGAGATAAGTCGAATTCTCGTATTGTGCCGCTTTCACATTGATACAGAATGTAATAGCGCCGAATCTATAAGATTTGTGAAGCGCAGCACATCTGTTCCTCTGTGATAATACTGTTTTTCCAATGCGGTATCATCGTAATTCAGGTGCATTTGAACTTGAAGTGGGGGGTGCTCCTTGTCACTTCTGAGAACGGAAGGGGGTCAGTGTGGGAATTACCACTAGGCAGGTTTATCGCCCCGCCATATGCAAACACGTGAAATTCGCTTAAGTGCATGCGCAATATGCTAATTCATGCTAATATTGCAGCATTATACAGGGCTGCATCCAAGTCATAATCAGGACCTTAGGGGTCTAATTATGGGATCCGGTTAGGATTCCGGCAGTTGGAATTTCTGACAGTCAGAATATTTGCTCCGGAATTCTGACTGCCGGGATCCCGAACAAGCATCCGCCGGCCCGCCAGGGAGGTAAGCCACGGGGTGGGGGGAGGGAGGTTAGGTTTAGGCCGGGGGGTGGGTTAGGGTTAGGCTGCGGCCCGGTGTGGTTAGGGTTCGGCTACAGGGAGGGGAGATTAGATTCAGGCTGCGGGGAGGAGGGGTTAGGCTGCCTAGTGTGTGTGTGTGTGTGTGAAGGTTAGGGTCAGGTTGCGGGGGGGGGGGGGGGGGTTAGAGGAGCAGTGGGTAAAGGTAAGTATACTTACCTTCCCCTGTCGGGATTCTGATCATCAGGATGCTGCGGTCGGTATTCTGCCCGCCAGTATCCCAAACACTGGCATTTCAATCCCAACCCCTATTTACTAAGCCTTGGAGTGAGATAAAGTGGACGAAGATAAAGAACCAGCCAATCAGCTCCTAACTGCCAGGTTACAGGCTGTGTTTGAAAAATGACAGTTAGAATCTGATTGGCTGGTACTTTATCTCCCTCCACTTTATCTCTCTTCAAGACTTAGGGGGAAATGTACTAAGCAGCGATGAAAGTGAAGAAGCGAGCCGATGGAGAAGTTGCCCATGGCAACCAATCAGCTGCTCTGTATAGTTTAATAGTATGCAAATTTTAAAACGTTACATCAGTGCTGATTGGTTGCCATGGGCAACTTCTCCACTTTTATCACTGCTTTGTACAACTCCCCCTTAGTTAATAGACCCCTAGTTACCATTCCAAAGGAACGTCGGGAAATCCACTCAGCTCTATTGCGCAAGCATTCTACATAAATAAGCGCATCACTGTAGTGTGACCAGCAAAACGTTTCTCCGTTGATTGACTGATGGTAAAACCACATGATAGAGTAAATGCTGGAGATGCTTCTTCTGGGTCACCCCAGACGGCCATCACCGGGCCCTGTAGCAGGTGCTTAATAACTCTTATTTTCCTTCCTCTCTGCCGTGGAAATCGTAAAGCAAATATATGGCTGGAAGTTGCCGAGTAGCTCTCCAGGCGCAGAGATCGGGGACTATATGAAAGAGACATGGAGGGAGACAATAAATCAAACTGCAGCGTTTCTAAGTATTTGCCAGAACTCCGGGGACTAGGGAGACAAAGGAACATGTTCTGAGAAGGCCGGAACGTCATATGTCACTTTTACAGTTTGCAACCCGTACATCCTTTAACACAGGAGGTTAGAAAAAAGCAGAAGCGCTCATGACTTGTCCAGCCGCGGACTAACAGAGCGACCGTCAGCAACACAATGGCGCTTTGATCAGCTGCTCTATCATCTTTCCAAGTCGTTGGCATCATTTTGTTTTTTTACAGATTTGACTACTTATATGGGTTTTCTTTAGCGATGTGCGGCTTTGGATTTATTTCGGTCCTTAATGTCAGAATTATAGCGAGTTCGGACTTATCTAGATTTTTTTTAATGGCTAACCAAAACACGTGACATTCGAGAGCCAATAAGATGCCGTTTTGAGATCCAGGTAAATCCGAGTAAATCCGTGTAAGTCCAAACCCGCACATCTTTAATTTTCTTACATCAAAAATTGCTACGAAAATAAACGTAAAGAGAACCGTCATCAACTTAATTAATTGTACTTGTTTGTCCTAAATCCCTATATCAGGGTCCGGCAACCCCCGACACGCATGTCAGACATGGCACGCGGAACATGTTTCAGTGGCACGTCAAAGCATGTTGACCTCATTCGCGATCCTAATTCTGGTTGACCCAGTGATACACACCCAAACATACCAACACATAAACATTTTACGTATCCTTTTTTTCTGACCTCAACTCCTTGAACTTCTGCAATTCCTGCAATATAAAAATTGAGTGCAAACTTTGCCAAATACTGGCATTTGCATCTAGTACACTTGGGGCTCATTCACACATGTGCGCTGAGAAAATGGGTAAAGATGCACTTTCAACAATGCATTTGTACCAGTGTTGCTGAATGAACGTATGGGAATTCAGCTCGCTGCGATCTAATTTTTGTTGGATCGCTCCTGAGATCCAACAAGCAGGATGCGAGACGCAGATTCCTTGGCCTAGCAAGCTGCCCTGCGACGGCAAGCCTGAGCAAGCTGAGGCTCCCTCAGCTTGCCGTCACAGATAAACATCGCAACCATCCCAGGCTGTGACATGGTCACATCGCTGCAATCGCAAATGCAATCGCAAGGAGGTGTGTATGCACCTGCTTCTACGTTTGCATTGCTATGGACTGCGGCCCTCATTCCGAGTTGTTCGCTCGCAAGCTGCTTTTAGCAGCTTTGCACACGCTAAGCCGCCGCCTACTGGGAGTGATTCTTAGCTTATCAAAATTGCCAACGAAAGATTAGCAGAATTGCGTATAGACACTTCTTAGCAGTTTCTGAGTAGCTCCAGACTTACTCGGCATCTGCGATCAGTTCAGTCAGTGTCGTTCCTGGTTTGACGTCACAAACACACCCAGCGTTCGCCCAGACACTCCTCCGTTTCTCCAGCCACTCCCGCGTTTTTCCCAGAAACGGTAGCGTTTTTTCGCACACACCCATAAAACGGCCAGTTTCCGCCCAGAAACACCCACTTCCTGTCAATCACATTACGATCACCAGAACGAAGAAAAAACCTCGTAATGCCGTGAGTAAAATACCTAACAGCATAACAAATTTATTTGGCGCAGTCGCACTGCGGACATTGCGCATGCGCATTAGCGACTAATCGCTCCGTTGCGACAAAAAAATAACGAGCGAACAACTCGGAATGACCCCCTATGTGCACTGCAGGTGGGGCAGATGTAACATGTGCAGAGAGAGTTAGATTTGGGTGGGTTATATTGTTTCTGTGCAGGGTAAATACTGGCTGCTTTATTTTTACACTGCAATTTAGATTTCAGTTTGAACACACCCCACCCAAATCTAACTCTCTCTGCACATGTTACATCTGCCCCCCCCGCAGTGCACATGGTTTTACCCAATTGCAAACTTTTTTGCTTTGCTTACCACTCTGAATAACCCCCTATATACAGTATTAAACTGTATCTTAAAATTGTTGGGACCAGCCTGAATGACCGTACTACAAGCAGATTTCTGTATCGATGTGACATTCCGTACAGAGCGATGTTTATGTATTGTTTTCTGTTCTACCTTTTATGTAAAGAAGCTCAGCAATTCTTACACGGTCAGATGCCATTAAAATTGCTATGCGGTTACATCACAGCGGCGGATCAAAGACCTGCAGCGATGTCAGAGATGAATATTTGCAGCCCATTAACAAGACGGAGGCAGCTTCAACGTAAACATGTTTAACGCTTTGTACACGGTGTCAGCGTCCCCCCTGTTCCTGTCTGGGGTGATTATATAAGTGCGTGCCGCGCTCTGCAGTCTCGTGATCTGGATTTCAGAAGGCGTCAGCGTGTTGTGTAAACAGACAGAAAACCACAAGAGTAAATGGGACTGACATTTCTATCAAGTAAGTCACAATGTAACCGCAGGACCTGCAGAGGTTCCCGTCCCCTAGATGCACATGTCACCGCTTCCTCCTCTATTAACTGATCATGTGTGATTACAAGGAGCCTGCCCTGGACTCCTTTCTCTCGGTCTCTGATTTATGTCACATACGAGTACAGGCAGGGCCGGATTACGGGCCACATGGGCCTGGAGCTGAAAATATTCAAGGGCCTATTGCATACCTACCTACTTTGCTGCCCCCTCCTCCGGGAGGAGGCAGCGTTTTAGGTGCACGGGGGCGTGGCCGGCAGCAGGATGAGCATTCCGGGGGCATGGCCAACAGGGTACTGGACAGTCCGGGGCGTGGCATCAGGATCGCGTCATCGTAGCTCCACCCCCGCTGTGCAGTGCCGAGAAATGAGGCGCTGTATAGCGGTGGGCGGAGCTACGATGACGCGATTCAGAGCGAATCGCCTCATCGGAACCCCTCGGACTGCCCACTTGTTCTCTGCTGCGGGTGGTCGTGGAGGGGCTGCAGGGAAAGCGGGAGGCTTGCCCATCTTTCCCGGGGGGTGGGAGGGCCACCCGATTTTCGGGAGCTTCCCGGCCATTCCAGGAGGGTAGGCAAGTATGGCCTATTGTGAGAAATGGGGGGAGGTGTGATTAGTGCTGTGTGGGTGTGGCCAGAGCCATGTGGGCCATACACTATCAGTTCCAAATTGTATCTCTAAATATGTAAAAATACAAAAAATTGTATAGATTTGTAAGAAAAATAGAAACGCAATCTTAATAAATATGATTTATAACCAACCATGGGGTATATTTACTATGGTCCCGATTTTGACCGAGTTGCCGTTTTTTCTTCAAAGTGTCATTTCGGTAATTTACTAAGCAAAAATCTCTTGCAGTGATGAGGGCATTCGTAATATTTTGGAAGTCCTAGGAAAAAATCACGAATCAATACACCATCGGTCAAATACGCCTGCAATTTGGTAGAAATCGGGAATTCACTAAAAAGTGCAAATTATTTACAAACACTGCCGACAATAGCCAAACACTGCCGTGCTGAAATTCAATTCGTGAAAAAGTGCTAAAAAAAAACAGACCTGCTTTTTCCCCCCGTGTTTGGATAGGCATGCACGGATCCATGAGATCCGTGCATGTTTATCAGTGGGAAGGGGATGGGAAAGTGTTTATTTTTTGAAAAAAAATTGCGTGGGGTCCCCCCTCCTAAGCAAAACCAGCCTCGGGCTCTTTGAGCCGGTCCTGGTTGCTATAATATGGGGAAAAAATGATAGAGGTTCCCCCATATTTCAACAACCAGCACCGGGCTCTGCGCCTGGTCCTGGTTCCAAAAATACGGGGAACAAAAAGCGTAGGGGTCCCCCGTATTTCTGAAACCAGCACCGGGCTCCACTAGCCAGATACATAATGCCACAGCCGGGGGACACTTTGATATAGCTCCCGGCGGCCCTGGCATTACATAACCAACTAGTCACCCCTGGCCGGGGTACCCTGGAGGAGTGGGGACCCCTTCAATCAAGGGGTCCCCCCCCCTCCAGCCACCCAAGGACCAGGGGTGAAGCCCGAGGCTGTCCCCCCCCATCCATGGGCTGCGGATGGGAGGCTGATAGCCGTTGTGTAAAAAAATGAATATTGTTTTTAGTAGCAGTACTACAAGTCCCAGCAAGCCTCCCCCGCAAGCTGGTACTTGGAGAACCACAAGTACCAGCATGCGGAGGAAAACCGGGCCCGCTGGTACCTGTAGTACTACTACTAAAAAAATACCCCAATAAAAACATAAGACACACACCTTGAAAGTATAACTTTAATACATACATCCACACCTCCATATACACATACTTACCTTATGTTCACACGAGGGTCGGTCCTCTTCTCCATGTAGAATCCATGGTGTACCTGTGGAAAAAATTATACTCACATACTCCAGTGTAGAAGCATCTTCTTCTTGTAATCCATTTGTAATCCAGGTACTTGTCAAAATAAAAAAACGGACACCCGACCTCGCACTGAAAGGGGCCCCATGTTTTCACATGGGACCCCTTTCCCCGAATGCCAGAAACCCCCTCTGACTTATGTCTAAGAGGGTTTCTTCAGCCAATCAGGGAGCCCCACGTTGTGGCACCCTCCTGATCGGCTGTGTGCTCCTGTACTGTATGACAGGCGGCACACGGCAGTGTTACAATGTAGCGCCTATGCGCTCCATTGTAACCAATGGTGGGAACTTTGTGGTCAGCGGTTGACCGAAAGTAACCTCACCGCTGACCACAAAGTTCCCACCATTGGTTACAATGGAGCGCATAGGCGCTACATTGTAACACTGCCGTGTGCCGCCTGTCATACAGTACAGGAGCACACAGCCGATCAGGAGGGTGCCACAACGTGGGGCTCCCTGATTGGCTGAAGAAACCCTCTTAGACATAAGTCAGAGGGGGTTTCTGGCATTCGGGGAAAGGGGTCCCATGTGAAAACATGGGGCCCCTTTCAGTGCGAGGTCGGGTGTCCGTTTTTTTATTTTGACAAGTACCTGGATTACAAATGGATTACAAGAAGAAGATGCTTCTACACTGGAGTATGTGAGTATAATTTTTTCCACAGGTACACCATGGATTCTACATGGAGAAGAGGACCGACCCTCGTGTGAACATAAGGTAAGTATGTGTATATGGAGGTGTGGATGTATGTATTAAAGTTATACTTTCAAGGTGTGTGTCTTATGTTTTTATTGGGGTATTTTTTTAGTAGTAGTACTACAGGTACCAGCGGGCCCGGTTTTCCTCCGCATGCTGGTACTTGTGGTTCTACAAGTACCAGCTTGCGGGGGAGGCTTGCTGGGACTTGTAGTACTGCTACTAAAAACAATATTCATTTTTTTACACAACGGCTATCAGCCTCCCATCCGCAGCCCATGGATGGGGGGACAGCCTCGGGCTTCACCCCTGGTCCTTGGGTGGCTGGAGGGGGGGGGACCCCTTGATTGAAGGGGTCCCCACTCCTCCAGGGTACCCCGGCCAGGGGTGACTAGTTGGTTATGTAATGCCAGGGCCGCCGGGAGCTATATAAAAGTGTCCCCCGGCTGTGGCATTATGTATCTGGCTAGTGGAGCCCGGTGCTGGTTTCAGAAATACGGGGGACCCCTACGCTTTTTGTCCCCCGTATTTTTGGAACCAGGACCAGGCGCAGAGCCCGGTGCTGGTTGTTGAAATATGGGGGAACCTCTATCATTTTTTTCCCCCATATTTTTGCAACCAGGACCGGCTCAAAGAGCCCGAGGCTGGTTTTGCTTAGGAGGGGGGACCCCACGCAATTTTTTTTTCTGTAATTTAACACTGATTTTTTTTTTTTTAAAAAGTGCACAATGAAGCCCAGCACGGATCTCTCAGATCCGGCCGAGATTCATTGTATTAAAGTCGGCAGTGTTTTACAAGTCACTCACGTAAAACACTGCCTAAAAAAACGAATGACATCGACATCGGTAAAACCGAAAATGCAGAATACGGCAGCTTAGTAAATTAGTCGTACTAAATTCAAAAAGTTGCATATTTACACTTTCGATGTCATTCGTGATTGAACTTTGACCTCAAACGGAAAATTACGAATCTTAGTAAATTTACCCCCATGTGTCCAACTGGTGGCTAGTGATCATCATGCTGCCATGATGATGGGTCTATTTTTATGTGGAGGCCTGGAGCTGGAGCTCCATCCGCCCCATTGTTAATCTGGCCCTGAGTACAGGGCCTGAAACTGACAGAGGGGGAAATAAAGGGCTAACTCACAGACATAACAGCTTTGGCGGAGCACAAGGGGTAGCAACTGGCGCACGTGTGACAGTGTTTGGAGTTGGATTATTTTTGTTTTTACCTGGTGATTTTTGGCATATATAATTAATAACGGCCCAGACCATATACTCTCTAATGGTTAGAGTAGCCTCTGTGGTGACCGTCCACACTCACTCTGGAGGCTGGCCACACCCCTAAGAATGGACCCCTCCCACTACATTTTCCTGGTGGGCCCTTTATGTCCCAGCCCGACACTACCCCGGTCAATAGCACACTAGGCAGGGTAAGAGAGAAGACTGCTGCTGCCTCCTCGATTTCGCCATGCCTCCTCCAGCACCCAGGCCCATCGCTACACTCAACTGCTCTAAATGTTAGGGGAGGTAGAAGATCAGAGGGGGGCCAGTGGGCACATGTCTGTGGGCTCTTTTCAACCTAAAAAAAAAACAAAAACATTGTGCTGGAGCATGCACAGAACACCACAAAGACCACTTCATGGCACCATGCAATGGTTGCCAACATGGAGGCATGTGGGCTGTCACCATCAGGAGGGGCGATGTATCAAGCAGCTTCTTCTAGCTGTCATTTATCTGAGCAAATTCTCTACTTTATCTCTCTCCAGGGCTTGATACATGACCCCATGGGAGTACAAAAAGATCAGATACTGTAAGAGTGAAGCCACTCAGTAAGAGATTAGAGACAAGTGGAAAAGGCAAGAGACAAGAAGGACAGGTATGTGCCCAGGAAGTGGACTGGCAAAAGACAAATGAGAATTCAGATAAGTATGTGATAAGTATGGGAGTGCAGAGGCGGATAGGTCAGAAACGAGCAGTGGCTGCGGGGTTGGAGGATGGAACTTAGACTCTGCACAGCTGGTTCCCCGAGCTTTAGCAACCAGCAAAAGGACATCGATGGTTTCCAAACTGCAATTTTTAGAAGTATTTCATCGATTTAACCATCAATGGCGAGAGATCAAAGTTTTTGACACTACTGATAGTTTTGTTCCAGTGTTGGTTTATATTCTGCCTCTTCTTCATTATAGTTGTTCAACCTCTTGGAGAAGACGGTGTAAGGCGGAATGGAACATTAACGTCTAGCAAGCATCAATGTTTTGAGGTTGATGTTTTTAGCGGCAACTCGCACCCTTTCACCCATAATTGGATTCCCACCAAAGTCTTCACACTGTGGAAAAAATCAGTGCCATTCATCTAAGTCACTCAAAGGACAATAATGATGGGTTGGGGACAGGAGCTGTTCTAGGCGCGGGTATGCCGAGCGGGTGACCGGGGCGCTGCAGGCACAGTCACCCCGCAGGCAACTGCCGCCCACCCGCACCCTGGCTGCAGCAGGCACCATGGGCTGTGTGTAACTACAGGTGGCACATCTACTGGGGGCATAACTACAGGGGGACATATATACTGGAGGCACATCTACGGGGGCATTTCTACAGGGGCATGACTACAAGGGGGCATATATACTGGGGCATAACTACAGGTGGCAAATCTACTGTGGTCATTACTACAGGGGGCACATTTACTGGGGGCATATCTACAGGGGGCACATCTACAGGGGGATCATCTACTGGTGGCACATCTACTGGGGCATAACTACAGGGGACATTTCTACAGGGGCATAACTACAGGGAGCATATATACTGGGGGCATAACTACGGGGGCATTACTACTGGGGGCAATACTACATGGGGGCAATACTACATGGGGGCAATACTACATGGGGGCATTACTACTGAGGGCACTTCTAATGAGGGCACTGCATAGGTGACACTTAAGTGCAATGTGTATAAGGGTCTACCTGGTCCAATGTGTAAGGGGCTACCTGGCGTAACGTGTATAAGGGGCTCTGCTCTACGATGGTGTAATGTGTGTAAGGGGCTCTAACATGGTATAAGGGGTCATACAGTGTGGTGTAATGTAGGCTGACCATATTATCCCTTTTACCTGGGACGCTCATGGATTACACAGGTTCTGTGGCTGGCTGGCTTTAAGCCTACATTTCAGCTGGTTTTAATCAGTCACAGAGCCTGTGTAATCCATGAGCGTCCCAGGTAATAGGGATAATATGGTCAGCCTACGTAATGTGACTGACAGGACAGTACTGTGCGGTGTAATGTGACTGACGGACACTACTGTGCTGTCACTGCTGTGTAATGTGAATAACGGACACTACTGTGTGGTGCAATGTGACTAACGGACACTACTGTGTGGTGTAATGTGACTGACGGACACTACTGTGTGGTGTAATGTGACTGAGGGACACTACTGTGTGGTGTAATGTGACTGACGGACACTACTGTGTGGTGTAATGTGACTGACGGACACTACTGTGTGGTGTAATGTGTCTGACGGACACTACTGTGTGGTGTGACTGACGGACACTACTGTGTGGTGTAATGTGACTGACGGACACTACTGTGTGGTGTAATGTGACTGACGGACACTACTGTGTGGTGTAATGTGACTGACGGACACTACTGTGTGGTGTAATGTGACTGACGGACACTACTGTGTGGTGTAATGTGACTGACGGACACTACTGTGTGGTGTAATGTGACTGACGGACACTACTGTGTGGTGTAACTGACGGACACTACTGTGTGGTGTGACTGACGGACACTACTGTGTGGTGTAATGTGACTGACGGACACTACTGTGTGGTGTAATGTGAATGACGGACACTACTGTGTGGTGTAATGTGACTGACGAACACTACTGTGTGGTGTAATGTGACTGACGGACACTACTGTGTGGTGTGACTGAGAGACACTACTGTGTGGTGTGACTGACAGACACTACTGTGTGGTGTAATGTGACTGACGGACACTACTGTGTGGTGTAATGTGACTGACGGACACTACTGTGTGGTGTAATGTGACTGAGAGACACTACTGTGTGGTGTAATGTGACTGACGAACACTACTGTGTGGTGTAATGTGACTAACGGACACTACTGTGTGGTGTAATGTGACTGACAGACACTACTGTGTGGTGTAATGTGACTGACAGACACTACTGTGTGGTGTAATGTGACTGACGGACACTACTGTATGGTGTAATGTGACTGACGGACACTACTGTGTGGTGTAATGTGACTGCCGGACACTACTGTGTGGTGTAATGTGACTGACATACACTACTGTGTGGTGTAATGTGTCTGACGGACACTACTGTGTGGTGTGACTAAGGGACACTACTGTGTGGTGTAATGTGACTGACGGACACTACTGTGTGGTGTAATGTGACTGACGGACACTACTGTGTGGTGTAATGTGTCTGACGGACACTACTGTGTGGTGTGACTGACGGACACTACTGTGTGGTGTAATGTGACTGACGGACACTACTGTGTGGTGTAATGTGACTGACGGACACTACTGTGTGGTGTAATGTGACTGACGGACACTACTGTGTGGTGTAATGTGACTGACGGACACTACTGTGTGGTGTAATGTGACTGACGGACACTACTGTGTGGTGTGACTGACGGACACTACTGTGTGGTGTAATGTGACTGACGGACACTACTGTGCGGTGTAATGTGACTGACGGACACTACTGTGTCGTGTAATGTGACTGACGGACACTACTGTGTGGTGTAATGTGACTGACGGACACTACTGTGTGGTGTGACTGACGGACACTACTGTGTGGTGTGACTGACGGACACTACTGTGTGGTGTAATGTGACTGACGGACACTACTGTGTGGTGTAATGTGAATGACGGACACTACTGTGTGGTGTAATGTGACTGACGGACGCTACTGTGTGGTGTAATGTGACTGACGGACACTACTGTGTGGTGTAATGTGAATGATGGACACTACTGTGTGGTGTAATGTGACTGACGGACGCTACTGTATGGTGTAATGTGACTGACGGACACTACTGTGTGGTGTAATGTGAATGATGGACATTACTGTGTGGTGTAATGTGAATGATGGACACTACTGTGTGGTGTAATGTGACTGACGGACGCTACTGTGTGGTGTAATGTGACTGACGGACACTGCTGTGCGGTGTAATGTGAATTGGTACTATTCTGTGGCCACGCCCCTTCCCTATGAAGCCACGCCCTATTTTTTGCCGTTCATCTTCAATGTGCATTATCCCTATTTTGCCTGGCAAGGGAGTGTGTGTGTGTGTGTGTGTGTGTGTGTGTGTGTGGAAGGGGGGGGGGTGTTGTGTTTGGGGAAGGGGGGGGGGGGGCGCCAAAGGAAACATTTGCCCTGGATGCCACAAGGTCTAGAGCCAACCCTGGTTGGGGATGGAATGCCGGCGGCCAGGATCCCAGAGGTCAGTATACCGACACCGGGATCCCGGCCGTCAGAATGCCGACAGCGGGGCAAGCACTATAAAGCCCCTTGCGGGCTTGATGGCTCGCTGCGCCCACCACAGGTTCTGTTCCTGTAGTTCTCCAGTAAAGAAGCATGCAACACTCCCTGTGTCCTGGGCACATAAAAACTCTTATTGAAATATAAGTCACAGACTTAACAGTGGACATCCACGAGTGGGAATAGCCCTGGCGCAGCTGTCGGCATTCTTACCGGTCGGGATCCCAGCGTCGGTATTCTGGCCACCAGGATCCCGACCGCCAGGATATTAACTACATCCCCTTACTGGGACCCCGGAATATAGTCCTGTTGGAGATCATTTCCAACCTGGGAATACCATCAATCCTGACACTGAAAGATCTACAACCACTGGTGTATTTATAATGGGGGCAGTGTGTGTGGTGAACTCGGGCCCCGGGGTCCATGGGGGACCCACAACGCAAAGGCGTCACTAGGGTTGGTGTCACCCGGTGGGGAAACTCATGGTGTCACCCCCCATGGACCTCCTCCCGTATCACACCCCACCACACCGAATCCATAGTAATGTTTTACTAAATATAATTGCTTCTGATCATTATTTTTAAAAATATTCGGGTGAGTCTCCAGAAAGTGAACAGAAAGTCTCGGGCATCACACGCTTAAAAAAATGTTTCCTTTTAAACTGGTCTGTTAAGAAATTTTTGTTATATGAAAACGTAATTGCTTAGTAGCAATTCCTCACCCTATAACTTAAGACCCACTAAAATCTTGGGGGGTCATTCCGAGTTGTTCGCTCGGTAAAAATCTTCGCATCGCAGCGATTTTCCGCTTAATGCGCAATGTCCGCACTGCGACTGCGCCAAGTAAATTTGCTATGCACTTAGGAATTTTACTCACGGCATTTTCATCGTTCTGGCGATCGTAATGTGATTGACAGGAAATGGGTGTTACTGGGCGGAAACAGGCCGTTTTATGGGCGTGTGGGAAAAAACGCTACTGTTTCCGGAAAAAACGCAGGAGTGGCTGGAGAAACGGGGGAGTGTCTGGGCGAACGCTGGGTGTGTTTGTGACGTCAAACCAGGAACGACAAGCAGTGAAATGATCGCAGATGCCGAGTAAGTCTGAAGCTACTCAGAAACTGCTACGAGGTGTGTAATCGCAATATTGCGAATACATTGTTCGCAATTTCAAGATGCTAAGATTCACTCCCAGTAGGCGGCGGCTTAGCATGAGCAAATCTGCTAAAATTCACTTGCGAGCGAACAACTCGGAATGACCCCCTTGGTATTTTGGAGACGTATGTTGTTTGAATTTGTGTAGCTGTCCCGCGCATCACGGAGAACCGCCCATTAAAGTCGTCTTAAATCACCAAAAAAAACCTTTTTCAATATCAAATACATTTGTTTGACTTAGTCAAATATATTTTTTCTGAAATAGTGGAGTGTATAGAAATGTACCATTTGTTTTTTTAGAAATAAAATTTTAATTTCAATACAATCCACTTTTAATTCAGGAAAAAAAAATTTGATGAAGTGACGGTGTAGTTTTAAGTAGTGATGTGCACCGGACATTTTTCGGGTTTTGTGTTTTGGTTTTGGATTCGGTTCCGCGGCCGTGTTTTGGATTCGGACGCGTTTTGGCAAAACCTCCCTGAAAATTTTTTGTCGGATTCGGGTGTGTTTTGAATTCGGGTGTTTTTTTTACAAAAACCCCTCAAAAACAGCTTAAATCATAGAATTTGGGGGTCATTTTGATCCCATAGTATTATTAACCTCAATAACCATAATTTCCACTAATTTTCAGTCTATTCTGAACACCTCACACTATTATTTTTAGTCCTAAAATTTGCACCGAGGTCGCTGGATGACTAAGCTAAGCGACCCAAGTTGCCGACACAAACACCTGGCCCATCTAGGAGTGGCACTGCAGTGTCAGACAGGATGGCACTTCAAAAAAATAGTCCCCAAACAGCACATGATGCAAAGAAAAAAGAGGGGCAATGAGGTAGCTGTGTGACTAAGCTAAGCGACCCAAGTGGCCGACACAAACACCTGGCCCATCTAGGAGTGGCACTGCAGTGTCAGATAGGATGGCACTTCAAAAAAATAGTCCTCAAACAGCACATGATGCAAAGAAAAAAAGAGGCGCAATGAGGTAGCTGTGTGACTAAGCTAAGCGACCCAAGTGGCCGACACAAACACCTGGCCCATCTAGGAGTGGCACTGCAGTTTTCTAGTGAGAGGATGAGTGCTTCCATCCTCATGTGAAGCTGAACCACTAGCCATGAACATAGGCCAGGGCCTCAGCCGTTCCTTGCCACTCCGTGTCGTAAATGGTATATTGGCAAGTTTACGCTTCTCCTCAGACGCTTTTAATTTAGATTTTTAATTTAGATTTTTGGGTCATTTTACTGAACTTTTGTGTTTTGGATTTTACATGTTCTCTACTATGACATTGGGCATCGGCCTTGGCAGACGACGTTGATGGCATTTCATCGTCTCGGCCATGACTAGTGGCAGCAGCTTCAGCACGAGGTGGAAGTGGATCTTGATCTTTCCGTATTTTACCCTCCACATTTTTGTTCTCCATTTTTTAATGTGTGGAATTATATGCCAGTATCAATAGCAATGGCCTACTACTATATATAATCCGCACAACTGAAATGCACCACAGGTATGGATGGATAGTATACTTGACGACACAGAGGTAGGTAGAGCAGTGGCCTACTGTACCGTACTGCTATATATTATATACTGGTGGTCAGCAAACTGTGCAAAACTGAAATGCACCACAGGTATGGATGGATAGTATACTTGACGACACAGAGGTAGATAGAGCAGTGGCCTACTGTACCGTACTGCTATATATTATATACTGGTGGTCAGCAAACTGTGCAAAACTGAAATACACCAAAGGTATGGATGGATAGTATACTTGACGACACAGAGGTAGGTAGAGCAGTGGCCTACTGTACCGTACTGCTATATATTATATACTGGTGGTCAGCAAACTGTGCAAAACTGAAATGCACCACATGTATGGATGGATAGTATACTTGACGACACAGAGGTAGGTAGAGCAGTGGCCTTCTGTACCGTACTCCTATATATTATATACTGGTGGTCAGCAAAATTATGCACTGTACTCCTACTATATACTACAATGCAGCACAGATATGGAGCGTTTTTCAGGCAGAGAACGTATAATACTGGTGGTCACTGGTCAGCAAAACTCTGCACTGTACTCCTCCTATATAATACTGCTGGTCCCCAGTCCCCACAATAAAGCAGTGTGAGAACAGATATATGCAGCACACTGAGCACAGATATGGAGCGTTTTTCAGGCAGAGAACGTATAATACTGGTGGTCACTGTCAGCAAAACTCTGCACTGTACTCCTCCTATATAATACGGGTGGTCCCCAGTCCCCACAATAAAGCAGTGTGAGCACAGATATATGCAGCACACTGAGCACAGATATGGAGCGTTTTTCAGGCAGAGCACATATAATACTGGTGGTCACTGGTCACTGGTCTGCAAAACTCTGCACTGTACTCCTCCTATATAATATACTGCTGGTCCCCAGTCCCCACAATTAAGCAGTTGTGAGCACAGATATATGCAGCACACTGAACACAGATATGGAGCATTTTTCAGGCAGACAACGTATAATACTGGTGGTCACTGGTCAGCAAAACTCTGCACTGTACTCCTCCTATATAATACGGGTGGTCCCCAGTCCCCACAATAAAGCAGTGTGAGCACAGATATATGCAGCACACTGAGCACAGATATGGAGCGTTTTTCAGGCAGAGAACGTATAATACTGGTGGTCACTGGTCAGCAAAACTCTGCACTGTACTCCTCCTATATAATACGGGTGGTCCCCAGTCCCCACAATAAAGCAGTGTGAGCACAGATATATGCAGCACACTGAGCACAGATATGGAGTGTTTTTCAGGCAGAGAATGTATAATACTGGTGGTCACTGGTCAGCAAAACTTTGCACTGTACTCCTCCTATATAATATTGCTGGTCCCCAGTCCCCACAATAAAGCAGTGTGAGCACAGATATATGCAGTAGAGATGTGCACTTGAAATTTTTCGGGTTTTGTGTTTTGGTTTTGGGTTCGGTTCCGCGGCCGTGTTTTGGGTTCGACCGCGTTTTGGCAAAACCTCACCGAATTTTTTTTGTCGGATTCGGGTGTGTTTTTGATTCGGGTGTTTTTTTCAAAAAACACTAAAAAACAGCTTAAATCATAGAATTTGGGGGTCATTTTGATCCCAAAGTATTATTAACCTCAAAAACCATAATTTCCACTAATTTTCAGTCTATTCTGAACACCTCATACCTCACAATATTATTTTTAGTCCTAAAATTTGCACCGAGGTCGCTGGATGACTAAGCTAAGCGACCTTAGTGGCCGACACAAACACCTGGCCCATCTAGGAGTGGCACTGCAGTGTCACGCAGGATGGCCCTTCCAAAAAACACTCCCCAAACAGCACATGACGCAAAGAAAAAAAGAGGCGCAATGAGGTAGCTGTGTGAGTAAGATAAGCGACCCTAGTGGCCGACACAAACACCTGGCCCATCTAGGAGTGGCACTGCAGTGTCACGCAGGATGGCCCTTCCAAAAAACACTCCCCAAACAGCACATGACGCAAAGAAAAAAAGAGGCGCAATGAGGTAGCTGTGTGAGTAAGCTAAGCGACCCTAGTGGCCGACACAAACACCTGGCCCATCTAGGAGTGGCACTGCAGTGTCAGGCAGGATGGCCCTTCCAAAAAACACTCCCCAAACAGCACATCTTTTCAGCTTGAGTCTATTCATTTTTCTAGCGAGAGGCTGAGTGCTTCCATCCTCATGTGAAGCTGAACCACTAGCCATGAACATAGGCCAGGGCCTCAGCCGTTCCTTGCCACTCCGTGTGGTAAATGGCATATTGGCAAGTTTACGCTTCTCCTCCGACAATTTTATTTTAGATTTTTGAGTACTTTTTTTACTGATATTTGGTGTTTTGGATTTTACATGCTCTGTACTATGACATTGGGCATCGGCCTTGGCAGACGACGTTGCTGGCATTTCATCGTCTCGGCCATGACTAGTGGCAGCAGCTTCAGCACGAGGTGGAAGTCGATCTTGATCTTTCCCTATTTTTGGAACCTCAACATTTTTGTTCTCCATATTTTAATAGGCACAACTAAAAGGCACCTCAGGTAAACAATGGAGATGGATGGATACTAGTATACTTATGGATGACGAGCGACTGCCGACACAGAGGTAGCTACAGCCGTGGACTACCGTACTGTGTCTGCTGCTAATATAGACTGGATGATAATGAGATAAAATTAAAATATATATATATCACACTAGTACTGCAGCTGGACAGGTATATATTATGTAATGACGGACCTGCTGGACACTGTCTGTCAGCACTACAGACTCCTAAAGTAAGCTACTAGTATCAAGAAGATAGAAAAAAAAAAAACCACGGGTAGGTGGTATACAATTATGGATGGACGAGCGACTGCCGACACAGAGGTAGCTACAGCCGTGGACTACCGTACTGTGTCTGCTGCTAATATAGACTGGATGATAATGAGATAAAACTAAAATATATATATATTATATATCACACTAGTACTGCAGCAGGACAGGTATATATTATGTAATGACGGACCTGCTGGACACTGTCTGTCAGACTCAGCACTGCAGACTCCTAAAGTAAGCTACTAGTATCAAGAAGATAGAAGAAAAAAAAACCACGGGTAGGTGGTATACAATTATGGATGGACGAGCGACTGCCGACACAGAGGTAGCTACAGCCGTGGACTACCGTACTGTGTCTGCTGCTAATATAGACTGGATGATAATGAGATAAAATTAAAATATATATATATTATATATCACACTAGTACTGCAGCCGGACAGGTATATATTATGTAATGACGGACCTGCTGGACACTGTCTGTCAGACTCAGCACTGCAGACTCCTAAAGTAAGCTACTAGTATCAAGAAGATAGAAAAAAAAAAACCACGGGTAGGTGGTATACAATTATGGATGGACGAGCGACTGCCGACACAGAGGTAGCTACAGCCGTGGACTACCGTACTGTGTCTGCTGCTAATATAGACTGGATGATAATGAGATAAAATTAAAATATATATATATATATATATATATCATGTCAAAGTCAGAAAAATGTCTCTATGCACGTTGCCATATTTGCACCGCACACTGGTCCGCGCTGCGCATGCGTACGCTCTCCCGTGAAGGCGCATACCCGCAATAGCGTGCACTCGCAGGCGCGGTATGCGTATTTACGGTAGAGTTTATGTAGTCGTAGCGTGCGACTCATTCGTTACATATTTTCACAATTAATGTAGTTTATAGATCATGATCCCTTTGATAGATTCTGAAAGTTTGGTTAATATAGAATGTCCCTGAGCTGAGGAATCCCTCTTTGTATTGTACGAAGGGTCTGACAGGAATCATACAGCAGTGTTTGGTACCCATCGGAAGAGTATTTAATTAGCAATATTCCGGTGTTGGTTTGGAGCGTATTAATCGCTCGTGCGAATAGTTATGGACATAAGAAGTTTATGTCCATTTCTATTATTTACGCATACTCAGGTATGCGGCGGGAAACCTAGTTTCCCACCCACCTGAGCTGTTTGAAATCGGCACAGCCCACCTGTATGAATCACCCTATGACCTTTTGTTATGATACAGGGCCGAATTCCGACGTCCAATGGACAATGGGATTGTAGGGACTATGAGATTGCATTGTGTGTGGGGCATAAATAGGCAGGCCGACCATATCCAACTTCACTCTCTCATCAACGGTTTTCTGCTGATAACCGGGAGCTGGATATCGAGGCGCATGCGATCGTCACCCTTTGTGCGTAAGTTTTCTCTCCGTAATCATTGTCTTACTGTGAGCCAATTTCTCTCATCTCTCTCCATTTCTCTCTCTCTCCCTCTTTCTCGTTTCTCTCACATCTCCCCTAGACTAGTATTGAATTGTATTAGATAGTATTGTATTTTGGTTAGGAAGTCTCTGTTATATTGTAGTGTATCATTTGTACTGTTATCCCCTTTTATAAGTATATTAGATATAATACAGTTAATAGGCTTTGGACCCTAAACCAGTATCTGTGTATTTTCTATAGTGTTAAGTGTTCACTTGAGCGTCGGTGACGCTCAAGCAGCTTTGTAGTTAGTCAGGTTACACAAGGTTGCACTTACACCCTGTATTCACATTAAGTTATTCTGAGTATTTCATTGGTATAAGGTTTAAACATTAAGGTATAGCGTTGTGAGCGTCTGCGCCGCTGGTGGCCTCCTCGTGGTCTCGAGCGTATGCTACGCCATAGCGAATCATTACTCTAGTCATAACCAATAACGTGTCCTGTGATCACTGGGCCGTGAGCGAACGTGACGCTTGAGCGTCTCGCCTACGGCGGAGCGATCGTTACGCAAATAGCGTACCCTTACGGTACTTCTTAAGCAAACAGCGTACAGTGTTCTTAGACTTCATAAAGGGTTGTTTATACGACAAAGGAATTTAGCATTGTCAATTGGGGACTCGTCCTATCCTTCTCATATCTGCACTAGGTAGATCAGCAGACATTATCCCCCCAGCAAAGGGTGGGAGGTTGTCTCGCAGTGCTGACGGGATAAGCGTCTGCTTCGCTTAGATAAAGAGTGCTGAAGGAATCCGGGAACCGGAAGTAAGAACAAAACGCTTGTGTCTTTTAAAACTGTTTTATTTCTCTTCTGTCTTGCGTATACACGCACGCATACATATATATCTGCATTTCTTTTTCAAATTTCGTATATCACTATTCCTGTTTGCCAATTTTTATAGTTGATAGAAAGTGCTAAAAGAGATTTGCTGTTATTTCATAGTAGAGGTAATAGTTAAAGTATAGACCAACACACGGCTTGTCTGGGAGACAAGGCAGTCAGTGTGGTGTGCGGTAGATGATCAGGGATCATCTACATTGATAAAAATAGAAATTGTGTTACGGTGGATCTTTGTTTTGCGTACACGTGTCCCTAACAAAAGACTTGCGTACGCAATCCAAAGGCAGACGCACGCAGCGTACATTACGCAACGTAGCGTCCGGTTACGCCCACGTAGCTCAAAGTCACGAAAAAGGTGAATTAGCGCAAAGCGATAATTAACGCAAAGGCGATAAGTAACGCACAGCGGTAGATAACGCGACGCGGTAAATAACGCAAATCTATTTTTGGAAAAATCTGAAATTTAGTTTAACAGATCCTGCTCCTAATTGGTAACACAGTTGGACTGAAGAAAAATTTCTGCGCAGAAATAGATATAGAAACAAAAGTGTACATGTGTTGAGTGAGTGTGTTTTTATCACATAAGTTTATATAACTTAGAGGTTGAACCAAAAGGAAAGTCGGGTACTCGTCAAGGGACATACGTGTAAGTGACATATACGGTGGCTAGGGAGGCATCCCTGGTTAAATAATATTTGAGCATTAGAGTATAGCGGACCATAAGGTAACAAGACCAGGAGGTCACAAGGTACTAAAAGGTCCGCTATAAAGGTACAAGAGGCACAACGCCTGGGGTGTTGGTGCAGAACCCATATAGGCCATAAGCTCATGCTGAAGGAATCGCGGCCGGAAACATCGATTCCATTAAATCTCTCAGTACATAACAGGTAGTGCTTATGTACTGAACGATTGGACCGCACGTAATTGTGTGCAGTAGTTAGTAATCTGACCTAATACCATTAGAGTAAAGTGGTCACAAACGCTATTTGTACATTCTGACGTGATTTGTGTAATTTTTTATTTTTAAAGGGAAGTTCGCTGGTCACTCAGGAACTATCTAACAACCCCACCTTTACTGGAAAGAGTAAGTGTCCTGCGGGTAACCCTCATATGTTCCAGTAAACCGAAGGTTCTTTTGGTAGGGCCCTGTATCGAGTACGCCAGCACCACGTCGGTGTGATCAGGTCGTATTGGTCGAGGTGGGCGAGTGAGTGGGGTACTCGGTAAACCGCCACCGCCGGCCTATTTTTGAATAATTTGGTTTGCTGTAAGGGTTCGCTGAAGACCGTGATTTAAAGATCAAAAGGAGTAGTAAGCAACACCTGCAGACTATGGGGGCCAGTTGTTCAGGTAGGGGGCGATCAACCTCGGTTCGGGTTGATTCAGAGAACCGACCAGTCGGGTCGGCAAGATACATCATGTGTGAAAAATACGGTAGTCACACAGAGGTTTTATGTGATGAATGGGAGAGAATGACTGTACAAGACAGGGACAAATTCCCAAGAATAGGTAGCTTCAGTCCAGAAGTGTTACAAAATTTAAGGAGGAGGATATGTCTCATAAAATCAACAAAGAGACGAATTCAGCATCATGATTATTTACAGTTATGGCACCAGGAAGGTGAGATACAGAGAGGTTTGGCTCTGGCGGCGGGATCTGGGGCAGTAAGGAAACTGATAGCCACAGCTCCTCCTCCACCATATATAGCAGGAGAGAAGTTGATTGCGGAGAGAAACGCACTGGGTTGTAAAACACAAACACTTAGTAACCCTGTAAATGTAAATGATGGTAACCAAGTAACTCATGCAATTATTAACCCGTGCAAGTTGTACCCTGTTTTGAACTTTCCTCAGGAATGTGATCAAGAAGACGATTCAGCAACAATTTCAGCTCTCTCTCTTGCGGCCACCATAGCAGAGACCACAGTAGGCACAGCAACACCCACGAGATTAGCGAAAGCCCCTAGCGGAGGGATAGGTGAGGTCGTGTCAACGGGTAAGTACGGCACCATGCACTACACTGAAACAATTGTACCACAACAAGCAGTAGAATCTACACAGGAAGAGGCTGTTAGAATTGCTCCTGTAAGGGTAATAGCAGTTCCCAATGGAAAAACAGATGTGTCTGGAGCCACTCCCATAAGGAACATTGCCATGTACACTCCATTTTCCAGAATGGAATTAAGAACAATAGTGTCCGAATTTCCTGACCCCAGGAAGGACTTAGTTGCTAGCCAAAAATACATCAGGGATCTAGGTAACACTGTAGAACCCAACAACAAGGATTGGCAGATACTGCTAAGAGCTTGTTTACCTTCCAATGTTGACGCAACTCAATTTTTAGCTGACTGTGCATTGGATAAAGATGTACCGCTTACAGACGTGTACAACAAGGATAATGTAAAAAGGATAAATTTACAGCTAAAGGAGTATTTCCCAGCCGTTGTTAAATGGAACAAGATATTCTCCATTAAGCAAAAGGAGTCCGAAACGGCAACAGAATATTTTCACCGGGCACTATTAGAAATGGCAAAGTACACTGGTATAGAAGACATTAAGACCAACCCAAACCATCGAGAAGTAGCAGTATCTGTACTGATGGATGGTTTGAAAGAAACATTAAAAGCTAGGGTACAGACCACGCAGCCATGTTGGCGAGGTCTGTCGGTGTCCACATTGAGAGAGGCTGCTATTGATCACGACAGAAACATCACTAGGCACAGGGAGTCGCAAAGTGATAAGTTGATGTCAGTAAGTATACAGGCGCTGACCACAAGGCAGCCTGCGTATGTACCACCGAATCCTGTGGGTAAGGCAAGTGTAATAACATGTTTTTCTTGTAACAGACCGGGACACTATGCACGAGAATGTAGAACAAAGAGTGTACAAAGATCTTTTCAACCCCCTAGACAACGACACGACACACGACATTGGGAGCAGGGTCCACAGAGGCGGAGTTTTGAGCCACATACAGGGGAAACAAAAAGATATCCCCCGAACAGAGATTGGCATGCCTCTGGTAGTTCCCAGCTAACTCCCTCACAAGTTGTTGCTGCCAGCGGGATTCAGGGAGGTCAACATACCCACTAGGGGTGTGGCCATACCTGTAATCTGCAGCCAGTTAAGTTGATTGCCAGTCTTGGAAGTGAACCCGAGATTGCAATCAATGTAGCTGGAAAAACTTTAAACTTTCTTGTAGACACAGGGGCGGCCAAGTCAGTGATAAATTCGACAGTGGGCATGAGAACCACTGGTAGGACAGTTCCAGCCATGGGAGTAACAGGAGTAGTCCAGCACTACCCTGTTAGCAAACCAGCCGAGATTACAATAGGGCCTTTGCATACCAAGCATTCCTTTTTGCTGGCTGCATCGGCACCAACTAATCTCCTGGGTAGAGACTTACTATGTAAAATGGGTTGCGTCATTTATTGTACTCCTGAAGGTGTATTCTTGGACATCCCTGAGAATCACGCTCAGGAAGTACGAGACATGTTAGACTCCCCATCAAAATTAATGTCACATTCCATTATGACAAATAGGAACCCATCCCAAGTAGAAGAGATGACATCTCAGATACCAGAGTCACTTTGGACAAAAGATGGACAGGACACTGGATTAATGGCAAACGTAGCTCCAGTAGTTATACAAGTAAAAGGTGGTAGGATAGCTCCAAAAATCCCACAGTATCCTCTGAAGCCAGAGGTGGAGTTAGGAGTTTTCCCAGTAATAGAGCGCTTGCTACAACAGGGCATTCTAGTAAGAACGTCCAGCACAGCAAATAGTCCCATCTTCCCTGTTAAAAAGAGTGGGGGGAGGGGTTACAGGCTAGTGCAGGATCTAAGGGGGATTAACAAAATAGTTGAGAGTCAGTTCCCCGTAGTGCCTAATCCAGCTGTCATCCTAATGCAAATTCCTCCCACTGCCAAATTTTTCACTGTTATTGACCTCTGCTCCGCATTCTTTTCGGTACCTCTGCACCCTGACAGCCAATATTTGTTTGCATTCACACACAGAGGAGTCCAATACACGTGGACTCGGTTACCCCAAGGTTTCATAGATAGTCCAAGTATATTTTCTCAGGCTTTGCATGATTGTTTACAGTCTTTCCAACCGGAGAGTGGATCAGTGTTGATACAGTACGTGGATGATCTACTACTGTGTTCAGATTCACTGGAGGCTTCCCTGAAGGATACGAAACAGCTCCTGTTTCATCTTTCAGACACAGGTCACAAGGTTTCCAAAGACAAGTTACAATTATGCCAAACTAAGGTAAAATATTTGGGACACTGTCTAACACAAGGACTGAGACACCTGACCGCTGATAGAATCCAAGCCATTAGAGACATGACACTGCCACAAACCCAGCAACAGATCAGGACGTTTCTAGGAATGTGTGGGTATTGCCGTAATTGGATCCCAGGGTTTTCCATATTGGCGCTACCTCTGCAGGAAATGGTCTCGTCAAACAAACCTGATCGGATTTCGCATACAGACGAATCCGAAACAGCATTTGAGAGACTTAAACAGTGCCTAACGCAGGCGCCAGCACTAGGTATGCCAGATTATGGGAAACCCTTTGAACTATACGGAACAGAAAGTGCTGGGTGCGCAGCAGGTGTACTAACCCAAAAACACGGTGACGCCAGCAGGCCAGTCGCATACTACAGCGCTCAGCTAGACACAGTAGCGCGATCCCTCCCCACATGCTTGCGTAGCGTTGCGGCGATAGCATTGCTAGTGACAAAAAGCGAAGATGTCGTGCCAGGCCACAACCTCACAATCCATACACCGCATGCGGTATCTGCCTTATTGAATTCTGCCCAAACCAGACACGTCTCATCAGCAAGGTTTACAAGATGGGAATTGGCATTAATGGCCCCAGTAAACATCACCATAAAGAGATGCAGCGCATTAAATCCTGCAACATTTCTCCCAGGTGTGCCTGGTCAGACACAAAGGGTGGAAGGTGAGAGTGATGGGGAAGGAGGATTTAATGCAAAGGAAGATACCCATGATTGTATGGAATATTTGACCCAAAATTTTACCGCAAGGCCTGACATCAGTGACAAGCCACTGGAAGATGCAGAACTCACGTTCTACACTGACGGTAGTTGTCATAGACAGTCAGACTCGGGAGACTTGTGTACTGGATACGCAGTCGTAGATGACCAAGACACCATAGAAGCGGAACCGCTAGGCCCACCTCACTCAGCCCAGGTTGCTGAACTGGTCGCCCTAACCAGAGCATGTGAATTGGCTAAGGGTAAGTCAGCCAATATCTACACCGATTCTAGATACGCCTTCGGGGTAGTACATGATTTCGGAGCCCTATGGCGCCTCAGAAATTTCATGACGGCAGCTGGTACACCGATAGCGCATGCAGCTTATATAAAAAGGCTTCTAACAGCGATACAGGAACCCGACAGAGTGGCTGTTATCAAATGTAAAGCACATACATATAGCCAAGACCCAGTATCCCTTGGTAACAGCCGAGCAGACGAGGCCGCAAAGCTTGCAGCTGCTACCCCCATACAGACAGACACCACACAACTGATGGTATTCAATACCATCAACACACAAAAGTTGTGTGAGATGCAGAATTTGTGTTCCATACAGGAAAGAGCAGTCTGGAAGGCAAAGGGATATGGCCAGGAGTCCTCAGGGCTCTGGACGGATGGACATGGTAAACCAGTGGCCCCCAGGGCATATCTTCCATGTCTGGCTGAAGCAGCTCACGGGCTGACTCATCTAGGCAAGGAGGGGATGTGCAAATTGGTAAGAGCATACTGGTGCGCCCCAGGATTCTCCTCTCATGCGAGTAAAAGAGCAATGTCATGCCTTACCTGTCTGAGAAAGAATATTGGAAAGGCAATACCTACAGAACCATCCCATATCCCACCTGCCGGCGGCCCTTTCCAGGTAATACAAATTGACTTCATTCAATTACCCCCATGTCGAAATTTGAAATATGTACTTGTCTGTATAGATGTTTTCTCGAATTGGGTCGAAGCTTTTCCAGCAGCTACAAATACCGCTATGTTTACAGCTAAGAAAATTGTGCAGGAATTTGTATGTAGATATGGTATCCCTAGAATCATTGAAAGTGATAGGGGTACCCATTTTACAGGTGATGTCTTTCAAGGAATGTGTAAGTTGATGGGAATTGATAGCAAGCTGCACACTCCGTACCGTCCACAGGCGAGTGCGAAGGTCGAAAGAGTGAACAGCACTATTAAAAATAAATTGAGTAAAATAATGGCAGAGACAGGATTGACGTGGCCAGAAGCTTTACCCATTGTTTTGTATAGCATCAGAACCACTCCCAGGTCCCCTCTTAATCTGTCTCCTTTTGAAATCTTGTTTGGTCGACAACCGCATGTCATGATTAACCCTCAGGATGATTTGAAATGTAACAATGAAGTAACTGTAAAATACTTAATTAACATGAGTAAGCAGTTGAGGAGTCAAAATGATAATCTGAAGTTGGTGATTCCTGATTTACCAGATAATAATTGTCATGACATTGAACCTGGGGATTATGTAATGATACGAAATTTTCTACGCTCAGGTTGTCTTATTGATAGATGGGAAGGACCATACCAGGTCTTATTGACTAGCACCACAGCATTGAAGGTTGCTGAGAGAGAGACTTGGGTCCATTCATCCCACTGCAAAAAGGTTGCTGATCCAGAGAAGTCCCGTGATAAGGAACAGACGGTAGAGGTTGTATCACTGGAGTGTCTGTTCCAGGAGGACTGAGGCGGCACCTGAGCCTTGAAGACCGAAAGCAGTTGTCGACTCCCTTCTCCCTTTTATTGTTTTTCTCCACTTCCCATCCCCTCTCCCTTAAAATTTCTTTTTCCCCCTTCTCATTCTTCTCTGTTTCCTCCTCAAAGATGGACTTGCCCCAAGAGACTGTGATCCGGATTTTGATGTTAACCATGATGTTGACCAGAGCAGTCTGTTCCGGCGAGAGTACCATAGAGGTCGAGAGAGGATCTGGAATGGGTTCCGATTATGATGATGGAGGCGTAGTTTTCCAAGATCAACCAAACCAACAAGCAAAGGCGAGTATCAGAAAACGATCCGATAGAAGAAATTGTGATGGATTGTTAGCTGAAGAAAATTGTATCTGTAGGCTCTGTGATAATTTGGTTGAAGATGGATGCATAAAGAAATGCCAATCCAGTTTTAATATCCATATGGACCGGCATCCATTGAGTGACTATCACTCCTTAGTGGGTAACGTATTAAACCAAACAGATTGTTGGGTATGCTCTCAAGTACCTCAGGGTCACAGCAAATCAGGGCTAGTACCATTTCCTTTAACGTTAGGGGAGGTACTTGAGCTAAGTGGTGGGAGACCGGTGGACCGGAGGTTTAACATCTCCAGCCCTCCTAGTTTGAAGCTCCACCAATACCATGTGGATAGGTCCCTCTTATGTTTTAATATCTCCAATCCCCGTAAGCCGGGAAATTGGGAAGTGTCATGGAGCAACCTTACCATGACCTTTTCACACAGAGCAGATAGAATGCCTACAGATACAGAGCTGGTACGCCACATAGCCAGTAGAGGAAAATCTTTCCGGTATCGATATACCTTAGGAAATAGGATTACTAGAGTTGGAGAGGTATCACCAGGATACTGTGCACATATCGTACAAACTGATACGTGCATTAAGCAGATGGAAGAATTAGGGTCAGGAGATTT
Organism: Pseudophryne corroboree; assembly: GCF_028390025.1. Lineage (NCBI taxonomy): Eukaryota > Metazoa > Chordata > Amphibia > Anura > Myobatrachidae > Pseudophryne > Pseudophryne corroboree. The sequence goes on from NC_086447.1 coordinate 925,898,919, forward strand.
CACCTGGAAGGTTTGTAACATGATCATGTCCTTCTCCGTCCCTTATGTTCTCCCCGATGATGCATATTTCATATGCGGGAGAAAGGCGTACAAGTGGCTTGCCCCAAACTCTGAAGGATTGTGTTATATTGGAAAAGTATTGCCTGAAGTGATGACTGTTACACATGACAAAATGAAGGACATACACCGTGGTGCCCAAGCTCCTTATACTCACACTCATTACGAGCACCGAGTTAAAAGACAACTGTCAGAAAGGTTAGAGAATCCGGCCTCTGATCTTATCCATGAATCCACCGGGATTCAGGTTCTGGTAGCGTTAGATTTCACTCGTACCGCTCGAGGAGTGATGAATTATAGATACATTTCCGCACTCGCCAATTTGTTAGATAATATCACTGAAATGTATGATGACACGTTTAGATACACTGGAAGAGAACTTCAAGCTTACAAAACAGAACTAGTTCAGCATAGGATGGTTCTTAATTATCTTACAGCAGTCACAGGCGGATATTGTGTTACATTGGCAACACAGTATGGCATAAAGTGTTGCACGTATATCACAAATAGCACCGAGGATCCGGTAGAGGTCATAGACCAAAAGATGGACGATATTTTGCAATTAAAGTGGGAATTTCGTCGAAAACACAATCTCACCCTTGCTGCTGTAGGTAATGAGCTGACTGGTTGGGTGTCATGGTTGAACCCGCGAAATTGGTTCTCCGGTTTAGGAGACTGGGCTCAAGGAGTCATAATGGATGTTGGAAAGTTTCTACTATGTATCTTGGGTGTCGTTATATCGATTGGATTGATATTTAGATGCGGGCAGGCTCTAATGAGGTGCAAACAAAGTACAAAAGTGATGAGCTTGAGGAGTGAGGAAACCGTAATTAAACTGGATTTGATTTATGACCCAATGATAGAAACCAGAATGTGATGAAAATGCGATTATACGGTCCGTTTCTTTCACCTGTTTTTCTGTTTTTCTCCAAGATACAAAGACCCCCTTGGACGAGAAAGCTGACGAGACGAGATGTATACAGACAACAGACAAGCACCAAAGATGAAGTTTTGACAACCTATGATATGGACACTTGATGAACTTTGCCATGGATCCCCAGTTTCCCTAGTACTTTTAAACTCACGCTAGCCCAACATTTTTTGTAAATCCGATGGCCCTGACAAAGCTATTTGCTCATGCCCAAGGAGCAATACAGCGCAAAGAAGACGACTCTCAACAGATACCGAACACAACTTCAACAACAGATGTACATTTCCCTGACATAGAATATCATTGCATTTTTCGTAAGTGTTCTTTATCTTCATCTCTACAACCCTCAGGTAACGACACACATAGACGATAGGGAGTACAGGCACAGATATCAGCAACCACATACCTCCCCCATTCATGTATCATCAACTAAAATGTGCATCCCCATTTTGTTACAACCACAGCCGAAATGAGCTCGGTAGAGTTTGACAGCCCATCCACAGACCCTTAGTACGGGATAAGAAGGAATTCAAATGTATACTTCGCAATACCTCGAAGCTTGATTTACCACACGTACGGCACGATGATACATGACCCTCCAAACATGGACTCATACACACATGCTTCTGCTTTCTCACTAGGTCATACCCTCTTCACACCTACTCCACTCTTCTTCCTTACCCCACCATGGAAATCAATTAACCCCTGACTTACATTTTTCTCCTTTTTGAAATGTTTTAGAAGGTGGCAGTTATTATTGACTGCCAAAGGGTGGACTGTCAAAGTCAGAAAAATGTCTCTATGCACGTTGCCATATTTGCACCGCACACTGGTCCGCGCTGCGCATGCGTACGCTCTCCCGTGAAGGCGCATACCCGCAATAGCGTGCACTCGCAGGCGCGGTATGCGTATTTACGGTAGAGTTTATGTAGTCGTAGCGTGCGACTCATTCGTTACATATTTTCACAATTAATGTAGTTTATAGATCATGATCCCTTTGATAGATTCTGAAAGTTTGGTTAATATAGAATGTCCCTGAGCTGAGGAATCCCTCTTTGTATTGTACGAAGGGTCTGACAGGAATCATACAGCAGTGTTTGGTACCCATCGGAAGAGTATTTAATTAGCAATATTCCGGTGTTGGTTTGGAGCGTATTAATCGCTCGTGCGAATAGTTATGGACATAAGAAGTTTATGTCCATTTCTATTATTTACGCATACTC